>NC_092336.1:533737500-534473125 GCF_046630445.1 Rutidosis leptorrhynchoides
TTTTCTGAAACTGCTTCAAATGGGGGAAAGTCATAAGGAAGTCTTGCTCGTAGGGTCGTTTTCTAGTTACCTTGCGAAAATGGGTCTAATATGCAATTGAAAATTTTTCGAAAAATTTTTCACAAAATTTTTTCCCCATTTTGTGGGAAATGTAGTGACTTCAAATATGTGTTTTGCGGCCATTAATTATTATCAAAACGAAACTACACTCTCATATATTCGCATTCAATATACAATTTAGAAACAAAAACAAAAATAAAGTTATGAATCTAGAGAAATAAAAAAGTGGCTAAAAATACTCGAACAATAAAACCAAGACGTTATTAAAGCAGCAACGTTTTGTTGCTAGTGGTGAGATAGTAGCCCCAACATGATTTTTGATGTACCTAAATACCATATTAAATAAAAACGTGTATCATAGTGGTATTTAAACAGGCAAAAGAATTCACATGTGAAAGTATTACTTATCCTCAATTTTAAAAGTGCAAAATTCACCATTAAAATAGTAAAAAGTTATTTTCGGAATCTAAACTACTTCGAACGGGGGAAAGCCTTAAGGACGTATTGATCGTAGCGCCGTTTTGTAGTTATCTTGCGAAAATGGGCCTAATCTGCAATTGTAAAGTTTTTGAAAAATTCTCCACAAAATTTTGCCCGATTTTGTGGGGAATGTAATGAATTCAAATAAGTATTTTGCGGCCAATAATTATCATCAAAACGAAACTACGCTCTCATATATTCGCATTCAATATGAAATTTATAAACAAAAACAAAAATAAGGTTATGAATCTAGAGAAATAAAAAAGCGGCTAAAAATACTCGAACAATAAAACAAAGACGTTATAATAGCAGCAACGTTTTGTAGCTAGTGGTGAGATAGTAGCCCCAACATGGTTCTCGATGTACCTAAATGCAATATTAAATAAAAACAAGTATCATAGTGGTATTTAAACAGGCATAACAATTCACATGTGAAGGTATTACTTATCCTCAGATTTAAAAATGCAAAAATTCACCTTTAAAAATAGAAAAATGTCATTTTCGGAATCTAAATTGCTTCAAACGGGGGAATGACTTAAGGGTGTCATGCTCTTTCTAGTTATCTTGCGTAAATGAGCCTAATTTGCAGTTGAAAATTTTTCGAAAAAATTTCCTCAAACCTTTGCCCGATTTTGTGGGGAATGTAGTGATTTCAAATATGTGTTTTGCGGCCATTAATTATCATCAAAATGAAACTACACTCTCATATATTCTCATTTAATATGATATTTAGAAAAAATAAAAATAAAAATAACGTTATGAATCTAGAAAATTAAAAAAGCAGCTAAAAATACTCGAAAATTAAAACCAATACGTTATAAAAGCGGCAAAGTTTTGTAGCTAGTGGTGAGATAGTAGCCCCAACATTATTCTCGACGTACCTAAATACAATATTAAATAAAAACAAGTATCATAGTGGTATTTAAACATGCAAAACAATTCACATGTGAAGGTATTACTTATCCTAAGATTTAAAAGTGAAAAAATCACCTTTAAAAATAGTAAAATGATATTTTCGGAATCTGAACTGCTTTGAACGGGTGAAAGCCTTAAGAAAATCATGCTCGTAGCGCCGTTTTCTAGTTATGTTGAGAAAATTAACCTAATCTACAATTGAAAATTTTTCGGAAAATTCTCCACAATTTTTTTTTTCGATTTTGTGAGGAATGTATTGGCTTCAAATATGATTTTTGCGGCCATTAATTATTTCAAAATGAAACTACACTCTCATATATTCGCATTCAATATGAAATTTTGAGACAAAAACAAAAATAAGGTTATGAATCTAAAGAAATAAAAAAGCGGCTAAAAATACTCGAACAATAAGATATGTATATAATACTTTAATGAACATAATACTAATAAGATATATATATATATATATATATATATATATATATATATATATATATATATATATATATATATATATATATATATATATATATATATATATATATATATATATATATATGTATGTATGTACATATATATAGTACATATATGTATATATATATATAGATATGTACATATATGTATATATATATATATGTACATATATGTATATATATATATATATACATATATATATATATATATATATATATATATATATATATATATATATATATATATATATATATATATATATATATATATATATATATTAGGGTAGTGATTCCATGAGAATGTTCTCATATATATATATATTTTAGTGAGAACAGTTTATAGCCGTTGGATGAGTTTTGATCAAGTTTGTTAAATTTAAATTAGAAAAAAATTAGTGAGGGTAGCGTTGCCAATTTTATACGTCCGATTTTATAACTCATCCCAGTCTCTAAATAGTTTTCAAAATTCAAATTTGATTCTTAGCCCTTTAATTCCTCACTGGTATCTATCCTACAATCGAAAGCAGGAGAGCATCATGTAACAATTTAAGTTACAAATTCACCGGATTCCAGTATCACGTAGCATCCTATATTGGGAGAGAAGTTCGACTTTTTTTTTTTTGGTTTTTTTGCACCAGAAATGCCAGATACGAAGATGAGTAAGTATACTTAATAATCCATTGTTAGTCATGTAGCATCCAATTAACATGTTCCTGATTTAATTTGATCTTGTAATTTCAATGTTAGGGCAAAGTTGGTTGCATCTGTCAAAAGCTTTGGGAAAGACAGGTCCAAATACGATGATGAGTATCTTTAAAATTCGATTGTCAGTCATGTAGCCTCCAAGTTCCTGATTTAATTTGATCTTGTAATACATAACTGGATGATTAAAAACTATAAATTTGATAACTTTATCCTTGCATCCTTAGTGATTTTTAATGTTGTAGGTGTGTTACCCCCTAAAAAATAAGAAAGCCTAAAAGGAAGCCTAAACCATTAGTTGTGGTGCATCAAGTTGACAACCAAAAACAAGTGAATTCTGATGGAGATGATTCAAAAATCAAAATTCCAATTAAGAAACGTAAGAGTTTCATTGTCTGTTGTGAACACCTACATGTATAAGTATGGCTACTATCTAATAATTCATCCTATTGATATACATGTCAAATCTGTTCTATATGATATTATGATTCAAAATATATAAGTTTTCGGTATTACAATGTAAAGATGGTTGAGTGAAAACATCAATAACAATAAAAATTTTGGCGTTATAACATCAGGTGACAATTTTAACCTATAAGTTATGAAAGATTCTGCTTTGATTTTGATTAGAATGAAAGTTACCCAAAGGTACCAACTTGTAAATCTTCTGGATGAAATATTGAGTTTAGTTGTAACACTGATAATAGAACACACCTTATGTAGTGTAAAACTATATAAATGCACTTAAAGATTTTATGAGATCTTATGAGACCATTACAGCTAGCCATTTTGATATCGAATGACAATTTCACCTCTATGATTTAGCAACGTATCGATAACGGATATATTTAGTGTATGTTATATTGCATCCTTTATATCGTTTTGATGATTCTTGTACCCCATGTATTAGTTCGTTAACATGTACACGTATGATGATCCTAAGTTTCCAGTAACCTAAGACATTCATAAATCAAAATACTTGATACATAAGGACTTGTATTGCAGAAACAGATCCAATATAATGATATATACTCGTAAATGTAGATATTATGCAGTAGCATTGGATATCGTATGCCTTATTAACTGAGCATCCATGATGAGACTTGAATATGTAATTTTGAAATAAACTACTCTCTACACATCAACCATAATAACAATATCATTTCACAATTATGATGTCAGTAGTGTGTTTATTATATGCAACACAGCACCAGCTTAGAAAAATGAATTTTCTTAGAAAAATGCCAAATGCACTCCAAAACATTAATTAATGTTAACTATAGCCCTTCAATAATACAACATTCTATAAGCACTTAGGGTATGCACTCCAAAACACCAACTAAAGAACTTCACAAAAACCTCAATAGCAGTTTTAATCAGCGATTAATTAAACTATAGTTCTAACTGTGTTTAAACAGAAATCTGAGCAAAGTTCACCACCTTATCTGTGTTTTAAATGCTTAACAATACCACGCTGTCAAATTAATCGTTTTAAGTTTGTAGTTTTACACTTTTTTATCCAAACAGGTTTAGTGACCAAATAGTCATAATTTAATACAACAATCAGTAAAACTTAACAAAAAATATACTACAAAAATGGATGCAAGAAAAAAGATAAAAATAAAAACTATTTCAGAAAAAAGAGGTTAACAAATATCCAATATGGCAATCATTAAAACTGAAAAAATGCGAATAATGAAATGGATGCTAACTAGAATATTCAATGGAAAATTAAACTGTTGTAAGACATGATAACAATAGACAATAGACTTTGTAAAAGTCAAGAAGATCTCAATCTTCTATGTCTACAACGAATTCATCTTCAAACTCATCTGTCTCCTCTGCAGCTGCCTGAGCAAGCAATGCTTCAACCACACTCGGATCGCCTTCATTGTCTCTAGCTTTGTGTGCCTTCCTTAACTTGCAGTTACGAGAATCATATCTACACCTTATTTTACAGTAACTACATTTTCGCTTAGGAATCTTTGATTTGATGATTGAGTTTTCTCGAGAACTAGTTATTCGGGTCCTCTTTCCACCTCCTTTGTTAACAATCCCTTCCGGTGGACGAACATTTACTTCAAATGGTTGTTCAAATCCAAGTAATGCACCGATAAACGCCTTTTTTCTAACCGAATGTTGGTGATCAGGATCATGGTCAATTTATATGAACCAACTATCTTTAAGAATCGCGATATGCAGCAAGTTTCTCGGGATGCAAAAGCAGCATGTTGACACAATAATCAACTTGTTGGTATATATCAAATTAAATAAATATTTATATCATAAGGCATAACTAAAAATTATCGAAATATGGATGGACAAAGAATTTAAGTAACTACGTACCTTTGTCTTCGACTTTTTCAACGTCTTCGACTTCTGTAAAATGTGACATATTTTGTTTGATATCTAATAAAAGTTTAGATATGGATGAAGGATATGTTTTTGATCTTATAATTAAAAAACGATGCTTAAAATTATAAAGGATAGAGTTCTCAAAAATGGAGTCAACTTGAAATTAAATGGAATGGAGAAGTGGTAATGCACATACTTTAAAATAGGATTGTTGGGTGACATTGTGAAATCGTGTGAATGGGAAAATTTCAAATATTGGTTCATGTTCCACGTTGCTAGATAGTAGGATTTAGATGTAACTGAACTGTATATTTCCATTACATTTTTGCCCCTTTAATGCAACTAATATTTACTCTTACACCCTTATAATATTATTTATAATTATAATTTAATTCAAATTATGTAATTTAGATGTGTGGTTCAGATCTGTTCTCACCAAAAGTTATAATGAGAACGTTCTCATTTGAACGCATTTCTATGTATTTCTGTATATATATATATATATATATATATATATATATATATATATATATATATATATATATATATATATATATATATATGTTGGCTTTAAATTTAAAATGTTACTCAGTCTGTTTGTTTGTAAGTACTAGTTGTATAATGTTTATGGATGTTTGAGGACTGGATGTGCAATTATGCAATGGATGCTCCAGATGTATGTGATGTTTACTAATTAAGTCAATCAAGGGCCTATAGTGAAAATTTTGCTTATACAAATATTTGTAATTGGGTGTCGTCTGCCCTAAACTTTCATTCTATTTTTCTCTCTTCTTCACTTGATTATGTCAGCCGATTATACCTTTTGTCATCATGATTTCAATTTCACAAATTAGATCTCCTAATATTCGGTTGATAATTTTAGGCATCCAGGTCTTGATAGTGAGTGTTTTAGTTAATGTTTCCATTCGTCATTTATAAGAGTTTGATTGCAATATGTGGATTGATTTGTTTAAAGTTAATATTTACTCTGCTAGTGAAAGTTATATCCTTATTGTATTCCTATCTTACTTTAATGTACATATATTAGACCTATCAATAGTTTGTTTTTTCATTAAAAGAGTCTAATTCAAAGCGAGAATAAAATACATCATTTTGACCATTTCATTTGATGACGTTCGCTTTCTCTTCACATTATTATTCTACCACTACTCAAAAGAATGAAATTATATTTGAACATTGATTCTCAACATACCATTTAAGAGCAGATACATTACAAATCGTGTTACTTGTATGATAAGAATGTAATTCAAGCCTCGTATATTATAATATTTACTATTACTGTCATGATTGTAGTTTTCTGATAGTAATTGATAGTTGATTACTCTAATTAATCATTCACGCGTCATAAATAAAATGATGTAGAGTAAAAGAATATGTAAGCTAGAAATGCATATGAGATTCTCGTAACCCAACCAGTGGGGCAGTGTTCAAGTGGCCACCACGTGTCCTAACAAAACGGTAGGTCTCGAGTTCAATCATTGACAATATTTACTTGAGTTTAATTAGAGATTTACAGTGAAAAGTATTCTGGTATTGAGGTGACGTTTAAATTCTCAATGTTCGAAGTATACCATGCTACGAGGAAGTTAATGTGCTTGTTCAGGTTACTCATACAAAAATTATGGTAACTCTTGGTATGCTTCCTTTTAGTTGAGTTTGACTTTTCCTATCTGAACACTTGACTTTGACTTTCGTGCATGCATATTTTTAAATATTTCTGCCTTAAATTGTCAATCAGCTTAAGTAGCCTCTAAAGTTTGACCAAATGTTTTCTTTCTTTAGTACTCCGTAGTATTATTATCTTTGTTGACCTTTATTTAATTTTGTAAAGCCGTGATTTGTTTCTATCGTTTCTCTCTTTATTTTAATTGATGTAGTAACAATGCAAATATTAAGTCTCACATTTGGAAACTATATTATGTTTATTTACTACTCGTAGTAATTGAATACGGTATGAGTTTTTGCCTAAAGTAATGTTCTTATATTACAAGACGTATTACCAAGTATTCGTATTGTTTAGGAGACAATTTTAAACCTAATTGAAGTTTTTAGGGAACAAATTTTTTAATAAGTATGGAGTATAATATCCATATTTGATTAGTTTATGCCATTTTAAACCGTTATCAAAATCGTTATCATCATTATAGGAGCAGAAATGACCCGTGGAACTACGGATTTGTTTAAATGAAACAGTTTAATTATATGTTTTAGGTATTAATTAAGTGAACGTAAATGTTAAAGTCATTTAGTTTAGTGACCCGTGTAACCACATAGTCAGACTAAGAAACTCGTCAGCTGAACATTTCATCAAACACCTAAAATGCATATTAAACAATTCACATCCAATTATAAGAGATAATATTGGTTGTCATTTTATTTTAAAAGTGTAAATTAAAATATAAATTTAGAATTGGTTTCCTTCTACCTAGCTTTTATACTTTCTCGTACTAAATTCAAAATAATTAATTAAAATAATTTAAGATTATTTAATTTTAATAATTAAAATAGTTATTAATAAGATTTAATAATAATATTTAATTAATAAGAATTAAATTTTAATTAAAAATTATTTAGATTAATGACATCACCCATAATGTTTAGATTTTTTTCTTTTGTTTTTTAATTTTTTTTAGCAAATAAATTAGCCTAATAATTAATAATTAATTAATAAGAATTAAATTTTAATTAAAAGTTATTTAGATTAATGACATCACCCATTATGCTTAGATTTTTTCTTTTATTTTTTAATTTTTTTTTAACAAATGAATTAGTCTAATAATGACATCATTATTATAAGATTTTAATAGAAAGTATAGATAGATAGTAAGAAGGAAAATGTAATGATAAATGAGAAATATGTTTCACATATACGTACCTAAAATTTGTCAAATTAAATAGTCAAAGTAGAAATAATACGGAGTACGGGAGTAGGAAACAATAATTAAAAATTTGTTGAAGTGCATGTGGCATGAAGTTGTGTTCCAGATGATACCTTAATTTTAATAATTAGTATATATAAATCGAGATAAAGTAAAATACTAAGAACAAGTGTTTGTCCTAAACCAAAACTTTAACGTATGGCGGCCAATCTTCTGTTTTTTTTTTTTTTTTTAATTTTTTTTTTGACGACTTCACAAATAAGTAAAATTTGTTATTTGTCTTATACCGACGGACGTAAATATCATCACGTTCTTGATTCTTTCATCGGTCAGAATTATATATTATCTTATAAATTTACAAAATATAGAAAACCAAGTTAAATGCACGTCTTGTTAACAGCCAACAAGATTATGCTGAAAACTAATAAAGATTATCAGTTTTAGTCTTTTAGTACTACCAACTTGATTGTCAAAACTCAAAACTATATTTTATTGGAGTATCGATAAAAAGACACGTTTTGTTTTTCTTTCTTTTATCTTATAGTCATACTATAAATATAAAGGACTTCACTCAAAATGATTATCAACTGCAACTTCAGCAAATTAGCAAAAGTTCTTTATTGAAGAGATTGAGTATCAACAAAAATGGTGAGGGCACCTTATATAGACAAAAATGGAACTAAAAAGGGTGCGTGGAGTGAAGACGAAGATTGTAAATTGAAAGCTTATATAGAGACATACGGCCATAGAAACTGGCGTGAACTTCCGAAGTTAGCCGGTAAGAGTAACATCTTCTTCCCCTTCATCGTTCGTGAGTGACGATTAATTATAACTGTTATTGGAGTATTTCTAATTAACTGTTTGGTGTTGAATCAATGTATAGGGTTATCAAGATGTGGTAAGAGTTGTAGACTTAGATGGGTGAATTATCTTCGCCCAAATGTGAAACGCGGAAACTTCACTAAAGATGAAGAAGATCTTATAATCAAATTACATAAAGATCTTGGGCGCAAGTAAGTACATACTCACTAGATTTTATGATCTACGTACAAAAAGTGTACTTATATAATAATAAAATTTTACAAAATGATGTGTCATCACGCTTTTTATGTCACTCGTTAACATTAAATGACATATCATTGTGTACTTATTCTATATGTGGCTCCTTGCCTCAATAAAGAGAATATATCCTAAAGATATTTACTTAAAGAAAGTAGAAGTTACTTGATGTAGAGAGGGTATGTACACTACAAGAAAACCACCCTTAAGGGACGACATAGGCCGACCTTTGGGGACGACTGGTCGTCCCAGAAGATCTTTCCGGATGACATGTCGTCCAGAATGCTTCGTCGCGGAAAGTCTTTCGGGACGAAACGATTTTTTTCAGGACGACTGTGGATCCCACTTTGACTTTTCCACTTTTTGGAGCCAAGAATAATTTTCACGAAGAAAAATATAAAAGCAATAAGAACAGTATATTTTCTGGACGACGTTATGGGACGACATGTCGTCCGGGATAATATGGCGAGAAATTTTTTCCCTTTTGTAGCCAAAAATTAATTTGTAATACTATAATAATTAAGAAAATTAGGTTTAGAAAACAAAAGTAGTGAGTTTAATAGCTTATGAGATCATGTGATGTTGTTAACTCCAGGTGGGCAGTGATTGCTACAAAATTACCAGGACGAAGCGACAACGAGATAAAGAATCATTGGCACACGCACTTGCGGAAACGAGCTCAACACAATTACTCATATCCACAAAAGGAAAGTTCTCAAAATCATGAAAGCGACGAAGAAAAAAGTCATGTCATAAAACTTTCTAATTTGAAAGAAAAAGATGAAGCTGAAATCTTACTAGCAATGCTATCTTCAACAACACAATCTACAGAGGCAAACGTTAAACAAGCGTCAACTTCAGGAACCAGTGACTCATATGGTGAAGCTGTGAATAGTGAATATTCCTCACTGTTGTCATCTAACAATGATTCATTTAATGACTTCTGGACGCAACCATTCTTGCCAGACACTTACAGTAATGCTCACGATGATTATTATAAGTCTTCTATCGATTTACATAACCAAAATTGTTTTTCATATTACGATCATGATGATGGTTTTATCATGGTTGACGATTTTTTATGGTCATCGATGGAGTTTTCTGGTTTTTTATGATAATTCAAACAATTCAATTTATTTTTAGTTTATGTAAAAAAAAGTCATTGCTGATTTGTATATCATCCCTATCTAAGAGTGTAAATCAAAGTCTCACATTAAACATAGAAAGAAACAAATGTATGCATGTAAGTTTATGGAGAACTCCCTCTAGTAATCATTCTACTATCTTATAATATACGTTGTGTGCATATAAGTTTATGGGGAACTCCCTCTACTAATCCTTCTACTATCTTATAACGCACATTACTCTTTCAAATATAAAAATATCTAATTTTGATCAAAAGATTACTAAAAAGTATACGATTGTAGTTTGACGAGTCTCGAAACTCACTGTCATCAACTGCCACATTCTCAATTACTCGGAACATATTATACCCAAAATTAGAAATCGGGTGATCCTTAATACTAACTACACTAACATTGTAAGTCTCCAACTCCGGGGTCGTCACCATATTACCAGTTGTTTTAAAAATAAATACAAAATACATATTTGTTTCACTTGCAACAGAGTTATTTTTAAAAACGTTATTATGAATGTCCGAATTTGTGATCGCTACGTCTACACCTAAGCTACCTACATACAAGACCATATTTAATATCCCCGACGTTCAGTTCTCAAGTTTATTTATGAGCGGAAATAAAAGGACATGGATTGACTTAAAGATAGATAATAGTTGTATTTGAGTTATTATTTTTAGCAGAAAAGGAAATGGAAGAGTTAGGAAGGAGAATATATGAGTTATTGTTTTTTTTTTTTTTTTTTTTGAACAGCGATTGGGATCACCCGAGGGGGACTAAACCACCTGTTGCGATCATCTCCCGTTTCGACTATGCCGATGCAGCGATAATAACCCCGCCCCCATCGCTGTCCGAGAGGAAACCTTGAAACCGATCCAAGGGCACTGCCAAGTAAAACCCCCCTCCCTTTACCCCCTCAAACGATATGGGATGAAATTGTGTTTTTAATATGTAGCCAACGATGGTCGAACTCCTGACCTCCTCTAAAAGAGACAAGCCACCAACCGCTGGACCCAATCACAACTTCATATATGAGTTATTGTTAACATCGCTTTTCACACATTTCTGGGCGGATTTAATGGAAAATTTGTATATGTATCGTAATATCGTATTAGAAATTAGAATATTATTCCTAATTCTTTAACTATCTTATAACATAAGTTATTATTTGTTGTACACAGTAGGAAATAACGGAAAATTCTCTCATTATTTCTCTCATTATTCAGCCATTCATATATATATATATATATATATATATATATATATATATATATATATATATATATATATATATATATATATATATATATATATATATATATATATATATATATTATGTTATTTTCTTGTATGTTAAAATTCTTTTTCACATATTAATATATTTAATTTTGATAAAAAAATTAAATTATTACTAAAAAGTTTCACATATAAAGAAAAATAATGTTTATTTTGATTAGTTTCATTTCCTTCCATTTACCTTCCTTTCATCTCTAGAATACATATATGATATTTTATATTACATTCATTTCTATCCTAGTTTGACTAGTCTCGAAACTCGTTGGGATCAACTGCTCCACATTCTCGATTATTCGGGACATACTAGAAATCAGGGGATCCTTAATACTTTTTTTTAACGGTCAAATAATGAAAAAAATAGAAAAACACGCCCTAACAAGGTGCTAAATGAGAAATTACAAAGACATGGTAAGTCATAAGTTCCAATTAGAAATTAAATGGCCCATATTTTTAATCGAGGGTGATCCTTAATAACTAGACTAACATTGAAAGTCTCCAACTGCAGGGTTCTAGAAAAATGATTTTTCCGGACAGAGTATTTCCGGACGACAGAAGTCGTCCGCAAAAAGCCACAAACCGACAAAATTTTCTGCTTTTTCTGTTTGCTTTTTCCTGAATGGTTGACCCACTTTTCCCGGACGACCCAATGTCTTCCGGAAAAATAGACTTCAATTATTGTACTGGCGAAAATTGGCTCAAAAAAAAAAAAAGAAAAGTTTCGCGCGTTTTATCTCCGGACGATATGTCGTCCGGAATACTTTTAGGGACGATATATCGTCTGGAATCCTTTTAGGGGCGACCAGTCGATCTGTCTACTTATACTCCATCCTCAACACATATCCAACACATATCTAACACCATATATCCACTTAAACTGCATTATCACACTTCCAAACTCAAAATGGTGACCCTTTCGCTGATAATTGTCTCAATCGAAGTGTATTACGGAAGTGAATTCCGTAATGAAATGAAACTTTACGATTATACGCGTGGTTCAAAAGCTACGTTCAAAAACATTGACGTTCGCGAAGTTGGTTTAGAGGAGCTTTTAACCTTTTTGAAAGAAAATGTTCCGTTCGAACACACTGACATCTTGTTTTATGAAGATGACTGTGTTCCGGAATTGTCCGCCACATATCTTCGTACTGACGATCAGTGGAACGGTATAAAAGAAACCCTGAGTTGGCGTTCTGATCGCATTTCTCTTTATTTAGTTTTGGAAGACGAAAAAACTTTTTTAACTTTCCGTTAAGTTAGTTAGTTAACTTGGGTATTATTTGTATCGTTTGTATTTGTATCGTTTGTATTAGTTATGTTGAATGAAATTGTTATGTTGTTATCATTTGTTTTGAATGAAAACATATTTTAAGTAGATAAATCGATTATTATATATAAAGAGCAATATTTAAGTAGACAAACGAATTTTTTTTAATTAAACACAACAAACAACAAACATTAAATTAATATAATACAAAGTTACCGAATTAAACACACTTCAATGATAGGTAAAGTACTTATTAGATGTCGTCCTACATTGTGATGACCCGGGAATTTCCGATTAAATTTAAACTTTAATCTTTATATGGTTCCAACACGATAAGCAAAATCTGTAATGTTAAGTCTCGAAAGTCTTGAAATCTATATTCATGTAACCAATTACCCTTTGACTATTCCCGACGATTCATGAACAACTCTGTATAAATAAATAAAAAATGTAAATATATATTTACATATAAATATGAATATAAGAATATAAAATATTATGTTCAATAAATGTTGTCAAATAATATATGATATGATAAAATGTAATATATTAAATGTAATTACAAGTTAAAAATATAAATATTACATTAATAAGGTTACTATTACTTTCATTATAACTAGTAATATTAACATTAATATCTGTACTATTATTTTTGATATAAAATATATATATAAATTTGATATGTACAAGTAATAGTAATATTACTATAGGAACGTGTAACTTATTATATCTTCAGTATTATTACTAACCTTAACCATTAAAATTATTAATAATATCAGTTAAATTATCAATAATCATTATTATCATTATTATGATTGTTATTGTTAATGTCATTATTATAACTAGTAGTTAGATTATAATTTTAATTGTTATGATTAGTATTAATATTAGATATTATTATTATTATCATTAAGAACTATTATTATTATTATTATTATTATTATTATTATTATTATTATTATTATTATTATTATTATTATTATTATTATTATTATTATTATTATTATTATAAATTATTATTATTATTATCATTATTATCTATTAATATCAATAATATAATTATTATTATTACTAATATCTTATCAGTTACTAATATTTATTATATAAATTATGAATCAATAAAATAATTCGTACAATTCTGTTTCCTATCCACATCAATTTTCTTTATAGTTTTGTTTTCTATCTAACACTACCAGATTCAGAAATCAATTAGATGTACGAATTCATGTAGCAAATTTTGTCTGTTGTATTTGCTTTCCAATTTTATGATCTGATTGATAAAAACTGTCGGTACCCACTATCATATGAGATATTTTGCTTGATTACTGTTTTTACTTCTGAATTCACTTCACCAATTGCACTTATGTAGGTGCACATATAGAATAGATATATATACCTAGTACATAAGTATATGCACACCTCATCATCTCACTAAAAACTCTTCTTCTTCTATAGACACCATCACCGGAGCACCATCGAGCACTACCTCACTAACATTCCTCAACCAATATACCACCTGCTACCGCATCTATTAATTCTGTTTCAAAACCGTCACCTCTACATGACCACTACAACCACAAGCACCATACCCGTAATCACCACTTCATTCGAACTAAACCCATATACAAACATGCATCATGACTAACTCAAATAATTCACCACTATTATCTATCTCCTACAACCACTTTCTGATCGCACCCCATTCCTACTGCCGTTTCTATATTACTTTTATCATCACCATCTTATAACCATAATCTAAGATATCAACCGTGAGCTTTCTTCTCGCTTCTTTTCGCTATCTTCACACTGTAGTGACCCGAACTTTTCTATGTTTATATATATTAATTGAGATTGATATTTACATGATTAAATGTTTCCAACATGTTAAGCAATCAAACTTGTTAAGACTTGATTAATTGAAATATGTTTCATATAGACAATTGACCACCCAAGTTGACCGGTGATTCACGAACGTTAAAACTTGTAAAAACTATATGATGACATATATATGGATATATACATATATAGTTAACATGATACTATGATAAGTAAACATATCATTAAGTATATTAACAATGAACTACATATGTAAAAACAAGACTACTAACTTAATGATTTTAAACGAGACATATATGTAACGATTATCGTTGTAAAGACATTTAATGTATATATATCATATTAAGAGATATTCATACATGATAATATCATGATAATATAATAATTTAAAATCTCATTTAATATTATAAACATTGGGTTAACAACATTTAACAAGATCGTTAACCTAAAGGTTTCAAAACAACACTTACATGTAACGACTAACGATGACTTAACGACTCAGTTAAAATGTATATACATGTAGTGTTTTAATATGTATTTATACACTTTTTAAAGACTTCAATACACTTATCAAAATACTTCTACTTAACAAAAATGCTTACAATTACATCCTCGTTCAGTTTCATCAACAATTCTACTCGTATGCACCCGTATTCGTACTCGTACAATACACAGCTTTTAGATGTATGTACTATTGGTATATACACTCCAATGATCAGCTCTTAGCAGCCCATGTGAGTCACCTAACACATGTGGGAACCACCATTTGGCAACTAGCAAGAAATATCTCATAAAATTACAAAAATATGAGTAATCATTCATGACTTATTTACATGAAAACAAAATTACATATCCTTTATATCTAATCCATACACCAACGACCAAAAACACCTACAAACACTTTAATTCTTCAATTTTCTTCATCTAATTGAACTCTCTCAAGTTCTATCTTCAAGTTCTAAGTGTCCTTCATATATTCTACAAGTTCTAGTTACATAAAATCAAGAATACTTTCAAGTTTGCTAGCTCACTTCCAATCTTGTAAGGTAATCATCCAACCTCAAGAAATCTTTGTTTCTTACAGTAGGTTATCATTCTAATACAAGGTAATAATCATATTGAAACTTTGGTTCAATTTCTATAACTATAACAATCTTATTTCAAGTGATGATCTTACTTGAACTTGTTTTCGTGTCATGATTCTGCTTCAAGAACTTCGAGCCATCCAAGGATCCGTTGAAGCTAGATCCATTTTTCTCTTTTCCAGTAGGTTTATCCAAGGAACTTAAGGTAGTAATGATGTTCATAACATCATTCGATTCATACATATAAAGCTATCTTATTCGAAGGTTTAAACTTGTAATCACTAGAACATAGTTTAGTTAATTCTAAACTTGTTCGCAAACAAAAGTTAATCCTTCTAACTTGACTTTTAAAATCAAATAAACACATGTTATATATCTATATGATATGCTAACTTAATGATTTAAAACCTGGAAACACGAAAAACACCGTAAAACCGGATTTACGCCGTCGTAGTAACACCGCGGGCTGTTTTGGGTTAGTTAATTAAAAACTATGATAAACTTTGATTTAAAAGTTGTTATTCTGAGAAAATGATTTTTATTATGAACATGAAACTATATCCAAAAATTATGGTTAAACTCAAAGTGGAAGTATGTTTTCTAAAATAGTCATCTAGACGTCGTTCTTTCGACTGAAATGACTACCTTTACAAAAATGACTTGTAACTTATTTTTCCGACTATAAACCTATACTTTTTCTGTTTAGATTCATAAAATAGAGTTCAATATGAAACCATAGCAATTTTATTCACTCAAAACGGATTTAAAATGAAGAAGTTATGGGTAAAACAAGATTGGATAATTTTTTTCATTTTAGCTACGTGAAAATTGGTAACAAATCTATTCCAACCATAACTTAATCAACTTGTATTGTATATTATGTAATCTTGAGATACCATAGACACGTATACAATGTTTCGACCTATCATGTCGACACATCTATATATATTTCGGAACAACCATAGACACTCTATATGTGAATGTTGGAGTTAGCTATACAGGGTTGAGGTTGATTCCAAAATATATATAGTTTGAGTTGTGATCAATACTGAGATACGTATATACTGGGTCGTGGATTGATTCAAGATAATATTTATCGATTTATTTCTGTACATCTAACTGTGGACAACTAGTTGTAGGTTACTAACGAGGACAGCTGACTTAATAAACTTAAAACATCAAAATATATTAAAAGTGTTGTAAATATATTTTGAACATACTTTGATATATATGTATATATTGTTATAGGTTCGTGAATCAACCAGTGGCCAAGTCTTACTTCCCGACGAAGTAAAAATCTGTGAAAGTGAGTTATAGTCCCACTTTTAAAATCTAATATTTTTGGGATGAGAATACATGCAGGTTTTATAAATGATTTACAAAATAGACACAAGTACGTGAAACTACATTATATGGTTGAATTATCGAAATTGAATATGCCCCTTTTTATTAAGTCTGGTAATCTAAGAATTAGGGAACAGACACCCTAATTGACGCGAATCCTAAAGATAGATCTATTGGGCCTAACAAACCCCATCCAAAGTACCGGATGCTTTAGTACTTCGAAATTTATATCATATCCGAAGGGTGTCCCGGAATGATGGGGATATTCTTATATATGCATCTTGTTAATGTCGGTTACCAGGTGTTCACCATATGAATGATTTTTATCTCTATGTATGGGATGTATATTGAAATATGAAATCTTGTGGTCTATTGTTACGATTTGATATATATAGGTTAAACCTATAACTCACCAACATTTTTGTTGACGTTTTAAGCATGTTTATTCTCAGGTGATTATTAAGAGCTTCCGCTGTCGCATACTTAAATAAGGACGAGATGTGGAGTCCATGCTTGTATGATATTGTGTAAAAACTGCATTCAAGAAACTTATTTTGTTGTAACATATTTGTATTGTAAACCATTATGTAATGGTCGTGTGTAAATAGGATATTTTAGATTATCATTATTTGATAATCTACGTAAAGCTTTTTAAACCTTTATTGATGAAATAAAGGTTATGGTTTGTTTTAAAATGAATGCAGTCTTTGAAAAACGTCTCATATAGAGGTCAAAACCTCGCAACGAAATCAATTAATATGGAATGTTTTTAATCAATAAGAACGGGACATTTCAGTTGGTATCCGAGCGTTGGTCTTAGAGAACCAGAAAATTTGCATTAGTGTGTCTTATCGAGTTTGTTAGGATGCATTAGTGAGTCTGGACTTCGACCGTGTTTTCTTTAAAAATGATTGCTTAACATTTTTGTTGGAAACTATATATTTTTTAACATATGAATATTATGTGATATATTAATCTCTTAACGTGTTTGATTTTATGTGATAGATGTCTACCTCTAGAACAAGTCCCATTGACTCACCTAATAATAATGAAGAGTCAAATGTAAATTGGAATGATTCGTGGACTGATTCACAAGTTCCCGAAGAGGAACCGGAAGAAGAGTCGGAACCGGAAGAAGAATCGGAACCGGAAGAAGAATCGGAACCGGAAGAAGAAATAGAACCGGTGGGGGAAATAATAAAACGGTTAAGTAAAAGAGAATCCTCAACCAACCGACCAAGGTTAATTATGGTCAATGGTGTTTCCGCCAAGGAAGCAAAAGTTTGAACGCGAAATATTATTATAATCAGTTTTTCATATAGAATTGTAGTAGTTGAATTGTATATTAGCTACTAAGTATGAACTTAACGGGTAGGTACTACCTGAATTTAAACTTATAAAATGCTAATATGAAGAAAAAGCTTTTATAAATGAGTTCATATTATGCTACGAAACACTATTAACTACTCTTAATATTCTGTATGATTAACTTGTTCCATTTGACTATTTTGAAGGAAATGGCACCGACTACTCGACACACCGTGAATATGAATGAAGAGGAATTCCGTACTTTTCTAGCTTCAAACATAGCCGCAGTACAGGCTGCGCTACATACCAACAATAACCTTGGATCTAGCAGTACAGGAAATCGTGTAGGATGCACCTACAAAGAATTCACTGCCTGCAAACCTTTGGAATTTGATGGAACCGAAGGACCGATCGGATTGAAACGGTGGACCGAGAAGGTCGAATCGGTGTTTGCCATAAGTAAGTGTACTGAAGAGGACAAAGTGAAGTACGCTACGCATACTTTCACAGGTTCTGCGTTAACATGGTGGAATACCTATCTAGAGCAAGTGGGACAAGACGATGCGTACGCACTACCGTGGTCAGCATTCAAGCACTTGATGAACGAGAAGTACCGTCCCAGAACTGAGGTCAATAAGCTCAAGACAGAACTTAGAGGGTTACGAACCCAAGGATTTGATATTACCACGTACGAAAGACGATTCACAAAATTGTGCCTATTGTGTCCGGGCGCATTCGAAGTTGAGGAAGAGAAGATCGACGCGTTTGTGAAAGGATTACTGGAAAGAATCCAAGAAGATATAAGTTCACACGAGCCCGCCTCCATACAACAGGCATGTAGAATGGCTCACAAACTAGTGAACCATATTGAAGAAAGAATTAAAGAACAGACTGCTGAAGAGGCCAATGTGAAGCAAGTTAAAAGAAAGTGGGAGGAAAACGGTGATAAGAATCACCAATACAACAACAACAGCAATTACAACAATAATCGCAACAATTATCCCAACAATCGCAACATCAATCGCAACTACAACAAACGGCCCAACAACAACAACAACAACAACAACAACAACAACAACAACAACAATAACAACAACAACAACAGCAACTACAACAATCATCCCAACAACAATAATAACCGCAACAACAACAACAACAATCAGAAGCAGCTATGCCAAAGGTGTGAAAAGTATCACTAGGGGTTCTGCACCAAATTTTGCAACAAGTGTAAAAGAAATGGTCATAGCGCGGCGAAGTGTGAGGTCTACGGACCAGGGGTTAATAGAACGAAAGGAACAAATGGTGTCGGAACGAGTAATGGCGGAGCAAGTAGTGTCGGAGCAAGTTATGCCAATGTAGTTTGTTATAAATATGGAAAACCGGGCCACATTATTAGAAATTGCCCGAACCAGGAGAACACGAATGGACAAGGCCGCGGAAGAGTTTTCAATATTAATGCGGCAGAGGCACAGGAAGACCCGGAGCTTGTTACGGGTACGTTTCTTATTGACAATAAATTTGCTTACGTTTTATTTGATTTGGGTGCGGATAGAAGCTATATGAGTAGAGATTTTTGTGCTAAATTAAGTTGTCCATTGACGCCTTTGGATAGTAAATTTTTACTCGAATTAGCAAATGGTAAATTAATTTCAGCAGATAATATATGTCGGAATCGAGAAATTAAACTGGTTAGCGAAACATTTAAGATTGACTTGATACCAGTAGAGTTAGGGAGTTTTGATGTGATAATCGGTATGGACTGGTTGAAAGAAGTGAAAGCAGAGATCGTTTGTTACAAAAATGCAATTCGCATTATACGAGAAAAAGGAAAACCCTTAATGGTGTACGGAGAAAAGGGCAACACGAAGCTACATCTTATTAGTAATTTGAAGGCACAAAAACTAATAAGAAAAGGTTGCTATGCTGTTCTAGCACACGTCGAGAAAGTACAAACTGAAGAAAAGAGCATCAATGATGTTCCCATTGCAAAAGAATTTCCCGATGTATTTCCGAAAGAATTACCGGGATTACCCCCACATCGATCCGTTGAATTTCAAATAGATCTTGTACCAGGAGCTGTACCAATAGCTCGTGCTCCTTACAGACTCGCACCCAGCGAGATGAAAGAACTACAAAGCCAATTACAAGAACTTTTAGAGCGTGGTTTCATTCGACCAAGCACATCACCGTGGGGAGCTCCTGTTTTGTTTGTCAAGAAGAAAGATGGTACATTCAGGTTGTGTATCGACTACCAAGAGTTGAACAAACTTACCATCAAGAACCGCTACCCACTACCGAGAATTGACGACTTATTTGATCAACTACAAGGCTCGTCTGTTTATTCAAAGATTGACTTACGTTCCGGGTATCATCAAATGCGGGTGAAAGAAGATGATATTCCAAAGACTGCTTTCAGAACACGTTACGGTCATTACGAGTTTATGGTCAAGCCGTTTGGTTTAACTAATGCACCAGCTGTGTTCATGGACCTCATGAACCGAGTGTGTGGACCATACCTTGACAAGTTTGTCATTGTTTTCATTGATGACATACTTATTTACTCAAAGAATGACCAAGAACACGGTGAACATTTGAGAAAGGTATTAGAAGTATTGAGGAAGGAAGAATTGTATGCTAAGTTTTCAAAGTGTGCATTTTGGTTGGAAGAAGTTCAATTCCTCGGTCACATAGTGAACAAAGAAGGTATTAAGGTGGATCCGGCAAAGATAGAAACTGTTGAAAAGTGGGAAACCCCAAAAAACTCCGAAACACATACGCCAGTTTTTAGGACTAGCTGGTTACTACAGAAGGTTCATCCAAGACTTTTCTAGAATAGCAAAACCCTTGACTGCATTAACACATAAAGGGAAGAAATTTGAATGGAATGATGAACAAGAGAAAGCGTTTCAGTTATTGAAGAAAAAGCTAACTACGGCACCTATATTGTCATTGCCTGAAGGGAATGATGATTTTGTGATTTATTGTGACGCATCAAAGCAAGGTCTCGGTTGTGTATTAATGCAACGAAAGAAGGTGATTGCTTATGCGTCTAGACAATTGAAGATTCAAGAACAAAATTATACGACGCATGATTTGGAATTAGGCGCGGTTGTTTTTGCATTAAAGACTTGGAGGCACTACTTATATGGGGTCAAAAGTATTATATATACCGACCACAAAAGTCTTCAACACATATTTAATCAGAAACAACTGAATATGAGGCAGCGTAGGTGGATTGAATTACTGAATGATTACGACTTTGAGATTCGTTACCACCCGGGGAAGGCAAATGTGGTAGCCGATGCCTTGAGCAGGAAGGACAGAGAACCCATTCGAGTAAAATCTATGAATATAATGATTCATAATAACCTTACTACTCAAATAAAGGAGGAGCAACAAGGAGTTTTAAAAGAGAGAAATTTAAAGGATGAAATACCCAAAGGATCGGAGAAACATCTTAATATTCGGGAAGACGGAACCCGGTATAGGGCTGAAAGGATTTGGGTACCAAAATTTGGAGATATGAGAGAAATGGTACTTAGAGAAGCTCATAAAACCAGATACTCAATACATCCTGGAACGGGGAAGATGTACAAGGATCTCAGGAAATATTTTTGGTGGCCGGGTATGAAAGCCAATGTTGCTAAATACGTAGGAGAATGATTGATGTGTTCTAAGGTCAAAGCTGAGCATCAGAAACCATCAGGTCTACTTCAACAACCCGAAATCCCGGAATGGAAATGGGAAAACATTACCATGGATTTCATCACTAAATTGCCAAGGACTGCAAGTGGTTTTGATACTATTTGGGTAATAGTTAATCGTCTCACCAAATCAGCACATTTCCTGCCAATAAGAGAAGATGACAAGATGGAGAAGTTAGCACGACTGTATTTGAAGGAAGTCGTCTCCAGACATGGAATACCAATCTCTATTATCTCTGATAGGGATGGCAGATTTATTTCAAGATTCTGGCAGACATTACAGCAAGAATTAGGAACTCGTCTAGACATGAGTACTGCCTATCATCCACAAACTGATGGGCAGAGCGAAAGGACGATACAAACGCTTGAAGACATGCTACGAGCATGTGTTATTGATTTCGGAAACAGTTGGGATCGACATCTACCATTAGCAGAATTTTCCTACAACAACAGCTACCATTCAAGCATTGAGATGGCGCCGTTTGAAGCACTTTATGGTAGAAAGTGCAGGTCTCCGATTTGTTGGAGTGAAGTGGGGGATAGACAGATTACGGGTCCAGAGATTATACAAGAAACTACCGAGAAGATCATCCAAATTCAACAACGGTTGAAAACCGCCCAAAGTCGACAAAAGAGCTACGCTGACATTAAAAGAAAAGATATAGAATTTGAAATTGGAGAGATGGTCATGCTTAAAGTTGCACCTTGGAAAGGCGTTGTTCGATTTGGTAAACGAGGGAAATTAAATCCAAGGTATATTGGACCATTCAAGATTATTGATCGTGTCGGACCAGTAGCTTACCGACTTGAGTTACCTCAACAACTCGCGGCTGTACATAACACTTTCCACATCTCGAATTTGAAGAAATGTTTTGCTAAAGAAGATCTCACTATTCCGTTAGATGAAATCCAAATCAATGAAAAACTCCAATTCATCGAAGAACCCGTCAAAATAATGGATCGTGAGGTTAAAAGACTGAAGCAAAACAAGATACCAATTGTTAAGGTTCGATGGAATGCTCGTAGAGGACCCGAGTTCACCTGGGAGCGTGAAGATCAGATGAATAAGAAATACCCGCATCTATTTCCAGAAGATTCGTCAACACCTTCAACAGCTTAAAATTTCGGGACGAAATTTATTTAACGGGTAGGTACTGTAGTGACCCGAAATTTTCTATGTTTATATATATTAATTGAGATTGATATTTACATGATTAAATGTTTCCAACATGTTAAGCAATCAAACTTGTTAAGACTTGATTAATTGAAATATGTTTCATATAGACAATTGACCACCCAAGTTGACCGGTGATTCACGAACGTTAAAACTTGTAAAAACTATATGATGACATATATATGGATATATATATATAGTTAACATGATACTATGATAAGTAAACATATCATTAAGTATATTAACAATGAACTACATATGTAAAAACAAGACTACTAACTTAATGATTTTAAACGAGACATATATGTAACGATTATCGTTGTAAAGACATTTAATGTATATATATCATATTAAGAGATATTCATACATGATAATATCATGATAATATAATAATTTAAAATCTCATTTGATATTATAAACATTGGGTTAACAACATTTAACAAGATCGTTAACCTAAAGGTTTCAAAACAACACTTACATGTAACGACTAACGATGACTTAACGACTCAGTTAAAATGTATATACATGTAGTGTTTTAATATGTATTTATACACTTTTGAAAGACTTCAATACACTTATCAAAATACTTCTACTTAACAAAAATGCTTACAATTACATCCTCGTTCAGTTTCATCAACAATTCTACTCGTATGCACCCGTATTCGTACTCGTACAATACACAGCTTTTAGATGTATGTACTATTGGTATATACACTCCAATGATCAGCTCTTAGCAGCCCATGTGAGTCACCTAACATATGTGGGAACCACCATTTGGTAACTAGCAAGAAATATCTCATAAAATTACAAAAATATGAGTAATCATTCATGACTTATTTACATGAAAACAAAATTACATATCCTTTATATCTAATCCATACACCAACGACCAAAAAAACCTACAAACACTTTCATTCTTCAATTTTCTTCATCTAATTGATCTCTCTCAAGTTCTATCTTCAAGTTCTAAGTGTCCTTCATATATTCTACAAGTTCTAGTTACATAAAATCAAGAATACTTTCAAGTTTGCTAGCTCACTTCCAATCTTGTAAGGTGATCATCCAACCTCAAGAAATCTTTGTTTCTTACAGTAGGTTATCATTCTAATACAAGGTAATAATCATATTGAAACTTTGGTTCAATTTCTATAACTATAACAATCTTATTTCAAGTGATGATCTTACTTGAACTTGTTTTCGTGTCATGATTCTGCTTCAAGAACTTCGAGCCATCCAAGGATCCGTTGAAGCTAGATCCATTTTTCTCTTTTCCAGTAGGTTTATTCAAGGAACTTAAGGTAGTAATGATTTTCATAACATCATTCGATTCATACATATAAAGCTATCTTATTCGAAGGTTTAAACTTGTAATCACTAGAACATAGTTTAGTTAATTCTAAACTTGTTCGCAAACAAAAGTTAATCCTTCTAACTTGACTTTTAAAATCAACTAAACACATATTCTATATCTATATGATATGCTAACTTAATGATTTAAAACCTGGAAACACGAAAAACACCGTAAAATCGGATTTACGCCGTCGTAGTAACACCGCGGACTGTTTTGGGTTAGTTAATTAAAAACTATGATAAACTTTGATTTAAAAGTTGTTATTCTGAGAAAATGATTTTTATTATGAACATGAAACTATATCCAAAAATTATGGTTAAACTCAAAGTGGAAGTATGTTTTCTAAAATGGTCATCTAGACGTCGTTCTTTCGACTGAAATGACTACCTTTAAAAAAATGACTTGTAACTTATTTTTTCGACTATAAACCTATACTTTTTCTGTTTAGATTCATAAAATAGAGTTCAATATGAAACCATAGCAATTTTATTCACTTAAAACGGATTTAAAATAAAGAAGTTATGGGTAAAACAAGATTGGATAATTTTTCTCATTTTAGCTACGTGAAAATTGGTAACAAATCTATTCCAACCATAACTTAATCAACTTGTATTGTATATTATGTAATCTTGAGATACCATAGACACGTATACAATGTTTCAACCTATCATGTCGACACATCTATATATATTTCGGAACAACCATAGACACTCTATATGTGAATGTTGGAGTTAGCTATACAGGGTTGAGGTTGATTCCAAAACATATATAGTTTGAGTTATGATCAATACTGAGATACGTATATACTGGGTCATGGATTGATTCAAGATAATATTTATCGATTTATTTCTATACATCTAACTGTGGACAACTAGTTGTAGGTTACTAACGAGGACAGCTGACTTAATAAACTTAAAACATCAAAATATATTAAAAGTGTTGTAAATATATTTTGAACATACTTTGATATATATGTATATATTATTATAGGTTCGTGAATCAACCAGTGGCCAAGTCTTACTTCCCGACGAAGTAAAAATCTGTGAAAGTGAGTTATAGTCCCACTTTTAAAATCTAATATTTTTGGGATGAGAATACATGCAGGTTTTATAAATGATTTACAAAATAGACACAAGTACGTGAAACTACATTATATGGTTGAATTATCGAAATCGAATATGCCCCTTTTTATTAAGTCTGGTAATCTAAGAATTAGGGAACAGACACCCTAATTGACGCGAATCCTAAAGATAGATCTATTGGGCCTAACAAACCCCATCCAAAGTACCGGATGCTTTAGTACTTCGAAATTTATATCATATCCGAAGGGTGTCCCGGAATGATGGGGATATTCTTATATATGCATCTTGTTAATGTCGGTTACCAGGTGTTCACCATATGAATGATTTTTATCTCTATGTATGGGATGTGTATTGAAATATGAAATCTTGTGGTCTATTGTTACGATTTGATATATATAGGTTAAACCTATAACTCACCAACATTTTTGTTGACGTTTTAAGCATGTTTATTCTCAGGTGATTATTAAGAGCTTCTGCTGTCGCATACTTAAATAAGGACGAGATGTGGAGTCCATGCTTGTATGATATTGTGTAAAAACTGCATTCAAGAAACTTATTTTGTTGTAACATATTTGTATTGTAAACCATTATGTAATGATCGTGTGTAAACAGGATATTTTAGATTATCATTATTTGATAATCTACGTAAAGCTTTTTAAACCTTTATTGATGAAATAAAGGTTATGGTTTGTTTTAAAATGAATGCAGTCTTTGAAAAACGTCTCATATAGAGGTCAAAACCTCGCAACGAAATCAATTAATATGGAACATTTTTAATCAATAAGAACGGGACATTTCACACACTCTTTCTCCCTCTCTATATTTTCTCCTTCTTTTTATAAGGAAATAAGTGATATGGGTTCACAATTTAAAGGTTATCAATTTGGGTTATAGATAACAAAGAGCATGTAGAGCTAGTAGGAAGATCAATGGCCGACCGAGAATCATAAGGGGGAAAACGTTTTCTTCTCACTTTAATAGGATTGAGGTGTGAGACAAGATATAAAGTTTAGATCCAAAGTAAGTATGTGTAGTATCATTATGGATTAAGCATGCGGTCTTTTTTCTGATTATGATAATGAAGTTGAATTGTGGATGAGCTGTAAAGAGAATTAGTTGAGCATTATGAATCTTAAAACACAAATCACGGCTAGTCACTACCATATATATATAAACTAGTGCTACAATGGGCCCTAACTTGATTAATGCCGAGAAGGTATATTCCAATGGTGATGGCTTTTGCATTTTTGGTATCTAATCAAACGGAACACGGTTAGATACTGTGGCAATTTAAGATTTATATAACGCATGGTAATGGAATCCGAGATAAAATGTGGAGGTGGGACACAGTTCATCATAATGGCCGATAAATTTTTTTTTTTTTGCTGTGGGTCATCTCATTTTCGTGGTGGGCTAGCTGTTTAGTTTTTATGATATTACTTCGATTATGATGTTAATCGAGACTTATGATGTAGAGATAGGCGAAAACATTATGATGATCGTGATATACGTTTATGATTAATGATGGTGATGTATCGATTCATAATAAGATGATGACGGTAGTATATTATGATGATAATAATAACACACACCAGTTTCTGTTTTATGGTTCGATGACCTGGAGTATTTTGATGATGATGCAAATATTAAATGGGTTTTAAGTTAAGAAGAAAAGGAGAACAGAATAAGATGGGTTAAAAATATATTAGGTCCGTAATATTTCAGAAAATAGGCAACAGCCTGAATGGTTAAGGAGTTATTTCAGTATGCGAAAGGTCGGGGGTTCGAGCTTGGGGGATGGCAGTTTTTTTTTTTTAGGAAGCTTATTTTTAAAGGTAGCCATTTTATTATTATTACTTCTATTATTATTATTATTATTATTATTATTATTATTATTATTATTATTATTATTATTATTATTATTATTATTATTATTATTATTATTATTATTATTATTATTATTATTATTATTATTATTATTGTTATTATAAATTATTATTGTTATTGTTATAAGTATTATTATTATTATTGTTGTTGTTGTTAAGGGTGTTAATACTAATTATTATTATTATTAATGTTTTGATATGATAAGCATTATTATTATTAACATTATTATTAAAATTATTATCATTATCATTAATGGTATTATTATTATTAACATAAATACCATTCTAAACAATATCATTATTATCATTAGTGTTATCATTATCACTATTATCATTAGTAGGAAAATTATTAAGGTTATTATTAGTATCTGTATTAGTATTATTATTATTGTCATTTTTACTAAAGTAACTTTATTTTCAAACCTGTCGTTTTTGTTAAAACTAATATTTTCATTAAAAGTAACATCTTTACTATCTATATTATTAATAGAAGTATGATCAACATTATTATTATTAAAAGTATTATGATTATGACAATAAACGTTTTAAAGATATTATTAAGATTGTAAGTATGTTTTTAATCAAATTAACAAAGTTTATATAAATATTCATATATAACATATTAGGTATTTTTATTAAAATACTAATTAAATATATATCAATATAACTATATAAATATTGAACATTTTGAAGAAATACACAAACTAAATAAGTATAACATATAATTTAACATATAATATATAAACTTGTTCGATTACGATTATATATTTTAATATATATATATATATATATATATATATATATATATATATATATATATATATATATATATATATATATATATATATATATATAAATGATATAGGTTCGTGAATCCGAGGACAACCCTACAATGTTTAGTTATTCAATGTCGTCATATGTATTTTTACTACAAAATACAATACGGTGAGTTTCATTTACCTTTTTACCCTTTATATTTTTGGGCTGAGAATACATGCACAATTTTTATAACTGTTTTACGAAATAGACACAAGTACTTAAAACTACATTCTATGGCTGGATTATTAAACCGAATATGCCCCTTTTTAGTCTGGTAATCTAAGAATTAGGGAACAGACACCCTAATTGACGCGAATCCTAAAGATATATCTATTGGGCCTGACGAACCTCATCCAAAGTACCGGATGCTTTAGTACTTCGAAATTTATATCATGTCCGAAGGAGGATCCCGGAATGATGGGGGATATTCTTATATGTATATTTTTAATCTCGGTTACCAGGTGTTCAATCCATATGAATGATATTTTTGTCTCTATTCATGGGACGTGTATTTATGAGAATTGGAAATGAAAATCTTGTGGTCTATTAAAATGATGGAAATGAATATTTATGTTAAACTAATGAACTCACCAACCTTTTGGTTGACACTTGAAAGCATGTTTATTCTCAGGTATGAAAGAAATCTTCTGCTGTGCATTTACTCATTTTAGAGACATTACATGCAGTCGTTCAAGGCATATAGAGGTCCGTTCATCGCGATGGTACCATATGTTATTGTATTCGTTCGGAAGATTTTGGACGGGGTATGACATGTGGTATCAGAGCGGTGGTCTTAGCGAACCAGGTCTACATTAGTGTGTATAACTGATAAGTTGTTAGGATGCATTAGTGAGTCTGGACTTCGACCGTGTCTGCATGTCAAAAGTTTTGCTTATCATTTCGTGTCGAAAAATTACCTGCTTATCATTCTTAGAGAATCACTTGCTTATCATCCTTAGTCTAGACACATCTTATTGCATTGATTGCATGATTAGTGTATAGACAAAATTCATATCTTAGCATATCTGCTAATTCATATCTTAGCGTATATGTTATTGTTACCTTTGTCTGACAACTTCCGTAGATTCCTCCGTAACTTATGGGATTTTAGTATTATATATGCATATATAAATTATGTATTTCAGGGTACTAATCTACATCCTATAATCTATTTCTTATCGAAAATCCTTCATCTGATCGTACGAGATGAATCCTGCAACCAGTTCGAGTCCCTCAGATTCCAATAGCTATTCCGATAGTTATTCCGACAGCTATTCTGACATAGATGTTCACCTAAGCTCCGAAAACAGCGTCACCGGCATGAATCAACCAATCAGCCATTATCAATTCATCTGATGAGTTTGTAGTCGACTTAATTAATGGAAACGCGCAGAAGGCAATCCCTTCCAACAACCGAATTCACCTCTTGACAATGAACCTGAAGCGTTTTCCGACGAACCTGTTCGAGACACCATTTTCAGTCTCATTTCCAGGGTAACTCGACAAGATTATATTCTATCCACAATTCTGAACCTTATTCATCCGCTCGTTCCGACCGACAATCATCCTGGAGTAATAAGACAACGAACTTCGCGCTCGAATAAGAAATTCGGAGAGTATGGTGCAAAATGTACCAGCTTCAACAACATCACCGGCACCAACAGTACCATCAATAACAGCACCAGTACCATCAACAATCCATGCTTTAATATCACCATCTGTACTTTGAGTATGATCTTCGTTCTACGTATCGTTCTACCTCATTTATCTTCGTTCGACATGGCGAATATGTAACCTCTAATGTTTTAGAGATTATTTATTCTAGTTCCAACTGAAAAGCAAATGAGTTTAATATCATATTAACTCATTAAATCCATGATTACACCTGAAGAAAATATATATATGTATATATGTTTTCATAAAGATTGTAATTAAAAACTCTTTTGTGCAAACTGTTAATGGTGAAAATATTTAACGGGTAGGTAATACCCGAGGAATATTTAAATTTCACTTTAATAAGTTACACTGTACATTCTTCGAAGCTGATTCAACAGTCATTTACTATCCTACTTACATCCACAGACACACGTATTCGTTCACCACAGAATAACCATTTTCATTCAATTTCATATTTGAATTTTGACCTATCAGAATCCGACAAGTGGCATAATGAGGAAACTTTGGACAAAATAAAAATTTGTTAGAAACAAACAAATTAACTATGAGAAATTTTGTTAAGAATCCACGCTAACAAAATCCTAGCTAACTGTTTCTAGCTAATTGTAGACTAATCAACTGAGGACTACCAACAATGGACAATTAAAATAAATTAAAATATTGATTATAACATATGAAACTAAACAATTCTTCAAGTTTGCCACTTGATTTCATCATAAACCTCATTTGTATCTTGACGATTACAATCTGCGTTCAAAAATCTTTCATAATTCTTGAAAACACCTCAATCGAAGGATGAACCAACTGCACTTCATCCACGGAATAAAAGATTTATGCATATAGTTATACACCTGAAAAACTCTTGGAAACTGAATAAACGTTTAACACATAGCTATGTTAATTCCTTTAGTATTATTATTACCCAAAATAATTTTGCAATCCCTTTCCAAATTAGCCAATTTTGTCATAGCTCCAGCAAATCAATTTTGACTTTCGTTCGGATTAAACTTATTATAACTTGATTTATAATCCTGCCTTTCGTCATCATTATCGGGGAACTGTTTATATTTCACCACATTAACAGAAACTTATTTGCAACTTCATTACTCATCGACTTAAGTTCTCCGAAGAATTATTATATTTGTTCGTTAAAATCCTATCATGTACTTATCCGCATTTTGTAACAAGAATTGCCATACCAATTACCGGGAATCAGCAAATCTGTATTGTGAGTCTCGCAACATTTCCATATCAACGGTTATATGTATCCATGTAACATTTATCTCTTAGAACTATGATCTTCCATTATGAAATTCTGAAAAGCACTCAGTTCACGAATCAATACTCTGAACATTGAAAAAAAAAAAACTGTAAACGACCTTAACCGTTGAAGGCATGATAATACAGAATGGATGGTTGGAAAACTCTCAATAGAAAATTTAGTACCGAAAAATGGATTATGCGAAACTATGAAGGAAGCCGTGGATAAATCACAAAGAATAAGTTTGACTTCAAAGAATCCAAATGATTCAATACCTGCTGAAGTCTTTAGCGAATATCTTGCTCCTTACTGTAAACTCTTGCGGACAATACTCTTCATCATCCTCTGATCTTAGAAATTCCAAGATATCATCGTATCTTTCATTATAAATATCCTCCATATTTCTGAAGATATTTTCATAACTATTCTTATCTAAATCATTAATCTATTAGAGCTATCAGTGTTACATCATATAGAAACTGTTAGTTTCTATATTCTGTAAACTTTCAAGCTTAAAATATGAATGTTATTGAAGTAATGATGGTAACTGATGCATGAGTTAGTATAATATAATGACACTTGATCAACGTGATTATATTACAGTAAGTCATGTTGAGTTCTAATGGGACATGATGGTTCACAGTAGATCATACCACCATCATGTGTCATGTTACATAAATCTTTCATTCTAATTAACTTCTGAACATATCAAGAAAGTATATTCTTGATAACTCTATTCTCAATGATTCTGGTAATTTAATTAATCAAATCGTGCTATTACGTTCTTTCTTGATTATAACATTAAATTCATTCGAAACTCCATACTTACAAATTCTAGACCATTACTCGTTTTACTAGAGATCGAGAGGAGATTAAAAAGACGAAGAGCTCCGAAACATAAAGGAAGATATAAAACTCGACAACAACACTGAAATTACAATAATTAAAAATTAACACATCACGACAATTAAAAATTAAAAGATTACAATCAAACTACTCATCGTCGTCAATTGTCATCTGCAAAGTAGCGTTCACCAGTCATTTCACCATTCGTGAGGTACTCTGGAGACATCGGTATTTCTCTTAATGCTTCAACTGTTGCTTCAGCTGATTCATCGATGTAACGATAACCCAACGTCTCTTCATCTTCAAGAACCGCATACAAAGAAATGCGTTTACCGCGATCTTCAATGGTATCTTTTATAAAGTGTCATTGATCATCGGTACACAAAAAACTTGCCCTACAATCCGCATCATAATCGTCTTTATAAAAGAACACAGACGTGAATTCACACGGAACTTTTTCCTTCAGAAAGGATAACAAGTCTTGTAAACCAACATCAAGAATGTCGATATCTTCAAACGAAATACTGTCGCCCCACTTATATTCCTTCATTTGATTACGGAAATCACCTCCGTAATGAACATCGAATGAAACAATCATTGGGGGAAGTGTTAACATTTTGCAGTTTGGGAGTGTTTGATTTTAATTTTGAGAAAGGTGGAAATATAAAAGAAATATATGTTTGAGTGTATAAAATGAAGTATATGGTTGGTATTTATATAGTGTAAAGGTGACCGTTGGGATAGCCGTTGGAATTTTTTTTTATTCATTTTACTAACGGCTAAAAATTTGGGCAAGTTTTTGGGCGAAGGTGGACGATGCCCGTTGGGACCTCTCTCATGATAGTTTCATTCGTGCTCTTCGAATAATCGAATTATTTTATCTGTATTATTCTATAATGATGAAAACTCTATTTATCAACTCATACTCGTCAAGAAAACATATTTATTGTTAGCCATGACGACCTCACTCAAATTTCGGGATGAAATTTCTTTAACGGGTAGGTACTGTGATGACCCGGGAATTTCCGATTAAATTTAAACTTTAATCTTTATATGGTTCCGACACGATAAGCAAAATCTGTAATGTTAAGTCTCGAAAGTCTTGAAATCTATATTCATGTAACCAATTACCCTTTGACTATTCCCGACGATTCACGAAAAACTCTGTATAAATAAAAAAAAATGTAAATATATATTTACATATAAATATGAATATACGAATATAAAATATTATGTTCAATAAATGTTGTCAAATAATATATGATATGATAAAATGTAATATATTAAATGTAATTACAAGTTAAAAATATAAATATTATATTAATAAGGTTATTAATACTTTCATTATAACTAGTAATATTAACATTAATATCTGTACTATTATTTTTGATATAAAATATATATATAAATTTGATATGTACAAGTAATAGTAATATTACTATAGGAACGTGTAACTTATTATATCTTCAGTATTATTACTAACCTTAACCATTAAAATTATTAATAATATCAGTTAAATTATCAATAATCATTATTATGATTGTTATTGTTAATGTCATTATTATAACTAGTAGTTAGATTATAATTTTAATTGTTATGATTAGTATTAATATTAGATATTATTATTATTATCATTAAGAACTATTATTATTATTATTATTATAAATTATTATTATTATTATCATTATTATCTATTAATATCAATAATATAATTATTATTATTATTACTAATATCTTATCAGTTACTAATATTTATTATATAAATTATGAATCAAGAAAACAATTCGTACAATTCTGTTTCCTATCCACATCAATTTTCTTTATAGTTTTGTTTTCTATCTAACACTACCAGATTCAGAAATCAATTAGATGTACGAATTCATGTATCAAATTTTGTCTGTTGTATTTGCTTTCCAATTTTATGATCTGATTGATAAAAACTGTCGGTACCCACTATCATATGAGATATTTTGCTTGATTACTGTTTTTACTTCTGAATTCACTTCACCAATTGCACTTATGTAGGTGCACATATAGAATAGATATATATACATAGTACATAAATATATGCACACCTCATCATCTCACTAAAAACTCTTCTTCTTCTATAGACACCATCACCGGAGCACCATCGAGCACTACCTCACTAACATTCCCCAACCAATATACCACCTGCTGCCGCATCTATTAATTCTATTTCAAAATCGTCACCTCTACATGACCACTACAACCACAAGCACCATACCCGTAATCACCACTTCATTCGAACTAAACCCATATACAAACATGCATCATGACTAACTCAAATAATTCACCACTATTATCTATCTCCTACAACCACTTTCTGATCGCACCCTATTCCTACTGCCGTTGCTATATTACTTTTATCATCACCATCTTATAACCATAATCGAAGATATCAACCGTGAGCTTTCTTCTCGCTTCTTTTCGCTATCTTCACACTCTCTCTCCCTCTCTATATTTTCTCCTTCTTTTTATAAGGAAATAAGTGATATGGGTTCACAATTTAAAGGTTATCAATTTGGGTTATAGATAACAAAGAGCATGTAGAGCTAGTAGGAAGATGAATGGCCGACCGAGAATCATAAGGGGGAAAACGTTTTCTTCTCACTTTAATAGGATTGAGGTGTGAGACAAGATATAAAGTTTGGATCCAAAGTAAGTATGTGTAGTATCATTATGGATTAAGCATGCGGTCTTTTTTTCTGATTATGATAATGAAGTTGAATTGTGGATGAGCTGTAAAGAGAATTAGTTGAGCATTATGAACCTTAAAACACAAATCACGGCTAGTCACTACCATATATATATAAACTAGTGCTACAATGGGCCCTAACTTGATTAATGCCGAGAAGGTATATTCCAATGGTGATGGCTTTTGCATTTTTGGTATCTAATCAAACGGAACACGGTTAGATACTGTGGCAATTTAAGATTTATATAACGCATGGTAATGGAATCCGAGATAAAATGTGGAGGTGGGACACGGTTCATCATAATGGCCGATAATTTTTTTTTTTTGCTGTGGGTCATCTCATTTTCGTGGTGGGCTAGCTGTTTAGTTTTTATGATATAACTTCGATTATGATGTTAATCGAGACTTATGATGTAGAGATAGGCGAAAACATTATGATGATCGTGATATACGTTTATGATTAATGATGGTGATATATCGATTCATAATAAGATGATGACGGTAGTATATTATGATGATAATAATAACACACACCCGTTTCTGTTTTATGGTTCGATGACCTGGAGTATTTTGATGATGATGCAAATATTAAATGGGTTTTAAGTTAAGAAGAAAAGGAGAACAGAATAAGATGGGTTAAAAATATATTAGGTCCGTAATATTTCAAAAAATAGGCAACAGCCTGAATGGTTAAGGAGTTATTTCAGTATACGAGAGGTCGGGGGTTAGAGCTTGGGGGATGGCAGTTTTTTTTTTTTTTTTAGGAAGCTTATTTTTAAAGGTAGCCATTTTATTATTATTACTTCTACTATTATTATTATTATTATTATTATTATTATTATTATTATTATTATTATTATTATTATTATTATTATTATTATTATTATTATTATTATTGTTATTGTTATTATAAATTATTATTGTTATTGTTATAAGTATTATTATTATTATTATTATTGTTGTTAAGGGTGTTAATACTAATTATTATTATTATTAATGTTTTGATATGATAAGCATTATTATTATTAACATTATTATTAAAATTATTATCATTATCATTAATGGTATTATTATTATTAACATAAATACCATTCTAAACAATATTATTATTATCATTAGTGTTATCATTATCACTATTATCATTAGTAGGAAAATTATTAAGGTTATTATTAGTATCTGTATCTGTATTAGTATTATTATTATTATTGTCATTTTTACTAAAGTAACTTTATTTTCAAACCTGTCGTTTTTGTTAAAACTAATATTTTCATTAAAAGTAACATCTTTACTATCTATATTATTAATAGAAGTATGATCAACATCATTATCATTAAAAGTATTATGATTATGACAATAAACGTTTTAAAGATATTATTAAGATTGTAAGTATGTTTTTAATCAAATTAACAAAGTTTATATAAATATTCATATATAACATATTAGGTATTTTTATTAAAATACTAATTAAATATATATCAATATAACTATATAAATATTGAACATTTTGAATAAATACACAAACTAAATAAGTATAACATATAATTTAACATATAATATATAAACTTGTTTGATTACGATTATATATTTTAATATATATATATATATATATATATATATATATATATATATATATATATATATATATATATATATATATATATATATATATATATATATATATATAAATGATATAGGTTCGTGAATCCGAGGACAACCCTACAATGCTTAGTTGTTCAATGTCGTCATATGTATTTTTACTACAAAATACAATACGGTGAGTTTCATTTACCTTTTTACCCTTTATATTTTTGGGCTGAGAATACATGCACAATTTTTATAACTGTTTTACGAAATAGACACAAGTACTTAAAACTACATTCTATGGCTGGATTATTAAACCGAATATGCCCCTTTTGTAGTGACCCGAACTTTTCCATGTTTATATATATATTAAATGAAATTGTTATTTACATGATTAAGTGTTTCCAACATGTTAAGCAATCAAACTTGTTAAGACTTGATTAATTGAAATAGGTTTCATATAGACAATTGACCACCCAAGTTGACCGGTGATTCACGAACGTTAAAACTTGTAAAAACTATACGATGACATATATATGGTTATATATATAGTTAACATGATTTTATTATAAGTATGTATCTCATTAGGTATATTAACAATGAGTTATATACATAAAAATGAGACTATTAATTTAAGAAACTCGAAAACGATATATATAACGATTATCGTTATAACAACGTCTTACTAGGTACATATGAATCATATTAAGATATTGATACACTTGGTTAATTGTGTTAAATGATAAGTAAATATATTATTAAGTGTATTAACAATGAAATACATATGTAAAAATAAGACTACTAACTTAATGATTTCGAAACGAGACATATATGTAACGATTATCATTGTAACGACATTTAACTGTATATATATCATACTAAGATATATTATATATCATAATATCATGATAATATAACAATTTAACATCTCATTTGTTATAATAAACAATGGGTTAACAACATTCAACAAGATCGTTAACCTAAAGGTTTCAAAACAACATTTACATGTAACGACTAACGATGACTTAACGACTCAGTTAAAATGTATATACATATAGTGTTTTAATATGTATTCATACACTTTTGAAAGACTTTAAGACACTTATCAAAATACTTCTACTTAACAAAAATGCTTACAATTACATCCTCGTTCAGTTTCATCAACAATTCTACTCGTATGCACCCGTATTCGTACTCGTACAATACACAGCTTTTAGATGTATGTACTATTGGTATATACACTCCAATGATCAGCTCTTAGTAGCCCATGTGAGTCACCTAACACATGTGGGAACCATCATTTGGCAACTAGCATGAAATATCTTATAAAATTACAAAAATATGAGTAATCATTCATGACTTATTTACATGAAAACAAAATTACATATCCTTTATATCTAATCCATACACCAACGACCTAAAACACCTACAAACACTTTCATTCTTCAATTTTCTTCATCTAATTGATCTCTCTCAAGTTCTATCTTCAAGTTCTAAGTGTTCTTCATAAATTCCAAAAGTTCTAGTTTCATAAAATCAAGAATACTTCCAAGATTGCAAGTTTACTTCCAAGTTTTCTAAATCCATTCCAAGTAATCATCCAAGATCAAGAAACCTTTGTTACTTACAGTATGTTATATTTCTAATACAAGGTAATAATCATATTCAAACTTTAATTCAATTTCTATAAATATAACAATCTTATTTCGAGTGAAAATCTTACTTGAAATTGTTTTCGTGTCATGATTCTGCTTCAAGAACTTTCAAGCCATCCAAGGATCCTTTGAAGCTAGATCCATTTTTCTCATTTCCAGTAGATTTATCCAAGGAACTTGAGGTAGTAATGATGTTCATAACATCATTCAATTCATACATAAAAAGCTATCTTATTCAACGTCATAAACTTGTAATCACTAGAACATAGTTTAGTTAATTCTAAACTTGTTCGCAAATAAAGTTAATCCTTCTAACTAGACTTTTAAAATCAACTAAAAACATGTTCTATATCTATATTATATGCTAACTTAATGATTTAAAACCCGAAAACACGATAAACACCATAAAACTGGATATACGCCGTCGTAGTAAAACCGGGGGCTGTTTTGGTTGGGATAATTAAAAGCTAAGAAGAACTTTGATTTAAAAGATATACTTCTGGAAAAATGATTTTTCTTATGAACATGAAACTATATCCAAAAATCATGGTTAAACTCAAATTGAAAGTATGTTTTTCAAAATGGTCATCAAGATGTCGTTCTTTCGACGAAAATGACTACCTCTTTCAAAAATAACTTGTAACTTGTATTTTCAACTATAAACTTATACTTTTTTTGTTTAGATTCATAAATTTAAGTTCAATACGAAACCATGGCCACTGGAATCACTCAAAACGGATTAGAAACGAAGAAATGGCGAGTAAAACAAGATTGATAAAAACTACTCATTTTACCTACGTGAAAGTTAGTAATAAATCTATTCCAACCATAACCTAATCAACTTATATTGTATATTATGTAATCTTGAGATACCATAGACACGTATACAATGTTTCGACCTATCATGTCGACCCATCTATATATATATATTGCGGAACAACCATAGACACTCTATATGTGAATGTTGGAGTTAGCTATACAGGGTTGAGGTTGATTCCAAAATATATATATAGTTTGAGTTGTGATCAATACTGAGATACGTATACACTGGGTCGTGGATTGATTCAAGATAATATTTATCGATTTATTTCTGTACATCTAACTGTGGACAACTAGTTGTAGGTTACTAACAAGGAAAACTGACTTAATAAACTTAAAACATCAAAATGTATTAAAAGTGTTGTAAATATATTTTGAATATACTCTGATATATATGTACATATTTGTTATAGGTTCGTGAATCAACCAGTGGCCAAGTCTTACTTCCCGATGAAGTAAAAATCTGTGAAAGTGAGTTATAGTCCCACTTTTAAAATCTAATATTTTTGGGATGAGAATACATGCAGGTTTTATAAATGATTTACAAAATAGACACAAGTACGTGAAACTACATTCTATGGTTGAATTATGGAAATCGAATATGCCCCTTTTTATTAAGTCTGGTAATCTAAGAATTAGGGAACAGACACCCTAGTTGACGCGAATCCTAAAGATAGATCTATTGGGCCTAACAAACCCCATCCAAAGTACCGGATGCTTTAGTACTTCAAAATTTATATCATATCCGAAGGGTGTCCCGGAATGATGGGGATATTCTTATATATGCATCTTGTTAATGTCGGTTACCAGGTGTTCACCATATGAATGATTTTTATCTCTATGTATGGGATGTGTATTGAAATATGAAATCTTGTGGTCTATTATTATGATTTGATAATATATAGGTTAAACCTATAACTCACCAACATTTTTGTTGACGTTTGATATTACTCAAAATAGACATATCATTAGTCACAATATCAAGTCCTATCGTCGGTTATTTCATACGAACATGTAATATTTCCATTATTATTCCGTTGTATTGTAATTAAGCATAGAATCATTGAATACTTGAAGAAATGTTGAAGATAATGAATGAAACAACTCAAAGATCAAAACCAGAACAAGAAACGAAGAAACAGAAAAATGAAAGCTACAGTGCGCGCCGCGCACTATCCGCGCACACCACCGCGCACTCAAGACTTTGATCAGAACATTTGATTAAAATGGAAACCAGAGAGCGCCCCGCGCAATTTCAACAGAGCGCGTCGCGCACAAGAGAGCGCGCCGCACACTTCGTCGTGCACAAATACCTGAAACGTTCTAATTGAAGTGCGATCGTGAACTGGAAAGTAAAAGTGTGGTAGGTGAGTAATGCGCTCCACGCACCCCTTATGTGCGCGCCGCGCACAGTGCTTTCCAGCTACTTTTCAGCCTTTTTAAACCTCTTTCCAGCTTCATTCCAAGTGTGCCAGTTTTCTTTCTGTTCAGAGACGAAAACATATCATTCAAAACAGTTCTTGAGCTTATCAAATTGCATCTAAACACTAAAATCATTGAAGATTCAAGGATCATTCAAGGGCTTCATCCAAGATTACTCTAAAAAGGTCAATCTTGTATTTACAATGAATTCTATCTTTGTTACTGTTATGTTTAAGTTTTCTAGCATGATTGTTGGCTAGTTCCTTTTATGTTCATCTAGATAAATAACCGAGATGTTGAATGTTTACTTTTGATTGATAGTTAGCATGTACGATAGTTTGATGTTTGAATACAAGAACCATTCTTGTTAAGTTTAATCTTTTCGATTCAACTAGTTAGTATACTTGTTCAACTAAGAAACACCATCTTGCTGATTTAGTATATTGATTTACACCTAGTGACAAGTGTTTGCCCATCTTTTACCAAAAGGGGTAAGTTGCGTTCAAACGGTTAATCTATATGGGAATGTAAGAACGACTCTTGTAGATACTCTCAGATAGCTTAATTGATATGTGTAGTTGTCTAGGTGAACGATCAATTCCCTAGAATCTGTTATACATATTTCACTACTCAATTCCATATAACTAATAGGTGTTAGTAAATTGCCTTATCTAGTGACGTTTATAGGGATCTTATTACCACACTTAATTGTTTACTTGGGTTGGGTGAATTGAACATTTAACCAGATCAAGGGAATGAACTAAGCTAAACCATTAGTTGACATAGGAGTGGATCATGATCAACACACCATTGACTTGATCATTCTTCAAGTCTTTAGACTAGTTGAATTAGTTGATTACAAATAGGAGGTCTTAGATGACAAGAACATCACTTGCGTCGTGTAATCCCGTTTGAGTGTTTATTCAAGACTACTCTTGGTAAACCGATCAATTAGTTCTCGTGCATAACCAATCAATCCGATCTTAATCCTAAATAAACATTCACATCGAGGGTAAAAAGTCTAGATGAGCATATTTCATCTCTTTGATATCAAAACTATCTTAATAGCTTTCCTTGCACTTATAAATTTAAAAGACCAAAAATATTGTTTTTACTTTTACTCTTCTCTGATTTGGCTAATCGTTAAATAAGCCACAAAACATAAAACTTGTACCTTTAAGCTTCATTTGCTTAGTTAATCATAATATAGTTTATAATTCTAGTTTGACTAATACAACTATCCTTGGAACGATACACGGATTTTACCATTATCTATACTACTACACGATCGGGTACACTGCCCGTTAGTGTGTGTAATCTTTAAAACCGGTATTTTCCATACAACAATTCATATACCACTTTTCGCACATCAAGTTTTTGGCACCGCTGCCGGGGAACAGTTTTGTGTCAAAATAGAATTATTAACTGATTTGTGATTAAGTAGTTTCTTAATTATTTTAAATTATTAATAGTCTTTGATTTTTTTTTAAAAAACTTATAGAATCGGTATGTTTAATAGTTTTTGTTAGTTGTGTGATTGACAGTTTATAGGTCGCATATGCCACATACCCGAAGTTCAGAATCTCCATTACTTACACCGTTTACAGAACCTGATAGAAAGCTTGGTAGGATTTCAAAAGAAGTACTTGAAATTTTTGAATCTTCATCAAAGCAAGAAACCTTTGATTCAGAATCAAGTACGACCAAGCCTCGATATTCAGACTTTGGTAAACCCGTTCAACCCCTAAATTTTGAAATGGAAGGAGAAAGACCGTTGGTACCACGACAATCAATGGCAGCAAAGATGAAAGCAACCCGGACCGGACAAGGTAGTGCTATTACTCCACCTACTGGTGAGGTAACTTTTGAAATAAAAGGACCTATTCTTCAAATGATTAATAACAGGTGTCAATTTGGTGGTGGTCCAAATGAAGATGCAAACGAACATATTCGTCTCTTTCAAGAGATATGTCTTCTTTTTAAACTTAAACCAGAAACTGACCAGGCCATATTATTAAGACTTTTCCCTTGGACACTCCAAGGGGAAGCACGAAGTTGGTTAGATTCATTGGCCGAGGCTACGATAGAAACGTGGGATGGTATGTTGGAAAAATTTCTTAAGAAATATTTTCCAGCATCCAAGTCCGCGAGACTCCAACACGAAATTACCCAATTCTGTCAAAAGCCGATGGAAACCCTGTACGAAGCATGGAATCGATTTTCCAAAATGCTAAGAGGTTGTCCAAACCATGGTTTGGATACCTTTCAAAAGGTCCAAATCTTTTACAAAGGTTGTGATGTAGCAACCCGAATTTCAATTGACCAAGCGGCCGGTGGTTCTCTTATGGACAAAACCGAGCAAGAGGCTTATGAAATAATCGAGAAGCTAGCCGATTATTCTCATGAGTGGCATCAAGAATGCCCAATTACTCGTAATGCTCAAGTCCAAAGCGCCGGCACCTATGATGACCTTAGTTCCCTAAGTGTTAAAATAGACGGTGTTGCTCGAACCATGGATAAAATCACCAAGGAAATTCATAGCATGAAAGTAGGTTGTGAATACTGTGGTGGTCTTCATTTAGGAAAAGATTGTGATGCCGGTTTAACAATGGCTCAAAAAGAAGAAGTGGCTTTCATAAGCCAAAGAAATAACAATCAATTTCAAGGAAGAGCCCAATTTAACCGGAACTTTAACAACCCCTACAACCCTCAAGGTCAAAATTCCAATTACCAACAAGGGTCAAGTAGTGGGTTCCAACAACAAACTCCGGGTTTTTATCAAAAACCCCAACAGGAAGAAAAAAAGTCAAATTTGGAGAGTATGTTGGAAAAGTTGATTTCATCACAAACTCAGCTTGTCACAAATATAAACCAACCCAACGAGAAAAACGAACACCAGTTTCGAAATCAACAAGCCTCAATTCAGAATTTGGAGAAACAAATGAGTGGTTTAGCTAACTTACTTAGTGAGAGAAAACTAGGTAGTTTACCGGGCGATACAAATAAGAACCCTCGAAATGAGCACGCCAATGTTATCACCACACGGAGTGGTTTAGCATACGATGCTCCAAAAATGCCCGAAAATTCTGATTTTAGTGTTCCGTTGAACCGAAATGATGAACCGGTTAAGGAGCCGGAAAAAGTGGTTGAAAAGGAAGAACGGGAAAAAGCCGTAGTGAAACCATATCAACCACCGCTCCCATACCCAAGAAAACAACAACAAGAAAGGCTAGAGGCCGAAAGGTCAAAATTCCTAGATGTGTTTAAACAAATTAACATAAATATGCCTTTCATTGATGTAATCTCAGGTATGCCCAAGTATGCTAAGTTCTTAAAAGACTTACTTACTAATCGGAAGAAAATGGAGGAACTTTCATCCGTCACCATGAATGCTAATTGTTCAGCAATTTTGATGAACAAAATACCAAAGAAATTAGCAGATCCTGGAAGTTTTACCATACCATGTCTCCTGGGAGATTTGGAATGCATTAAAGCATTAGCGGATTTAGGGGCTAGCATAAATTTAATGCCTTATTCATTATATGTTAAGCTAAACCCCGGGGTACTAAAACCAACCCGAATGGAAATTCAACTAGTGGACCGCTCTGTTAAATTCCCTCGTGGAATTTTAGAGAATATGTTAGTAAAAGTAGGTACCCTAGTATTTCCGGCTGACTTTGTAATTTTGGACATGGAGGAGGACACACGTGTGCCTCTTATATTAGGTAGACCTTTCCTCAATACCGCTAGAGCTATGATAGATGTTCATGGGTAGAAATTGACCCTTAGTATTGAGGATATGAAGGTTACCTTTTCCGTTGACCATGCCCTACAATACCCCGAGTCTACTGATGATCAATGTTATTATGTGCAAACCATAGACACATATTCAGAGTTATTGCAGGAATTTCCAGAATTGCAAGGTACGGGAGAATGCATTTTTGCGGAAGGTGATGAAGAGAATATGTTGGAAGAAGTGGAGATGTTGACCACCTTGATGGCTAACGGTTATGAGCCAAATGATGAAGAATACAGAAAGTTGGATTTAGGAAATGAGTACCGATGTAAAACATCGATTGAAGAACCTCCCGTTTTAGAACTCAAGCCACTTCCAAAACACTTGGAATATGCTTACCTACAAGAAGGTTCTACTCTCCCGGTTATCATTTCATCCGAACTCTCTGTAAGTGAGAAGTCTAAACTTGTTTCCATGTTAAAAGCCCATAAAACGGCTCTAGCATGGAAAATTCATGACATCACGGGTATAAGTCCCTCTTATTGTACGCATAAGATATTAATGGAAGATAACTATAAGCCATGTGTACAAAGACAAAGGCGACTCAACCCTAATATGTAAGAAGTTGTTAAAAAGGAGATTGTCAAACTCCTAGATGCAGGTCTCATTTATCCAATTTCGGATAGCCCTTGGGTGAGTCCGGTCCAATGCGTGCCCAAAAAGGGTGGCATGGCCGTTGTCACAAATGAAGATGACCAATTAATTTCTACCAGGACTATCACGGGTTGGAGGGTATGTATTGATTACAGAAAATTAAATGATGCTACCCGAAAAGACCATTTTCCTCTTCCTTACATTGATCAAATGTTGGAAAGGTTGGCAGGAAAGAACTTTTATTGTTTTCTTGACGGTTTCTCGGGATATTTCCAAATCCCTATTGTAACACCCTAGGCAAATCCCACATCACCCACAGACATGAGTGATCATGGGATTAGAAGGTAATACTCACGCTTAAATGACACAACGCGTTTTGGGATCACAGGCAGAGCAGATGTGTGAGTACGTTGCAGTTAAGCGTGCTCGGGTGAGAGCACTACCAGGATGGGTGACCTCCTGGGAAAGTGCTTCTCGTGTGTGGTCGCCAAGAAAAAGCCGTGCGCCTACGGGCAAAGCGGACAATATTGTGGTCATGTTAAGCTGGGGTATTACAGAATGGTATCAGAGCCACTCATGTGCCGTTGGGGGTGGTGGGGTAAACCTCATCGAGGACGATGAGTCCCTAAGAGGGGGTGAATGTAACACCCTAGGCAAATCCCACATCACCCACAGACATGAGTGATCATGGGATTATAAGGTAATACTCACGCTTAAATGACACAACGCGTTTTGGGATCACAGGCAGAGCAGATGTGTGAGTACGCTGCAGTTAAGAGTGCTCGGGTGAGAGCACTACCAGGATGGGTGACCTCCTGGGAAAGTGCTTCTCGTGTGTGGTCGCCAAGAAAAAGCCGTGCGCCTACGGGCAAAGCGGACAATATTGTGGTCATGTTAAGCTGGGGTATTACACCTATAGCACCAGAGGACCAAGAGAAAACGACCTTTACATGCCCTTATGGTACTTTCTCCTATCGACGTATGCCCTTTGGCTTATGCAATGCTCCTGCTACCTTTCAAAGGTGTATGGTAGCTATTTTTCATGATATGATTGAAGACTTTATGGAAGTATTCATGGATGACTTTTCAGTTTTCGGTGATTCTTTTGACTCATGTCTTCATAATCTTGAGCGTATGTTGATTAGGTGTGAAGAATCAAATCTTGTGCTAAACTGGGAAAAATGCCATTTTATGGTAAAAGAGGGCATTGTATTGGGTCATAAAATTTCTTGTGCAGGTCTGGAGGTGGATAGAGCTAAAGTGGAAGTCATAGCCAAATTACCACCACCGTCAAATGTAAAAGGCGTAAGAAGTTTTCTGGGGCACGCCGGTTTTTACCGGCGGTTCATTAAAGATTTTTCCAAAATTGCAACCCCCATGAACAAACTTCTTGAGAAAGACGCTCCATTTGTCTTTACGGACGAGTGTCTTACCGCCTTTAACCTACTTAAAGCAAAGCTCACACAATCACCCATTCTCATATCACCGAATTGGTCAATACCATTCGAACTTATGTGTGACGCTAGTGACTTTGCTATTGGTGCCGTCTTGGGGCAAAGAATTGAAAAACATTTCAAGCCCATTTATTATGCTAGCAAGACATTGCAAGGAGCCCAACTTAATTACACTACCACCGAGAAGGAACTCCTGGCAATCGTCTTTTCGTTTGATAAATTCGATCCTATTTGGTACTAGCAAAGACGGTTGTCTATACAGACCACTCGGCATTGAAGTACTTGCTTGCTAAGCAAGATGCTAAACCCTGGTTAATACGTTGGGTCTTGCTTTTGCAAGAATTCGACATCGATATTAAAGACAAAAAGGGGGCCGAAAACCTAGCTGCCGATCACCTTTCTCGACTTGAGAACCCGAATCTTGGGGTTCTCCATGAGACTGTTATCCAAGATAACTTTCCAGACGAAAATCTCATGAAGATTGAGAAAATTGATGATCCATGGTTTGTAGACATAGCCAACTATCTTGCGGGTGGATTCCTAGAAACTGGTATGTCACATCAGAAACGAAAAAAAAATTTCAGTGACATAAAATACTATTTTTGGGAAAACCCGTATCTCTTCAAACGGTGTCCCGATGGGATAATCCGTCGATGTGTCTCCGGGGAAGAATGCAATCAGATTCTTCTCCAATGTCATCTTGGTCCCACTGGTGGACATTTCGGACCCCAAGTCACGGGGAGAAAAGTCTATGAGGCCGGTTTTTATTGGCCTACCATCTTCAAGGATGCCCACCAAGTATGTAAATCATGCGATTCTTGCCAAAGGGCCAGGAAAAATTAGTCAGAAAGACGAAATGCCTCAAAACATAATCCAAGTTTGTGAGGTTTTCGACATTTGGGGCATTGATTTCATGGGACCATTCCCAAAATCTAATTCCAACCAATACATACTCGTTGCAGTTGACTATGTGTCAAAATGGGCGGAGGCAAAGGCTCTCCCCACAAACGATGCACGAGTTGTTATAATTTTTCTTAAAGAGCTTTTTGCCCGATTTGGTACCCCGAAATCATTAATTAGTGACCGTGGTACCCATTTTTGCAACACCCAATTGGAAAAGGTGTTGAAACGATATGGGGTAACCCATAAAATTTCTACATCTTATCACCCACAAACAAGTGGGCAAGTTGAAAACACGAATCGGGCATTGAAAAGGATCCTTGAGAAAACAGTTGGATCAAATCCTAAGGTGTGGTCAACAAAGCTTGACGATGGTTTGTGGGCGTTTAGAACCGCCTACAAAACTCCTATTGGAACCACACCTTACCGCCTAGTCTATGGGAAGGCATGTCATCTCCCTTTGGAGATTGGGCTATTAAGACATGTAATCTCGATCTTACGGAAGCGGGAAACCTCCGTCTAAACCAACTTAATGAGTTGGATGAGTTGAGACAAAATGCCTATGAAAACTCACTCATTTACAAGGAAAAGACCAAAGTTTGGCACGATAACCGTCTCAGGAATCCAAAAGATTTTAAAGAAGGTGATCGTGTCTTGTTATCTAACTCACGATTTAATCTTTTCCCTGGAAAACTCAAGTCCCGATGGATGGGACCATTTGTGGTTAATAAGGTTTTTCCATATGGAACGGTGGAGTTAAGAAACACAAAAGGTGACACGTTTAAGGTAAATGGGCACAGGGTCAAACTATATGTTGATGGACCCATGAACATTGAAGATGAGGTCAACCTCATCTTCGACCCCAAAGCTACCTAAGTTTGGGGGAAGAGTCGAGTGAAGCGACTCAAATTTTAAACCTTCACGAATGGTAGAATTAGGATTGCGTGATTTTGAGTGATTCTGTGTGATTTTTACTTCTGTGATTACCTTAAAGTTACCAACTAAAGCTAAACTGATCAAAAGCGGGAAAAAAAAACAGTGAAGAACACATGGTGTGCGCCGCGCACCCTTGTTTGTGCGCCCCGCGCACACCACTGAATTCATTATATCGGGAAAAATTTTTGATCAGCAAGCTTCTTGAGTTAGTCTCTGGTACACTCCGCGCAAAACCAAAAAGAAAAACACCGTGCAAGCTTGTGCGCACCGCGCACACTTCTGTGTGCGCTTCGCGCACCCCTCCGTTCAGCTACTTATTGGTTCAATTATTGTGGAGCCCACTTTTAATTCTCAACCACAAAAACCCCAACCCCGATTTCTGCCATTTTTCATCCCCAAATTCTGCATCTATCTCTTCCAAACTCAAAAACCTACCAAATCCTAACCAATTTTCATCCAATCTTCACCAAATCTCTTCCATTTTCAAGCAAATTCAAGATGAGGAGAGTATGTTCATGTTCTTCTACTTTTTATTCTTTTTAATACATCGATTATAATCTCTTAAATTCGAATTTGTTGAAGAATTTAAGTGGGTTTTCTTTAAATTCATGATTTTTGTGAACATTAACATGCTATAATTATTATGTACACCTTGTATGCCTTAAAATTGAGATTCCATTGTATTTTTATGATATTCTTATGAATCTAGGGTTTACATGCCAATAGAATTGCTTGCTTGATAATGTGTTAAGGATAGTTTGTAATTAGTAATTGTGGGTTGATTGAAGATGATTTTGGATGTTTTATGAGTCTTGTTATCTTGAATAAAAGTCTCAAAGTTGGAATGCTAACATGAATTGAATGAAAAAAAAAAATTGATAATGTAAGCATGAAAAACTTTAGTGTTCCACTTAAGTATGCTTGTTGTGATATGATTAATAGATTTTTGGGTAACAATAACATGATGAGTTAAATTGTGCTTAAGGATCATGTTCAAATTTGGTTTCTATAATGCTATACTAGTCATGATAATCTTTGCTCTTAAAATGATTTATTTGCTTGAAGGATTAACATAACTATTGCTATATGTATCTTTGAACATGTATTTTGATTTAACCTAACACTAACAAGGTATTATTTCTATATGCCTTTTTGTTTTGGTGATGTTTCTTATGTGTAGACAAGGTCATCTAGTCAAGCGGCCCAACAAGGACAAGGTTCAAACCAAGGAAGACAACAAGCACCCGTACCAGATCAAAATGATCCTGCTGTTTGGTTAGCTTATGTCCGGGATCATGAGGACTACGCGGAAGAATATGAATGGGTGGTAAGGAAAAAGTGTGAGGCCACTTGGTATTTTGACCCGGAACCATTGGTTCAAGCAAGAGAGTACAATAGAGTCGCACGAATGTTAGAGGTGAAACACCAATTGTCATCCGGACAAGAAATCACAATTCGGGCATGGGAACGGGTTATGCGGATAAATGAAACCATTTACCCCGAGTTGTGTAAGGAATTCATCGCAACTCTGAACTTTCAATGCATTTTAAATCCGAGAGGGCAGGATTTTATGAGGTTTAGATTAGGAGGTTTGGCTCGATCAATGAGCCAAATCGATTTAGCTCATGCTTTGGACATATATAACGAGCTTGATGACGATCAATTGGACGCATATCTCCGACAGACAGAGTATTACGATTCCAGCTACAATCCCAGAATTTTTTAGAGCGACATAAGTAATTACCAATTCGCTGCTAGTCGAAGCACATTCACGAAAATACATCATCAAGAGGCGAAGTTAATTCAGAGGTTGGTTTCTTGCACATTCAATGCAAGAAGGGAAGGAAACAACAAGGTAACGAGGCTAGACGTTTTTCTGATGGACAAAATCTACAATAAAAGTCCAGTTGATATTCCAACCACAGTGGCAAAATATCTAAACGAAACAGGGACAAGAAATATAAACCCTATTGTAGGTGGTCACTATATCACTCGAATAGCAAGCTCGTTTGGAATTAACTTTGACCGGCTAGTAGCAAATCCGGACATGATGGAACCTTTGGGAAGTATATACGATATCAATGCCCAATTTTTGCAGCTCAACCAACACAATCGGCTCATTCCCTTTGTTCCTAGGATGGAACCACCTCAAAACCCACCCCGTGCCCACGATCATGAAGCAGGTGGTAGCGGTGTCGGACGAGAAAATGTGCAGGAGGAGGTTCACATGGAGGAACCTGAGAGTGAAGAAGAATTACCTCAGTTTCAAAGGAGAAGGCGTAGGCAGACGCAAAGGACACGGGAAGAAGAGTTGGAGGAAGTGATTTCCGGTTTTCATGATTTTCAGGTTGGTTATCAACACAGAGACGACCAATATGAAGAACAAAGGCGACAATTTAACGAATTTCAGGAAGAACAACAGGAACATAATAGCGCTTCAAGGTATGATCAAAGGTGGGGGAATTACAGGGGCGATTGGCTTCGCCATAATGTTAGTTTGTATATGCAACGCCCACATGATTATTATGCCACTTCCTACCAAAATCCGACCTATTATAACACACCGAACAGAGTTCCGAGTCCTCCCTTATACGATGAGCAAGCGGCTATGCAGGATGCACAGACGCGCTTTGAGGACCAATACCCGCGCGGGAGACCTCGAAATGATGGTTCGGGAACCTACTCCGGATGGCCTTTTGGTAATTTCTCTAGTGATGATTAGAGGGCAAATGTACCTTATTTGATGATTGGTAACAATTTGGTGATTTTTCAGAAGCTTTGTTTTGTAATTATTTGAATATTTGTATTGTAGACTAATGTTTGTGGTGGTTGTGTTAAAAACACCATTTTTATCTATTTATATTTTGTGTGCTTGTTTATTTCTTATTGTTAAGGTTTAGTGATGCTGGCATTAAGTTCAGCAACGTACAAACATTTTGGAATTTGTGATAGAGATTAAGGAATGAACGATGTTCTTATGCTGGCATTAAGTTCAGCGCCATCGCTCACCTAAGTTTCACGATCTCGGGCTTATTATCAAGGTTTTTTTCGAACTCTTTTCACACAAATGCCCTCGTGAATTTAAGTAATAAGATTTAAGTAATGAGGGCCTTACTTAATCTCAAGTGTGGGGAGAGGTAATTCTCTCGGGTACATCTTGGCTTACTTTCGAATTCTTAATGGAAATAATTATTAAAGCCTTAACGAAAAAGCCAAGTGTGGGGGATTTTACCAATCTTTACAAATTTTGCAAAATTAAAACGATTAAAGTACGTTTGGCTTGAAAAAGGAATAAAAGTCACTAAACGAAAGGATGCATCTAGTTCATCCTTGAAGGAAGTAAAGTCTTCCGAATTTCGCCTTACTTGATATAGCAAACTTCCTAAACTATGTCATTTCATACTAATATCATTTCATGATATAAAGTACAGTGGGAAGGGAAAGTCTTGAACTTTCAAACCCGAAAATAAACTTGGTAGGGTAAATCCAAGTCGCTATCCAGTGCAAGACCGATTACGGTGTATAAGCTGGAGCAGGATCTGTCCCGCGCGATAGCTTAGTCTTCGCAGTTTTAAACCTTGATCTTAATTGTACAAAATTGACATAAAAGACCGATATTTATATCGCGTCAGGGGGCGCCCGGTTAAGAGTTCCATGATACTACAATCATGGGGGCGAATAGCTTGCTACTCGCCGACTGAGACTTCGGTTTTCAGTTACCCTCAACCGGAATTTGAGGTTAAAACCGGAAAACGTGTCTAGTTAAAACTAGCAATGACATTTTCAAAATCTTAAAACGTTTTCTCAAAGATCCAATTTTCCCTAAGGATCCAAATTTTTAAAGAACTTTCATCGAAGTTCACCTCTCCCAAGCAATCCAAATGTGTGCGTGTGTTTCATAAATTGTGTGTGTACCCTCGCAAGTGTGTATTCCAATTGTGTAAACATGTGTTCATATAGCGTGAGTTGTGTTACAAAATAATGCGTGTGTTTTGTGTACTTCATGTGAATCGTGTGAAAATTGTGTACCATATAGCGTGAGTCTTTGTGTGTGTTTTGCGTGATTCGTGTGATTTGTGTATAATGTACTTCAAACAATGTTTTTGATTCATATATATTTGTGTTTTGTATACGCATGATTAGAACAAGACTTGCTTGAGGACAAGCAAGAGTTAAGTGTGGGGGATTTTGATATTACTCAAAATAGACATATCATTAGTCACAATATCAAGTCCTATCGTCGGTTATTTCATACGAATATGTAATATTTCCATTATTATTCCGTTGTATTGTAATTAAGCATAGAATCATTGAATACTTGAAGAAATGTTGAAGATAATGAATGAAACAACTCAAAGATCAAAACCAGAACAAGAAACGAAGAAACAGAAAAATGAAAGCTACAGTGCGCGCCGCGCACTATCCGCGCACACCACCGCGTACTCAAGACTTTGAACAGAACATTTGATTAAAATGGAAACCAGATAGCGCCCCGCGCAATTTCAACAGAGCGCGCCGCGCACAAGAGAGCGCGCCGCGCACTTCGCCGCGCACAAATACCTGAAACGTTCTAATTGAAGTGCGATCGTGAACTGGAAAGTAAAAGTGTGGTAGGTGAGTAGTGCGCTCCGCGCACCCCTTATGTTCGCGCCGCGCACAGTGCTTTCCAGCTACTTTTCAGCCTTTTTAAACCTCTTTCCAGCTTCATTCCAAGTGTGCCAGTTTTCTTTCTGTTCAGAGACGAAAACATATCATTCAAAACAGTTCTTGAGCTTATCAAATTGCATCTAAACACTAAAATCATTGAAGATTCAAGGATCATTCAAGGGCTTCATCCAAGATTACTCTAAAAAGGTCAATCTTGTATTTACAATGAATTCTATCTTTGTTACTGTTATGTTTAAGTTTTCTAGCATGATTGTTGGCTAGTTCCTTTTATGTTCATCTAGATAAATAACCGAGATGTTGAATGTTTACTTTTGATTGATAGTTACCATGTACGATAGTTTGATGTTTGAATACAAGAACCATTCTTGTTAAGTTTAATCTTTTCGATTCAACTAGTTAGTATACTTGTTCAACTAAGAAACACCATCTTGCTGATTTAGTATATTGATTTACACCTAGTGACAAGTGTTTGCCCATCTTTTACCAAAAAGGGTAAGTTGCTTTCAAACGGTTAATCTATATGGGAATGTAAGAACGACTCTTGTAGATACTCTCAGATAGCTTAATTGATATGTGTAGTTGTCTAGGTGAACGATCAATTCCCTAGAATCTGTTATACATATTTCACTACTCAATTCCATATAACTAATAGGTGTTCGTAAATTGCCTTATCTAGTGACATTTATAGGGATCTTATTATCACACTTAATTGTTTACTTGGGTTGGGTGAATTGAACATTTAACCAGATCAAGGGAATGAACTAAGCTAAACCATTAGTTGACATAGGAGTGGATCATGATCAACACACCATTGACTTGATCATTCTTCAAGTCTTTAGACTAGTTGAATTAGTTGATTACAAATAGGAGATCTTAGATGACAAGAACATCACTTGCGTCGTGTAATCCCGTTTGAGTGTTTATTCAAGACTACTCTTGGTAAACCGATCAATTAGTTCTCGTGCATAACCAATCAATCCGATCTTAATCCTAAATAAACATTCACATCGAGGGTAAAAAGTCTAGATGAGCATATTTCATCTCTTTGATATCAAAACTATCTTAATAGCTTTCCTTGCACTTATAAATTTAAAAGACCAAAAATATTGTTTTTAGTTTTACTCTTCTCTGATTTGGCTAATCGTTAAATAAGCCACAAAACATAAAACTTGTACCTTTAAGCTTCATTTGCTTAGTTAATCATAATATAGTTTATAATTCTAGTTTGACTAATACAACTATCCTTGGAACGATACACGGATTTTACCATTATCTATACTACTACACGATCGGGTACACTGCCCGTTAGTGTGTGTAATCTTTAAAACCGGTATTTTCCATACAACAATTCATGTACCACTTTTCGCACATCAACGTTTTAAGCATGTTTATTCTCAGGTGATTATTAAGAGTTTCCGCTGTCGCATACTTAAATAAGGACGAGATTTGGAGTCCATGCTTGTATGATATTGTGTAAAAACTGCATTCAAGAAACTTATTTCGTTGTAACATATTTGTATTGTAACCATTATGTAATAGTCGTGTGTAAACATGATATTTTAGATTATCATTATTTGATAATCTACGTAAAGCTTTTTAAACCTTTATTGATGAAATAAAGGTTATGGTTTGTTTTAAAATGAATGCAGTCTTTGAAAAACGTCTCATATAGAGGTCAAAACCTCGCAACGAAATCAATTAATATGGAACGTTTTTAATCAATAAGAACGGGACATTTCAGTTGGTATCCGAGCGTTGGTCTTAGAGAACCAGAAAATTTGCATTAGTGTGTCTTATCGAGTTTGTTAGGATGCATTAGTGAGTCTGGACTTCGACCGTGTTTTCTTTAAAAATGATTGCTTAACATTTTTGTTGGAAACTATATATTATTAACATGTATATATTATGTGATATATTAATCTCTTAACATGTTTGATATTGTGTGATAGATGTCTACCTCTAGCACAAATCCCATTGACTCACCTAATAATAATGAAGAGTTGAATATATATTGGACTGATTCACAAGTTCCCGAAGAGGAACCGGAAGAAGAATCAGAACCGGAAGAAGAATCAGAACTGGAAGAAGAATCAGAACCGGAAGAGGAGGAACCGGAGGAGGAAATAGAACCGGTGGGGGAAATAATAAAACGGTTAAGTAAAAGAAAATCCTCAACCAACCGACCAAGGTTAATTATGGTCAATGGTGTTTCCGCCAAGGAAGCAAAATATTGGGAGGATTACCAATTCTCCGATGAATCGGATTCCGACGAGAATTCCGATGATGTTATAGAAATTACCCCAACTGAATTTAAAAAGGCAAAAGAAAATAATAAGTGAAAGGGCATAAAAATAGAGAAATCTAATTCCAACCCCGATGAACTTTATATGTATCGTTAACCCCCGAAGTCCTTAAGTTGTAACAATGACCCGGGAACCTCTAAACCACCAGGTTTTTCTAAACCGTTGTGGAAAATGACAGCTCGTATTAGGGGAACATCATATATCCCTAGAAACTTGGCAAAACGAACCAAAACTGAAGAAGAAGAAACGAGGGAGTCGGAATAAGATAGTTGTATTCGTGTGGTGTAATATATGTAATATAGTGTGCTTATGCTTTATGATATATGTAAAAATTGCTAGTATTAATAAGTATTTTTTTATGAATCTAACTCTTGTCTATTTTACAGTATAAAAACACAAAATGGATAGACAACCCAATATTTTAAGAGACCTACCCGGAGACATGATTGATGAAATCTTGTCTAGAGTCGGTTAGAATTCCTCGGCACAACTATTTAAGGCGAGATTAGTTTGTAAGACATTCGAAGAACGTTCCAAGAATGTCTTGGTTTATAAGAGACTTTCATTTGAAAGATGGGGGATATCACATTGGGAAACCCATAAGTTACGATGTGTTTACTTTGACGCATATATTGCGGGGAACCGAAGTGCTATTTTACGCAACGGGTTAAGAAATTATTTTGACTCAATATATCCGAATATAGGACTTCGTGATTTAGAAAAAGCGGCTAACATGCAACATAAAGAAGCATGTTATGCTTACGGGTTAGTAATGTTCGCTTCTCACCAAAGTGAGAAAAAGAACATCGGGCTACAACTATTAAACAAAACGTTCCCACAAGTGACGGAGTCGGTAATTGGGGTAAGAAATGAGGTTTTTAGATTGTTAAGGGACTGTTGGATATTACGTAACCCTCGTCCCTTTGACGACGTTACAACACGCTGTCTTATCAACGGCCATAACGGTTATGTTCCACAAGACCAAGGATGGGAAGTAGTCCTAGTAAAACCAGAATGCATGACTTGTTTCTGGACGTATGAATTACGTGTCTTTATTGCCTTTGCTGAACGACTTGTGTACTAGCTAGAATTATCTTCACAACTATCTTGTATCAAAGTTATTGTGTGCTATATTTCATGCTTTATGTAAAATAAGCGGTATTGTAAGTTTGTAAAATATTGTATAAAAGTTTGAACGCGAAATATTATTACAATCAGTTTTTCATATAGAATTGTAGTAGTTGAATTGTATATTAGCTACTAAGTATGAACTTAACGGGTAGGTACTACCCGAATTTAAACTTATAAAACGCTAATATGAAGAAAAAGCTTTTATAAATGAGTTCATATTATGCTACGAAATACTATTAACTACTCTTAATATTCTGTATGATTAACTTGTTCCATTTGACTATTTTGAAGGAAATGGCACCGACTACTCGACACACCGTGAATATGAATGAAGAGGAATTCTGTACTTTTCTAGCTTCAAACATAGCCGCAGTACAGGCTGCGCTACATACCAACAATAACATTGGATCTAGCAGTACAGGAAATCGTGTAGGATGCACCTACAAAGAATTCACTGCCTGCAAACCTTTGGAATTTGATGGAACCGAAGGACCGATCGGATTGAAACGGTAGACCGAGAAGGTCGAATCGGTGTTTGCCATAAGTAAGTGTACTGAAGAGGACAAAGTGAAGTACGCTACGCATACCTTCACAGGTTCTGCGTTAACATGGTGGAATACCTATCTAGAGCAAGTGGGACAAGATGATGTGTACGCACTACCGTGGTCAGCATTCAAGCACTTGATGAACGAGAAGTACCGTCCCAGAACCGAGGTCAATAAGCTCAAGACAGAACTTAAAGGGTTACGAACCCAAGGATTTGATATTACCACGTACGAAAGACGATTCACAGAATTGTGCCTATTATGTCCGGGAGCGTTCGAAGATGAGGAAGAGAAGATCGACGCATTTGTGAAAGGATTACCGGAAAGAATCCAAGAAGATATAAGTTCACACGAGCCCACCTCCATACAACAGGCATGTAGAATGGCTCACAAACTAGTGAACCAGATTGAGGAAAGAATTAAAGAACATACGGCTGAAGAGGCCAATGTGAAGCAAGTCAAAAGAAAGTGGGAGGAAAACGGTGATAAGAATCACCAATATAACAACAACAGCAATTACAACAATAATCGCAACAACTATCCCAACAATCGCAACATCAATCGCAACTACAACAAACGGCCCAACAACAACAACAATAACAACAACAACAGCAACTACAACAATCATCCCAACAACAATAACAACCGCAACAACAACAATAATCAGAAGCAGCTATGCCAAAGGTGTGAAAAGTATCACTCGGGGTTCTGCACCAAATTTTGCAACAAGTGTAAAAGAAATGGTCATAGCGCGGCGAAGTGTGAGGTCTACGGACCAGGGGTTAACAGAATGAAAGGAACAAATGGTGTCGGAACGAGTAATGGTGGAGCAAGTAGTGTCGGAGCAAGTTATGCCAATGTAGTTTGTTATAAATGTGGAAAACCAGACCACATTATTAGAAATTGCCCGAACCAGGAGAACACGAATGGACAAGGCCGCGGAAGAGTTTTCAATATTAATATGACAGAGGCACAGGAAGACCCGGAGCTTGTTACGGGTACGTTTCTTATTGACAATAAATCTGCTTACGTTTTATTTGATTCGGGTGCGGATAGAAGCTATATGAGTAGAGATTTTTGTGCTAAATTAAGTTGTCCATTGACGCCTTTGGATAGTAAATTTTTTACTCGAATTAGCAAACGGTAAATTAATTTCAGCAGATTATATATGCCGGAATCGAGAAATTAAACTAGGTAGCGAAATATTTAAGATTGATTTGATACCAGTAGAGTTAGGGAGTTTTGATGTAATAGTTGGCATGGACTGGCTGAAGAAGGTGAAAGCAGAGATCGTATGTTATAAAAATGCAATTCGCATTGTACGACAAGAAGGAGAACCCTTAATGGTGTACGGAGAAAAGGGCAACACGAAGCTACATCTTATTAGTAATTTGAAGGCACAAAAACTAATAAGAAAAGGTTGCTATGCTGTTCTAGCACACGTTGAGAAAGTACAAACTGAAGAAAAGAGCATCAATGATGTTCCCGTCGCAAAAGAATTTCCCGATGTATTTCCGAAAGAATTACCGGGATTACCCCCACATCGATCCGTTGAATTTCAAATAGATCTTGTACCAGGAGGTGCACCAATAGCTCGTGCTCCTTACAGACTCGCACCCAGCGAGATGAAAGAACTGCAAAGCCAATTACAAGAACTTTTAGAGCGTGGTTTCATTCGACCAAGCACATCACCGTGGGGAGCTCCTGTTTTGTTTGTCAAGAAGAAGGATGGTACATTTAGGTTATGTATTGACTACAGAGAGTTGAACAAACTTACCATCAAAAACCGTTATCCACTGCCGAGAATTGATGACTTATTTGATCAACTACAAGGCTCGTCGGTTTTTTCGAAGATCGATTTACGTTCTGGATATCATCAAATGCGAGTAAAGGAGGATGATATTCCAAAAACTGCTTTTAGGATGCGTTATGGTCATTACGAGTTTATGGTTATGCCGTTTGGATTGACTAACGCACCAGCTATGTTCATGGACCTTATGAACCGAGTGTGTGGGCCATATCTTGACAAGTTTGTCATTGTTTTCATCGATGACATACTTATTTACTCAAAGAATGACCAAGAACACGGTGAACATTTGAGAAAGGACAGAGAACCCATAGTAAAATCTATGAATATAATGATTCACACTAACCTTACTACTCAAATAAAGGAGGCGCGACAAGAAGTTTTAAAAGAGGGAAATTTAAAGGATGAAATACCCAAAGGATCGGAGAAGCATCTTAATATTCGGGAAGACGGAACCCGGTATAGAGCTGAAAGGATTTGGGTACCAAAATTTGGAGATATGAGAGAAATGGTACTTAGAGAAGCTCATAAAACCAGATACTCAATACATCCTGGAACGGGGAAGATGTACAGGGATCTCAAGAAACATTTTTGGTGGCCGGGTATGAAAGCCGATGTTTCTAAATACGTAGGATAATGTTTGACGTGTTCTAAGGTCAAAGCTGAGCATCAGAAACCATCAGGTCTACTTCAACAACCCGAAATCCCGGAATGGAAATGGGAAAACATTACCATGGATTTCATCACTAAATTGCCAAGGACTGCAAGTGGTTTTGATACTATTTGGGTAATAGTTGATCGTCTCACCAAGTCAGCACACTTCCTGTCAATAAGAGAAGATGACAAGATGGATAAGTTAGCACGACTGTATTTGAAGGAAGTCATCTCCAGACATGGAATACCAATCTCTATTATCTCTGATAGGGATGGCAGATTTATTTCAAGATTCTGGCAGACATTACAGCAAGCATTAGGAACTCGTCTAGACATGAGTACTGCCTATCATCCACAAACTGATGGGCAGAGCAAAAGGACGATACAAACGCTTGAAGACATGCTACGAGCATGTGTTATTGATTTCGGAAACAGTTGGGATCGACACCTACCGTTAGCAGAATTTTTCTACAACAACAGTTATCATTCTAGTATTGAGATGGCGCCGTTTGAGGCACTTTATGGTAGAAAGTGCAGGTCTCCGATTTTTTGGAATGAAGTGGGGGATAGACAGATTACGGGTCCGGAGATAATACAAGAAACTACTGAGAAAATCATCCAAATTCAACAAAGATTGAAAACTGCCCAGAGTCGACAAAAGAGCTACGCGGACAGTAAAAGAAAAGATATAGAGTTTGAAATTGGAGAAATGGTCATGCTTAAGGTTTCACCTTGGAAAGGCGTTGTTCGATTTGGTAAACGGGGGAAACTAAATCCAAGGTACATTGGACCATTCAAGATTATAGATCGTGTCGGACCAGTAGCTTACCAACTGGAGCTACCTCAACAACTCGCAGCTGTACATAACACTTTCCACGTCTCAAATTTGAAGAAATGTTTTGCTAAAGAAGATCTCACTATTCCGTTGGACGAAATCCAAATCAATGAAAAACTTCAATTCATTGAAGAACCCGTCGAAATAATGGATCGTGAGGTTAAGAGACTTAAACAAAACAAGATACCGATTGTTAAGGTTTGATGGAATGCTCGTAGAGGACCCGAGTTCACCTGGGAGCATGAAGATCAGATGAAGAAGAAATACCCGCATTTATTTCCAGAAGATACGTCAACACCTCCAACTGCTTAAAATTTCGGGACGAAATTTATTTAACGGGTAGGTACTGTAGTGACCCGAACTTTTCCATGTTTATATATATATTAAATGAAATTGTTATTTACATGATTAAGTGTTTCCAACATGTTAAGCAATCAAACTTTTTAAGACTTGATTAATTGAAATAGGTTTCATATAGACAATTGACCACCCAAGTTGACCGGTGATTCACGAACGTTAAAACTTGTAAAAACTATACGATGACATATATATGGTTATATATATAGTTAACATGATTTTATTATAAGTATGTATCTCATTAGGTATATTAACAATGAGTTATATACATAAAAATGAGACTATTAATTTAAGAAACTCGAAAACGATATATATAACGATTATCGTTATAACAACGTCTTACTAGGTACATATGAATCATATTAAGATATTGATACACTTGGTTAATTATGTTAAATGATAAGTAAATATATTATTAAGTGTAGTAACAATGAAATACATATGTAAAAATAAGACTACTAACTTAATGATTTCGAAACGAGACATATATGTAACGATTATCGTTGTAACGACATTTAACTGTATATATATCATACTAAGATATATTATATATCATAATATCATGATAATATAACAATTTAACATCTCATTTTTTATAATAAACAATGGGTTAACAACATTCAACAAGATCGTTAACCTAAAGGTTTCAAAACAACATTTACATGTAACGACTAACGTTGACTTAACGACTCAGTTAAAATGTATATACATATAGTGTTTTAATATGTATTCATACACTTTTGAAAGACTTCAAGACACTTATCAAAATACTTCTACTTAACAAAAATGCTTACAATTACATCCTCGTTCAGTTTCATCAACAATTCTACTCGTATGCACCCGTATTCGTACTCGTACAATACACAGCTTTTAGATGTATGTACTATTGGTATATACACTCCAATGATCAGCTCTTAGCAGCCCATGTGAGTCACCTAACACATGTGGGAACCATCATTTGGCAACTAGCATGAAATATCTCATAAAATTACAAAAATATGAGTAATCATTCATGACTTATTTACATGAAAACAAAATTACATATCCTTTATATCTAATCCATACACCAATGACCAAAAACACCTACAAACACTTTAATTCTTAAATTTTCTTCATCTAATTGATCTCTCTCAAGTTCTATCTTCAAGTTCTAAGTGTTCTTCATAAATTCCAAAAGTTCTAGTTTCATAAAATTAAGAATACTTCCAAGATTGCAAGTTTACTTCCAAGTTTTCTAAATCCATTCCAAGTAATCATCCAAGATCAAGAAACCTTTGTTACTTATAGTAGGTTATATTTCTAATACAAGGTAATAATCATATTCAAACTTTAATTCAATTTCTATAACTATAACAATCTTATTTCGAGTGGAAATCTTACCTGAAATTGTTTTCGTGTCATGATTCTGCTTCAAGAACTTTCAAGCCATCCAAGGATCCTTTGAAGCTAGATCCATTTTTCTCATTTCTAGTAGATTTATCCAAGGAACTTGAGGTAGTAATTATGTTCATAACATCATTCAATTCATACATAAAAAGCTATCTTTTTCAACGTTATAAACTTGTAATCACTAGAACATAATTTAGTTAATTCTAAACTTGTTCGCAAATAAAGTTAATCCTTCTAACTAGACTTTTAAAATCAACTAAACACATGTTCTATATCTATATGATATGCTAACTTAATGATTTAAAACCCGAAAACACGATAAACACCATAAAACTGGATATACGCCGTCGTAGTAAAACCGGGGGCTGTTTTGGTTGGGATAATTAAAAGCTAAGAAGAACTTTGATTTAAAAGATATACTTCTAGAAAAATGATTTTTCTTATGAACATGAAACTATATCCAAAAATCATGGTTAAACTCAAAGTGAAAGTATGTTTTTCAAAATGGTCATCAAGATGTCGTTCTTTCGACGGAAATGACTACCTCTTTCAAAAATGACTTGTAACTTGTATTTCCGACTATAAACTTATACTTTTTATGTTTAGATTCATAAAGTTAAGTTCAATACGAAACCATGGCCACTGGAATCACTCAAAACGGATTAGAAACTAAGAAATGGCGAGTAAAACAAGATTGATAAAAACTACTCATTTTACCTACGTGAAAGTTAGTAATAAATCTATTCCAACCATAACCTAATCAACTTATATTGTATATTATGTAATCTTGAGATACCATAGACACGTATACAATGTTTCGACCTATCATGTCGACCCATCTATATATATATATATATATATATATATATATATATATATATATATATATATATATATATATATATATATATATATATATATATATATATATATATATATATATATATATATATATATATATATATATATATATATATATTGCGGAACAACCATAGACACTCTATATGTGAATGTTGGAGTTAGCTATACAGGGTTGAGGTTGATTCCAAAATATATATATAGTTTGAGTTGTGATCAATACTAAGATACATATACACTGGGTCGTTGATTGATTCAAGATAATATTTATCGATTTATTTGTGTACATCTAACTGTGGACAACTAGTTGTAGGTTACTAACAAGGACAACTGACTTAATAAACTTAAAACATCAAAATGTATTAAAAGTGTTATAAATATATTTTGAATATACTTTGATATATATGTACATATTTGTTATAGGTTCGTGAATCAACTAGTGGCCAAGTCTTACTTCCCGACGAAGTAAAAATCTGTGAAAGTGAGTTATAGTCCCACTTTTAAAATCTAATATTTTTGGGATGAGAATACATGCAGGTTTTATAAATGATTTACAAAATAGACACAAGTACGTGAAACTACATTCTATGGTTGAATTATCGAAATCGAATATGCCCCTTTTTATTAAGTCTGGTAATCTAAGAATTAGGGAACAGACACCCTAATTGACGCGAATCCTAAAGATAGATCTATTGGGCCTAACAAACCTCATCCAAAGTACCGGATGCTTTAGTACTTCGAAATTTATATCATATCCGAAGGGTGTCCCGGAATGATGGAGATATTCTTATATATGCATCTTGTTAATGTCGGTTACCAGGTGTTCACCATATGAATGATTTTTATCTCTATGTATGGGATGTGTATTGAAATATGAAATCTTGTGGTCTATTATTATGATTTGATAATATATAGGTTAAACCTATAACTCACCAATATTTTTGTTGACGTTTTAAGCATGTTTATTCTCAGGTAATTATTAAGAGTTTCCGCTGTCGCATACTTAAATAAGGATGAGATTTGGAGTCCATGCTTGTATGATATTGTGTAAAAACTGCATTCAAGAAACTTATTTCGTTGTAACATATTTGTATTGTAACCATTATGTAATAGTCGTGTGTAAACAGGATATTTTAGATTATCATTATTTGATAATCTACGTAAAGCTTTTTAAACCTTTATTGATGAAATAAAGGTTATGGTTTGTTTTAAAATGAATGCAGTCTTTGAAAAACGTCTCATATAGAGGTCAAAACCTCGCAACGAAATCAATTAATATGGAACGTTTTTAATCAATAAGAACGGGACATTTCACCTTTTTAGTCTGGTAATGTAAGAATTAGGGAACAGACACCCTAATTGACGCGAATCCTAAAGATAGATCTATTGGGCCTGACGAACCCCATCCAAAGTACCGGATGCTTTAGTACTTCAAAATTTATATCATGTCCGAAGGAGGATCCCGGAATGATGGGGATATTCTTATATGTATATTGTTAATGTCGGTTACCAGGTGTTCAATCCATATGAATGATATTTTTGTCTCTATGCATGGGACGTGTATTTATGAGAATTGGAAATGAAAATCTTGTGGTCTATTAAAATGATGGAAATGAATATTTATGTTAAACTAATGAACTCACCAACCTTTTGGTTGACACTTGAAAGCATGTTTATTCTCAGGTATGAAAGAAATCTTCTGCTGTGCATTTACTCATTTTAGAGACATTACATGGAGTCGTTCAAGGCATATAGAGGTCCGTTCATCGCGATGGTACCATATGTTATTGTATTCGTTCGGAAGATTTTGGACTGGGTATGACATACATATCCCTCAAGCACACGACTAAAATTAAACACACTTACTAGTTCACAGCTTTAATCAATAAAGATTCTCTGTTGAATACAGCTTTAAATAAAGCATCTCTTGAAAGGACCCGTTCATATGCATTATAAACGATTCACAATAGTTGATTACATCGCGAGGTATTTGACCTCTATATGATACATTTTACAAACATTGCATTCGTTTTTTTTTTAAAGACAAACTTTCTTTACATCGAAAATTGACAGGCATGCATACTATTTCATAATATCCAATATCCAACGATAAATTGACTTAATAATAATCTTTGATGAACTCAATGACTCGAATGCAACGTTCTTCGAAATATTCCATGAATGACTCCAAGTAATAACCTTAAAATGAACAAATGCACATCGGAAGATTTCTTTCATACCTGAGAATAAACATGCTTTAAAGTGTCAACCAAAAGGTTGGTGAGTTCATTAGTTTATCATAATCATTCATTTCTATCATCTTAATAGACCACAAGAATTTCATTTCCATTTCTCATAAATATACGTCCCATGCATAGAGACAAAAATCATTCATATGGATTGAACACCTGGTAACCGACATTAACAAGATGCATATAAGAATATCCCCATCATTCCGGGATATCCATCGGACATGATATAAAAACTCGAAGTACTAAAGTATCCACTACAACGGATGGGATTTGTTGGGCCCAATAGATATATCTTTAGGATTCGCGTCAATTAGGGGTGCACTAATTTTGATGTTCCCTAATTCTTAGGCTACCAAGCAAAAAAGGGCATATTCGGCTTCGATCATTCAACCATATAATGTAGTTTCAATTACATGTGTCTATTTCGTAAAACATTTATAAAAATTTCGCATGTATTCTCAGCTCAAAAATATAAGGGTAAAAAGGCAAATGAAACTCACCATACTGTATTTCGTAGTAAAAATACATATAACATCATTGAACAAGTGCAAGGTTGGCCTCGGATTCACGAACCTAAATTAAATATATATATATATTTGTATGTTGGTCAATATTTGTCTAACAAACTAGGTCAAGTCATAGTGTACCACAATCCTAATGCTCGAGACTAATATGCAAAAGTCAACAAAAGTCAATTTGGCTCAAACTGATTTCCAAAATTTATACATGATTATTATATGGTTTAAATATCGTCATTTTATATTTTTAAATATTTTTAAAAGATTTATTAGAGTAAATAATATAATTCATTTATTAATAAATAAAACTTTATATAAAAATATACTTTTATATATCTTAAGTAATAAAATTTATAAAGTTCAATTAATATCGTAAAAATATTATGATAGGTTTTATTAAGGTAATTATATTATTTGTATTACATATTTATTTGATAAAATAACATTGATAATAATAATAATAAGTAAAAGTTGTATTATTTTGTAATAATAATTATTATTATTCTATTAATAACAACATCAATATTTGTATTTACAAAAAAAAATGATATTATGATAAAATGATAATTCTAATTATGATAACTTTAATATTTACGATACTTTTTAATATTAACTTTAATATAATATTTTTTATTTAAAATGATAATAATAATGATATTTTATAATAACAATGACATTTCTATTAGAATGATAATTTTTGTTAAAATGATAGTTTTAATATTAACGATACTTTTAATAATAATAGTAAGAATGGAAATAATAAGAGCGATAATTTTATTTAAATCAATATCTTACAATATTTTAATATCATCATGATACTCATACTCATTATTTCTCAAAAGATTCATTTAATAGCTTTTAATCGTCTTTTATATGGCGTTCATATTAATGATAATAATAGTAATTATAATAATTAGGTGTTACTCATATTAGTATTCATTATAATAATATTAATAATAATAAATATTATGGTAATATTAATGATAATATTAATAACTATTTTAATGATAATAATAATACTAATTATAACTTTTACGATAGTAACAATAGTAATGATAATAAAATAACAATTTTTAATGATAATACCTTTTATGGATAATGATAATAATAATAATAATCATAATAATAATAATAATAATAATAATAATTAGATAAAAATTAGAACGATGATAATAACGACGATAATAATAATCATTTTTAATAATAATACAAAAATTCAATTGACTATAACTTCTAATCCGTTCATCGAAACCATTCGATATCTAAATGAAAAGTTCTTAATTTTTCGCTAGCTTTCCAAAGACATGCATATCTTGTACCTTATCTCAACTGCATATGTAACTAATTCAGGATTCAACATATCCTATCTAATGGCAATATCAAAAGTACAAGCATGCATAATCCTATATACTCGAGCACTAGTCAGGGATACACTATTAATATGTAAAAATTAATTTATGAGTGCTTACGTATCAATATTGAGATTCAATATTGCAGAAAAGGTACGTAGACGCAACGAAGACGATAAACACTAGGTTGACCTCACGAGCATACCCATGATCCATACCCATAACCTCCATAGCTATAACCCATAATTTCCTTAGCCCTATCCTACTCGCAAAACTTATTTTTAAATTACTCAAACAGCACCCCGTCGTAGTATTTTATGTAATAATACTAGTAATAATACAATAATAGTAATGATAATAATAATATTAATCTTGATAATAATAATAATAATAATAATAATAATAATAATAATAATAATAATAATAATAATAATAATAATAATAATAATATAAATCATGAAAATAAGAATAGAGGGAGTAGTGCATTGGTTGTATGTGTGTGTGTTTATATCAAACTGGAACTCGAAGCTTTAAAGGATTTAGCCTCACCCACCATGCCATGCGATCGCATGGATTGAAGGTGATATGGCCATGCGATCGCATGGCCCTTCTAGCCAGCTATCATCCATTTCATTTTAGGCACCAACGGTTTTATATATTTATTTAGTATATATTTATTTAATTTATATAATTTCTTATATATTATATTATATTTACGTTCATGGTAAAAACGTAATTTTTACTCAAATGACACGGACGTTGTCACTCGACTCATGTGTCTTTTCCGATTTCTCGAACGCATTTTCGTACGTTTAGAAAACTAGCCTTTTACGTTACGCGACGTGTACCCTTATTAATAATTTTACTTACTTATCAACAAATTAACTTATAATAAATGTAACTTATAAAATTGAGCGTTGTGGTCATTTGCTTCTATAAATCAGTGGCTCGTTGTTTACCCAAGTATATTATTTTAAATCAGGACGTTTTGTGACTAAGTTAAAATATATATATATTTTTATTTAGAATTGTAAATTTGTACATAATATATATGTTTGAAATATTTATCTAATGATATAATATTTAGTCTTTCAAAACCAATTACATTTCAAAGTTCGTTTTATATAATTTAACTAGTTTAAAATAATAGTAGTTATTTTATCAAATAATGTTTTTAATATGAAAACTAAATAGTTGATTTATCAAGGGACACGAGTTAATCAAAGTAAAGTATACTTTTAAAATTTAAACGAAAATGATTACTAACTTTTGACTAACTCTCGTTAATGACACTTTTATAAATCACTTTTACCAAATATTCCGGATACCGTTAAAAAGGAAAGGTTTTCTAAATCAAAGTGGACCTCTCGATAGAGACTCGAAATCATAATTCAATGTATATGATAAATCAATCATTTGATATTATCTTCTAATTCCGTCGATAAACATATTGAAACAAATACGTTCATGTAAAGTATTATACGTTTAATACTTTGTTAATATTTTCAAGTTATAATATATATATATATATATATATATATATATATATATATATATATATATATATATATATATATATATATATATATATATAATCATATCCATTTATGTATTGGTTCGTGAATCGTCGAAACTTGGTCGAGGTTAATTGAATGTATGAACACAGTTTAAAATTCTTAACAAACTTTGCTTATCGTGTCGGAATGATGTAAAGATTAAAGTTTAAATTTGGTCGAAAATTTCCGGGTCGTCACATCTCTAGTTCACAGCTTTGATCAATAAAGAATCTCTTTAGAATACAGCTTTAAATAAAGCATCTCTGTTTCACAGGTTTAAACAATAAAGAATCTATGTGCATTAACATCATTAACGTCGTTATCGGATGTTAGTGTAGTAGATGAATGTGAATTATGGTTAAATTAGGGGTTAATTAGGGTTTAGGGTAGATGAATCTCTGTGCATTAACATCATTAATGTTTTGAGGTATTTAAGTGAGTTCACATCGTCTACAGCCTCTTTATTAGGGTTGAAGCTTGAATTAGAAACTGAATCACATATATTAATTAGAAACTGAAACATATATATTACTTAGTATTTCTACCATTAAATGGAACTTTCAAACTACAACACAATACTTTCAAAAGAAATTACATCAGTTACTTGAAAATGAAACACAACACAAATGCTAGTAAATTAACATCAGTTTCAACATTTTTTATTGATGCTTTGCGGTTTTGAGTGAACGTTCTAGAGCTCTTTTGGACCTTAACAATTCTGGTATCACTTCAAGCGCCCTATCAGGCCAGAGCAGATCAATCCAAATTTGTCGCCTTCTACAACGCTCATGCATCAAGTACCCGGACCTACCATCACAACCATAATATAGTCGACCGTACTGGTAATCATCCGTCAAGCAAGTTTTGACCACCATCTTTGAACCACAAGTTCGACAAAATTTCACAACAAAAGTTTCTTCTGGACTAAACTGGCAATCTTGATTCATATTGTTGCAGTCACAAAGTGTTGTGATTAGTGGGATTATTATATAGAAGAATTTTCCCGCCCAAAAGCCACCATCCATTTTCCCGCCCAAGATTTCCCACCTAATGTTTACCGCCAGACCGGATCGTTTAGGGTTTAATTAGGATTTAATTAGCTAGGGTTTAATTAGGGATTAGGGGTTTATTTAAGATTTAATTAGGGTTTAAGTATGGTTATATTAGGATTTAATTAAGGTTTAATTAGGATTTAATTTATATAATTTATAAATGATTAAAAAACTATTTAAGTGATTAAAAGTAATTTTAAAAGTAATTAATAGTAATTTAAAAGTAATTAATAGTAATTTTAAAAGTAAGTAAAAGTAATTTTTTAAGTTATTAAAAATAAATTTTAAGTAATTTTATAATTTAAAAGTAATTAAAAATAATATTTAAAAATTTAAAAATTATTTTTAAGTAATTTTTAATTAATTACTTAAGTAATTATATAGATTTTATTATAAAATAAAAATAAATTGAAAATCATAAAATATTTAAATATTTCACAAAAAATCTGGCGCCTACTTTTTTGGTTTCCCTCCACCATTTTCCCAGACGACAAGTCGTCTGGGATTAGTCGTTCGGAAAAGTTTTTTAACAAAAAGCTGTATCCAGATCAGTCGGCAGCAGCTTCTTTGCAAAAATATATATATATATATATATATATATATATATATATATATATATATATATATATATATATATATATATATATATATATATATATATATATATATTACTCTAAAGTCTCCTAAGTCTCCGGCGATTTTAAGCTATTTCCAACCAATTCCAACCTAATCTTACTCCTAAAACACTAACAAAGGTATGTTCTTCATTTATTTTTGTTAAATCCTAATTTTAGTGCTTATTTTTGTTAAATCCGAATTTTTGTGCTTTGAGTTATTTCTATTAAATCGGAATTTTTGTGCTTATGTTTTGAAGATTGTTATGTGTGATTATATTTAGGCTCATGAATTTCATGCTTAGTTTGTTAATTTGCTTATGTATGTTGATTATGGGGTTAATTTGCTTATGTATGTTGATTATGTTTAGTTATGTATGTTGAAAATTAATATTTTTGTAAATTAATATAAACTGAAAATTAAGTTATGTTTAGTTATGTGTATGTTGATTATGTTTAGTTATGTATTTTTTAATTAGAAAATTAAGTATATATTTAGTTAGTAAATTAGAAAATTATTGTTTTATGAACATTGTATAAGTATAAATGTTATTGTTATAATCAAATGTTTAATATTTTTATGAATGTTATTTTTATGAATGTCTTTTTAAATTTTCCGCATAAAATATATGTATATGTACACACACACACACACACACACACACACACACACACACACACACACACACACACACACACACACATATATATATATATATATATATATATATATATATATATATATATATATATATATATATATATCATAATAGAGTGTCAGTATTAGAACTAAGAAGGCGAGTAAATGAGGAGGATTGTTGTTTATGTGTTTAAGTGTGAACAAAAAATATGCGTATTAGTGTAGTTAAGGTTGAAGAACTCGGATCTCGGGAGATCTCGTTTGGACATTTATGGGGAGATCTCGGCATATCGGAAAAATCCCGGGAAGATCTCGGACGTTGACTTACGTTGACTTTTTAGTTTTTATATATATATATATATATATATATATATATATATATATATATATATATATATATATATATATATGGGGAAGTAAACCAATCGGGGGGAAGCGGGGGGAAGCAAAAAAAAATTTTTCGTTTTTTTTTGAATTTTTTTTTTCCCAGCATCAAGATCACACGAAAATATGAACATTTAGAAGAGACACCTCGTGATGAATGTTATTATTTAGGCGGGAAAAACGATCGACAAAAATAACATTCAAGATAATATTGTTCGTGAAGAATATGAACGTTTTTTTTATGTTTTGTGAAGTAAAATTTAGTCCGATTTAGAGTTTAGGGTTTAGAGTTTAGGGTTTAGGGTTTGGTGCTTTGGGTTTATTTCATAAACCCAAAACACCAAACCCTAAACCCTAAATCGTTCGTGTTAAAAACTCAATCTAAATCCTAAATCTAAACCCTAAATATAAACCCTAAACCCTAAATTTCTAAACCCTAATATCTAAGCCCTATAAACCCTAATATCTAAACCCCAAATTGCTAAAACCTCAAAATACTTTCGAAAAACACGATAATTGTTATATATTACTTCTTCGAGCGTTTTTCCGCCAAAATAAAAACATTTATCACAAAGTGTCTATACTAAATGTTCATATTTTCATCTCATCTATAATGTTCGTGAACAAAGTTTTTTCAAAAAACGAAAGAAAAAAAAAAGTTTTTGCTTCCCCCCGCTTCCCCCCGAATGGTTACTTCCCTCTTGATCCTACCACTATATATATATGGGAGATGATTCTCACACACCACTTTTTGATCCATATACACTTTTATCTTATAAAATCACAGTTTTGTCCTTAAAAAGTTGAACTTAAATTATTATAGTAAGTATAATTAAGGGTAAAATAGGTAATTGGGTGTACATGGATCAAAAAATGGTGTATGAGAATCATCTCCCTATATATATATATATATATATATATATATATATATATATATATATATATATATATATATATATATATATATATATATATATATATATTTAGATATATTCATATACATTTTTACGAGATTTTACAAGAAAATCTGAGAAACGGGCGAGAAAATCCAAGATTTTACGAGACAATTCGAGAAATGCGCGGGAAAATCTGAGAAATTGTGGCTTTGACCAAGTTTGACCTCATTGACCGCGAAATCCTGGGAGATGGACATCTCGTCTCGGTTGTCTTCCAATAACAAGATCTCAGGGAGATCTTGGGGAGAAATAACGAGATTTACAACACTGAGTGTAGTAGATAACACATATATACATACGAGAAATTAATGAAGAAGGTGTAATTACAAGTCATTAGTGGTGTTAGTATGTTGTGGATCTTGATTAATATTCATGTTGGTCATATCAACTTGCGCCACTTGAAAGTTACATAACTACTTAAATAAACTAACATTCATATACGATACTCGTTATATCTAAATTGGTTCCTTTTTTGGGGTTTTGATTTGCTTGTGACAATCAATATGAGTGTTGGCGTATGGCAATCGATATGTAAACCCAACCCCTCGGTTGGGTTGGGTTGGGTTTGAAGCATGTCCATTTCCTTGAGTATGATAGTTGGATTCGAAACTCTAACTCCACAATTTGAACACTTTTCTTGAGTAAGTTAAACTTGAAACCCAATCCCACAACTTAAATGGGAATGAAACCCATAAGTTCATCCTGACTCCCATACACCAAACATATCTTACATACAGAATACATGTTTTTAGTAACATAATAAATAAAAATAAATAAATAAAATTCACTAAACATATCTTTTTATATGGAAAATAAATGTATGTATTTGAGGGTCAGAGTCAGCCCAAACCAACTATACCCAAGTATCCAACCCACCTCCATTTTCCTTGTTAGCCGTTTCAGATCCAACCAATTTCCTAACCTCCACTCTTATACAACAACAACAAAAAAACTAAATACCACATAAGTGGTGTATGGGGAGTTGAACTGTAGACAATCCTTCCCCTATCCGAGAATAAAGACAAGTCATTTCTCCATCGAGAGTAATATTCATGTAAAATTGTAAATGCAACAGGAAAAGAGTAACTAACTATACAAATTAATCTGTATTTAAGAAAACCATCTCTATAATGTAATCAGATATCGACATTTAGACCATACAGCCAACCATATCTTTATACATTAGCATGGTTATTAAGCAGCCATGCTAGCCCATAACACCACACACCAGCTAAATATGAACTGACCAATGCCTACTTACAAAGTTACAATCAAATACACGAAAAACTATAAACATTATCATCCAATGGCTACTTACAAAGTTACAATCAAATACACGAAAAGCTATTTCATTCTTACCCACAAGATCCCTTGCACCTTCAGATGTATGAGAACGATAAGCGAAGTTTCCGTATACTGTTCTCCATTGTTCTGAGTTAGATATAAACCCGATTTTTTTTAGCAAACTAATCCTTTGTAACCCACCTACGTCCGCGAACCTGATACCCGCCGTACATTTGCTCACTACTGCTGCTTTCACCGCCACTTTCTGCACTTGTAGATCCTGATTTCTTACGGTGTCTCTTTTTCTTTGTGGTTGCACTGTCACTAAAGCTTCCGTTTAAAAGGGGATCATCGATTCCACGTATTTCTCTCTTTGTTGGCGTAGTGTTGATGCAACTATCATCTTTGGTTGTTCTTCTATTTATGTTTTCTGAGATCTTGTGCAGCTTTTGATTAATTCTTGAGAACCCTTTTTCTACAGGTTCTACTGCTCGGTTCATGGTGAACTTTAAATCGTTAACAATCTAGAGAGGAGTAGACATTAAATTAAGCAGCATAAGCTAAGAGCTGAATAAAAAAATATGAAAATACTAAAAAGATTTATACCTTAAAAAATTGTTACATGATTTTAATCTAATTGGCTTACGGTCACAGTTTTTGGACATTCTCAGTGAAGGCAAAATATCCGATGACAGTAGTTTTTATATCGTTGTCATAAGCCTTTGAATTGGACACGTGTTAACAAGATTTAATAAAAAGTTTTAGCTACAAATGAAGCAGATCTAACTGGCCGGGTGAGTAAAAAACAGGCTAAAAAAGGTCGCCTAAAGTATACTTGTAACGCATACAACACTCAATTGCCTTATTCAAAGTTCAACATTTAATTATTATTATGACAATATAGTTCTGTTATCATATTTAAAATGCATTGATATTTTGATGATTTCTTTAAGAGTAGGCAGAGGAGTAATTATGGCCTTATGGGTCAACCTGAAAAGACCCCTTTTGACAAATGACAAGCACTATAAGGTTACCTGTTTGGAGATGAACCCATTTTGATCCATAACCTAAGTACCCAACCCATCTGACCTGCTGATTATATATGCCACCTACAGTAACCAAACCTGATTAAAAACCTATATAAAGACGAATTGACCAATGCACAACGGTGTAGGTAAAGCATAGCATCGTTTCATGCCCTAATGAAACCAGCTCCTATAGTCTATGTACCGTGATATTTTTACAACATCCCTTGTTTGCTTCTAAATGAAGTCCTAATTATACAAGTCTACGCTTCTAACCATTATGGAAAAAGCAAGCCAAGATCTTTTAACCAATAAAATATTGTCAATGAGAACCGTAAATCTTTCAAGATTTTGATAAAAGCGATAAAGATAAGGACTAGAATGACAATTGGTGCAATTTTATAGGTGTACAAAAACGGTTCAAACCATTGAAACCAGTGAGCTCAAGTGGAACACGATATGTTCTGTCTGATTTAAAAGTTCTACCAGAATTTTCGAAACCCAAATCTCGGTTTGGTTCAATACATGTAAAAGTAAAACGTTATATTTAGCACTCATAGAAGTTTCACAGGCCATGAACAATTGATATTAAAACAGTAAAAGACAAGATCGTAAAATTCACTAGACTGGGTGTACTCGGCCAAGTCCGGGGAGTACTCGGATAAGGAGATTCCCAGATTTAAATAATTAATTTCAAAATATATTCGTAGATAAAGAATAAAAACAACACATAAAGCATAACATTAGATATCAATCTCCAAACGAAAAGAAAACTGTTCAACTTGTTAGATGGATTCAAACCCTTAAATTTTAATCATAATAAAAAGTCGACCAATTTTGAGTTATAGCGATTCGAACCGACTTTCCCAATTACACCACGAGTACTCGGCTGACTACGCTGAAATTTACAACAATGGTAAAAGATAAAGAAAACTTACGTATTCACCACCACCAACAAAAACATCACGAACACTTTCTCTAATAGCGGTTTTAGTTCTAACATCATCATCAGGCTGGGGAAGACGTAACTTTGTAGGGCGCTCGCTTTCTCTAACCTCGTCAGGGTCTACAGGACAATCGGTAGATGCATAGTCTCCAAGAACTGAAACGTTACCCCGAAAAAGGTCGCCCATTAGCTCGTATGGCTTTGAAGGAAACACAAATAGGTGAACTATAGAAGCAATTCCCATCTGTTCTGGATAAATACAAAAACCTGTTAAACTTCACACTAAATAATACTATAATCAAATAGATATATAACTATTGATTCATGATTAAAACTTGACTTGAACTGCAAAAATCACCTCAATGCAAATAATGAAATCTTGGATACTTGATTTGAACTGCAAAGTCTGAGCAATTGGACTTCTGACTAATCCAAAAGAATAAAGGAGTGCGATAGCCACACCTTGCCACCAGGTCAAAAATACAATTGACTTAAATGTTAGAAACTTGGCCAGTGGGTGAATATGTGCCAGCTCATCAGCCGTAATTTCATAAAACATAACCAAGCAATAAAGAGCCCATGACTGACTAAAATTTAAAACAACAGCCATGTATGGGTACCTACACATTCAATAAAGGTATTAAAAAAAAAAAAAAAAAAAAAAAAAAAAAAAAAGTTAGTAACTTGCTTGTCTTTTAGAATCAATATGGCAAAGGTTGAAAGCAACAACAAAAAAAATACTAACAATCATTATAATAATAACAAGAACGATAATGATGATAATAATTGAATAGAGGATATCTTACCCACAACCCAATTTAAAATCTCCTTCACAATATACATCAAAGGCCTCAAGAATCACTGCCAGAGCAGCTGTAACAGCCTTTATAATCATCTAAAAAAAAGTGAATGTGTTATTCATCAACAGAATCAAAATTTATTGAACATCTCTATGTAAAAACAATAAAAAGTATGGTTTATATCTACAGTGAACATGTTTGTGAGGAAACTTACATACTGTACAATTCCAATTTTGATGATTAAATAAACCCTCTGACCCAATCGCCATGGTTTTAAAAATAGACTAAATGGAAATACATGCTTCACGAGTCCATTATAGTGACTTTGCTCTAGTAGAGGGGTTTTTGGCCCTGCACGCCCTTCCCTCTCTAGAAACTCGATTGTCCTGTCTTCACCTCCTTACAAAAGCAAAAAATAACTTTATCGCCACCAATAAGAAAATAATTGAGCCCACAGAACTAATGAAATATAAATATTTATTATATTTATATCTGTGTTTCACCAATATTATCTGTGTTTCACATTTCACATGGGTTAAGAAGCAGCAACTCGTGCACAATATAAACATCAAACATGTGTCTAAGCAAATGATTATTAGAAGTTAATGTCACTAAATTAGGGACATTGTCAACGTGAAAATGAAAGTCTTATTTTGTGCTACGAACTTTCTTATAAATAAGTAGATATAATACATTGCTAACTATATATGTGAGCCCCCGGCTCTTCAAAGCAATAATAGATATAACATATTAAGAAAAGTCAATGTCAAGGTTACTTCTTTGTATACAAAAGTTAGAGAAGATACCCAAGCATGCGACAAGATATCTTCCAAAGCAATACATTGCAAAGGCTTCATAACAATCTCGCAAGATTCCGATATCAACACTAATTGATGGATTCAACAGTGACGCAAACTACAAATATAAGTTGGAGTTACAGTAAGTTCAGCACATGACTCGAGTATTAAGGTAAAATAAGATATTTTACATAGAAATGGGGAACCAAATTTGAGTATATTTGTTTTCCATAAAGAACGCATAATCGCCTTTTAGGCGGTATTCCAAATAACATAAACTTTCTTTGTCATGAAGTCTAGCAAGGTGATTGAACTTTATCATACTTTTTTCTTTTTTATGAATTCATACAAATCATTAATTTAGTATTTATGTACTAATCTTTTAACATAATATTTGCCCATAGTTGAAGATGATTAGAGCAAATCTAATTGGAATAGCATGACTCTACACTATAGCTTCAGCTTATGCTTGTTTTGAAAAAAAAAAAAAAATTAAGGCAAATGCTGCGGACAAACTCAAATATATGGTTAGAGAACGTTAGCTACCTAGGTTCATCAAGGTTTAAGCTAAGATTATGCATTTGATGACTAACAATTTATATCAACAGATCAAAGTACATCACTATAAGCACAAATTGCATTAAAAAGAATTGAGTCAATGCTTACTGATTCAACAGCATAACAAGGTGCCATTAGTATAATTCCAAACAAAAACTTCTGTTCCTGTAAATCAAATAACAGCAACAGCAACAATAACAATAATCGAACATCAGTTTCTAAAGAATTAGAGAATTAGAAGTATCTGATCAAACGTGTTCAAAACCCTAGATATATGTATTAATTTACCTCTGGATTCTTGTAAGCAGAGAGATGCTCGAACAACAAGTAAATTGATAGGGTCAAACTGATGAAAACACATAAACCGGCAACTAGATATGGCCATGTAGGTGTAGATGATTTGAGAGACACTAACAAATTAATAAAATCCTCTGATTGAAACTTGATCATTAGCAGAATATATTTAGGATTATAATTGTAATAACAATAACAGATAGAAGGTTGAATTGAGTGATTATAATAAGCCCTAAGGAAACCCTAATAATAAAGTGGTTGAATATTTGGAGTGTAAACTGGGCGGGGATACTGAGAGGTACGGATTACCGAATTCAGGGAGGGAAGATCGTGATTTTGCTTCTTTAACAACTGGAATTTCATGACTTGCTAGTCATATCATTAATAAGTAACAAGGACGACAGAAAAATGATAAACGAGATAGTTGAAAACATAACATTATTTTTTTCTAAAACATAGGTGATTTTTTCCAACTACAGTACTATATATCATCTCTATCTCTATAATCTATCTATATTATCTATATATCTGTATAGTCATATAAAACTCTAAAATGATGATGCCGTCATTAAACTAATTATCTTTTAATTTTCATAATGATAATGATGATATCATAATTATATATTAATTTAATTAAAAAATAATACGAAACTTTTATAAAAAAAAATATCTCTCCTATATTGTAATTTTAATTTTCTAAAAAAATTCAAAAGGCATTTTTTATTACTAATAATTATTTATTATTATTTTTTACTTTTAATATAATAATTATAATTATTATATTATTAATATTCAAATATGGATTCTTTTTACGAAACTAATTACGTTACATATGTATGCTAAAATACATGTTTCTATATATTTGTAAAAATAACGACAAATTTCTTAGTTAAACGAGTCATTAAAATAAATGACTTTAGCATTTACAGTCACTTAATACCTAAAACATGTAATTAAATTGTTTCGTTTAAACAAAACTCATGCTTTCACGGATCATTTCACTAGTGATAATGATAATCCACATAATATTGAATATTTTAAGATTATAACTAAGTGTTTTTTTTACGGCCAAAGAATCAATTATATAAATAAAACGATCCATAGCAAGGCGCTAAGAGATAATTACAACGGCATAGATAGCCATGAGTTCCAGTTTCAAACTAAATGGCTTATATGTTTAATCTAACGAAAAGAAAAAGATCTAATTACATCAAAAAGGCTACTAGTACTACAAAACGAATTATTAAAAACAGTCCGGTTCCGATAACGCCAAATAGCCCATAGCAAAGTAACGATCACCGCAACAATCCGATTCTTTTGAGAAGCTTGTAAATGAACGCCTTCTAACCATGAAATAAACGTATCCCAAGACGAACAAATAGGTAAACCGCAATCTAACCAAATCCTTACCTTGAGCCACAACTCCTTCGCAAGAGAGCACTCAAAGAAAATATGGGCACTTGTCTCGATATCATTATAACAAGTGTTATGTTATATTATAAGTTCTTTCTCCAAATAGTAATTTTGATTTTACAGAAAATAAGAGTGTGATCAACAGTTTTAATCCCGTTATCACATAGATAATAATCGAAGTAAATCATTTTCTTTCTCTAAAGACAACCTTATTATTGTGTTTAGTAGCTATGTAAAAGTTGTCCAGCTTTTGATCAACCGTCAAATAACTTACACTAAAGTAGCAAATTTTAACCATATAAGTTGGTATTAAAATTATTGTAGCCCTTGTGATTAAGGACTTAAGGTATTGATATTTTCATCGTTAAATTTAATTTAATGAATTGAAAAGATTTTGCATTAAATACATGTAAAGTACTTAATGTACATATGTGATGAATTTATCAAAATTTATGGTGAAAATATCATTATTCGTAAGATTATATGTAGCAACATTTTTAAAATAAGTGTCCAATATGCTATTATTCTTTTTTTTTTTAAAGCAAGATAGATTTCATTCAATATGCTATTATTCTTGATTAATGAAATTACTCAACTATATTTTTTTAGCCAGTGTTATTGCTGTTATGATTAGTGAAGTTTCTTAACTATAGTTTTTGAGTAGATAGTAGTGCATAGCTTATGTCACATATGAAAATGAGAATACATCTTTTCTAAGAAAAGTATATTATAGCTAGTTAAGAAATAAGGGGGTCTTGGTTAATTTTCAGGTACTTGAAACTCTTATATTTCCATTAAGCGAATTTTTACTCACACTTTACTAATCTACTTACTAATCATGTTAGGTTTGCCTTAAACAAATACTCAGTATAAGTTTTTCATGTTAATCAAGTTTATTTTGTTTGGATACAAGAGCAATAGTTTTAAGTTATGTTTAACGTTTATGATTAATGATTAATTAATAATTAAGATTTATAGTACACCTATTTACTGGAATATACACATCAGAGTATCTTAAAAGGTGCATCAGATAGATAATCACGTAAGGCTCAAAATTTTTTGAAAAGACCAAAAAATTAGAGAAAAAACCCCTTATATACATGTGTGGACGTGAAAAATGATCGGATGAGTGATGTCTATACACGTCAATAATTTGAAGCATAGGTTTTTAAAAAAAATCATCAAATCATTAAAATCAAAATAAATAAATAAATAAATAATAAATAAAATGTACTCCGAATCATTAACTTCGTTTTTGGGTCTCAAAAGATGGGCCAAAGGATGGGCCGTGTATCATAAGGGCCTTTACGGATAGGTATATCTTTTCTCTACATCCGAATGAAATCAAACCCTAGCAGCAACACATTTCACTCCCGCAGCTTCTGCAATCATCTGCTCTGACGAATCAACAATGGTAATCTCTCTTTAACTTCGACGCTTTATGAATCATCAATAATCCATAAATAATTTCATTTGATAATCGTTTAATCTTATTCGTATCTTATAATAATATAAAAATGTAGGCATCAGAAAGGAAACAAGCGAATCCAATGAGAGAAATTAAAGTCCAGAAGCTCGTTCTCAACATCTCTGTTGGTGAAAGTGGCGATCGTCTCACTCGTGCAGCCAAGGTCTTTTTTTTTATTTTTTATTTATTTACTTTTCATCGAAACCCTAGTTTTTACTTTTTTAATAATTTTTTATTCTATTATTCACTGAAGTTGAGTTTATAATGTTTGTTAATAAGGTCTTAGAACAACTTAGCGGACAATCTCCTGTATTTTCAAAGGGTAAGAATCTGCTAATTGTATTAATTGTATTTATGTAATTTACTAATTTATTTATATTTTTAGGTTGGCTAGTAGTGTATTGTATTAATGTATTGTGGTGGTGAATAACAGCAAGGTACACTGTGAGGTCATTTGGTATCAGGCGTAATGAGAAAATTGCTTGTTATGTAACTGTTAGAGGAGACAAAGCTATGCAACTTTTGGAAAGTGGTTTGAAGGTGAAGGAGTATGAGTTGTTGAGGCGCAACTTTAGTGACACTGGATGCTTTGGATTTGGTATCCAGGAGCACATTGATCTTGGTATCAAGTAAGTTGCTAGTGCTTTTTTTTGTTAATATTGATATTGATTGATATGTATATATGTACTTGTAGTTGATCACTCAAGTAAAATCAATTTATTGCATATAGTTGATAGATTGTAGGTTGTTGCTGTTTGTGATGGTTAACTGATGTGTAATGAATTCAATATAGTTTTATTTTATAGATGAACCAATTGTCGAAGTGTTGTAAAAGTTGTATGAATATGCTACTTGAGAGTTGAGACTTATAACCCGTTCTTGGCCTACTTTTTTGTTTTCTTTTTATTTTGTTATACTTTAGGTACGGCATATTACAAAATTATGTGACTAGTTCTTATAAACGTGGTTGTCATTATAGATAAAGCGAGTCTGGTTGAATATTTGAATGTAAATTTTAGGCTTCACTTTTTTTATATGTATATGAGGGTCTGTTTTACTTCTACTTTGACCATGATTTTGGATTGAAGTAATGAAAAGATTGAATATCGGGACGTATAATATCAACAAAAGTTGCAGGGTGTCTTAAACTAATTTGCTACTTGTATTTTTTTTAATAACTCTTTTGTTTTATTGCAGATACGATCCCTCTACTGGTATCTATGGTATGGATTTCTTTGTTGTTCTAGAACGTCCTGGTTACCGTGTTGGCCGTCGCAGAAGGTGCAAGTCTCGTGTTGGGATCCAGCACAGAGTGACTAAGGAGGATGCAATGAAATGGTTTCAAGTGAAATATGAGGGTGTCATTCTCAACAAATCCCAACAAATTGGAAATTAGAAGCTTGCTTTTTGCTTATTGTAATAGTTTGGAGTTCAGTTTTGAAGGAAGTTGATTTATATCTGTTTGTATGTTTTGGATCATTTGAATCTCTTGTACCGGTATCTTTAATGTTTTTATGGAGCTTCTATTTTGATGCATCAATATTTATGTTTCCTTGATCTTGTCATGCAATTATTTAATAGTTTCGTTTCAGAAAGTAATCTACACTGTTTCAGTATATTACTGTATTTTAGGGTGGTAATTGACTTTGAATCAATGCATCCTATAGGGCTGTTTATTGCTTTTTAAAATCATATAATTTTTCTTTCGTTAATGGGAAATTTCCCAGCGAACCTTTTATTGAGAACAAGAATTAAGTAGGGCATTCCCGAGTCAACCGGTCAATATTTGCATTTAACTTGCAGTTCACATCACAATAGACCATATAAAAATATAACAAATATATAATATATAATCAAAGGGCTTCTGGGTATCAAGAGAATTCATGGATCTTGATGTTGTGGGCACAAATGTTGTGAGTTCGAGTCCTCTCGTGGACACAAATCGTGTGTGTTTATTGTTTAAAAAAACAACAATAGATCATATAACAAGCTCAGCAGCACCATTAGATCAATGTTTAGACCAACTTTTCAGCGTTACATCTTTATACTTCTTTAAACCCAGCATTATCAATTAGGCCAAACCATCAAAATTATACCTTTTTGATAGAAATAATCAATGAGATCAAATGTTATCTAAAATAAGAATAATTTTATGTATATGACAAACTTTATAAGTCACGAGTTAAAATACTTGGCTGAACTAAATACAAACTAAATATAGAAGATGTCTACATTGGTATTGTCTGTATGTAAGTTGGATGAATGGTATCACCTATATAGCTAGATGATACTATTTGGCATATAAAAGCATTATTTTAAAAATGTCTTTTACAGCTTACAGTAGATATTTGGGAATTGACATAATGAACAACACAAAATGTTGCAACAACAATCAACTTTTGGTTACTTGTGTTATTACTTGAAATACAAGTATTTAGAACAATACTACGTGGCGAATTTTTCGCCACCTGTATAAACGTTGTAGCTTAAACTTTTGCTTGTTTCCTAACCATCTTTTCTGAATTCCCCGTCTCTTCTAAACGCTGATGAAAATGTGTAAATTACGTCTTATTAATATCTTCTTTTGCTAGCATTTCACAGGATGAATTACACAAATCAATAAAGGGATAATATACTAGACCTGAATAGCAGAACTAGTAACCTGTACAAAATCACACTATAAAAGAATTTAGCTTTATACCGATAAACTGTCACATAGTTGTAATCTAAATTGTCTACCAATATTTGATGATGTATAATCATGAAATCAGACATCAGATTGTGAAACAAAAAACGAAGTTATGATCTACATACAACAGCAACTTTAACATGCTGCATCCGGAAAAATTTCACAACTTTTTGAGTGAATTTTCAGGCAAAAAGGTTATACTAAGAAGCTCAAGTTTTCAATTAGTCCATTTTGCAGTATGCGTTTGACAATATTCATCAATAAGAAGTTGGAGTAACAGCAGAACCGCATAGCTGAACTATGTCTCTTCCACCTATTAAAAGTTTCCCACAGAAGAAACAGGTAAGAACACAGAATGGAAAAACCCTGATGAAGGTAAATAAATACACCCATTAACAAAAATAATAATTCTTAGGAGGCACATAACTCTCATATGATGAATTTATAATGCTCAGCCTAAAAATCAAACTGAGAGACCTTGTGCGCTTTGGCAACCTAGCAAGTATTTGGCAACCCAAATCTTCATCTATATAATGAACAACATATCATTATCATTATCATTATCCATGTAATGCACGAATGAAAAACATAGGTGATACATATATATAGCTAACATGAGCAAAAATCATATGTATAGATGATACGTATGTGTAACTAACATCGAGCAGAAATCATATGTATCGATGATATGTATATGCAACTAACATTATCCATGCAGTTTCAATGCTAAATCTAGGAAAACTGAAATACATAGAATTGCCTTAATTTATAAACCATTTATTCACGTTCTCATTTTTTCGCCTATGTAAAACAACGTAAACCAGTTCACCATGTTCTCATTTCTCCCTACCAATCATGCCTATAAAAAATTTCCCGCACATTTAGCATAGTGCTATTTTTTTTTTCTCCTTTCCTTTTCAGGGCCCAAATAGCATGAGAACACATCGAAATCATTACTTTTCTTATTTTCTATAAATATACTTTCTCTTTTCAATTATTACTCATAAATGGGGTATAAAAGCTTCTGAATTAGAAGGGGGCAAAACAGCGGGTCAATATGAATTATTTTTGTACCAGTTAGAACACATTTGCTCACATTGACCCAAAACAGTTTGTTGTCGAAATCATTTATCATATTCAATCAACAATATGTGTGTTAAAATCGGATAAAGAAATTATATCATTTTAATCTCTTAAGTTTTCCAAATATATATTATTTAGAAGGCTTTAAGCCTTGCAAGTACACTATGGGCGACTTTCGACTTGTTCAACACACAAACAGTTCCCTTCTTGAAATTTTTATAACTTTGTTCACCTTCAGACCGGTTATAAGAAAAATGTAACCTGGACCGATCGATTCATATGTTAATGAGTTTGTAATTGAACATCTACATACTATAAGTAGATCATAATGAACTGCTCAACAAACTCTCAGATGGAGTTTTCATCATTGTAAGAACAAGTACTATGTGTGCGTGTGTGTGTGCGCGCGCTGTGCGTGTGAAGTTATCGTGTCTGGATATAATATCAGACAGAGTAAGAATAAGAAGGTGCACCTAGAATACTGTGAAGCTCGCACGCTGAATCTCCATTTTTTGGGCGAGCAGAGCAGTCAAATAATGAAACAGATTGAATGATTTGAAGAACCTACTCCCAAAATCGTTTCGTTCCCAAATAAAGAGAAAAAAAATTCTACCTACTTTTCTTTTTAAAATCTTTAGGACCAACAAGATCCTCCAAACATTCATTCATTTCCTCCAAAAACTTTTGTGCTAACTCTGGCTTACCCAACTTCTTCAAATTATTAATAAGCGATCGATAAACGTATATTGAAGGTCGGACACCCCTACGCTTCATATCTTCAAACAGTCTCAACGATTCTTCTATATTACCCGATTTAAACAAACACTCGATCAACGCTGTGTAAGTAATCAAATCAGATTGCAGACCCACTTTTCCCATTTCATTTGCAAGCACCACACACAAGTCAAATCGTCCGACCCTCCTCAAGCTATGTAACAAAGTATTGTACGAAAATATGTCAGGGGCAATATCGTCATTTCTCATAGACACAAACAAATTAAGCATCTCGTCAATTCGACCACCTTTACCTAATATCCCCATGACAGTATTATAAGTAACCAAATCTGGTTTAAATTTCAAACTTTTCATATGATCAAATACAAGCATGGCATTATGAACATGTCCACACTCGGAAAACGCATAGATAATCCGGTTAATAACCGTCACGCTTTCTGTACTAACCAGTTCCGATATTTCCTTGACAAAAGATGGCACAAATGTCAAATCATTACTCTTCGAAATAGCCTTAGCAACATTAAAATATGTTGTTGAATTCATCAAAAGATGGTTAACTAACATATCTTTGAAGACAATACTCGCAATCTGCGTATCGTTGTTTTCACTCGCTGCAGCTAGTAACAGGTTATAATCCGGGAGGCTATATACAGCATGCTTATCACGCAATAACTGCAGTAGCTTTGAAGCTGCTTTTAGCTTTCTCTTTTTACAAAGTTCGTCTATGTGATTCGTACACAATTTCTTAATCGAACTTGGACGTTTCTTTAGCTCAGAAGTAATTTCATCCAAAACGCGATACACCAATTCTTCTTCCTCCGTAGATGCTTGCGTTACTAATGACCGACTCTCGAATTTGTGTGTGCTACGCGTGAAACAGGGTGAACGTATCCACGGAACTTTACACGAGGTTGATATAACATGCTTCTGCAATTATACACATTTCCTGTAAGAATAAGATCATATCCATATCTATATCCATATCTATATCTATATCTATATCTATACGTATTTGTATATCATTATATACTAAGAAGACAAAATGTGAGCCCTAATACACATTACACATGAACAATGAAAATTGGATGTAAAGATACTTTGGAATTTGAAATATTTGATAACTTACAGTGTTGTATTGATAATTAGAAACTGATACATTTAATCTTTCATGAGCAAAACTGGGATGGCTGCAAGAATTATTGAATAAAAAGGAAAAAATGCGAAATAATTTGGGGGTTTTCCATCGACGAGCGAATATTAGTTTCAGAAGATTGGAATGAGGGTGCATCTAATTCGATTGTAGGTTTTTTCGAAGTTTAGGGTTTAGCTAGGGTTTAAGAAGAACAATGCCTTTGAATTTGAAGAATTTGGGCGTGTCTGGACTTGTCGATGAATTTGTGGGGGAAAATTGTAAAGTTACACAAGATATTGTAACATTGTAGGTAGATACAAAACTCATTAATGTTAACTTCAAAAATTGAGAATAATTAATTATCTTTTTTTCTCAAAATTAAAGAATAATATAATATAATAATAACTAATGAAATGACCCGTGGAAACACGGGGTTGTTTAAACGTAACAGTTTAATGATATGTTTTAGGTATTAAGTGAACGTAAATGCTAAATTTATTTATTTTAATCACCCGTGAAACCACAGAGTCCGACTAAGAAACTCGTCAGCTGAACATTTCATCAAACACCTAAAATTCATATTAAACAATCCACATCCAATCATAAGAGATAATATTGATTGTCATTTTATTTTAAAAGTGTAAATTAAAATATAAATTTAGAATTGGTTTCCTTCTGTCTAACTTTTATCCTTCTCGTACTCAATTAAAAATAAATAATTAAAATAATACAAGATTATTTAATTTTAATAATTAAAACAATTATTAATAAGATTTAATAACAATAATTAATTAATAAGATTTAATTTTAATTCAAAATTATTTAGATTAATGACATCACCCACCATATTTAGATTTTTTCTTTTTGATTTTTTCTTAACAAAAGGAATTAACCTAATAATGACATCATCATTATAGCATTTTAATATTAACTATAGATAATATAATATAATAATAAGACTTAAAGAATAATAATGACACTTTCATCGTATGAAAGAGCCCATCAAACCGAGGATTACAAAAACAACCGACAAAGCCTCGTAGCTAGAAAACGAACTAAAAAAGAAAGCTATCAAGAAACGGGCCCCGCCTGAACCAAAAAACCAAACCCACAAATAGCAATACACATTTGAACAAGCTACTAGAGATTCAAGAAACTAGCCAAACTAACACAAAACACCAACAAAGTGTGCAAACCAAAACAACTAAAGAAGCAAAATCCTTAGAAGTACAGTTAGAACCCGCCAAGTTTGATCGTTGCCCGAGTTGCATTCTTGGACTTAGAGACCGGTCTACTCAACTTTCCATCCACCTTTTTGATTTTCACCGCATTTCCTGTTCTAATAAACTTTCGGGGAACCGGGGAGAATGGAATTCGAGGTGCCAACATCGGAAGTCGGGGCAACCTTACCCTCAATAAAGTCCTCAACTTGATCGCCCATGAAGAAATCGTGTGCTGCCTTCCCAAACGTGAGGTCATAAACGCCATCGCACAAACGATATGAATGATCATCGACTGCAGCCTTCATCTTAACCTTCTTCCAAACATTACCCCTACGAAATGTTACCCCTTCGGTTTAAACCTGGAGCCAAACAAGACTTCTAGCGACCAATACTATCTTTAATGACACCTCCAACTAAGCTCTAAAAAACAAATCCACCACCAATCGGAGATGAACCAAAAAATGTGACCGAACCTTCCAACGCATCCGCCATCAACCTTTCGAATTGTATCCCAGGCATCTAAATCATCCACATCCACCATATCCCATGGGATCAACCATACCCATGCGATCAGCAACAGAATCACCTTCATTCCCGAATAACGCTTCTTTATAGTGTCCAAATGTGTGGAATAAAACGATGGAGCCGAAACAGTCAACCCAATCACCCACAACATTTTGAACCTCATCAAGACCCAACATGATTTGGTCTGGGTTTGAGCGGGCCAACAACTCTTGATCAAACCTATCAAACAACACTCAATCTAAACTTGACAAGTCGCTCAACTGGGACACCCAAACTTAGAAGTTCGAACAAACCAACACATTAAGGTCTACCTCAACCAAATCAAGAATGTGGTTCGTACACAACGACTTAATAAACACGTATAACAAAACGATATTATCGAGAGATGTCAAAGCCTTGGCCAGGGACAATACTTCGCCCAAAAGTCCAACAACAACCCTCGCATTTTTGGTAGAAACACAAGTGGCCAGAATTCTTTTGACCTCTACCCAAGCGAACGGGAAGAAGTCCCAGCCAACTTCGAGAATGGGCTAATCTACACGAACTCGTCAGCACGAACATAAATGAGTGTCCTTTGACTTTAACATCCAACAGTGGGATGACATCCTCCAGGAGAACACATAACACCAACCTTTCAGTAACAAACTTGTTCGAGATATCTTGCGAAGAAGTCTTGACCCTTCTTAAGCCTTTTTTGCCTATTGGAAAATCTAGAGGTCCAGCGAAATGGCCACCTCACACAAATGGGATGGCCAAGAATTAGTTCTTTTGTACAAATATATCATAATATTTAAACTCATTAATGTTAAGTTTTTAGCCCGGTAATTTTAAGTTATTAACCATGATTGTTAAATTTTTGAATTTGATAGATTTTTTATTGTGACATAACAAGATTTTCAAAAAAGTTAACTGTAAAATGACACTGTGTTGCGATAAAGAGGCATAATGGTGGTGATGTGACAATTTCTTTAGGGACTTAATGAAAATGAAACTAAAGAAACGAAAAAAACGATTAAAATTAATCGTTTTCCTCTCCATGTTCCATTGTTACACATCCCATTTTTTGAAGCCATGAATGCCCCACTAGGGACGTTCTAACGCCTTGCATGGTGAACTTCAGACGACAAAGCCTCATTACCACTTGTGTTAGGGCTAAAAAAATTAAACTAAAAACTTATATTATAATTTTTGTGCATTATTTGTGTTTTTTTTAGTGCTCGTATATTGCACAATTACGTATTATGCGCGATTCAATTTTTATAAAAGAAAAAACGTCCACGAGAATAGAACAATCCAAGTGTCAAATGACAAATACAATTATATACCATACATAATTCTTTATAGTAGTAGTATTCATCAGAAAACACAATAGTCGGTTAATAATACACCAAAACCTTTTATTTAATAAAGAAACCATAACTAGGAGATAGCCGATGCCCTTAACAAGAGTTAATTAAGTAATACGTAATACGAGCGACAGTAAACAAGAACATGTTTAAAAAAACATGGTTAACACGATCACATTTCATCATTTTAACTTAATTCGACCAACATTTAAGCGAAGGCAGCATCGATGCACAACCATTCTCCAACAAAGACCTTGTCACAGTTTAGGTTAGGGTTGAAAGCACTGAAAGAAGCAGGCGAGAGGCCGAATGCCTTGATGATGCTGAAACATGTATCCCCAACTTCTGTCCCATAAATTTCGTTACACACCAATGTTGCTTGCTTCACAGACCCTATTAAATGCGAACCAATTAGTTAATATGAATTTGATCAAACTTATAGAAGCAAAGAAAATTAGTTGTACACATATTAGTATGATAGTTAAAGCATTTAACTTACTCTTGCTAAATGTCATTAATTTACTTTCTCCGATGGAGATAACGAGAGCAAAGGAAAGGATGAGAACGAAGATGAAAAACATTGAGCCGTTGCGGTTTGCCATTTTTAATCTTTTGCTAGTTTTGTTAAAGTGAACTTTTTATCAATTACTGGTGAAAATGGGATGGTGTTAATCTTCAGAGTAAAGGAGTATAAATAGAGCAACAGGGCATACAATTTGTAAATGGTACCAAGAATAAAAAGATAAAAGCCTTGTTATGATAGGAAATGTGGACGGCCTCTTTGTATACAACATAAAACAATGATGTCACTGTATGCGGAATTTGGCAACTTGTATTGCAGACTTGTGCTTAAAAAGATTGTCATGTTGATGAATTCAGCAAGCGTACGTCACACATACATTAACATCTTTAACTATAGACTAAAAGGTGTCGTTCAAAGTTATAGTAATGCTGCAAGTTCTACTAAGTTAATTAGAGAGAGAGAAAAGTCGTTTATCGAACAGAATATTTGTAGCTAAAAGAATTTTTATTTTAGGGAATTACTATTTATTTATTCAAATTATAATATAACAAGTGATGAAAATTCAAATTACTATTTATTTCTTTCGGTTGGTACTGATTTAGGACGATTGATGAAGGTTTATTATATAAACTAGATTATAAACGGCGGGCGCGTTGCGGCTTCAAACCTTGTTATTCTTGGGTTGGTTGTTGTCGCTTTCTGGGGTAACATTCTTGGGCCGTCTGGCGTCTGAGCCTATTGGTTGGAGTTATTCTCCAAATACTTCTCTTGTTATATTCAAACTGCTTCACCTTTAAATGAAAGACCCGGATAACTATGTCTGCGCCTAAAGAAAACATGGAAGAAACGTGGAGGATAAACAAACCCAATGGTATATCTGCAGAAAACGTGGAGAACTACCTTCTTAAGGGACTGCAGAAAACGACCTCCTTCACAACAACGATGAAAATTCAAATTGTTAGAAGAAGCTCTCAACCATTCTTGAAACCAAAAAATGGCACCACAAAAACGGCAAGCGCACTTGCAATCACCAACATCATAAGCAGTGGTTACTCCTGCAATTCAGAAAATGGAACAATAACAAACATATTATGATAACAACCCAAAAATTCGACATATAATGAAACAACATCAACTAACATACCTTCACGAACACATGTATCAGACACTAAAGTGTTGGAAATATGGAGAACTTTAAACAATTAGAGGGAAGATTCCAGGAAACTCACATGTAGCTTCTACGAAGCTGTCAGGAAACTCACATGTAGCCTCCATGAAGCTGTCAGGAAACTCACATGAAGCTTCAAGGAATTGTTTTTAGCTTACTCCTTAAATCATTCTATAAATAGACCCTCTTGTAACTCATTGTAAACACACCACAAATATTCAGTAAATACATTCTCTAGTTGGTCCGTGGACTAAAGCAATCACAACGATTGCATATAACCACGTTATCTCTTGTGTCGATTTACATTTCTTGCATTTATAATCTTTCGTTCATTAAGTGGGTTAGTAATCTTGTAGAATTACTATCGGTGACTGATCTCGTTGAATCACTTTGCGTTGTTTTGGGTCCTAATATCCTTACATAAAGCTGGCAGAGATAACTCAGAATCAGAATGCAGGCCACCTACATATCTAAAATAAATAGTCACAAATGAAGATCAAACAAACACAACAAATGATCAAAATTAAAAATAAAATAAAAGAAATTAAAGTACAAATATACCCATAACATTAGATGATCCAACCAATGGAAAGCCGGGTCTTAAGGCTAGTTCAATATCCAGTAATATTAGTGTTCGGTGTGTGCAAAAGTTGCCAGAATCAGTGAGCAACATTCTTTTTAATGACGCTCGGGATGCAGTGGAACATAGGGCTCACACAAATGATCTACAACAGTCATTCATGACATAAGCAGAAGGGGTAATGGATTCCACAAACAAAACACCAAAATGGCCACCAAAAACCACAAACAATGGCACAACCCATAGTTAAAAGAGGAAAAAAAACATGCAAATCCGAGTTTCAAGTTGTTTCGATATTTTATGATATTTATTGTCCAGGTAACTTTATTAAATGCCTAATGATGTCCGCATGCTGATTTACTAACTTGGGCAGGATTCTCCGGCTTCACCTTATAAGATATTTAACTTTTTTTGTTGTACTTCAGTATGAAAAAGTTTGAATATTTGAACATAACTTATTTTCTATATCTAGTGCTTATACCACATCAAACATTTAGCTATTTCTACCATGAACATGTTGCCCGTGTTAAGGCATGCACTGATCAATATTTTAGATGGCGAAAAACAAACTACCTAACTGATTTCGAGCTCATTTTAACCCATAAGTAAATAAACAGATTCCATATAACAAAAATGCTAATATCATCTCATTAGATGGAAACATATACAAACTAATTTATTGAGCCTACACTTACTAATATGTCACCTAAAAAAAGATTTATAACATAACATCAATATAAAATATTAAAAAATAATACCTTCAATAACTAAATGTCAGGCATAAAACCACGTCACCTAAATAAGAAAGGCCTCAAGTTCGCCAGATGCTCCGCCTGACTAAAAAGTAATCAGTTAATCTTATATTGTCAATAATGTTAAAAGAAAAGACATGAAATTACAGCGATGTTGTATATTTTCAAGTCTTAACAAACGCAATGTTGTAATAAACAGTTTCCATAACGATAAAGTATCACTTACACAAAGATTTTGTGGTTCTTGAAGTATGTCATCAAGAACTTCGTTCGAGTTTCCGTGTTTTGTGATCACAGAAAAATATCCACATTTATCTCTACAAAAGAAACATGACAAAGTGCAAGTAATACCCTCTATGGCAAATATAGTTAAATTGTATTTACCTTTCGAATTTTAATAATCCACATGACATTAAATATGCGAAGTCCAATAAAAGTAAACAAAGCTTGCAAAGACAAAGAAACCAACATAAAAATCATGAATTCACACAATTTATGTTGTAGATCTTACGCTTAGCATGTAGTCGGCTACAATTGCAGCACGAGTAGGCTACAAAACATGTAGGCTACAAAACAAAAAATGATTGCATTAAGTAAATAACTAAGAAGAAAAAAACACATATAAACACTTTATGTCTCTCATAAATTAGTAATGCAGTTACATCAATTGGATTATAACATTCAAATGAAATCAAACTTTTCATTAAGACATTTTCACAAATACTTGAATGGCATTGAAAAACCACAAACATAAATCCAAAATCCTATGTTATAATCAATATGATCCTATTCCACCATGAATATTAAAATTATAAAGGATTTTTCGTTTTCACCAACAACCACCACAATGAACACGCAAAATGTAACACCCCATTTTTCCTAGTATATTGATGTTGTGCGAGGTGTATATGAAATAGTTATATTTTTATTGCGAAATACTATTAAATATGATACAATTTTACACAAGTTATTTATTTATTTATTGAATGGGATATACCTAAACCTTGCTACAACACTTATAGGCAGTGTACCTAATCGTAGAGTAGTGTAGTTTTTAGTAAGTCCGATTCGTTTCACAGGGAGCTAGCTGAGCTTAACACTATATTTTTTACAACTATATTTATATAAAATATATATAATTATATATAGTAATATTATTATAAAAGGGGGTTTTTACCGTTTAATGACCGGTTTGTCGATTTTAAATAAAACGTAAAGATAAATGACGATAATATAAGTGACAGAATTTAAATTGCAATAAAGTAAATTGCAGTAATTAAAATGACAGTAAATAAAGGTACAATGAAATATGAAATAAAAGTATTATGCTTATTTAAACTTCCGTAATCATGATGTTTGACGTTTTGATTTTAATTATTGTTACCCGGGTTAATTGTCCTTTGTCCTGGTTTATTTGATACCTATCTGGTTTTTGTCCATAATAGTCCATCGGTCATAATTATAAAATGCTCGTCAAATTAACCTTATTCTCGAAGTCAAATATTCCAACTAATTAGGGATTCGAACTGTAACAAGGTTTTAATACTTTGTTAATAATTACACCAGGTTATCGACTGCGTGTAATCCAAGGTTTTAATACTTTGTTAACAATTACACCAATTATCCTTGTATGTAATCCACCCCTGTTTTAATGAGATATGAATATTAATTTATCCACTTGATCAGAATGAATAATCAATTACCCAACCCGAATAATTAATTAAATGATCGTAAAAGATGTCGTATAAACGTCACTAAATAGAACATACATAATCATTTTAATAATTATTAGATTAACTAATTTGAAGATAGGTTCGACAGATTCTAATGAGTTGTCATTCGATTAGACAATACCCCCATCTATTAATAGTCAATAGTCCAATGTCCACAAGTGTCGGTCTTTTGTCCAAACCTTAATTATGGTACAAAATTCAATAACCCAATCTTAATTTTTAGTCCAACATCACGATTTATTCGGCTTAAATAAGCATAATAATAACTTAGTTACAAGACATTAATTTAAAAAGGAAGAACATAGCTTACAGTGATTATTTATCGCGTAGTGTTACCCGGACAGAGTTCCGACTTTAAAACCCGTAAAACATTTCTTACAATAACCCAACTAAACCATAATTTATTATTAATCTTAAATTAAAATTATAATTATAATATAAATATATATTATGAGAGAGATCATAGAAAGATGGATATAGAAAAAGATGTATTTTTACTCGCAGAAAACTGGCGAATTTATAGAATGTGGCCTGCTACAGTAACTCATGTGGTCGCATGAGATTTTAGTGCAAATCTCATGCACTCGCATGGGCTCATGCACTCGCATGAGTTTTATGCCTATTTCCCATGCGATCGCATGGCCGTCAGATCCACCTCACATATTTTTTGTTTGCTAGTTTGTCGACGTTATTTAATATAATATATAATATATAAATAATTTATATAATTATTTAAATATTATATTATATTCTTGTGCATAGTTGACTTGTAATTTTAGCTCCGTTGCGTCGCGCGTTGATAGTTGGCTCAGGTACTGATTTCGGTTTTTCGAACGTCCTTTCGTATAATTTAATATCTTGTACTTTGCGTTTTGCGGCTCGTACTCTTGTAATTTTGAGACGTTTCTCATCAATAAATTGAACCACTTGGATTGTACTTTGTACTTTTTAGCTTTTTTGATCATTTGCGTCTTCAAATCGTCGTTTTCTTCTTTTGTCTTCGCACTTATTTATTTAAACGAATATTACATAAAAATAGAACAATTACAACTAAAAGCTTTACATATTGGAAGGATATTGATACTAAATATATGTTCCTTTTTAGCATTATCAAATATCCCCACACTTGAACGTTGCTTGACCTCAAGCAATACAGAACTTGAAATTAAATCACACTTCACTCGAATCACTTTTTTTATTCTCACACTTTATACATCAGTGATTTTGATACAGCGGTATAAACAATGATAGTAACGATGTGGTTTACAGTCCCACATGACTATGAAAATTTAGATCCTTAAGGAAATTGGATCTTTATGAAAACATTTGATCTTTTGAAAATTCATTCTAGCTTTTATCCTAGATAAGTTTTCCAGAATAACCCTTCACCGGTGTTTGCAAAATGTTTTTGTGGGTTTTGTGGGTTTCATATTTTAAAATTTTAGCTCAAAACTTATGGTTTTGTGTCACCCACTTGCTAACCTTGTATTAGGAAAGCAACACGTCCAGTATACTTGCTCCGTATATTACCTTTCGGTAAACTACCGTCCGGTTGTAAAGGAAAGCGTTGAACAAGCAACTGTTAAGGCAATGTCCAGTGACATGCAGATAATTATGGTCAAAAACGTGTCGGATGCAATTACTATTCTTTGTAGGAGCAATAGTAAAGATCACCCTATAATTTTTCGGTCTGGCACAAGGTCCTGTCTTCGACCATGCTATGCAACCACCGTTCTTACGGTTGACACCCGAATTGGTTCAGGTGACCTAATGAATTCCAGGTGAATTCTTAGGATTTTACGTTCAATGGTAATGAACGCATTGAAAATGGGTTTTCAGAAAACAAATCGGTTTGTAATTTGATCAAAATATTTTCTCGTTCAAGCTCGAGTTTAGATATCATCGAATTCCATGAGTTTGTAATTCTCAATCTTTAAAGTCAATCTCAAGGATTGAGTAATATCAGTCTTAAAAGCTGATTTTTAATCTTTAAGGAGATTATCCTTTCTGGGGGTCTGATTTATTAGTCTTATCAAGCTAATTTGCACGGCGCCCTCTCCATTTTATGAGACAGATCCTCTAATGGTTAGGATAAGTCTGACCACTTGGCGACCCTGTTTGATGCTGAGGTCCGTGGATTTCCAGCTGATTTTCGAGATGACTTTTCTAGATTTTTCGTCAACCTACAGTTGGTCTGGACGACAACTTCCTGACCTAAATCAAGAAGCGCGTGTCTTTCTCGGAAGACTTTACTTCCTTTTAATGATGGAATTGATTCATTGTGTAGATCCATATATTCTTTCAAATATATTACAGTAAATTGGGTAAAACTGATTAGTTTAGTCCAAAACAAAAGTACCTGCAATAATCTTGTACAAATATGTGATATATGTTTTGAAGAACTTGGTAAATTCTTCCCACACTTAGCTTTTTTTTTTCTTTGCCTTTTTATTCTCCTCTATTCCATTTTAAATGAATTCTAACATTTTGGGTTGTTTCTCCATTTACGTTCTCTCCGAGGTAACAATAATTTCGGTATTAACACCTAGTTTTATCGTTCATAAATATGTATAAACATGATTTTGAATTCATTTTATTGAAATTTTTTTAAATTTTTACAAAATTTGGCAAATAAACTAAGTGTAAACCAGAGAGAATTTATAACCCTTCCCCACACTTGAGATCATGCAATGCCCTCATTTGCATTAAATCAGACTATAATTATAAATTTATGAGGGTGATTAGTGTAGAAAAGTGATTAAAAATACCGAGTATGCAAACATATTATTTTATATCACATTTGATATTTTGCGTCTTGTCGTCAAAATTAGTAGCATTTGCTGAACTTAATGTCAGTCTTTGAAAGTGCGATGTTTTACCCTGTTTTGTACATAAGATAAACTACAAACATACATAATATTTTTATTATTATTATTTTTATAAAATCTTTAGTTATTAAAACAATTTAAATGAATAATTTTTTAAAATTTTGTTTCCTTTTACTTTAGGTAGTTTCGGTATGTTTACCTAGTACGTCCCTCGACAAAATTTAAAATTTGTCGTTAAAGCGATTGTTTTAAAAGTAAAGATTTTTGGTTTTTTTTAATTTTTTTGGTATACTTTAGATCAATAAAATTAAAAATAATGATAACAAAATTTTTCGCCCCGCCCTCGGGTAAAGCAATTTCGGTTTCATGACCTAGTCTTCAACTTACGATGAATTTTAGAAATCATTTTTTTAAACTTAATGAAATAAAGTAAATTTTGTTTTTTTTTTAAATCACACAAAAATTAAATTTAAAAATGCGTATTAATTTAATATAAAACCTACAAAACAAAAATTCAGAATGGGGGGAAGAAAACTAGTTCTTTAGTGTCTGCTAGTGGAAAAGACCAATCGGATTCCATTCTCGGAACTACACGAGAACAGAACAACTAACTCTAAATAACGTTTTCTTTTTAGAACATTTGAATCTCCCCACACTTAGGTAGCTGTGGTTTTGAAATTGTGATTAACTTCATCGTTAATTTCGTTTGGACCATAATCAACTTGCATATCTGTGACTTTTGCTTTAAGCCATTGGTCGGATTCCTGTGTAATTTCCACAAATTCAACTAGTTTTAACTTTTCTTTAGGCGATAGATTGGATACTAACCGGTTACATAACTTAAAGTTTCCCTTGGTTCTAGCATCGCGAATCCGTTTAATAAGTTTCTTCATTGAACTGTTAATAACGGGGTCATTTAATTTAGCATCAACAACGGGGTTCTTTGTTATCAGGTCATCATTAGGTGTTACTTCATCTTCCCCACACTTAGGCGTTTTATTATTGCTAAGCACTACCGTTGGAGTTGGTAAAACAACATGGTTCTTACCAATTGTTTTTGTTCGTTCAATGGTTTTGGTTGGTGGAGATTTAGACTTTCGACTCACAAAGGTGATCGATTTTTCATCATTACTAAGTGTCATTCTACCCTCTCTTACATCAAATAACACCCTGGTGGACGCTAAGAATGGTCGACCTAAAATTAGAGGAATGTTTGAGTCCTCTTCTATGTCAATGACAATAAATTCGACTAAAAAGGTTAAATTACCCACTTGAACGGGTAGGTTGTGAGCAATTTTAACTGGGTGCCTAATGGTTTGATCAAAGAGTCGAACACTCATTTTCGTTGGACTTAACTCACCTACTCCTAATCTCTTATATAATCAAAGAGGCATAACACTCACACTCGCACCTAAATCTGCTAGTGCATCATACATGACACAATCACTAAGTAGACAAGGAACAATAAATTTACCAGGATCACCCAACCTGGGTGGAGGTTTTGGTGGAACTGTCTTCACTGGGTTTATCTTTACGGTTTTTATTTCTTGCACTTTCTTATTCTTCTTCTTCTTTCCAGAGGTATCACAAACTTTATTACCTATTACTTGCTCATACTCAACTCCTTTTCTTGGAAACGGGATGGGTGGTCTGTATGATGTCACCACTGGCTTTACATACTCGGGTGGTGGTGGTGTTGTAACTTCTTCATTGTTACTCACATCAAAAACCTTCCCATCTTCTGATGCTGGTTTTTTAGAATTCGTTGAAACCATATTAACATTCTCATTCCGAGGATTTACTTCAGTATTACTCGATAGCTTTCCTTGTTCCCTCTCACTCATCATGCTAGCAAGAGTACCTATGTGTTTTTCTAGATTCAAAATGGAAGCTTGTTGAGTTCTTAATGATTGATCAAACCTCTCATTCGTTTGGGTTTGAGATATAATAAATTGTTTTTGAGATTCCATTAGCTTTGCCATCATTTCTTCTAGATTTGGCTTTTTCTCTTCGGTTTGTTGTGGTGGTTTATATAAGCCAGGTCTTTGTTGATTGAAAGTGTTGTTTTGAGTTGGTTGGTTATTCGGACCTTGTTGGTTATACGAGTTATTGTTGGGTCCATTTGGATTGTAAAGAATGTTTTATTTCGATTGAAGTTTGGCCTTGGCGGTTGATAGTTATTTTGATAATTATTTCCCGGCCTTTGATTCATGTAGGAAACATTCTCACGTTGTTCCATCGTTTTCTCGATGTGACAATCTTTTGTTAAGTGTGGTCCACCGCATTGCTCACAACTGATTCGTATTGCGTGAATATCTTTATTCATCTTTTCCATTCGTCTCTCGAAAGCATCTATCTTTGCGGAAACGGAATCAAAGTCATGGCTAGAATCGGCTCTAGCCGCTTTAGATGAACGAAAGATATCTTTTTCTTGGTGCCACTCATGTGAGTGGGAGGCTGTGTTATCAATGATTTTGTAAGCTTCAGTTGCGGTTTTCTTCATAATGGAACCACCAGCTGTTATGTCGATGTCTTTTCGTGTAGCAATGTCGCATCCTTGGTAGAATATTTGTACTATTTGATAAGTATCTAAACCGTGTTGAGGACATCCTCTTAACAACTTTCCAAATCTTGTCCACGCCTCATATAGTGTTTCATTTGGCTTTTGCGTGAACGTAACTATTTCTCCTTGAAGTCTCACAGCTTTAGATGCTGGAAAGAATTGTTTAAGAAATTTCTCAACTAAAACTTCCCATGTGTCAATCGCCCCTTCAGGTAACGATTCTAACCAATCTTTGGCTTCTCCCTTTAAAGTCCAGGGAAATAACATGAGATAGATCTGTTCATCCTCAACTTCTCTGATTTTGAATAGAGTACAAATCCTATTAAAGGTTCGAAGATGTTCGTTTGGATCTTCTTTTGGCGTACCACTATATTGGCATTGATTAGTTACCATGTGTAGGATTTGTCCTTTGATTTCATAATCTGTCGCATTAATGTCTGGTTTAATAATGGCGTGACCTTGGCCCGTGCGTGTGGCTCTCATTCGATCTTCCATACTTAGAGGTTCCGTTACTTCCATAATTGAATTTGTTGAATCTGAATCACTAGAGGATTCTGATTTAACGGTTTGTGGTTCAGGAGGAATGATTAGTGGTTCAGGATCTTGGAATTGTCCTTGAATATCCTCCGGGTTCTTGGTAGTGAAGTCGGGTTCAAAAAATGGATTATCGGAAAGTTGAGTTAGAGTACTTGGTCGACTAGATGATAATTCTAAAGAAAAATCAACAGCGGTAATATTAGCTAGATGTCTTGATCGAACAGGTGGTGAACGTATGAAAGGTGGTGAGCGTTTTGCTCTGTGCATTCACTGAATATCCTATTAGTTATAAAGATAAAAATTATTAAAGTTATCAAATTTAATAGACTTTTCTGATTTTGCCCAAGCTTCGAATAGCCAATAGATGCAGCAGGTAGCCAGGACCCTTTAAATCGGAAGCCCACAACTCGCCACTAACAAATCCAACTATTACTACGAACCAGAAAATTTTGGATGTCTATCAATTTAACCGCTTAAAATAATTTTTTGTTTTGAAATTTTAGAGAAGAAATAGAAAAAATTCTAAGTCCTAAAAACTAGAGCGTCGAGAAATAAGAAAAAAAAAAGAGTGCGTTGAAAAACGTCGAAAAAATAAAAGGTCGAAAAATAAGCGTCGAAAAACAAATAGTCGAAAAATAAAAATAAGAACATAAAGCGTTGAAACTTAGAATTCTAAAAACTTAAGTCTAAAAGTTGCATCTAAAGGTATTAAAGCTTAAAAGGAATTCTATATCCAAAACAGCAATAACTTAAAAAGTACTAAAATCTTAAAACGGCGTCGCAAAATTCTAAAGCATCTAAATCTTAGTCTAAAGAAAAAGTACTTAAGAGATTTTATGGCAAAGCCTAAAAATCTAGAAATAAAAATAACTACGGCAAAATACTAGTCTTAAAACTAATTATGAACGATAAATATACAATTTTACGAATTAAACGATTAAAATATACAATTATAAAAAGATAAAAAGTGATAAAATTACAATTTTATAAAAATATTATTTTTATATTACTATTTTATAAAAGTATTAATTTATATATTAATTAAACTAATTATAGCTTAAAAATACAAATTAAATAACAACTAAACTAAATTATTATTAAAATAAATCCTAATTAGGTAATTAATAATAATAATAATTAATTAACTTAACCCTAATTCGGCTGTCCTAGGTTTCAGACGTGTCAGACTTCACCATGCGGTCGCATGGATTTGAAGCTTCCGGTTCATGCGATCGCATGGGCCTGAATTTCGGATCACAAATTGGGCTGCTACAGTACCATGCCTGATTATTTTTATTATTTTTTTCTATTTTTAATTTATTTATAAAATATTTATATAAATTAAATAAAACTTATATTTAAAAACTAAAATAGAAATAAAAATACTTTATAATTTTATATATTTTGAACCACTCTTAAAAATATATATATATTTTTTTCTTTTTATATTTTTGACACTTATTATAAATACAAAATATTTTTATGAAATAAGAAATAATATATTTTTACAAAAATATAGTTTTACTAAAATATAGCGTAAAAATATAGCGTTTCGCCGAGTCCCCGGCAGCGGCGCCAAAAACTTGATGTTGTGCGAGGTGTATATGAAATAGTTATATTTTTATTGCAAAATACTATTAAATATGATACAATTTTACACAAGTTATTTAATTATTTATTGAATGGGATATACCTAAACCTTGCTACAACACTTATAGGTAGTGTACCTAATCGTAGAGTAGTGTAGTTTTTAGTAAGTCCGGTTCGTTCCACAGGGAGCTAGCTGAGTTTAACACTATATTTTTTACAACTATATTTATATAAAATATATATAATTATATATAGTAATATTATTATAAAAGGGGGTTTTTACCGTTTAATGACCGGTTTGTCGATTTTAAATAAAACGTAAAGATAAATGACGATAATATAAATGACAGAATTTGAATTGCGATAAAGTAAATTGCAGTAATTAAAATGACAGTAAATAAAGGTACAATGAAATATGAAATAAAAGTATTATGCTTATTTAAACTTCCGTAATCATGATGTTTGACGTTTTGATTTTAATTATTGTTACCCGGGTTAATTATCCTTTGTCCTGGTTTATTTGATACCTATCTGGTTTTTGTCCATAATAGTCCATCGGTCATAATTATAAAATGCTCATCAAATTAACCTTATTCCCGAAGTCAAATATTCCAACTAATTAGGGATTCGAACTGTAACAAGGTTTTAATACTTTGTTAATAATTACACCAGGTTATCGACTGCGTGTAATCCAAAGTTTTAATACTTTGTTAACAATTACACCAATTATCCTTGTATGTAATCCACCCCTGTTTTAATGAGATATGAATATTAATTTACCCACTTGATCAGAATGAATAATCAATTACCCAACCCGAATAATTAATTAAATGATCGTAAAAGATGTCGTATAAACGTCACTAAATAGAACATACATGATCATTTTAATAATTATTAGATTAACTAATTTGAAGATAGGTTCGACAGATTCTAATGAGTTGTCATTCGATTAGACAATACCCCCTATCTATTAATAGTCAATAGTCCATTGTCCACAAGTGTCGGTCTTTTGTCCAAACCTTAATTATGGTACAAAATTCAATAACCCAATCTTAATTTTTAGTCCAACATCACGATTACTTCGACTTAAATAAGCATAATAATAACTTAGTTACAAGACATTAATTTAAAAAGGAAGAACATAGCTTACAGTGATTATTTATCGCGTAGTGTTACCCGGACAGAGTTCCGACTTTAAAATCCGTAAAACATTTCTTACAATAACCTAACTAAACCATAATTTATTATTAATCTTAAATTAAAATTATAATTATAATATAAATATATATTATGAGAGAGATCAGAGAAAGATGGATATAGAAAAATATGTATTTTTACTCGCAGAAAACTGGCGTATTTATAGAATGTGGCCTGCTACAGTAACTCATGCGGTCGCATGAGATTTTAGTGCAAATCTCATGCACTCGCATGGGCTCATGCACTCGCATGAGTTTTATGCCTATTTCCCATGCGATCGCATGGCCGTCAGATCCAGCTCACATATTTTTTGTTTGCTAGTTTGTCGACGTTATTTAATATAATATATAATATATAAATAATTTATATAATTATTTAAATATTATATTATATTCTTGTGCATAGTTGACTTGTAATTTTAGCTCCGTTGCGTCGCGCGTTGATAGTTGGCTCAGGTCCCGGTTTCGGTTTTTCGAACGTCCTTTCATATAATTTAATATCTTGTACTTTGCGTTTTGCGGCTCGTACTCTTGTAATTTTGAGACGTTTCTCATCAATAAATTGAACCACTTGGATTGTACTTTGTACTTTTTAGCTTTTTTGATCATTTGTGTCTTCAAATCGTCGTTTTCTTCTTTTGTCTTCGCACTTATTTATTTAAACGAATATTACATAAAAATAGAACAATTACAACTAAAAGCTTTACATATTGGAAGGATATTGATACTAAATATATGTTCCTTTTTAGCATTATCATATATATATTCCAAGGTACGTATTGAACCCCTTGAACATTTAACCTTAACCGTGGTCGATTTAAATGGATTAAACATTGGAAATTGGACTAAACTGGAGAATTATTGCGTTTGAGGGCACAGTATCGCGTTCCAGTGTATCGCGACACGCGATGGGAATGATTGAAATGCGATGACATGAAGTCCCCAAATTCCTGATCAATATGTCGCGTTTGAAAGGGTTTTGTCGCGTCTGGAAGGGTCGCCAAACGCGACAGGTGATGTCGAAACGCGATGGGGTAAAAACCCTCCCTTATGTCCTTTTGTCGCGTTTGGATGAAGAGTATCGCGTCCTGGTGTCGCGAAACGTGACAATTGTCGCTGTATTGTGGGTTGGTTGATGATTTAACCATGTTTAAGGCTTGTAAATGGTGTATAATCACTAGTGTTAGTGATTATGGAAGTTTTGGAACCCATTTGGGCGTATTTGGGTCGACTAATTTTGAAATGGGTCAAAATTAGGGTTAAGGTGTCATTTCGGGCAAGATAAGTGTTTAACACTTATAATTGGGTTTGATTGGTGTATTAGGACCATTCTCACTTGTGTTAGTGATTATTGGTTGGTTTTGTAACACCGGCCATTTTTTTTTTTTTTAAACACAGCGAAAGACTTTTATATTAAAATCACAACATTAATTACATCACAGCAGAAATCTACATAATTAAGTTTAAGTTTACAAGACGGTGTTACTTATTACAAAATACATGTTACAAAAGTCCACATCAGAGTTCACACGTCAAACATATCTTCAACACTAGCACCCGTCCAAACTAGCAGTACCTAAACCTGCAAGGGTGGAAATGTGGGGGATTAGCATAACGCTAAGTGAATCGAATCTATCTAACAGATATTGAATAAGCACCACACATGCGAACAATATCACTAACATGCTAACAACCAAATAGCATACAACATAAAGACAATATGAGGATCGGCGGCTTGTACGAGCACACGACTCCTAGTTGATCGAGCTAGAGTCTACCGATAGTCCTTACTACACGATTCACAGTATAGTTATCCGGATGCAGGGGATGCATCATTCAATACTATACTCCAGAATCGGTAGTCCTTTGACCCAACCTCCTCAGGCCCGGTTGACCTCACACGAACTCTAACCTCCTCAGGCCCGGTTACGAGTCCCCATCCTCCTCAGGCCCAGCTGGTGCCAAACACAGTGCGCACATAATATCACATAATCACAATAAACATGTAATAAACTCACTAGCATGGCAACCAATATCTTAACATGGCAATAACATTATAGCAAAGCATGGTAATAGAATAAATCACAGTAGCATGACATGCTACTTAAACTCTATCCGGAGATAGACCCACTCACCGATTACCAGCTACAGCTCAGTTATCATACTTCTGAGCTTCTTCCTTGTTCTTATCACCTGAGAACAATACAAATGAAGTCAATATACATATCTCAATCAATATTATAACAAATTCATACTATAAACTAGGTCATAACATTATTTCACATGTCCTCAACGTAACTCCATTCACTATTGTCAAACAAGTACGTGGAAAACGGGACACACGCCAAAACCTACTTTCCCGCCCCAAAAACAGTTTGATCCAGCTTCTTAAAAGTTCATCATTGAAATGTACTCTTCAATACAATTCCAACGATATTTTATTCATCAAAAACGGAGTTACGGTTTGAAAGTTATGACCAAAACAAATTTCTCAAAATGCTGAAAAGACACACTACCCAACTCGGTAGTGTGTGTCATAGACATTCGACCGAGTGTGTAGACACACGACCGAATGAGTGGAGACACTCGACCTACTATCTTTTCAAAAGACACACTACCGAGTGTGTAGACACACGGACCACTTCAAAAGACACTCGACCGAGTGTGTACACACACGGCCCACTTCCAAAAGACACTCGACCAAGTGTGTTCTTGAGCTGCTGAAATTTGAAAAAGTGACGGGTTTGAGCCAAAAATCACTAAATCTCGACCATATACTCGTTTTAAACCTCAAAACTCATCACATCTTGTTTATAAAACCTTTTGAGACATAAACCCACAAACATTACATCAAAACAACAACAAATTAAGCAATTTTGACATCAAAACCCACTTTTGTAAAACCTAGCACAAAAACTTCATTTTTACACAAATTCAAGCATGAAAATACATGATTCTTACCTTGTTTGAATCATTAAAACACAAAGAATCGATTTCTAACACAAATTAGACTTCAAATCGAGATTTAGTGAATTAGGGTTCAAAAGGAAGAAGAAGTTAGGTACGGGAGTGATTTTGGGGAAAAATCTAGAAAATGTGGAATGAAGCAAGTAATACCCACTTATTTGGGTTAAAACCCATACCCCATCACACACGGGTATTTACCAGTTATCTGAAATCTTACGTACCTCGTTAGGCGACCCTAACGAAGTCCAAATTAAATAAACAAACCTGTTCTGTGACCCTTGTCACAAACTGGTCTTAACCAAATAATAAAATAACACTATTCACATAATTAAAATTAAAAGCATATAAAGCACATAATAAAATCCTAAGGACAAAATAGTCCACTTACAATTAGCCCAGGTTTCAGTCTGTTACAAATCCACCCCCCTTAAAGAGATTCCGTCCTCGGAATCTGGTCTTGGTCAAACAAACGAGGGTAGCGGGTTCTCATCAACTCTTCCGTTTCCCACGTAAGATTAGAACCCAAACTGTGTTTCCATTCAATCAACACCATCGGTATCTCTTTATTTCTCAACTTAGTCATCTTTCGATCAACTACACGGACCGGCTCTTCCACCAATTTCTTATTCAAATCGACCCTTAAATCTTCTAAAGGAAGGAGTTGCGTTTCATCATCGACTTTACACTTACGAAGATAACACACGTTAAATGTATTATGAATACCGGCTAACTCTGGCGGAAGATCTAACACCACAGTCTGATTATTCAACACTTCACTGATCGGAAATGGACCAATAAATCTTGGTGCTAACTTACCATGTTTACCGAATCTGATAACCCCTTTCCACGGCAAAACTTTTAGATACACTCATTCACCCACACTAAAGATTACCGGACGTCTACGCGGATCAGCATACATTTTATGTCTGTCTCTAGCGGCTTTCAACTTTTCTCGCGCAATTTGAACAATTTCGGGACCTGCAAACTGTTTCTCCCCGGCTTCTAACCAACAAGTCGGAGTTATGCAATGGCGACCGTACAACATTTCATAGGGCGGCATCCCTATACTCGAATGATATGAATTGTTATACGCGAATTCGACCAATGGCAAATGCGTATCCCACGAACCACCGTATTCTAACACACAAGCCCTTAACATATCCTCCAAAGTCTGTATCGTTCTTTCACTCTGACCGTCTTTCTGAGGATGATAAGCTGTACTTAAATTCACACGTGTACCGAGATTTTGTTGAAGACTATTCCAGAAATTCGACACAAATCTAGAATCCCTGTCTGAAACAATTGATAACGGCACACCATGTCGACTAACTATTTCTTTCACATACAATTCGGCTAACTCACTTAACGAAGCTGTTTCACGAGTAGCAAGAAAATGAGCACTTTTAGTTAGACGATCCACTATTACCCAAATCATATCGTGTGGTTTCTGAGTTCGAGGTAATTTGGTCACAAAATCCATCGTTATATGTTCCCATTTCCACTCTGGAATCTGTAACTGACGTAATGAACCATAAGGTTTCTGATGTTCTGCCTTCACCTGAGCACAAATATGACACTTTTCGACATATCGAGCGATATCTGTTTTCATTGTCGGCCACCAATACACTGTTTTCAAATCATGATACATCTTATTACTACCCGGATGTACTGTCAACCTGGATTTGTGAGCTTCTGTCAAGATTAACTCCCTCAAGTCTCCAAGCATAGGCACCCAAACACGATCATCAAAGGTTTTAAGTCCACGTGAGTCATCAATTAAGTCCACTTTTCATTTAGTCATAAGTTCAGATTTAACATGTTCATCCTCCAAAGCAACGGCTTGAACAGTTTTCAATTGGTCAATCAAATCTGAAGTTAAACTCAAACGCAGGAATTTAACATTTTCACTTGACTTTTTATGACTTAGCGCGTCTGCAACCACATTTGACTTACCCGGATGGTATTTAATTTCACAATCATAATCTTTGATCAACTCTTGCCATCGTCTCTGACGCATATTCAATTCTTTCTGTGCGAAGATATACTGCAAACTCTTATGATCTGTACATATAACACAATGAGTTCCATACAAATAGTGTCTCCACAGTTTCAAAGTAAACACTACTGCAGCCATTTCAAGATCATGCACTGGATAGTTCTTCTCATGAACTTTCAATTGTCGCGAGGCGTAAGCGATTACTTTATCTCTTTGCATTAATACACAACCCAACCCAGCATATGATGCATCACAATATACCACGAAGTCGTCTGAACCTTCTGGTAAAGCTAACACTGGTGCCTGACACAGTAGCTGTTTCAAAATCTGAAAAGCCTTTTCCTGTTCATCAGTCCATCGAAAGGCTACATCTTTACGAGTCAACTTAGTCAACAGACTTGCTATTTTAGAAAAATCTTTGATAAACCTGCGTTAATAACCAGCCAATCCCAGAAAACTCTTAATCTCAGTCAGAGTCTTCGGAGAATTCCAATTCATTACCGCTTCTATCTTTATCGGATCAACCTTTATACCTTCGGCACAAATTACATGACCCAAAAACTACACTTTACGTAACCAAAATTCACATTTTGAAAATTTTGCAAATAGTTGCTCACGTTTTAACAAGTTCAAAACCTGTCTCAGATGTTCAACATGTTCACTGTCCGTCTTTGAATACACTAGTATATCGTCTATAAACACGATCAAAAACTTATCTAAGAATGGACGACACACTCTATTCATTAGATCCTTGAAGACTGCTGGCGCATTCGTCAACCCAAACGGCATGACAAGAAATTCATAATGACCATACCTTGTTCTGAATGCTATTTTCGGTATATCTGATTCAGCAACATGAACCTGATGATATCCGGATCGTAAGTCTATCTTAGAAAAGAATGAAGCACCCTGTAACAGATCGAACAAATCGTCTATTCGAGGTAATGGATACTTATTTTTCACTGTTCTTTTGTTCAATTCACGATAATCTATACACATACGCATTGAACCATCTTTCTTTTTAACAAACAATACCGGAGCACCCCACGATGAAGAACTCGGTCGGATAAACCCACGATCTAATAACTCTTGAATCTGTGACATCATTTCACGGATTTCAGACGGCGCTAATTGGTATGGAGCTTTTGCAACTGGAGTTGTTCCAGGAACCAACTCAATCTTATATTCGACTTCCCTTACCGGCGGCAGACCTGGTAACTCATTAGGGAACACTTCAGGAAATTCTGATACTATCGGTATATCAGCCACTGTTTTCTTTTCTTTCTTCGCATCAATCACATATGCAAGAAATGATTCACAACCCTTCGCTAACGACTTCTTAGCTTTCATCATGGATATCAACGGAAAATTATACCCGCCCCACTCCCCTCGGGCCACAACACGGGTTCCATCGGTCGAATGGAAGGTAATCATCTTCCTATCACACTTAATATTAGCCCTAAGCGAGCTCAGCCAATCCATTCCTAATACTACATCAAAGCTAAGAATAGGTAACACTAAACAAGTCACCAGGAAAGACTTCCCTTCGATCTCTATACAAACCCCAGACACATATGTTGTGACGGGTGTGGTCTTACCATCGGCTACTTCTACACTAACCGGCTTGGGTAATACAGCAGCTGGTAAATTCAACTTAGCACAGAAATATAGGGACATAAAACACCTATTGGCACCACAATCAAACAATACGCGAGCAGGTATTGAGTTGATTAGAAACATACCGGTGATCACTTCGTCAGTTGCAGTATCTGTCTCAACTGACATCTGAAAAGCCCTGGCCTCTGCTGATGGAGGGTTCTTCCTCTTCTGCCCACTCGAGGCAATAGACCCTCCGGATGATGCCGAACGTACACCTGACCCCGCCTCGGAACTAACACTCTTGGATGGACAACTTGCTGCACGATGTCCAGATTGATGACAATTCCAGCACACACTACTTGGGAATGAGCAAGCTTGTGAATCGTGCCCAATTACACCACATCTTATACACCGCCTAGTCGCATCTGAACACTGACCATTATGTGAAGATTTACAATTGCGGCACCAATCCCCTCTACCAGATCCAGACCCAGAACTACTCTAACCACTTTTACCCTTTGATCTAAACCCACCTGACTTCTTGGACTTAGATCCTGATTGACTAGATGCCTGTCCACCCTGATTTACCACATTGCCAAACATCCTACTTCTAGCTGCCTTAACATCACTTTCCACCATCTTGGCTAGCACAACAGCTTGAGACAACGATGTAGCTGTTCTAACAAAAGTTCGATACTCTGGCAGAATGATATTTACAAAGTGCTGGATACGAGACGCTTCGTCTGGCACCCACTATTGTACAAACCTCAGTTTATCCATATACTTCTCTACTACCTCATCGATCGTCATTTGAGGTGTCATTTTCATTTCAAGAAACTCAGTCTTGATTCGGTTCATATCAAACGGATTACAATATTGTTCACACACCTTCCCATGAAACTGCTCCCAAGTGATCATACTCACTTGCTCCTTCAGTATACTGAAAATCAAAGAATCCCACCAAATCATAGCCCTACCTTTCAACAGTCGACTAGCATATGTTACTTTCAGCTCAGGTTCACACGGACACGCTTCAAATACCCTTTCAATTTCTCGCAACCAATTGAGAGTTACAGTCGGATCAGTACTTACAGAAAACTCGGAGGGTTTACAATCACGGAAGTTCTTATAAGTACACCTTTTAGGTGGTTGCATGTATGGTTGTTGAAACATTTGCATTTGATATGGGTTCATCATCATGGGATTTTGGTAAGTAAAAGCGCTTTGTTGTGGCATATAGTATCGGTTAGGTATTTGATTCTGAAACTGATTCTGGTGCACATTAGGTATTGTTTGGGACTGCGCGGTTGGGAATCCAGGTGGTGTATCATCATTTCCAGAATGCCTCGCTAATTCAAGCTCATTAATTTTGTCTTCAGCCTCTTTTAGCTTGCTTTCTAACTGAAGGATGTAACTATTCTAATCCTCATCCGACTCAACACCCTCTTCTGGTGCTCTAAATGTTCCGGGGTTGGATGGTCCAGTTGCGTTTCTATCAGCCATACATGTGCTACAAAACAGCTCACACAAAAGCTTAGTGGATATCAGTTAGTTCAATCACAACTAACACGCACACAAATCCTACATTTACTTAACCCCCATCCCATTGACATGTTTGACTAGTCACAAGGTTTGGGAACAATATACACGCATGTACTTGCTGCCAAACCTGGCTCTGATACCAACTTGTAACACCGGCCATTTTTTTTTTTAAAACACAGAGAAAGACTTTTATATTAAAATCACAACATTAATTACATCACAGCAGAAATCTACATAATTAAGTTTAAGTTTACAAGACGGTGTTACTTATTACAAAATACATGTTACAAAAGTCCACATCAGAGTTCACACGTCAAACATATCTTCAACACTAGCACCCGTCCAAACTAGCAGTACCTAATACTGCAAGGGTAGAAATGTGGGGGATTAGCATAACGCTAAGTGAATGGAATCTATCTAACAGATATTGCATAAGCACCACACATGCGAACAATATCACTTGTAACACCGGCTTTTTTTTTTAAACACAGCGAAAGACTTTTATATTAAAATCACAACATTAATTACATCACAGCAGAAATCTACATAATTAAGTTTAAGTTTACAAGACGGTGTTACTTATTACAAAATACATGTTACAAAAGTCCACATCAGAGTTCACACGTCAAACATATCTTCAACACTAGCACCAGTCCAAACTAGCAGTACCTAAACCTGCAAGGGTGGAAATGTGGGGGATTAGCATAACGCTAAGTGAATGGAATCTATCTAACAGATATTGCATAAGCACCACACATGCGAACAATATCACTAACATGCTAACAACCAAATAGCATACAACATAAAGACAATATGAGGATCGGCGGCTTGTACGAGCACACTACTCCTAGTTGATCGAGCTAGAGTCTACCGATAGTCCTTACTACACGATTCACAGCATAGTTATCCGGACGCAGGGGATGCATCATTCAATACTATACTCCACAATCGGTAGTCCTTGGACCCAACCTCCTCAGGCCCGGTTAACCTCACACGAACTCTAACCTCCTCAGGCCCGGTTACGAGTCCCCAGCCTCCTCAGGCCCGGCTGGTGCCAAACACAGTGCGCACATAATATCACATAATCACAATAAACATGTAATAAACTCACTAGCATGGCAACCAATATCTAAACATGGTAATAACATTATAGCAAATCATGGTAATAGAATAAATCACAGTAGCATGACATGCTACTTAAACTCTATCCGGAGACAGACCCACTCACCGATTACCAGCTACAGCTCAGTTATCTTACTTCTGAGCTTCTTCCTTGTTCTTATCACCTGAGAACAATACAAACGAAGTCAATACACATATCTCAATCAATATTATAACCAATTCATACTATAAACTAGGTCATAACATTATTTCACAAGTCCACAACGTAACTCCATTCACTATTGTCAAACAAGTACGTGGAAAACGGGACACACGCCAAAACCTATTTTCCCGCCCCAAAAACAATTTGATCCAGCTTCTTAAAAGTTCATCATTGAAATGTACTCTTCAATACGATTCCAACGATATTTGATTCATCAAAAATGGAGTTACGGTTTGAAAGTTATGACCAAAACAAGTTTCTCAAAATGCTGAAAAGACACACTACCCAACTCGGTAGTGTGTGTCATAGACATTCGACCGAGTGTGTAGATACACGGCCGAATGAGTGGAGACACTCGACCGACTGTCTTTTCAAAAGAAACACTACCGAGTGTGTAGACACACGGCCCACTTCAAAAGACACTCGACCGAGTGTGTACACACACGGCCCACTTCCAAAAGACACTCGACCGAGTGTGTTCTTGAGCTGCTGAAATTTGAAAAAGTGACGGGTTTGAGCCAAAAATCACTAAATCTCGACCATATACTCATTTTAAACCTCAAAACTCATCACATCTTGTTTATAAAACCTTTTGAGACATAAACCCACAAACATTACATCAAAACAACAACAAATTAAGCAATTTTGACATCAAAACCCACTTTTGTAAAACCTAGCACAAAAACTTCATTTTTACACAAATTCAAGCATGAAAACACATGATTCTTACCTTGTTTGAATCAGTAAAACACAAAGAATCGATTTCTAACACAAATTAGACTTCAAATCGAGATTTATTGAATTAGGGTTCAAGAGGAAGAAGAAGTTAGGTACGGGAGTGATTTTGGGGAAAAATCTAGAAAATGTGGAATGAAGCAAGTAATACCCACTTATTTGGGTTAAAACCCATACCCCATCACACACGGGTATTTACCAGTTATCTGAAATCTTACGTACCTCGTTAGGCGACCCTAACGAAGTCCAAATTAAATAAACAAACCTGTTCTGTGACCCTTGTCACAAACTGGTCTTAACCAAATAATAAAATAACACTATTCACATAATTAAAATTAAAAGCATATAAAGCACATAATAAAATCCTAAGGACAAAATAGTCCACTTACAACTAGCCCAGGTTTCAGTCTGTTACAGGTTTGGTGCGCGGTTTGTGCTTGAAAGTGCATTTGGGTCGAAATTGCACTAAGAGTCAATTTGGGTTGGTTTGTAATCTACCCTAATTATTTTGTTTGTTATGTGATAATGGAATAGGTACGCATTGGCGATTGCGATCTTGGTTTGTGAATCCATCAAGACTTCAAGGTGAGTGTTAATATACTATGTGCATATGTATGTATAGGATGGGTGCTGGTCGAGTGAAGTGGTTCTCGGCTATAGAGCTCACTTCACATATAGGTGGATTTGATTGACTTGTGTATAGGTTCAATGGGCACGGTTGTGCGTTTTGGTTGACCACCTTTGGCGCGGTGCACGCTTCGTGTGTACGTTATCACATGGACTTGTGATGGGGAGTTATATAATCCCGATGTCGTGGGATTGGTATTGAGTTGCGATTTGGATAACCTCGATGATGTGGATTTGTATAATCCCAACGGCGTGGGTTTGGTATGTGAGTAACCCCGATGATGTGGATTGTTATAATTCTGGGACCGTGGGTTTTGATTTAGGAGGTGAATCACGTGTGGTGCGGATTCACGATGACGCGTGTAGTTTCGATCATCATATTGAGGTAATGGTCACGTGTGGTGCGGATTCACTAAGGCTCGTGTAGTTTGGGCCAACCTCGATGTTGTGGTGGTAATGAAGATAGTAGTCTCGTGTGGTGCGGATTTACTAAGGCTCGTGTAGTTCGGCCAATCTTCATTTTGGTATTGGGTATTTGGCATTCTGTTTGGGTTAAGGGGTTAACCTTGGGCGGTTTTTGCGTCGTTATATATATAGATATATATATTGTCTTATTGTTGTGTTGTAGCTAACCCTCCGGGTGTAGCTTGATGGCGTTGTACATATCGTTGTTGGTGTACTTTCATTTGTTGACTTATTGGATTGTTGTAGCGAACGTACGGTATGCTTAGTTTAGCTTGCCTTTATGCATGGACTCCGGTATGTGCTACTTGTTTATTATTGCGTGGAGTGTCCATTTTATGCATATATATGTATGTAGTATACTTTCACTCACTAAGCGTTAGCTTACCCTCTCGTTGTTTACATTTTTATAGATTTGCAAGGCGGACGTGGCAAGGGTAAGCGTGGGGACTAGTGGGCTAGCTTGTGATGCTTAGAAGACTTGGCTTTTGAGTTATATAGGATTAGGTAGTTCGTTCCTAATCACCATGCTCGGTCTTTTGTCGGAAATTGATTAGTGTCTTTTGGATAAGTCAAACGGGTCCTGGGTGTATGCCCGTTTTGTATCTCAACTTATGTCATGTATGTTTTAAAGTTTATTAAACTTACTATTGTATTAAAGATGTTTTTGGAAACATAATTGGGACCTAAATGTTAACGATATTAATGTATTATATATAAAAAAAAATGGGCCAGTTTAAATACGGGTTGGGTTATTTCAAGTGGTATCAGAGCATGGTCTAAGGGATTTAGGTGACTTGAGATAGGTGCCTAGACTTAGACTTTTGTGTGTGCTTATTTGTTGCGGGACTTGTAGATGAACGGGTGGGACGGGGACTTGGTTAGTGCCTTAGCGTGTAGGTGAACTAACTAGGATTGTTGCTTGTGTTATGATGTAGTTCTTCCGTGTGTTAATATCGCGTAGAATTTTTGTTTATGTTGGTTTATATCATTGAGCGAGATAGTCAATGTACTAATGAGTTGAGACAGCGTGTGCACGTAATAATGACTAGCTACCATTGTTACGAGCACAAATCGTGTCTAACAAGTGATGTACGATGAATATTGAGCAAGATGGGGCGGTGTTGTGCGTGTGGTTTTATACGTTCATGATCTAATCATTTTGCATTCTTTAGAATGGAGACGAGAAACGGGATCAAGTCGAGCGTCGATGAGTTTAACACTAGAGTTGCGGCCGCTGTGGCAGAGAAAATGGGTGCGTTACGAGAAGAAATGGATAGGAAGTATTCTGAATTTCGAAGTAGTAGTGAAGTGGAGCGTTGTCTTAAGAGCTTAATGAGGACTAAAGCTCCGATGTATGACGGGAAACCGGATCCTTTGATAAGCACAACATGGATCTGGGATGTCGAAGGGTGTTTTTGCACTATTAAATACCCTCCCGAGAAGAGGACAAGACTCGCTACTAGCTTGTTGCGGGGTAGGGCGAATGATTGGTTGGATGGTAAAATTGATATTGTCGGTGGTGAAGCGTTTATGGAGTTATTGTGGGACGATTTTAAGAAGGAATTCTTCGAGGAGTTCCTAACGCAAGCCGATTTGGCGGAATTGCGTGATGAGTTGCAAAATTTGCAACAAGGTACTATGGATTTGAATACTCTTAAGACGACCTTTATGGCGAAGGCTCGTTTTTGCCCGGAGTATAACGGAAGGGATAATATGTTGATGGGTGATTTTTATATAGCTTTGAATGATGACTTGCGGAACAAGATTAGCCTTGGCCAAGTGAACTCGTTCATGGAGTTATTCGCCGTGGCTAGGGGTTTCGAATTGCATTCGCGATCGATAGTTGGTGAACCTTCAAGTAAGAGAAGGGTTATTTCGTATGGTACTCCAAGTAAGAGAACAAAGGGTGCAAGTGTGAGCACGGATGGTATACAGATGGGTATATCGGATTCCAGTGCGTCTAGATGTTAAAATTGTGGCGTGAGAGGTCACAAGTTTTGGAAATGTTCGGTGTCAAAGGGTGAAGGCACAATGTGCTTTAATTGTCAAGGAAAAGGACATCGCAAGTTGGAGTGTCCCGAGTTAGCGGGGACGGGTGTGACGAGAAGACGTTAAGGTACGTTTCATTTTATTAAATATGTCCTTTGATTATTTATTTATGTGCCGATGCGTTCGGATTTGTTAATTGCATTGTGTTGTGCATATTATTGTTATGGGTGACATTCTTAATGGAATTACCATACGGTGGCATTTGGATTGACGGATGAAGGGCGTAAGACTTGGTGCAACCAAGCATTCCTTAGTGTTTGGGAAATGTTTCTACCAAGCCATGGGAATGGGTTTTGGTGTTCGATTGTTAAGAGCGTGTTCGGTTATGTGTTAAGGATGGTGGAACCATGAGGTCCATCGGGTGGATGGAACCCGAGAGATCGGGTGCTTGATCTCGATGTATGTTGGTGAAGGAGTCTACGTGACGCGACGTTAGGTACCTCTTTCATACCTACTAGCGTGGTATTCGACTCCGATGGTGTTGCGGCCACATTGAACTTAAGGTTCCGGTGAGAAACCCTTAGGTGCTTGAGTGACGGTGTGGAAGTTACAAGCGATAGCAACTCGGTGATTGCTAGAGTGAGACTTGTACGGTTTGGTAAGTAATTCGGTTGAAGTAGCGAAGGATGATCTGAAATCCTTCGTATGCTCAAGGTTGGAGCAAGGTATTGTGATGTGTATGGTTGTGAGATACTTTATCTCGATGATGTGATTATGGAACGACATTCTAAGTGGGGGAGTTTGTACTCTCGCACGAAGATGTACTAGTGTGTTGTTATTGAACGAAGCTCGTATACGATTTGTCGTATTGTTGTGTTGTAGCTAACCCTCCGGGTGTAGCTTGATGGCGTTGTACATATCGTTGTTGGTGTACTTTCATTTGTTGACTTATTGGATTATTGTATAGTGAACATACGGTATGCTTAGTTTAGCTTGCCTTTATGCATGGACTCCGGTTGTGCTACTTGTTTATTATTGCACGGCGTGTCCATTTTATGCATATATATGTTTGTAGTATACTTTCACTCACTAAGCGTTAACTTACCTTCTCGTTGTTTACATTTTTATAGATTTGCAAGGCGGACGTGGCAGGGTAAGCGTGGGGACTAGTGAGCTAGCTTGTGATGCTTAGAAGACTTGGCTTTTGAATTATATAGGATTGGGTAGTTCGTTCCTAATCACCATGCTCGGTCTTTTGTCAGAAATTGATTAGTGTCTTTTGGATAAGTCAAACGGGTCCTGGGTGTATGCCTGTTTTGTATCTCAACTTATGTCATGTATGTTTTAAAGTTTATTAAACTTACTATTGTATTAAAGATGTTTTTGGAAACATAATTGGGACCTAAATGTTAACGATATTAATGTATTATATATATAAAAAAAATGGGCCGGTTTAAATACGGGTTGGGTTGTTTCACAAAAGGAAGCAATCAACATGAATTAAAACCTAAAATTACCTGGTAATAACAAAAAATATGGTGGTGGCACAAACTGAAACATGAAGGAACAAACAATTAGCCAGTTGAACAGACAAATTAAAAGGAAATATAAACCCTAACCTCTTTAATCCCAACAAATTCGCAACCTAGATATCAAACAAATTCGCAACCTAGATATCAGACCATCGACCATTCCATTGTCAATCACTGAACGTAGTAAGTGCAGGACTTTTTTTTAGATCGCCAATTTCACAAAGGATCTAAAACTCGACGATGAAAATGGCAGCCACATCGGATTACTGACGGAAGCTGAACACCAATCGTCTCCGTCGAACTTCACCGGAGCCTGGACAGCGGTGGAAGAATTTTGGGCGGTTGACGGTGCAACGAAGGTTGAGAGCAGGAGGAGGATTTTTGGGTTTGGTAGTAGATTAGAGTTAAATAGGTGAGTGAGTGAAGAAGGGGATGTCATTTTTAGGTTTTTTGTGAAGCAAACTACCAAAAATCTGGTGGCAGTTGGCATATAAGGATAATGAAATAACTTTATATTAGATATTTATAGAAAATAGTGTAACGTGTTATATTTCAGTAGGCTTATAACTACCTTTAGTGGCCTGGTTCAATATATTCAAATTGAAAGAACCAATAAAAGAGAGATGTGTTGTAGAAGATATAGGAGAGAAAAAGGTTGAAGAGAGGTGTGATGTATTTAATGTATATGTGTGTTTTTGTAACTTACATTATGCACATATATATAGTACAAATTTTACTATCCATATTTGACTAATTACCATACATATTTAACTACTAAATTTACAACACTCCCCCTTGGATGGTAATTTTTTTTAAAGAGCAATTAATACTGCCTCGTTAAAAACCTTGCTAAAGAAAACCCAGTGGGATAAAACTTTAGCTAAGGGAAAAAGAGTGCAACATAGAGTTGACTCCCCCTCAAGTAGACAACGCTGAGTCGTCACATCTTTTGAACTTGCCTCATGCCAATATTGTGAACGTATGTTTTGAAAACAGCGATTGACAGTGCTTTGGTATAAAGATCAGCAGAGTTGTTGATTGAACGTATCTCATTTTAATCTGGTTGTCTTTTACGAGATCTTGAGTATATGAGAAGAATCTGAGGTTTTCATCTGAAACTGTATCATCTAAATCTTTTATGTACAAGTTTGACCCTTGTGATTTGTCTACAGTCTCCTTCATGGTTTGCTCAAACTGTTGTTTCAATTCCTATTCCCTTTCAGTCTTTTTCTGAGCCTTACCAATATACCATTCTTTTCCATCAAACTTATGACCGTTAAGACCGTTTATAGCTTTAGCGCCTCGTCAGCATTTATGTTTTGTTCTGTCATTTTTGATACTCTTCTTTCATTTGTACTATGTAAGCTGTATTATCTTCATAGATAGTTGTTGGGCTTTTATAGCGTTCTAGTCCACAAGAATCAATAATGATTTGTATCATTGATCTTAACTAAAATCATTCCCGAGTAGCTTCATGTAATGCAATCACTTCGGCATGATTTGATGATGTTGCAACAAGTGTTTGTTTTGAGAACGTCATGATATTGCGGTGCCTCCATTTAGGAATACATATCCAGTTTGAGATTTAGCTTTATGTAGATCAGATAAATAATCTGCATCTGTATTACCAAACAAATCTTGTTTCGAGTTGTTAGAATAAAATAATTATAAATCAGTAGTTTCCCGAAGGTATCAAACTATTTGTTTGATCCCATTCCAATGTCTTTTGGTAGGGGGTGAGCTGAACCTTGTCAACAAATTAACTGCAAAAGAAATGTCAGATCTTGTATAATTTGTAAGATACATAAGAGCCCCAATTACACTAAAATATGGAACTTCTGAACCAAGAAGATCTTCATGATCTTCTAGAGGATGAAATGGATTAGTATCAATATTAAGATCTAACAACCATATGAGTACTTAATGGTTTTTGTCTTGTCCATATTAAAATATTTTAAAATCTTTTCGGTATAAGTTGTTTGATGTATAAGTAAGTCATTAGTTATATGCTCAATATGTAAATCAACGTAATACTTGATTTTTTTTTATATTTTAAAATCTTTCTTTAGAAGTTGAATGGCTTCATAGATTTCTTTATTTAAGATAATTGATATAAACAGCTATGATCACATATCCGAACATTGTTTTTATAAAACACACGTGCAAATAAGTTTATATGTATACCCTTTTCTTATCAAGTAGTAATTTAATCGATTATACCACATACGTCCCGATTGTATAAACCCATTTAGAAATCTTTGTGATTTAATAGAATATATTCCCTTGGGTTTTGCATTAGATGCTTATGATACCTTAACCCTTCAGGTATATTCATATATATATATCACTATTAAGTGATCCATACAGATAAGTAGTAACAACATCCATGAGATGCATTTAAATAACTACCAGGTTGATTAAGTATCTAATAAGTAATTATATTCATTATAGGAGGATAAGTTTTTCTCCTAATTCATTTCTGGTCTTTGTGGGAAATCTTAAGTTACAAGTCTAGTTTTGCCTTGTAACTTCATTTGCACATTTCTTTTCGGATAAAAATTCATTTGTATCCCATTGTTTCACATCTTTAAAAGTGATAACGATTGATCCAAAAACTTTTCTTTTATTGAGCGATTCTAATTCAGCTCGTATTGCTCCTTTCCGTTGAGTTCAATCACGTCTATTTTGATATTCAATGACAGATTTTGGTTCCAGATCATCATCTTTATTCATGATGTCATTGTAACATTATATGAAAATATCTCATCAAGATTTTTCATTTCATTTCAGTTTCATAATATTGCATAATTTATTGCAATTTATGTATTTACATTTATCAATATCCTCTGCAGAAGGAGTATTGATTTGTGGTTCTTGTTGAACACTTTATTTTACCTCATTATCAGCTGATTTTCTTTTTCGAGGATTTTTATCTTTGGAACCAATTGGTCTCCCACGTTTCTGCCGTAGCAAAGACTCATGAGTGACATTATTGCCAGCTTTTGTAATTTCAATTCTAGCTGAAGCATTTACTGCTGGTATATATGATTTAGTCACTTATTTTTTTGTATCTTTAAATGCATAAAGTAATTAATTTGCAAGTTCTTGCATATGCATTATATTTGAACTTTCTTTTCGCATTCTTTTGTGCGATGATCAATATTCCTTAATTGATGTTCACACCATGAAACATCATTTTATTTATATTTCATTTCTCCCCCTAATATAGGGAACAATGTTTCATTAAAGTGACAATCGACAAAACTTGCTGTAAAAACATCACCCGTCATGGGTTCAATATATCTTATTATTGAAGATGTTTCATATCCAACATATATTCGCATTCTTCTTTGAAGACCCATTTTAGTGCGTTGTGGTGGTGCGATAGGGACATAAACCGCACAATCAAATGTTCTAAGATAGAAAATATTTGGCTATCGACCAAAATTAAGTTGGTAATGGAGAATATTTATGACTTGCACTTGGTTTAATGCGAATTAATGTTGCATCATGTAAATTTACATGTCCCCATATAAATATTGAGAGTTTTGTACTCATTTCCAATTGTCTAGTTATTAGCTGCAAGCGTTTATCTATTGATTCAGCTAAACCAATTTTTGTGTATGCACATGAGCAACTGGATGTTCAACAACAATTCCTGTAGACATATAATAATCATTAAATGCTTGAGATGTTAACTCACCAGCATTATAAAGTCTCATCCTTTTTAATGGTGTAATCAGAATAATGTGTTCTCAATTTAATAATTTGTGCAAGAAACTTTGCAAATGCCATATTACGGCTTGATAACACACAAACATGAGACCATGCGTTAGATGCGTCTATTAGAAAAATGGTCCACATGATGGATGAATTGGTCCATATATATACCCTTGAATTCTTTCAAGAAACATTGGTGATTATTTCTCAATGTGCTTTTCATTAATCGCCATATGTGATTTTCATTAATCACCATATGTGTTTTTCGTTAATCACTATATGTGCTTTTCATTAATCACTATATGTGCTTTTCATTAATCACCATATGTGATTTTCATTAATCACCATATGTGCTTTTCATCATATATCATTTTCACCATATGCGCTTTTAATCATATGTGCTGCGCTTTTCGTCATATGCACGTTTCATTATATGCGCTTTTAATTATATGCGATGCGCTTTTCATCATATGCGCTTTTTATCATATGCGCTTTTAATCATATGCGCTGCGCTTTTCATCATATGCGCTTTTTATCATATGCGCTTTTTATCATATGCGCTTTTAATCCTATGCGCTTTTCGGTGCTACATAGATATTTCTCATTTTCGATTATCATTGACTGATAATCATATCCATTATGATATATATCAGAGAAACTTAACAAATTTCTCTTTGATTTGGGAGAAAACAAGACATTGTTTACCAAAAAATTCGTACCATTTGGTAATATGAAATTTTGCCTTTTTCGTTTCTTATATCAAGTTTGCAAGAGCTGATATAGTATTTATAATTCCTTTATTTGATTTAAATTAATGAAATATTTCTTAGATTTGATCACAGTGTGTATGTTACTACTATCTGTAATACACAGGTCTTTACCATTTAATTGATGTTGTATTTCAGCAGGATTCATACTAAAACTTCAAATAAGATAAGCAAATAATGAGTTATATTTGATAATTAATATCGTATCTATCTTTGAGTATTTTCCATAATACACTTGGATTTTCGATCATATAATATGTAGATTCTAAGGACTCGTCAATATGTTTGCTAAGAAAAATACTTACTATTGCTTTCTTTTGTTCGGAATAATTGTTATTATCATTCAGGGTTTCTAAAATACCGTTTGATTCGAGATGTTTTTCTACATTCATAACCCATGTTAAGTAGTTGTTCCCACTTGTTCTAAATGAGCAAATTTAAGCCTTTTCAAATTCGACATTTTCTATTATCAAAAAGATGAATAACATAAATCATAATCATAATCAACTTCTATTCATAGACAAATAATAAAATGAAATTAGAATCATTTTAAATTCATAAGTAGCAAACAACAGAATAATGGTATGATTAAAAATAATAAAACCACAAGGGCTGGATAGAATATAGGTTCACCCGGTGGTATATTAGCAACAATAATGATAGTTAATATAACCAATACAATAGGAAAAATTATCCTTGTGTGAATCATTTTTACAAAAACTTTTTGAGAGTAGTAATCTGAAAAATGAAGATTGATTTGTGAAAATGTGAAAACGGAGATGTTTATTTTATATTTGAAAAATATAGTTGTTGTAACGTCGTCAGTTGACGTTAACAACCGTTATGTATATATGACCGTTGTAACGTCGTTAGTTGACGTTAACGAATAAAGTCACTATATCAAAACGCGTATGAGTAATATAAAGGACAAGATTTTTTTTTCTTCTTATTTTAACTTTTAAGATTTACTTTTAATAAAAATACAAACTACTTTTTCTTATTTTAACTTTTAAGATTTACTTTTAATAAAAATACAAACTACTTTTTCTTATTTTAACTTTTAAGATTTACTTTTAATAAAAATAGAAACTACTTTTTCTTATTTTAACTTTTAAGATTTACTTTTAATAAAAATACAAACTACTTTTTCTTATTTTAACTTTTAAGATTTACTTTTAATAAAAATACAAACTACTTTTTCTTATTTTAACTTTTAAGATTTACTTTTAATAAAAATACAAACTATTTTTTCTTATTTTAACTTTTAAGATTTACTTTTAAGAATAAACATTAGCATGCATGAAATAAATAATGATTAATTGCATAAGTAATCATAAATGTTAGATAACATATAAAGACCCCATCGTATTCGTATTGATCGGAATTAATCTCGACCCATGGTACCGTGTTGTCAAATGACGTGTTGCGTACATAAAGTACCGTGTTGTCAAATGACGTGTTGCGTACAATCATGAGGTCTTATTAACATAAATATAAATGTTAGTGAAGTTAATAAGAGTTAGATTACAGAAAATATAATTCAGGCGGTATAACCGACCATATATAACTTAAATAACATAAATATAAATGTTAGTGAAGTTAATAAAAGTTAGATTACAGAAATATAATTCAGGCGGTATAACCGACCATATATAACTTAAATAACATAAATATAAATGCTAGTGAAGTTAATAAAAGTTAGATTACAGAAATATAATTCAGGCGGTATAACCGACCATATATAACTTAAATAATATAAATATAAATGTTAGTGAAGTTAATAAAAGTTAGATAGTTTCTTACCTTGATTAGTGACGTGTGCTTGCTTAGATAAACCTTGATTATACGGAGCACTTCGTGCTGATAACGTGTTATATTTCAGTAGGCTTATAACTACCTTTAGTGGCCTGGTTCAATATATTCAAATTGAAAGAACCAATAAAAGAGAGATGTGTTGTAGAAGATATATGAGAGAAAGAGGTTGAAGAGAGGTGTGATGTATTTAATGTATATGTGTGTTTTTGTAACTTACATTATGCACATATATATAGTACAAATTTTACTATCCATATTTGACTAATTACCATCCATATTTAACTACTAAATTTACAACATAACGTAATTTTTTTTATATGTGATTGATCATTTTGTAATCAACTAGTTGTGGAACCCTCGATTCGCGTCGGGGGCTCCGTTTTGAATGCGAGTTAAAAAAAAGTTTTGATTTATTTTGTAAAAAAGAATTTTTTCGACATATAACATTTGAAGGGTTGTTCCTTTTGTGAAAGTTGCTTCTTTTAGCGTTCGTTTTTTTTTTATAAAGTTAGTTGATCTATTTTGTAAAAAAGAATGTTTTTCGACATCTTTTGGTAGTATTGAAGGGTTTTCATTTTATGAAAGTTGCCTCTTTTATCGTTGAGGAAGAAAAGAGAGAAGAATAAAAAAAAAAAGGTAGTAGATTTTTTTGTAAAAAAGAATTTTTTTCGACATCTTTTGATAACATTGAAGGGTTGGTTCTTTTACGAAAGTTGCTTCTTTTATCGTTGGGGACAAAAAAAAAGTGAAATGACGAAAATACTTCTGGTTACTATTGATGAATAGTGAAACAGTGTTTTGTCTATTAGTATGTATATAAATTATCTTAATAAAAAACGTTTCATAGTGTTACTTATTCATAGTCTGATGTAGGTGTTTTGAATACAATGTTCATAAAATTTAGCATAATTTACTGTATATGTACGTTTCAACATATTATTTCTTTTAGATTTAGACATATACGACCACATATTTTTTTTTTTTAGATTTATACATATATGATTGTACTTTCTTCGTTCAAATTCTATTATCTAGTACTCTCTCTGTCCCATATTAATAGTCCATAGACAAAAAATAAACAGTTTAAAAAAATGTCATAAAAGTACTGTATTTTCTGTTTATTTTTCAGTTTTACCCTTACTTTTTCATTCTCTTTTAATCATATCCACATACATTAAGGGCATAATGGAACTTTACCGTATTCTTCTTATTTATATATGAAAGTAGACTATTAATTTAGAATAAACCAAAATCGAATAATGCACAATTAATATGGAACAAATGAAATATTTATTTTTGAAAAGTTCCAAACTAATTTAACATTTTCATAAATTAATTGTATCCTTTCATACATATACAATTGTGGTGTTTATTTGTGCATTTTCACTCTCCACACGTGCACATTTTATGGATGGTTCGAAGAGAAAGGGAGTCATTCTGAGTACGGATTTAGTACTTTGTTTTGTTATTTGTAACTTAGACCATTTTAAACGTGGGGTGGTCAAAAAGTGCAATTCGACTGTAATTTGGCATTGTGTCACTTGTTTGTGTCAAATATTGAATATGTTGATTTGGTAAAATTCGATTGAAAATTGAGTGAGAAAAATAAATTAATATTAATAAATATATAATTAATTAAACAAGTATTCGGGTCGGCCCGCTTCGCGGGCCCAAAATCGATAGCCTGGAAGAAGAAAAAAAAAAACGCCCCCTGAAAAAATCGAACCTGCACCCATCTGGAAACAATAAAGGCCACCCAGCCACTTATGTCTTTATGTTATTATTTCACAGTGTTTAATATATATCCCTTAAAATTAGAGGGTTGGACAAAATTAAAAAGGTAATCAAAAGGGGGTGAAATTTTACATAATGTAAAGACCGGGGGGGGGGGGGGGGGGGGGGGGGGGGGGGGTTAGGTGACAAAATTGTGAAAAAGTTTCAAATGAATAGTTTCATTTTTTTGACTTTTTGTGTTTTCTAACCGCTTCGCCGGGCCCAAAAATCGATAGCCTGGAAGAAGAAAAAAAAAAAAAAAACGCCCCCTGCAAGAATCGAACATGCACCCATCTGGAAACAATAAAGGCCACAAAGCCACACAGCCACTTATGTCTTTGTATTATATTTCACAGTATTTAATATATATTCCTTAAAATTAGAGGGTTGGACAAAATTAAAAAGGTAATCAAAAGGGGGTGAAATTTAACATAATGTAAAGACCGGAGGGGGGGGGGTGGTTTAGATGACAAAATTGTGAAAAAGTTTCAAATGAATAGTTTCATTTTTTTGGCATTTTGTGTTTTCTAATTGAATATATATATAATAATTTGAAAAATGTGTGATTGGTTGATGAATAAACTCACGGACCACAAACTGTTAGTAAACATATATAAACGAAACTGAATCAGCGTAAAGAAATTGCAATAGAACATAATAATTATATTATCTACATGCAATATAGAGATAAGCAAAAACGTAAAACGATCAAACCGAACTAGAGGGTTGAACCGGGCTTGTGTTTGACACAATTCCCTTAAACAGATTCGACGTCTGTTCTCAGGGTACACCGGCTCGAAGCAACGTACTACCGGACTAGAACACTTGCCTGAAAAAGAGACTGGAAGCGGGGTGACCGAAGTTGTAAGGAGACGAATGTTGGAAGATGAAAATTGAATTTGATGCTCTCAAATTCGTAAGTGGGTTGAGTTTATGTTGCAAGTATGTAGAAGATTTGTGCGTGTTTATTTTCAATACCTAAGGTTGGTATTTATAGTGAAAACGCAATCTTTTAAAACCGGAAATGATTTACAAAATCAACAAATAATGAAAAGATTTGTTCTTGGTGGACAAGAAAAATCATTTTCCTTGGTTGATAAGGTAAACGCGTTTTGGTTTCAAAAAACTGGCTCGCACGGGCCTGGATTTTCGGAGCTGCATTCGTGCGGGCACGCACTGGATTAGAGAAATCCCAAGCCCAAATCCATTTTCTGCACCCCCTGCGCGCGTAGGCAGGGGCGATTTTATGAAGGGACAAGCGTGGGCAGCCGCCCCCAGTGGATTTGCAATTTTCAGTGTAAAAATTTTGGATTTTTCGACTTTGTCGCCAGTGGAATTTTTTTTGCCCCAAAACCTTCAAATTTTGCCCAAAAATCTCCAAATTTTACCCACAAACCTTCAAATTTTGTCCACAAACCTTCAAATTTTGTCCCCAAACCTCCATAATTTGCCTAAAAACCTCCATTTTTTGTCCCAAAACCTCCATATTTTGCCCAAAAAAATTGTTACGGTTTTAATTTTTTTTTTTGCCCCCAGTGAAAAAAATCCTGGTACCGCCACTGCGTGTAGGCAAAGGAGTAAAACACACATACACAAGTTCACAACATAGCTTGGAGTCAAAAGCTTATATACACCCCAAATTTCCCTCTTTGGGTCGATGTGGGACAAGTCCCCATTCCACTCAGCTTTTGTACGAAACACCCAACTTTGAGACGCGATATCTCATACACCTTTTATCCGTTTTAGACACACTTTAGCTCGTTTTAAAACTCTTGTCAAGGACTACAATAACCACTAAATATTTACTACGTAGTAATATATAATGCTTTATCGTATATTAAAATGTGTCTAAAGTTGGTTAAAATAATATATAATGCTTTATCGTATATTAAAATGTGTCTAAAGTTGGTTAAAATACACTCTATTTCACCAAATTTTCCAACACAAACAAATCGTCACTTTTGTAACTGACGGGCGGAGTATTGACTAACTGACGCTCCGATAACGACGTCAGTTTTCATCAGTTAATGCTATGTCATGTAACGGAGGGTTAGAAATGGTCTTAGCTGATTTTGCATTATTCAATTGCAATTTTACACCCCTTCTTTATTGAGTGTTTTATTATTATTAGCCAAAGTATTTTTTTTTTCTTTTGAAAAGCTTAGCCAACGTACTAAAGATCTTTGGGAATGAATGACAACATTGTTTGATAAGCTTCTTGGTGGACACACCACTATTCGGTCAAAGTGATAAGTTGTTTTTATTGTTGCACTCCATGAATTCATTAATGTACTTGGCGTTTGTGATTAACATGAACATAACATGACATTTGAATGGAATTTGATGACTATAACCAAGATAGAACCAGCCAAAGTTAGCATGAGCAAATTTGAGCAAATTGTGATGCTTCCTTTAAGTGTCTAACAATTGAATTGAAGTTCGATTGTTGCTTCTTTATCAACAATCGTACAACAAACTGATTGAGATATTCATATTAAATGTTGTATTGTAATCGTCTTCAATACAATATTTAATTTCGATACTAACATATTTTCTTCATGATAATTGTATTAAAAATTTGATTGGTATCTGTAATTATCTTCAATACTAGCGTTTTCAAAAAATAATTTTTATGATGCCGTGCAACTAACGTGCAATGCACGAGTTCTTACACGCTAATTAATTTCAGTATCTATCTATGTTTATAGTATTCATCACACAACACAAGACTTAGATTAATAATACACCAAAACCTTTTATTTAAGAAACAATAACTTGGAGATAGCCAATGACTAAATCATCATACAAAGACAATGTTGAATGCCTTAACATGAGTTAAGTAATACATCAGATGAAACAAAAGCGAAGGTAAACAAAAACAATCTTTAAAAACATATGGTTACCATGATCAATTAAATCATTTCGCTCTAATTTAATTCAAACAACATTAAGCGGGGTTAGCATTGATGCACAACCATTCCCCGACAAAGACCTTGTCACAGTTTAGGTTAGGGTTGAAGGCACTGAAAGCAGCAGGGGTGAGGCCGAATCCCTTAATGATGCTGAAACATGTGTCCCCGACTGCTGTCCCATAGATTTCGTTACACACCAATGTTGCTGGCTTCGGAGTCCCTAACGTTAACCAGTTTGATAATGAATATGATCAAAATTATAGAAGCAGAGAAAATTAGAGTATGCTAAATATTGCTAATTACTATACGCTTTGAAAAATATTACTACTAGAAAAGAGATGAGGCAATTAACTTACTCTTGCTGCTTAATGTCATTTTACTTTCTCCCATGGAGATAACGAGAGCTAAGGAAAGAAAAAGAACGAAGATGAAAAACATGGAGCCGTTGCGGTTTGCCATTTACGATATCTTGCTAGTTTTATTAAATAACAAATTTTATCAATTGATAGTGAAAATGGGATGGTTTTAAACCTTTAGAAGTAAAGAAGTATAAATAGAGCAACAGGGCATATAATTTGTAAATGTGACCAAGGATAAAAAAACAAAAAAACATTGTTATGATAAGACCAGTGCTGACCACGCGTCAGCTTGCAAGGTCAGTCCTTGCTGGCATTTCTAACAACATAAAACAATGATGTCACAACATAAAACAATGATGTCACTGTATCCAAATTCGGCAACATGTATTGGTATATATGCTAAATATGATTATTGATCATGCTGAAGGTTTCAGCAAGCGTATGAAGAGTAAACAGTAAACATATAAGGTTTTTTCTGTTTAGATTACCATGTGAACTAGAATATTTTTCATTCAGATGAGTTCGCCCTATCCGGGTATCTTGTGACCGGTTTCGTTCCATTTCCCCGACCACTCCAAGATATGCTTACGTAAACACATAGCAAGCATACACGCACCCTACAAAAACATCGTTAACGTAGGACCAGCTTACTTGGTGGAAAGTATAAAGGGGATTATTAAAATGCATTGCAAGATAGTGAATGAACCAAACATGAGAAAGATAAAAATCTTGATATTATCATACAAAGAGAGGACGGCCTCATTGTAAATGTAAACTACATGAAACAATGATAATAGATTGATAGGTACGTATATATACGATTATAATACTGTTAAACTGGGACTCTTTGGAGATAATTTCAAGTCATATACTACAAATGTGAAATTAGATACGGATCATCACACGTGAACGCCACGGGGTTCTCATGAAACCGTTGCATATATGTTGTGCATTGAGTTCTCATAGTTGTACTAAAATGCCAACGGGGAAAAGATAATGGTGACGTGTCTACATTCACATGTGACAACCAACGCTCCCACAGTAAAACCTTATTCAAAAGAAGACAAAAGTATGTAATCGAAGGTTGTACTCACTCAGTCCTATTTTGTCATGTTACTTTTTAAAGCGTTTCATTGTAAATTCTCAAATATCGTGTTATATATCTGTATTATATAAGTAGTTAATGAAACTTATTACTTCGTAGATAATAGTATATTTAAACTCAATCTATTTAAAATAATTTTTATCAAATATTATATAACACAAATAAATAATCTATTTATCTATCTATCTATCTATCTATCTATCTATCTATCTATAAAATCATATAATGATAATGTCATTATTAGACTAATTTCTTTGTTAAGAAAAAAAAAATCTAAACATTGTGAGTGATGTCATTAATCTAAATAATTTTGAATTAAAATTAAATCTTATTAATTAATTATTATTATTAAATCTAATTAATAATTATTTTAATTATTAAAATTAAATAATTTTGAATTATTTTAATTAATTATTTTGAATTGAGTACGAGAAGGTATAAAAGTTAGGCAGAAGAAAACCAATTCTAAATTTATATTTTAATTTACACTTTTAAAATAAAATGACAATCGATATTATCTCTTATTATTGGATGTGGATTGTTTAATATGCATTTTAGGTGTTTTATTGAATGTTCAGCTGACGAGTTTCTTAGTCGGACTCTGTGTTTCCACGAGTTATTAAACTAAATAACTTTAGCATTTACGTTCACTTAATACTTAAAACATATCATTAAACTGTTTCGTTTAAACAAACCGTAGTTCTACGGGTCATTTCACTAGTTTTAAAATTAAAGTGAAAAATAAAACCTTTTTTGAAAAATAAAAATAAGACAATTATTATGAATACGTGAGTATATTACAGGTACATAAATAAAGGGGATAAGATGTCCATCAGTCCATGTCACGATATGAACCATGTGTCCTTATTTATTGTTCAATTGTCACGTGATGTAACTTGTAATATCGGGGTTGCGCTGCGTAGTGCATATGCAAGGTGATGCAAATCAAATTATGGAGCTATTTTTGTAGACGACTTGATTCGTAAAAGCTTCACTTACTCCGTAATGGAGTAATTAAGAGTTTGTCTTAAAAAATTACTGTAATAGACATCATAAAAAGGTTAACTTTGTTAGGATTTGTGACCTAACAATAAGGGTAATTCCAAAGATTAACCAACCCACAATAGACAAACGAAGAAAAAAAACTAGAAATTTAAGAATACAATGATTTAACGTGGTTATATGTAATTAATGATTGATTACTTTAATCCACGGACCAAACTCGAGAGAGAAATTATTGATAGAATTTGTGATGAGTTACTATGAGATTATGGGTCTATTTATAAGGAAACATTAAACCTAAAATCTTGTTGCACAAATTTAACTTGGCCTTCAAATACTAGAAACATTCCATAAATATCAACTCCTTGTTCCTTAAGTAAAACTTGTCTTCCAAGCTTTACTTGTTCTCCAAGCTTTAACTTAATCTCCAAGTTAATTTTACCTTGTTTCCTTTTTTGTTTAATCTACTTCATTGTTGCACAATTTTACCTTGTTTCCCTACCCACAATCATAGATGTAACTCATTTTCCAATATCTCGTCAGAAATGTAAAATATTTGCGGAGTAATTATTTTCTCAATATACCGTGAGAAAATGTACACCGAATTCTATGTTTAGACTTAGATTTAAAATTGTTCAATATTTGATTTCAAACCTGATAGCTCGAATATCGAATCAAGTTAAAATCGAAAAGATAACACAAAATTTGAATTCGATTTAAAGTTTGGTTCGGTTTCCAAATTTGAATTCAATTACACGTACACTTCTCGGTCTTTTTATAAATCGGGTTTAACCGAAAACATGAATTCAAAACTGAATCAATTAAAAATATATTAAGTTATTTATATAATATATAATATAATGAATACAATATATATAAACGAAATAGCAATTTTAAAATCCAAAGTTGAATTTCATTAGAATCATTATGATTATTTGGTTAAATTGTGACTTTTTTAGGTTTATTAGTTAATGAAATTGAATTCGATTTCGGTTTCCCATTTTGCCTCTTAAATTATCAAACCGGAACCAAATGAATTTAGAACACCGAAAACTGAAATTGTGAACACCTCCACTTGCGTTAGAAATTAGACCACTCGTAACGGTAGGGGGCGTGGGTTGCTTTTTGATGACTAGGACGTGTGGGTTGTTTGTGTGAAGTAGTGGTGGTGTGAGTTCGTTGTAGTGACCCGAACTTTTCCATGTTTATATATATTAATTGAGATTGATATTTACATGACTAAATGTTTCCAACGTGTTAAGCAATCAAACTTGTTAAGACTTGATTAAATGAAATAAGTTTCATATAGACAATTGATCACCCAAGTTGACCGGCGATTCACGAACGTTACAAATTTGTAAAAACTACATGTTTTGGTATATATAGACACACATATATATATATATATATATATATATATATATATATATATATATATATATATATATATATATATATATATATATATATGGTTGACATGAGATTATGATGAGTACGTATCTCACTAAGTATATTAACAATGTGTGATATACATAAGAAATGATATTACTAAGTTAAGAAACTCGAAATGATATATATAACGATTATCGTTATGATAACGTCTACTAAATACATATGTATCATATTAAGATATTGATACAATATATTTAACATGATAAAATGATATTTAAATATATCATTAAGTGTGTTAACAATGAACTACATATGTAAGAACAAGACTACTAACTCAAGAATTACGAAACGAGACTTATATGTAACGATTATCGTTGTAACGATATTTTAATGTATATATCATATTAAGAGATATTCATACATCATAATATCATGATAACATAATAATTTAACATCTCATTTGATATAATAAACATTGGGTTAACAACATTAATTGAGATCGTTAACTTAAAGGTTTCAAAACAACACTTACATGTAACGACTAACGAAGACTTAACGACTCCATTAGAATGTATATACATGTTGTGTTTTGATATGTATTCTTACACTTTTGAAAGACTTCAAGACATATATCAAAGTACTTCTACTTAACAAAAATGCTTACAATTACATCCTCGTTCAGTTTCATCAACAATTCTACTCGTATGCACCCGTATTCGTACTCGTACAATACACAGCTTTTAGATGTATGTACTATTGGTATATACACTCCAATGATCAGCTCTTAGCAGCCCATGTGAGTCACCTAACACATGTGGGAACCATCATTTGGCAACTAGCATGAAATATCTCATAAAATTACAAAAATATTAATAATCATTCATGACTTATTTACATGAAAATAAAATTACATATCCTTTATATCTAATCCATATACCAACGACCAAAAACACCTACAAACACTTTCATTCTTCAATTTTCTTCATCTAATTGATCTCTCTCAAGTTCCATCTTCAAGTTCTAAGTGTTCTTCATAAGTTCCATAAGTATAGTTTCATAAAAATCAAGAATACTTCCAAGTTTGCAAGTCTACTTCCAAGCTTTCTAATCCATTCCAAGTAATCATCTAAGATCAAGGAACCTTTGTTATTTATAGTAGGTTATCTTTCTAATTCAAGGTAATATTCATATTGAAACTTTGATTCAATTTCTACAACTATAACAATCTTATTTCGAGTGAAAATCTTACTTGAACTGTTTTCGTGTCATGATTCTGCTTCAAGAACTTTCAAGCCATCCAAGGATCCTTTGAAGCTAGATCCATTTTTCTCATTTCCAGTAGTTTTATCCAGAAAACTTGAGGTTGTAATGATGTTCATAACATCATTCGATTCATACATATAAAGCTATCTTATTCGAAGGTTTAAACTTGTAATCACTAGAACATAGTTTAGTTAATTCTAAAATTGTTCGCAAACAAAAGTTAATCCTTCTAACTTGACTTTTAAAATCAACTAAACACATGTTCTATATCTATATGATATGCTAACTTAATGATTTAAAACCTGGAAACACGATGAACACCATAAAATCAGATATACGCCGTCGTAGTGAAACCGGGGGCTGTTTTGGTTTAGATAATTAAAAACTATGATAAACTTTGATTTAAAATTTGTTCTTCTGGGAAAATGATTTTTCATATGAACATGAAACTATATCCAAAAATCTTGGTTAAACTCAAAGTGAAAGTATGTTTTTCAAAATGGTCATCAAGATGTCGTTCTTTCGACGGAAATGACTACCTCTTTAGTAATTGACATGTAACTTAAATTTCTAACTATAAACCTATACTTTTTCTGTTTGGATTCTTAAATTAGAGTTCAATATGAAACCATAGCAATTTGATTCACTCAAAACGGATTTAAAATGAAGAAGTTATGGGTAAAACAAGATTGGATAGTTTTGATCTTTTTAGCTACTTGAAATGTTTAACAAATCTATACAAATCATATCCTAGCTAACTTATATTGTATTATACATGTATTCTAATATATTATGTAATCTTGAGATACCATAGACACGTATGCAAATGTTTTGACATATCATATCGACCCATGTATATATATTATTTGGAACAACCATAGACACTCTATATGCAGTAATGTTGGAGTTAGTTATACAAGGTTGAGGTTGATTCCAAAAATATATATACTTTGAGTTGTGATCTAGCCTGAGACGCGTATACACTGGGTCGTGGATTGATTCAAGATAATATATATCGATTTATTTCTGTACATCTAACTGTGGACAACTAGTTGTAGGTTATTAACGAGGACATCTGACTTAATACACTCAAATCTTTAAAACATAATAAAAATGGTTGTAATTATATTTTGATCATACTTTGATATATATGTACATATTTGTATAGGTTCGTGAATCGATCCGTGGCCAAGTCTTATTTTTGAGGAAGGAAATATCTGTGAAAGTGAGTTATAGTCCCACTTTTAAAATCTAATATTTTTGGGATGAGAATACATGCAGGTTTTATAAATGATTTACAAAATAGACACAAGTACGTGAAACTACATTCTATGGTTGAATTATCGAAATCGAATATGCCCCTTTTTATTAAGTCTGGTAATCTAAGAATTAGGGAACAGACACCCTAATTGATGCGAATCCTAAAGATAGATCTATTGGGCCTAACAAACCCCATCCAAAGTACCAGATGCTTTAGTACTTCGAAATTTATATCATATCCGAAGGGTGTCCCGGAATGATGGGGATATTCTTATATATGCATCTTGTTAATGTTGGTTACCAGGTGTTCACCATATGAATGATTTTTATCTCTATGTATGGGATGTGTATTGAAATATGAAATCTTGTGGTCTATTGTTACGATTTGGTATATATAGGTTAAACCTATAACTCACCAACATTTTTGTTGACGTTTAAAGCATGTTTATTCTCAGGTGAATACTAAGAGCTTCCGCTGTTGCATACTAAAATAAGGACAAGATTTGGAGTCCATGTTTGTATGATATTATGTAAAAACTGCATTCAAGAAACATATGTCGATGTAATATATTTCTATTGTAAACCATTATGTAATGGTCATGTGTAAACAGTATATTTTAGATTATCATTATTTGATAATCTACATAATGCTTTTAAAACCTTTATTGATAAAATAAAGGTTATGGTTGTTTTAAAAATGAATGCAGTCTTTGAAAAAACGTCTCATATAGAGGTCAAAACCTCGCAACGAAATCAATTAATATGGAACGTTTATAATCAATATGAACGGGACATTTCAGTTGGTATCCGAGCGTTGGTCTTAGAGAACCAGAAAATTTGCATTAGTGTGTCTTATCGAGTTTGTTAGGATGTATTAGTGAGTCTGGACTTCGACCGTGTTTTCTTTAAAAATGATTGCTTAACATTTTTGTTAGAAACTATATATTATTAACATGTAAATATTATGTGATATATTAATCTCTTAACATGTTTGATATTGTGTGATAGATGTCTACCTCTAGCACAAATCCCATTGACTCACCTAATAATAACGAAGAGTCGAATATATATTGGCAAGATTCACAAGTTCCCGAAGAACCGGAAGAAGGGGAAACGGAACCGGAAGAAGAGGAACCGGAAGAAGAGGAACCAGAAGAAGAGGAACCGGAAGAAGAAGAGGTTCCGGAGGGGGGAATAGTAGGAACCACAGAAAACCGGTCAAATAAAAGAAAATCCTCAACCAATGGACCAAAGTTAATAATGGTCAATGGTGTTTCCGCAAAGGAAGCAAAATATTGGGAAAATTACCAATTTTTCGATGAATCGGATCCTGATGAGGATTTCGATGATGTTATAGAAATTATCCTGACCCAATTTAATGAGGCAAAAGAAAATAATAAGGGAAAAGGCATCAAAATAGAGAAATCTGATTCCGACCCCGATGAACTTTATATGTACCGTCAACACCCGTATTTTCAATATCGTGACAATAACCCGGGAACCTCTAAACCACCAGGTTTTTCTAAACCAATGTGGAAAACGACGGCTCGTATTAGAGGAACATCATATATCCCTAGAAAATTAGGAAAAAGAACCAAGTCTGAAGAAGAAGAAACGAGTGATTCATATTAGAGGGGTGTGAGCATGTTGTGTAATAAATGTATTGTAGTGTGCTTGAACTTTTATGTTCTATGTAAAAATTGCTTGTATTGTTTGTTATTACGAATCTAATCCTTGTCTATTTTACAGTATAAAAATAAAATGGACGTTAAGGGTAGACAACCGAATATTTTAGAAGACCTACCAGAGGATATGATTGAGGAAATCTTGACTAGAGTCGGTCAGAATTCATCAGCACATTTAGTTATGGTGAAATTAACTTGTCAAACATTTGAAAGACTTTTCAGAAATGCCTTAGTTTATAAAAGGCTTTCCTTTGATAGGTGGGGTATATCACATTGGGAAGACTTTAAGTTACGCCGTGTTTTCTTTAAAGCGTTAAATGCGGGGAACCCAAATGCAATTTTACGCTACGGGTTAAGAACCTATTTTGACTCAACATATCCCAACATAGGATTTCGTGAATTAGAAAGAGCTTCTAACATGCAACATAAAGAAGCATGTTATGCTTACGGGTTAGTGATGTTCGCTTCTTACCAAAGTGAGAAAAAGAACATCGGATTGCAGCTTTTAAATAAAACTTTCCCACAAGTGACGGATTCAGTAGTTGGGGTGAGAAACAAGGTTTTTAGATTATTACGGGGCTGTTGGACATTACGAAACCCTCGTCCTTTTGACGACATTACAACATGCTGCCTAGCCAATGGCCATAACGGTTATTTTCCACAAGACCAAGGATGGGAAGTCGTCTTAGTAAAACCAGAATGCGTGACTTGTTTCTGGACTTATGAATTACGTGTCTTTATTTCCTTTGCTGAACAACTTGCATATTAACTAGATTTATCTTCAAAACTATCCTGTATCATAGTGTACTATATTTCATGTTATATGTAATATAGCGAAGTTGTAAGTTTGAAGAATATTTGTATGTGATATATTATTATAATCAGTTTTTCATATGGAATTGTAGTAGTTGAATTGTATATTAGCTACTAAGTATGAACTTAACGGGTAGGTAGTACCCGAATTTAAACTTATAAAACGCTAATATGAAGAAAAAGCTTTTATAAATGAGTTCATATTATGCTACGAGATACTATTGACTACTCTTAATATTCTGTATGATTAACTTGTTTCATTTGACTATTTTGAAGGAAATGGCACCGACTACTCAACACACCTTGAATATGAGCGAAGAGGAATTTCTTGCCTTTCTTGCTTCAAACATAGCCGCAGTACAGGCCGCGCTACATACCAACAATAACTCTGAATCTAGCAATACAACTAATGGCGCAAGAAATCGTGTAGGATGCTCCTACAAGGAATTCACTGCCTGCAAACCTTCAGAATTTGATGGGACCGAAGGACCAATCGGATTGAAACGGTGGACCGAGAAAGTTGAATCGGTGTTTGCCATAAGTAAGTGTGACGACCCGGAAAATTTCGACCAAATTTAAACTTGATCTTTATATGATTCCGACACGATAAGCAAAGTCTGTAATATCGAGTCTCGAACATTTTGAAACTATGTTTATATATTCAATTGACCTTCGACTGTTCTTGGCGATTCACGAACCATTAATTGTAAATAGATATGTGTGTATGTATATATAAATAGCAATTTGAAATATAATATAATAAAATAAAAATAGGATATAGGTTGTTAACACTCACTAAACCCAAAGTCTATGTCGACATTTTTAAAGGTGTCAACTTTACCTTAAACATGTATACGCTAGTAATCGTATCAAGAATTTTAAGAAAATTGTTGTACAATATAAGAAGATTTTTATTTTTGATATTAATCATATATCACAAAATATTCTTACGAGTTTTATGATAGATAACAATAATTACCACAACTAGTTACTTTTATATGTTTTCTAAATTGCATGTCTCAACCTATATCACAAGCTATATATACATACAATAAGCCTTCCTTGTCATTTTTCTTTTTATCACTCGACATCTGGATTATTGATTTAGGTCATAGACCCCACTAACATATGTATGGCACCACTCTTCATATTCATTTTAACTTTTAACCAATATATTAAAAAGTCTAGTGAATATATAAATATAAAGTTATTGAATGATGTACCATTCCAACACAAACACACTAATTTTGTTTGTATCTACTTTTTCTTGATTGAATGACGAAATAAGAGAACCACTTGTTTTAATTCTGTGAACTGATTAGGTGGTGAAATTACAGTATTTTTCAATTCACTTTTCATTTTCAGTTACATATTATCTCTACATATATATTTACATATACATACAACATATAGATTAACAATCTTCACACTCTCATTCTCCACTCCATCACCAACTTTGTTTTTCTTATTCCTGTCGACCAAAGCCACCCTTCACCTTGATGATCTTCAAACAACCACTCTTTACCACTAACATCGATCACCATTATCATTAAACATCATCCACTTGCTGCTGCTAGCCGAAGATAATCACAGCCTTACACCTCAACCACCCATCTCCTTCATCAAACACCATCCTTGTTACTATAAGGCTGCTGCTACAGCTGCTCTAAAAACTGTATATCGAATTAAAAGAATTAACAGAAAGTGACTGAAAAACATCTGTTACCTCATCAATCTGTGAAGGATTCGAATGTGACCCAGTTGAACTCTAAAGTCACCATTTTCCTTGTTGGCTTCCAACAAAGAAGATAAGTCTGCATATTTCTCAACACCAACCTTTTTCATAAAATTTTCATCATCAACATTATCACAGATCTTAATATGGTTGATGAAAGCAATCGTGGACAAAGATTTAATTGCAACACGTACCTTTGAGTAGTTACAGCAGCTATCATCTTCATGTTAGCAAGAATTAAACCCCAAATCACTATTTTTCTTCTATTTCCAACCTGTTTTCTGTTTCAAGCTGAGGACCACCCTCATCAAATATAACCAAATACCACCACCATCAACTAATCGTTGTTGTTACTATTCGATGATCAACACCATATTCACCATGTCTACTACAACTAAAACCATGAATTAACTACTGCTGTAGTTTAGCTTATCACCATCACAAACCCATCTCCATTACCTCTTTTACTACCATCAAAACCCATTATCTCATTAACTTTGATTCCCTTTTACTCCACAAAACCTATCAAACCGATTACTTTTTATTTTCCTGTCTAAACAGACCTAAATCACAGCTACTGCTATACTGCAGTATATTTCTGTGTCAATCGATGTAAAACACAACAACCCAACACAAACCAGAATATTTATCATCGTTTTCTCTACTATTAATCACTGCTATATTCTGTTTTAATTTGAAAAATCACAGATCACCATTAACAACTAACCATTAAAATACCACTTGTCATCATCGATTGCTGCATATATATATACTTCTATTCAACAATCAACCCAACAATATAATACAAAACCTGAAATTATTACTACTGCTATGATGATAAAGAACAGATTACCTACTATGCCTATTCTTCTGTGTAAATTAATAACATCTGCTAGATCGATTGATTTTGTTGATGCTTTAATCGATCTACTTTTGCTCCTATCCTGTCAACAAACATCATCAAAGGTAATTCTAAATTTTTATTTTTTTATTTTCGACTGCTACTGTTCCGAATATGATTGCCAAATAGATTACCTGCTCGATCGATTGATGAAATCAGTTGACTTGTTATCCAGAGATGATTTCCATTTGATTAACCTAGTGATGATGATGAAGATGATGATTGATGATTGAGTATTAGGCGATGATGTTTATTTCTCTGCGTTTTATTTTTTTTCTACTTCGATCTGTTTGGGGAGCATCCATTAAACGCGTATTTTTATACATGAGGTATAATTATTTATTATTATTATTATTATTATTATTATTATTATTATTATTATTATTATTATTATTATTATTATTATTATTATTATTATTATTATTATTATTATTATTATTATTATTATTATTATTACTATTATTATTATTATTATCATTAATGTTAAAATTATTTTATAAAAGTATTATTGTTATTACTATTATTATTATTATTAATTAATATTAAAAAGATTATTACAATTGTAGTTATTATTATTATTATAAAGATATTATAACTTTTTACTTATTATTATTATTATTATTATTATTATTATTATTATTATTATTATTATTATTATTATTATTATTATTATTATTATTATAACTATATTATTATTATGGTTATCATTTTTTTTACTACTAGTATCATTATTATTATTATTACAATAAAAGTTTGTCATATAAAATTTTACTTAATAAAACTAGATTAATATTTTATTTAAAGTATATAACATAAATATTTAATTAAAACCACTAATAAAACATATAAAATATAAAATAACATTTATACCACTAGTTATATACAAAATTGTTCGATTACAATTATATGTGTTAATATACATAATTGAATATAGGTTCGTGAATCCGAGGCCAACCATGTATTGTTCAATATAGTCATATGTATTTTTACTACAAAATACATTAGGTGAGTTTCATTTGCTCCCTTTTACTCTTTACATTTTTGGGACTGAGAATACATGCGCTGTTTTTACAACTGCTTTATTAAATGCTTTTGAAATATATTTTGAACTGAGAATACATGAAAGGTTTTTATAAATGTTTGACGAGATAGACACAAGCAAAACATTCCTCGAATGAATTATTATGCAGACAGAAGTTCTGCGGATTATTGTTGAATTATGTGGACATGATAATTACCACCATTGAATTATGCGGACAAGATAATTGCCACCATTGAATTATGTAGACATGATAATTGCCACCAATTGATATGAATGTTATGTATCGAGAGAATGATTTTATACACAGGTTATGTGTATGTTATTTTTGTGCACGAGATATGTGTACGGTTACTAAGATTTATGAAAGATGATTTCGTACACGAGAAAGGTGTACTGTATTTAAAAGATATCGCATGTACATTACAGGTGGGTATAGGATTCGGGCCCATTTGTATCATGCATGATTTAAATCTTGTGGTCTATCAAAATGATGAATTTTATTGTTTTATAATAAACTTATGAACTCACCAACCTTTTGGTTGACACTTGAAAGCATGTTTATTCTCAGGTATGAAAGAAACATTCCGCTGTGCATTTGCTCATTTTAAAGACGTTATTTGGAGTCGATCATCGCAATGGAACCATATGTTGGTGACTTCGTCCAGATGGATTAGGACGGGTCATTTCAGTAAGTGTGCTGAAGGAGACAAAGTGAAGTACGCTACGCATACCTACACAGGTATTGCGTTAACATGGTGGAATACCTATCTAGAGCAAGTGGGACAAGATGCTGCTTACGCGCTACTGTAGTCAGCATTCAAGCACTTGATGAACGAGAAGTACCATCCCAAAACTGAGGTCAATAAGCTCAAGTCAGAACTTAGAGGGTTACGAACACAGGGATTCGATATTACTTCGTACGAAAGACGATTCACAGAATTGTGCCTATTGTGTCCAAGAGCGTTCGAAGATGAGGAAGAGAAGATCGACGCGTTTGTGAAAGGGTTACCGGAGAGAATCCAAGAAGATATAAGTTCACACGAGCCTGCCTCCATACAAAAGACATGTAGAATGGCTCACAAACTAGTGAACCAGATTGAGGGAAGAATTAAAGAACAGGCGGCCGAAGAGGCCAACCTGAAGCTAGTCAAAAGAAAGTGGGAGGAAAACAGTGATAAAAGTCACCAATACAACAACAACTATCCCAACAATCGCAACATCAATCGCAACTACAACAAACGGCACAACAACAACAACAACAACTACAACAATCATCCCAACAACAATAACAACCGCAACACCTACAACAACAATCATAAGCAGCTATGCCAAAGGTGTGAAAAGTATCACTCGGGGTTCTGCACCAAATTTTGAAACAAGTGTAAAAGAAATGGTCATAGCGCGGCGAAGTGTGAGGTCTACGGACCAGGGGTTAACAGAACGAAAGGAACAAATGGTGTCAGAATGAGTAATGGCGGAGCAAGTAGTGTCGGAGCAAGTTATGCCAATGTAGTTTGTTATAAATGTGGAAAACCAGGCCACATTATTAGAAATTGCCCGAACCAGGAGAACACAAATGGACAAGGCCGCAGAAGAGTTTTCAATATTAATGCGGCAGAGGCACAGGAAGACCCGGAACTTGTTACGGGTACGTTTCTTATTGACAATAAATCTGCTTACGTTTTATTTGATTCGGGTGCGGATAGAAGCTATATGAGTAGAGATTTTTGTGCTAAATTAAGTTGTCCATTGACGCCGTTGGATAGTAAATTTTTACTCGAATTAGCAAACGGTAAATTAATTTCAGCAGATTATATATGCCGGAATCGAAAAATTAAACTGGGTAGCGAAATATTTAAGATTGATTTGATACCAGTAGAGTTAGGGAGTTTTGATGTAATAGTTGGCATGGACTGGCTGAAGGAGATGAAAGCAGAGATCGTATGTTACAAAAATGCAATTCGCATTATACGAGAAGAAGGAGAACCCTTAATGGTGTACGGAGAAAAGGGCAACACGAAGCTACATCTTATTAGTAATTTGAAGGCACAAAAACTAATAAGAAAAGGTTGCTATGCTGTTCTAGTACACGTCGAGAAAGTACAAACTGAAGAAAAGAGCATCAATGATGTTCCCGTTGTAAAAGAATTTCCCGATGTATTTCCGAAAGAATTACCGGGACTACCTCCACATCGATCTGTTGAATTTCAAATAGATCTTGTACCAGGAGCTGCACCAATAGCTCATGCTCCTTACAGACTCGCACCCAGCGAGATGAAAGAACTGCAAAGCCAACTGCAAGAACTATTAGAACGTAGTTTCATTTGACCAAGCACATCACCATGGGGAGCTCCTGTATTGTTTGTCAAGAAGAAGGATGGTACATTTAGGTTGTGTATTGACTACAAAGAGTTGAATAAACTTACCATCAAAAACCGTTATCCACTGCCGAGAATTGACGACTTATTTGATCAACTACAAGGATCGTCGGTTTATTTGAAAATCGATTTACGTTCTGGATATCATCAAATGCGAGTAAAGGAGGATGATATTCCAAAAACTGCTTTTAGGACGCGTTATGGTCATTACAAGTTTATGGTTATGCCGTTTGGATTGACTAATGCACCAGCTGTGTTCATGGACCTTATGAACTGAGTGTGTGGGCTATATCTTGACAAGTTTGTCATTGTTTTCATCGATGACATACTTATTTACTCAAAGAATGATCAAGAGCACGAAGAACATTTGAGAAAAGTGCTAGAAGTATTAAGGAAAGAAAAATTGTACGCTAAGTTTTCAAAGTGTGCATTTTGGTTGGAAGAAGTTCAATTTCTCGGTCACATTGTGAACAAAGAAGGTATCCAGGTGGACCCGGTAAAGATCGAAACCGTTGAAAAGTGGGAAACCCCAAAAACTCCGAAGCATATACGTCAAGTTTTAGGATTGGCTGGTTACTACAGAAGATTCATCCAAGATTTCTCCAAAATAGCAAAACTCTTGACTGCATTAACGCATAAAGGGAAGAAATTTGAATGGAAGGATGAACAATAGAAGGCATTTCAGTTATTGAAGAAAAAGCTAACTACAACACCTATATTGGCATTGCCTGAAGGGAATGATGATTTTGTGATTTATTGTAACGCATCAAAGCAAGGTCTCAGTTGTGTATTAATGCAACGAATGAAGGTGATTGCTTATATGTCTAGACAATTGAAGATTCACGAGCAAAATTATACGACTCACAATTTGGAATTGGGTGCTGTTGTTTTTGCATTAAAGACTTGGAGGCATTATTTATATGGGGTCAAAAGTATTATATATACCGACCACAAAAGTCTCCAACATATATTTAATCAGAAGCAACTGAATATGAGACAACGCAGGTGGATTGAACTGTTGAATGATTATGATTTTGAGATTCGATACCACCTGGGGAAGGCGAATGTGGTAGCTGACGCTTTGAGTAGAAAGGACAGAGAACCTATACGGGTAAAAGCTATGAATATAATTATTCGTACTAACCTTACTACTCAAATAAAGGAGGCACAACAGGGGGTTGTAAAAGAAGGAAAGTTGAAGAATGAGATACCCAAAGGATCAGAGAAACATCTTAATATTCGGGAAGATGGAACCCGATATAGGGATGATAGAATTTGGGTACCAAGGTTTGGAGATGTGAGAGAAATGGTACTTAAGGAAGCACATAAAACCAGATATTCAATACATCCCGGAGCGGGGAAGATGTATAAAGATCTCAAGAAACACTTTTGGTGGCCGGGTATGAAAGCCGATATTACTAAATATGTAGGAGAATGTTTGATGTGTTCTAAGGTCAAAGCTGAACATTAGAAACCATCAGGTCTACTACAACAACCTGAAATCCCGGAATGGAAATGGAAAAACATTACCATGGATTTCATTACTAAATTGCCAAGGACTGCAAGTGGTTATGATACTATTTGGGTAATAGTTGGCCGTCTCACCAAGTCAGCACACTTCCTGCCAATGAGAGAAGATGACAAAATGGAGAAGTTGGCGCGATTGTATTTGAAGGAGGTTGTCTCCAGACATAGAATACCCGTCTCTATTATCTCTGATAGGGATGGTAGATTTGTTTCAAGGTTCTGGCAAACGTTGCAACAAGCATTGGGGACTCGTCTAGACATGAGTACTGCCTATCATCCACAAACTGATGGACAGAGCGAAAGGACGATACAAATGCTTGAAGACATGCTACCAGCATGTGTTATTGATTTTGGAAACAGTTGGGATCGACACCTACCGTTAGCAGAATTTTCCTACAACAACGGTTATCATTCTAGTATTGAGATGGCGCCGTTTGAGGCACTTTATGGTAGAAAGTGCAGGACTCCGATTTGTTGGAATGAAGTGGGGGATAGACAGATTACGGATCCGGAGATAATACAAGAAACTACCGAGAAAATCATCCAAATTCAACAACGATTGAAAACCGCCCAGAGTCGACAAAAGAGCTACGTGGACAGTAAAAGAAAAGATATAGAGTTTGAAATTGGAGAAAGGCATTGTTCGATTTGGTAAATGGGGGAAACTAAATCCAAGGTACATTGAACCATTCAAGATTATAGATCGTGTCGGACCAGTAGCTTACCAACTTGAGCTACCTCAACAACTCGCAGCTGTACATAACACTTTCCACGTCTCGAATTTGAAGAAATGTTTTGCTAAAGAAGATCTCACTATTCCGTTGGATGAAATCCAAATCAATGAAAAACTTCAATTCATTGAAGAACCCGTCGAAATAATGGATCGTGAGGTTAAGAGACTTATGAAAAACAAGATACCGATTGTTAAGGTTCGATGGAATGCTCGTAGAGGACCCGAGTTCACCTGGGAACGTGAAGATCAGATAAAGAAGAAATACCCGCATCTATTTCCAGAAGATTCATCAACACCTTCAACAGCTTAAAATTTCGGGACGAAATTTATTTAACGGGTAGGTACTGTAGTGACCCGAACTTTTCCATGTTTATATATATTAATTGAGATTGATATTTACATGACTAAATGTTTCCAACGTGTTAAGCAATCAAACTTGTTAAGACTTGATTAAATGAAATAAGTTTCATATAGACAATTGATCACCCAAGTTGACCGGCGATTCACGAACGTTACAAATTTGTAAAAACTACATGTTGTGGTATATATAGACATATATATATGGTTGACATGAGATTATGATGAGTAAGTATCTCACTAAGTATATTAACAATGTGTGATATACATAAGAAATGAGATTACTAAGTTAAGAAACTCGAAATGATATATATAACGATTATCGTTATGATAACGTCTACTAAATACATATGTATCATATTAAGATATTGATACACTATATTTAACATGATAAAATGATATTTAAATATATCATTAAGTGTGTTAACAATGAACTACATATGTAAAAACAAGACTACTAACTCAAGAATTACGAAACGAGACTTACATGGAACGATTATCGTTGTAACGATATTTTAATGTATATATCATATTAATAGATATTCATACATCATAATATCATGATAAAATAATAATTTAACATCTCATTTGATATAATAAACATTGGGTTAACAACATTAATTGAGATCGTTAACTTAAAGGTTTCAAAACAACACTTACATGTAATGACTAACGAAGACTTAACGACTCCATTAGAATGTATATACATGTTGTGTTTTGATATGTATTCTTACACTTTTGAAATACTTCAAGACATATATCAAAGTACTTCTACTTAACAAAAATACTTACAATTACATCCTCGTTCAGTTTCATCAATAATTCTACTCGTATACACCCGTATTCGTACTAGTACAATACACAGCTTTTAGATGTATGTACTATTGGTATATACACTCCAATAATCAGATCTTAGCAGCCCATGTGAGTCACCTAACACATGTGGGAACCATCATTTGGCAACTAGCATGAAATATCTCATAAAATTACAAAAATATTAGTAATCATTCATGACTTATTTACATGAAAATAAAATTACATATCCTTTATATCTAATCCATATACCAACGACCAAAAACACCTAAAAACACTTTAATTCTTCAATTTTCTTCATCTAATTAATCTCTCTCAAGTTCCATCTTCAAGTTCTAAGTGTTGTTCATAAGTTCCATAAGTATAGTTTCATAAAAATCAAGAATACTTCCAAGCTTTCTAATCCATTCCAAGTAATCATCTAAGATCAAGGAACCTTTGTTATTTACAGTAGGTTATCTTTCTAATTCAAGGTAATATTCATATTCAAACTTTGATTCAATTTCTACAACTATAACAATCTTATTTTGAGTGAAAATCTTACTTGAACTGTTTTCGTGTCATGATTCTGCTTCAAGAACTTTCAAGCCATCCAAGGATCCTTTGAAGCTAGATCCATTTTCTCATTTCCAGTAGTTTTATCTAGAAAACTTGAGGTAGTAATGATGTACATAACATCATTCGATTCATACATATAAAGCTATCTTATTCGAAGGTTTAAACTTGTAATCACTAGAACATAGTTTAGTTAATTCTAAACTTGTTCGCAAACAAAAGTTAATCCTTCTAACTTGACTTTTAAAATCAACTAAACACATGTTCTATATCTATATGATATGCTAACTTAATGATTTAAAATCTGGAAACACGATGAACACCATAAAATCGGATATACGCCGTCGTAGTGAAACCGGGGGCTGTTTTGGTTTAGATAATTAAAAACTATGATAAACTTTGATTTAAAAGTTGTTCTTCTGGGAAAATGATTTTTCATATGAACATGAAACTATATCCAAAAATCTTGGTTAAACTCAAAGTGAAAGTATGTTTTTCAAAATGGTCATCAAGATGTCGTTCTTTCGACGGAAATGACTACCTCTTTAGTAATTGACATGTAACTTAAATTTCTGACTATAAACCTATACTTTTTCTGTTTGGATTCTTAAATTAGAGTTCAATATGAAACCATAGCAATTTTATTCACTCAAAACGGATTTAAAATGAAGAAGTTATGGGTAAAACAAGATTGGATATTTTTGATCTTTTTAGCTACGGGAAATGTTTAACAAATCTATACAAATCATATCCTAGCTAACTTATATTGTATTATACATGTATTCTAATATATTATGTAATTTTGAGATACCATAGACACGTATACAAATGTTTTGACATATCATATCGACCCATGTATATATATTATTTGGAACAATCATAGACACTCTATATGCAGTAATGTTGGAGTTAGCTATACAGGGTTGAGGTTGATTCTAAAAATATATATACTTTGAGTTGTGATCTGGCCTAAGACGTGTATACACTGGGTCATGGATTGATTCAAGATAATATATATCGATTTATTTCTGTACATCTAACTGTGGACAACTAGTTGTAGGTTATTAACGAGGACAGCTGACTTAATACACTCAAATCTTTAAAACATAATAAAAATGGTTGTAATTATATTTTGATCATACTTTGATATATATGTACATATTTGTATAGGTTCGTGAATCGATCCGTGGCCAAGTCTTATTTTCGAGGAAGGAAATATCTGTGAAAGTGAGTTATAGTTCCACTTTTAAAATCTAATATTTTTGGGATGAGAATACATGTAGGTTTTATAAATGATTTACAAAATAGACATAAGTACGTGAAACTACATTCTATGGTTGAATTATCGAAATCAAATATGCCCCTTTTATTAAGTCTGGTAATCTAAGAATTAGGGAACAGACACCCTAATTGACGCGAATCCTAAAGATAGATCTATTGGGCCTAACAAACCCCATCCAAAGTACCAGATGCTTTAGTACTTCGAAATTTATATCATATCCGAAGGGTGTCCCGGAATGATGGGGATATTCTTATATATGCATCTTGTTAATGTCGGTTACCAGGTGTTCACCATATAAATAATTTTTATCTCTATGTATGGGATGTGTATTGAAATATAAAATCTTGTGGTCTATTGTTACGATTTGATATATATAGGTTAAACCTATAACTCACCAACATTTTTGTTGACGTTTAAAGCATGTTTATTCTCAGGTGAATACTAAGAGCTTCCGCTGTTGCATACTAAAATAAGGACAAGATTTGGAGTCCATGTTTGTATGATATTGTGTAAAAACTGTATTCAAGAAACATATGTCGATGTAATATATTTCTATTGTAAACCATTATGTAATGGTCATGTGTAAACAGTATATTTTAGATTATCATTATTTGATAATCTACGTAATGTTTTTAAAACCTTTATTGATAAAATAAAGGTTATGGTTGTTTTAAAAATGAATGCAGTCTTTGAAAAAACGTCTCATATAGAGGTCAAAACCTCACAACGAAATCAATTAATATGGAACGTTTATAATCAATATGAACGGGACATTTCATTCGTGATGTGGGTTTGTGGTGTGGGTTAGTGAAAAACTGATGTGACATTTTATTTTTATTTTTTTCTGTTTTATTTATTTTTTATGTTGTAATCAAAAACTAAAAATAAATAAAACATAAATTTAATACGATTCAAATGAAAAAATACATAATTATAAATCCTAAAATGACAAAAATACATTAATTTAAACCCTAAAAATACATTCATTTAAATCCTAATAAAGAAAAAATTACATAACTTAAATCCTAAAAAAGAAAAAAATACATAATTTAAATTCTAAAAAATAAAGTGATACATAATTTAAATCCTAAAACAAACTAATCCTCATCATATTGCAAAGTGAATGGAGTGTTTGAATTAGACATTTTTTTTTTTATAAAAGTATGAAATGTAGGAGAAGTATGAAGATGTGTAGTTTGTGAAATGAGGATTAGTATATATATATATATATATATATATATATATATATATATATATATATATATATATATATGTGTGTGTGTGTGTGTGTGTGTGTGTGTGTGTGTATATATATATATATATGTGTATATATATATATATGTGTATATATATGTGTGTGTGTGTATATATATATATATATATATATATATATATATATATATATATAACCTGCCCCTATATATATATATGTGTGTGTGTGTATATATATATATATATGTGTGTGAATATATATATATATATATGTGTGTATATATATATATATATATAGGGGCAGGTTATATATATATATATATATATATATATATATATATATATATATATATATATATATATATATATATATATATGGGCAGGTTATATATATATATATATATATATATATATATATATATATATATATATATATATATATATATATATATATATATATATATATATATAGGGGCAGGTTCAAACGAGAACCAGTATATAGTAGTATTATTATTTCATTACTATTATTATTAGTAATACTAACATCAAATTTAATATTAATATAAATGCTATTAATATTACTGGATCAGGAAATGTGATACAATTAATGTGTTATGAATTTTTCTTAATATCTTTATTATCATAACTATTAGGAAAATTATAACTATTATGATGATTATTATTATTATTATAGTATCATAAATTTTAAAATTGGTAATAATATTATTGTTAATTACTATTATTATTAGTGTTAATTACTATTATTATTATTAATGTATTTATATTTATTAATTATTAAATAAAATATATAAAATCAAAGAAATAATTGAACCTGTTTCATGTACCTTTCCTACTGTGTTAAATTGATTCTTCAATCTTGAAGTAGTACAAATCACGAAATTTAAAATTGTTACAATCCAAATTCAGTTTAGAGTCACAATCTACAAACTACTTTTTTTTTTTTATCCTGAGTAAATATTTTCTATCAAATTATTCGTACTACAAAACAAACTATAACTTAGTTAATGAAACTACAATTACACCACCTTCGAATATTAATCACTACCACAACCCTTCTCTTGTTTTTTTCTCTTCGTTGATTACATCATCCTTCATCCCATTGTCATCGACCATCAAGAACAATCTGCTGCTATTCGATCACTAAGAACCACCAAGAAACTATATACACAAGCAAACTTTCATTCTTCTATCTTGTTCAAACCACCATGGTATAATCACCTTGTTTATTTTTGTCGCCAAATAACCACCACCCATCCTTATTTTATTTTCTTGTTTTTCTGTTGCAGTTGAACCCAAACAACCATCATAAACTTCACCATCAAACGCTCATTAAACTACTACTACTACGTTGCAGAATCCTGCTTTTGAATGAGCTATTTTACTGCTGCTATTATCCTGTCCAAGCACCACCAAGAACACCACAACCACCTCATAAAACTACACTTACTATTCTCTATCTCCTTTCGTTGTTCCAAAACCCAAAACCACTCAAACGACCATTATTACTATATTTCGGTTTTACAAACGATAACCACAATAAACCCACCATAAAATCAACAAACAACCACGTACTAAAGCGAACCTGCTGCTGCAACTACAGCTGCCATGCTTCTGTTCTGCCCCAACTTCACAACTCAAAACCATGGTAAACAAATACTCGCTGCTATTCTGTGTTTCTTTTTCCAACGGCCAAACAACCCAAAAACCACCACGTGCTCATAAACTGTTACGTTAATATTTCTGTTTCAGCTACTATTGTTGCCTTTAATGATCGAACATAAATCTTTTCTGTTATAAACCACTACTGCTGCAGCGTCTCCTGAGTAATCAAAAGGTTAATGAAGATATTAGGTATAATGAATGATGATGAAGAAAAGAAATGTGGAAGAGGGTGCGGTGTTAAAATGAAAAAGGGAATAGAACATTAATATAAAGCACTTACTCAATTATTATATGGGAACAAAATAATACTCTATGGCCGACCGAAATTCAAAATTTAATAAAACCACTTGCAAACAATTCTATATTCATGTTTATTCAATTACTGAGTGGAACCTGCTCCTTTTTCTGTTTTAAAAATGAAATCAACGGGACCCCTATTTCTGTATTCGATAACGGATGAATTTGGGGGCTGTAGAATGTTGGTATGATTGGGCCGAAGAAGATAAATGATACGGAGTAATTGATAAATGAAGATTAAGAAGAACACATGAAAAACGGGATTAAATATATATGGGTTGTAATAATAATTAGAAAAACAAGATAGCTTGAACGGTTAAGGGTTTGACGGGTGAGCGAGAGGTCACGGGTTCGAGCCCGTGCTTGAGCGATTCTTTTTAAACAGCCTATTTATTAAGGTAGTTATTTAATTATTCATTATTATTATCATTATATTTATTATTATGATTATTATATTATTATTGTTATTATTATTATTATCATTATTATTATTATCATTATTATTATTATTATTATTAATGATTGTTACTAATACAAGAATTATAGTTATTATTATTATTATTATTATTATTATCACTAAAATAGGTATTAATAACCATTTATTATCTATCATAATTAAAATTACAAGTATGATTATTATTATTGTTATTATTAATATTATTAGTTATATGATCTATTATATTCATAAGATAGTCGGTTTAATTGGTTTTCCATGGCTGCATAGGCGTAACCTCGAGCATTCATTGTCTTTTCTTCTAAACATATGAACGGTCCGTCTCTGCATAAAGTAACAAATTCGGTATTTGAATAGGTTTGATTATTTGAACATTTACCTCCATGTGACCATTTTCCGCATTTGTGACATCGTTCTAGGTGTCGTGCTCTTCTTTTCGCTGCGGATTTTGATTTTCCTTTACCAAATTGTAACTTATTATCTTCGCATCTGGATCCTTTTCTAACTCCGTCCATTCTTTCTCTGATTACTGATACTAATTCACTCGGTAGTATGTCATTATTACGTTTAGTGATCAAAGCGTGTAGCATTAGACCATGGTTTAATTCACAGGCAGTCTTCATTTCGTAAAAACCTAAAAAAAATAAAAATTCAGAATGGGGGGAGAAGACTAGTTCTTTAGGGTCTGCTAGGGAAAGACCATACGTGTTCCATTTTCGAGAACTACACGAAAACAGACAATCTAACTCTAACAGAAATATATATTATCCTTTAAAGACTTGATTCTCCCCACACTTAGTTAGCTGTGGTGTCGAAATTGTGATTAACTTCGTTGTCGACTTCCATCGGACCATGTATGTAATGTTTAACTCTGTGACCATTAACTTTAAATTCAATCCCATTTGAATTTATCAATTCTATCGTTCCGTATGGGAAAACTCTTTTGACTATGAATGGTCCAGACCATCTTGATTTCAATTTTCCAGGAAATAGCTTGAATCATGAATTGAAAAGAAGAACTCTGTCTCCTTCTTTGAATTCTTTTGAACTTCTGATTCTTTTATCATGCCATTTCTTCGTTCTTTCTTTATAGATTAACGAATTTTCGTATGCTTCATGTCTTAATTCTTCTAATTCGTTTAGTTGACTTAATCGTAGACGTCCGGCTTCATGTAAATCAAGATTACATGTCTTCAAAGCCCAAAATGCTTTGTGTTCAATTTCTACTGGAAGATGACATGCTTTTCCATAAACAAGTCTAAAAGGTGTGGTTCCAATTGGAGTTTTGTAGGCTGTTCTAAAAGCCCAGAGTGCATCTTCCAATTTAATGGACCACTCCTTCGGATTTGATCCTACGGTTTTCTCTAGAATACGTTTTAAAGCTCGGTTGGTATTTTCAACTTGTCCACTTGTTTGTGGATGATATGCGGTGGAGATTTTATGAGTTACTCCATATCTTTTAAGAACTTTCTCAAGTTGATTATTACAGAAATGAGTACCCCGATCACTTATTAAAGCTTTCGGTGTTCCAAACCTTGCAAAAAGACGTTTTAAAAAGTTGACTACAACTCGTGCATCGTTAGTTGGGAGAGCTTGTACTTCCGCCCATTTAGATACATAATCAATGGCTACGAGTATATATAGATTATTATGAGATTTTGGAAATGGACCCATAAAGTCAATACCCCAAATGTCAAATACTTCACATACTTGGATGACATTTTGTGGCATTTCATCACGTTGACTTATTTTTCCGGCCCTTTGACATGCATCACAGGATTTGCAAAGAAGGTGTGCGTCTTTGTAAATTGTAGGCCAATAGAATCCAGCTTCATAAACTTTTCTTGCTGTTAGTTGAGGCCCATAATGCCCTCCTGTTGGTCCTGTGTGACAATGGTTTAAAATTTTACTAGCTTCATCTCCAAATACACATCGGCGTATTATTCCATCGGGACAACTTTTAAACAGATGTGGATCTTCCCAGAAATAGTGTTTTATATCACTGAAGAATTTCTTTCGTCTTTGGTACGATAATCCTTTTTCAAGGAATCCACAAACTAAGTAGTTTGCATAGTCTGCAAACCATGGGATTTCTTTATAATCTATCTTCAATAGATATTCATCAGGAAAGTTGTCTTTTATGGCCGATTCATTCAGAACTTCTAATTCGGGATTTTCAAGACGAGAAAGATGATCAGCGGCGAGATTTTCTGCTCCTCTTTTATCTCGGATTTCAATATCAAACTCTTGTAAGAGTAAGATCCAACGGATTAATCTTGGTTTAGCATCTTGTTTTGAAAATAGGTATCTAAGAGCAGAATGGTCGGTATAGACCACCGTTTTTGCTAGAACTAGATATGATCGAAATTTGTCAAAAGCAAAGACAATAGCAAGGAGTTCTTTTTCAGTAGTTGTATAGTTCGTTTGTGCTCCTTGTAACGTCTTACTAGCATAATATATAGGTTGAAATCGTTTTTCAATCCTTTGTCCTAAAACGGCTCCCATTGCAAAATCACTTGCATCGCACATTAGTTCAAATGGTAGATTCCAATTTGGTGTTATCATGATTGGTGCATTAGTGAGTTTTTCTTTAAGAATATTAAAAGATTTGATACACTCATCTGAAAAGATGAATGGCGCATCCTTTTCTAGGAGTTTATTCATAGGAGTGGCAATTTTAGAAAAATCTTTTATAAAACGTCGGTAAAAACCGGCATGCCCTAGAAAACTCCTAACTCCTCTAACATTGGTGGGATGTGGAAGTTTAGCAATTACATCTACTTTAGCTCTATCCACTTCAATTCCTTCTTTTGAAATTTTATGTCCAAGAACGATGCCTTCTTTAACCATGAAATGGCATTTCTCCCAATTAAGTACTAGATTTGATTTTTCGCATCTAATTAGCATTCGTTCCAGATTAACTAGACATGATTTAAATGTATCACCGAAGACTGAAAAGTCATCCATGAATACTTCCATGCATTCTTCTATCATGTCGTGAAAAATCGCCATCATACACCTTTGAAAGGTTGCAGGGGCGTTACAAAGTCCAAATGGCATGCGTTTGTAAGCAAAAGTACCATAAGGGCACGTGAATGTGGTTTTCTCTTGATCTTCGGGTGCTATTGGAATTTGAAAATATCCGGAAAATCCATCTAGAAAACAATAGTAACTATTTCCGGCTAATCTTTCCAACATTTGATCTATGAAAGGTAAGGGAAAGTGATCTTTTCTGGTGGCGTCATTTAATTTTCTATAATCAATACATACACGCCATCCTGTTACAGTCCTAGTAGGAATAAGCTCATTTTTCTCATTTGTAATGACAGTCATGCCACCCTTCTTCGGTACGCATTGAACTGGGCTTACCCATGGACTATCAGAGATTGGATATATCAAACCTGCATCTAGCAGTTTAATAATCTCTTTCTTAACTACATCTTGCATATTAGGATTTAGTCTTCGTTGACGTTGCACATACGTTTTATGACCTTCTTCCATAAGGATTTTATGTGTGCAATACGAAGGACTTATTCCTTTAATATCATGAATCTTCCATGCAATGGCTGGTTTATGAGCTTTCAACACAGAAATGAGTTGTGATTTCTCATTTTCAGTAAGAGAAGATGATATTATTACAGGTAATTCAGATTCACCATGTAAATAAGCGTATTCCAGATGGTTTGGAAGTGGCTTTAATTCTAATTTCGGAGGTTCTTCTATCGATGATTTATATCGATATCTGTCTTCTTCTTTTAGCATTTGAATTTCTTCTGTTGTTGGTTCATATCCATTAGCTATAAGTGTAGCTAACATTTCAGCTTCATCAATTGGTTCATTACCTTCTCCTAAAGAACATTCTCCTGTTCCTTGTAATTCTGGAAATTCTTCTAATAATTCTGCATGTGCATCTATAGTTTGAATATAATAACATGTATCATCTGCAGATTGTGGTTGTTGCATTGCTCTATCAACTGAAAAGGTAACACTCTCATCCTCTATACTTAGGGTCAGTTTCTTACCGAACACGTCTATCATTGCTTTAGCCGTGTTTAAGAATGGTCTTCCTAATATGAGAGGAACTTGAGAATCTTCTTCCATGTCCAAAACAACAAAATCTACTGGAAATACTAAAGTACCAACTTTAACTAGCATGTTCTCCATTATCCCTCTAGGATATTTTATTGATCTATCGGCTAGTTGTATGCTTATTCTGGTTGGTTTTAATTCTCCAAGGTCTAGTTTAGCGTATAGTGAATACGGCATTAGATTTATACTAGCACCTAAGTCTGCCAATGCTTCTATTGAACTAAGACTACCCAGAAAACATGGAATTGTGAAACTTCCTGGATCAGATAGTTTTTCTGGTATCTTATTCAACAGCACTGCTGAACAATTAGCATTCATAGTAACAGCCGAGAGTTCTTCCATTTTCTTTCTATTCGTGATTAGATCTTTCAAGAATTTAGCATATCTTGGCATTCCTGAAATTACATCAATGAAAGGAAGATTTACATTTATCTGTTTAAACATATCCAAGAATTTGGATTGCTCGGCTTCAAGTTTTTCTTTCTTCATTTTACTCGGATAAGGAAGTGGTGGTTGGTATGGTTTAACATAAGGTTTATCCTTGACTGTGTTATCTTCATTAACCTTTTCAACTACCGGTTCTTTTTCCTTATCTTGATCAGGTTGTGGTTCTTGTGGAGTAGGAATAGTTTCATCAGAAGTTACAGGTATTTCAGGTGGTTTAAGTGTTGTACCACTTCTTGTGGTAATAGCTTTAGCTGTTTCATTCCGGGGGTTAGCATTTGTATCACTAGGTAAACTTCCCGGTTTTCTTTCACCTATTAACCTTGCTAGGTTACTTACTTCTTGTTCCAGATTTTGAATAGAAGCTTGTTGATTTCTAAATGCTTGAGCATTTTGTTCATTTGTTTGTTTTTGAGATGTGAAAAACTGCGTTTGAGTTTCAACTAGCTTCGTCATCATATCTTCTAAATTCGGCTTTTTATCATCGGTTTGTTGTGGTGGTTTGTTTTGAAAATTAGGTCTTTGCTGATTGTAAGTATTATTGGATACTTGTTGATTGCTAGGACCTTGTTGGTTATTGTATGGAATATTTCGGTTATAATTCTGGTTTTGATTGTAAATCGGTCTTGGCGGTTGATAATTATTCTGATAATTATTTCCAGGCCTTTGGTTTATGTATGAAATATTCTCTCTTTGTTCCATTGTTAATTCAATACTGAGACAATCTTTTGTCAAATGTGGTCCTCCACACTGCTCACAACTAATTCGTATAGAGTGAATATCCTTAGTCATCTTTTCCATTCGTCTCTCGAAAGCATCTATCTTTGCGGAAATGGAATCTAAGTCATGGCTAGAATCGGCTCTAGCTGCTTTAGATGATCTAATGATGTCTTTTTCTTGGTGCCACTCATGTGAGTGGGAAGCAGTATTATCAATAATTTTGTACGCATCAGTTTCGGTCTTCTTCATAATAGAACCACCAGCTGCTATATCTATATCTTTCCTTGTAGTGATGTCACATCCTTGGTAGAATATTTGTACTATTTGACAGGTGTCTAAACCATGTTGCGGACATCCTCTTAACAACTTTCCATATCTTGTCCACGCCTCATATAGAGTTTCATTTGGCTTCTGTGTGAACGTAACAATTTCTGCTTGAAGTCTTACGGCTTTAGATGCAGGAAAGAATTGTTTAAGAAATTTGTCAATTAAAACGTCCCATGTATCAATCGCCCCTTCAGGTAACGATTCCAACCAATCTTTGGCTTCTCCCTTTAAAGTCCAGGGAAATAACATGAGATATATCTGTTCATCCTCCACTTCTCGTATTTTAAATAGTGTGCAGATCCTATTAAAGGTACGTAGATGTTCATTTGGATCTTCCTTCGGCGCACCACTAAATTGGCATTGATTAGTCACCATGTGTAAAATTTGTCCTTTGATTTCATAATCTGGCGCATTAATGTCTGGATGAGTAATTGCGTGACCTTGGCCAGTGCGTTTAGCTCTCATTCGGTCTTCCATACTTAAAGGTTCCAGATTCTCCATAATTGAATTTGTTGAATCGGTATCAATAGATGATTCTGATTTAATAGTTCGTTCCTCAACAATATCTGTTTGAATGATTGGTGGTTCCGGAGGAAAGTTTAATGGTTCAGGATCTATGAACCGTTCCTGAATATTCTCTGGATTCTCAATTGTGAGGTTGGGTTCAAAAAATGGATTATCGGAAATTTGAACTGAAGTACTTGGTCGACTGGATGACGATTCTAAAGAAAAATCAACGGCGGTTATATTTGTTAAACGATGTCTTGATCGAGTTACAGGTGGTGAACGTACAAAAGGTGATGAACGTCTTGCTCGGTGCATTCACTGAATATCCTATTAGTTTTTAAAAGGAAAGAAAAATTATAATAAGTTATCCAATCAATAGACTTTTCTGATTTTGCCCACGTTTCGAATAGCCAAAAGATGCAGCAGAGGGGCAGGATTCGTTTGGTCTCAATATAATTGAGGACTGTTTGGCTCCAATAACCCGGTCCACGTACAAATCCAACTATTACTACGAACCAGAAAATTTTGATGTCTATTAATTTAACCACTCAAAATAAATTTTCGTAATTTTAAGAAATTTAGATAAGAAGTAGAATAAAAATCTATGTCCTAAAAACTAGAATGGCGAGAAATAAGAAAGACAAAGAGTTCGTCGCAAAAGGTCGAAAAAGAAAAATGGTTGAAAAATAAAAGGTGACGGAAAAATAAAAGAAACTTATAAAAACTTAAAAATACTTAACTAATTTAACCTTATTACTACAACTAACTTAAAATTATAATCGCAAATTGAAATTACTAATTGGAATGATAATTGGTACATAGTAAAAGGTGTCTAAAAATATTAAAGCTTACAGGAAAAACTAAATCCCAAATGGAAATAACTTAAAAAGAAACTAAAACTTAAAAAGGCGTCGCAAAATTTTAAAGCACCTAAATCTTAGTCTAAAGAAAAAGCACTTAAGGAATTCTACGGCAAAGCCTAAAAATCTAGGAGTAAAAATAACTATAGCTAAAACTAAGTTTAAAATTAAATATGAGCTAAAAAATACAAATTTTATGCTACAACGATTAAAAAGGTACAAAATATAAAAATATACAAAAAGTTGTAAAAAGTACAATTTTTATAAAAATATTATTTTTATATTATTTATTTTACTAAACTATTAATTTTACAATTTAATAAAAACTTAATTAATACTAAATACATAAATAAATAAAAAGTAAAAATAAAACTAAAACTAAAAATAATAATAATAATAATTAGGTTAAATAATAATTATAAATAATAATATCCCGTAATTAATGCTCGATTAGGGCTTCCTTGTCGCCTGTCAGAGGGTCTTCGCGAGTCGCGGTGATTAATGAGGAAAACCCCGCGAGTCGCGGGGATCCAGAATTCAGTTGACAGGTTTCACTTTTTACGCGTTTTCTTTATTTTTTTATTTTTTTTATTTTCTGTTTCCTGTTTTTTAATTAAATAAAAGATATTAAATTAAAAGTTATATTTTTATAAACTAAAATAGAAATAAAGAAACTTATAAAACTTAAATATTTAACAAAATCTTAAAAATACTAATATTTTTGTTTTTTTTTTATATTTTTGAATAATTAAAACGTATTTTTACAAAAGCGAATTTTAATAAAAGTAAACTAAAAAAAAATCTTTTTTTTTTATATTAGCGTTGCGCTTCCGGCTTTTAAGATAGTTCCCCGGCAGCGGCGCCAAAAATAACTTGATGTGGAGCGAGGTGTATATAAAATAGTTATTATTTTACTAGGAAAATACTATTAAATACGATACAATTTTACACAAGATATTTATTTATTTATAGAATGGATATACTTAAACCTTGCTACAACACTTATAGGCAGTGTACCTAATCGTACAGTAGTGTAGTTTTTAGTAAGTCCGGTTCGTTCCACAGGGAAATCTTTAAACAAAGCTCAACGCTATATTAGTTTACTTTTATAAAAATACAAATATATATATAAGTAATATTATTATTATAAGGGGGGGTTTTTACCGTTTAATGACCGGTTTGTCGATTTTAAGACTTTAGTCGCAGTTAAAACCTAATGTAAAATATAAAATAAATACAAGACTTAAATTAAAGCGTAAAGTAAATAACGATAATGAAATTGCGAATAATAAAAGTGCGATAAAATAAACTTGCGATAATTAAAAATTACGATAATTAAAAGTGCGATAAAATAAAATAAATAAAAGTGCGATAATTAGAAGTGCAATTAAATATAAAATAAAGGAAATTAAATATGAAATAAAAGAATTATGCTTATTTAAACTTCCGTAATCATGATGTTTGACGTGTTGATTTTAGTTTTATGCCCATGGGTTAATTGTCCTTTGTCCTGGATTATTCAATATGTCCGTCTGGTTTTTGTCCATAACAGTCCATCAGTCATAAATATAAATTGCAAGTGTCCTTGTCAAATTATTATTATACCCGAAGTTAAATATTCCAACTAATTGGGGATTCGAATTGTAACAAGGTTTTAATACTTTGTTTAATGAATACACCAGGTTATCGACTGCGTGTAAACCAAGGTTTTACCACTTTGTTAACAATTACACCAATTACCCTTGAATGTAATTTCACCCCTGTTTTAATTATTCTAGTGGCTATTAATCCATTCCCGTGTCCGGTTAAATGAACGATTATTCGTACAAATAAATACCCCGCCCATCGTGTCCGATCGAGTGTATATGGTAATTTATAGGGACGCCCAATTGTAAATCTTTATATTAACATTAACAAACTTTCATTTAGTTAAACAAATATAAAGCCCATTAATAGCCCATAGTCTAGTTTCCACAAGTGTCGTTCTTTTGTCCAAACCCCAATTATGGTACAAAGCCCAATTACCCAATTTTAGTAATTAGCCCAACATCATGATTACTTCGTTTTAAATAAGCATAATAATAACTTAGCTACGAGACATTAATATAAAAAGGTTGAACATAACTTACAATGATTAAAAATAGCGTAGCGTTACACGGACAGAATTTCGACTTACACCCTTACAACATTCGCTAACATACCCTTATTATTAGAATTATAATTAAAATTAAAATATAAATTATAAATATAAATATATTTACGTATGAAGAGGAAGAGAAAAAAGATGTGAAATTTGATCAGAATTCGGTTTGCTTTATAGCCAGACTTGATTTTTGGGGCTCCGCGACTCGCGGCAAAATGCCCTTCAAACTCCGCGAGTCGCGGAGATATATTTACAGCTCACACCCTTGGAGTTTCTTGCTGCCGACGGTTTTTAATATATATATATAATATATATATAATTAATATAATTAATTATATATTATATTATATTTATATACATAGTTAACTTGTAATTTTTAGTCCGTTGCGTCGAGCGTTAAGAGTTGACTCTAGTCCCGGTTCCGGATTTTCGAACGTCCTCGCGTACAATTTAATATCTTGTACTTTGCGTTTTGAATCTTGTACTTTTGTAATTTCGAGACGTTTCTTATCAATAATTGGAACCTTTTTGATTGTCTTTTGTTCTTTTGAGCTTTTTGGTCGTTTGCGTCTTCAATTCGTCGAATCTGTCTTTTGTCTTCACCTTTTATTATTTAAACGAATATCACTTGTAAATAGAACAATTGCAACTAAAAGCTTGTCTTTCTTGAGGAATAATGCTATGAAATATATGTTCGTTTTTAGCATTATCAAATATTCCCACACTTGAGCGTTGCTTGTCCTCAAGCAATATTGTCTTGAAATACTAGAATCACTTCTTTATTCTTCACACTTTGTACATCAGTGATTTCTATACGGCGGTATAAACAATGGTAGTAACGATATGGTTTACAGTCCCACATGACTATAAAAATTTAGATCCATTAAGGAAATTGGATCTTTATGAAAACATTTGATCTTTTGAAAATTAAATCTAGTTTTTACCCTAGATAAGTTTTCCGGAATAACCCTTTACCGGTGTTTGCAAAATATTTTTGTGGGTTTGGTGGGTTTCAGATTTGAAAATTTTAGCTCAAAACTTGCGGTTTTGTGTCACCCACTTGCTAACCTTGTATTTGGAAAGCAACACGTCCAGTTTACTTGTTCCGTATATTACCTTTCGGCAAACTACCGTCCGGTTGTAAAGGAAAGCGTTGAACAAGCAACTGTTTAAGGCAATGTCCCGTGACATGCTTTTGATTATGGTCTATAACGTGTCGGACGCAATTACTATCCTTGGTAGGAGCAATAGTAAAGCTCACCCTTATAATTTATCGGTCTGGCACAAGGTCCTGTCTTTGACCACTATGCAACCACCGTTCTTACGGTTGACACCCGATTTAGTTCAGGTGACCTAATGAATTTCAGGTGAATTCCTAGGATTTTACGTTCAATGGTAATGAACGCATTGAAAATAGGGTTTTCAGAAAACAAATCGGTTTGTAATTTTTGATCAAAGTATTTTCTCGTTTAAGCTCGAGTTTAGATATCATTGAATTCCATGAGTTTGAATTCTCAATCTTTAAGGTCAATCTCTAGGATTGAGTAATATCAGTCTTAAAAGCTGATTTTTAATCTTTAAGGAGATTATCCTTTCTGGGGATCTGATTCATTAGTCTTATCCAGCTAATTTGCATGGTGCCCCCCCATTGTACGAGATAAATCCTTCTCATGGTTAGGATAAATCTGACCACTTGGCGACCCTGTTTAATGCTGAGGTCCGTGGATTTCCTGCTGATTTTAGTGATGACTTTTCTAGATTTTTCGTCAACCTACAGCTGGTCTGGACGACAACTTCATGACCTAAATCAAGAAGCGCGTTTCTTTTTCGGAAGACTTTACTTCCTTTTAATGATGGAATTGATTCATCGTGTAGATCCATCTCTTCTTTTCTTTCATTGGGTAAAACAGTTTAGTTTAGTCCAAAGCAAAAGTATTTTCAGTTATTTGTTACAGATATATGTGACATATGTTTAAAATAATTTGGTAAATTTTCCCACACTTGGCTTTTTATTTTTCTTTTTATCGTCCTCTATTCCATTTTAAATGAATTTTAACATTTTAATTTGTTTCTCAATTTATGTCCTTTCCGAGGTAACAATAATTTCGGTGTTAAAACCTAGTTTTATCGTTCATAAATATGTATAAACATGATTTGAATTCATTTAATTGAAAATTTTTACTAGAATTGGGTAGTCAGTATATAAGACTAGGGCTGTTCTTTTTTATCAGAGAGCACTAGATTCTAATACAACTACTGCTTTACTAGTATTTTTAATGGTAACCAAGTGTTTAATATAAAAATTTTAAAATCCGAAAGAATTTAACCCCTTCCCACACTTAAGATCTTGCAATGCCCTCATTTGCAAGAAATCAGTAACAATTTAAATTATTGAGGGTGATTTGTGTGAAAATGATTAAATTTTTACCAAAGTTTCCAAATATATTGGCGTTTGTTTGCTGAATGATAAATGGTGCACATCATTTGTTCATTCCGTCTTGTTGTTATTTCACATATATTTTGCATCTTGTCGTCAAAATTAATTGCTTTTGCTGAACTTAATGCCAGTCTTTGAAAATGCGTTGTTTTACCCTGTTGTGTACATAAGATAAACTGCAAACATATATACATATTTTTGAAGTTTGGTTTATTACCCCACATTCAAAAATTATTAAAATCTAAGAATAAAAGTTAGATAATTATAAAAATGATTACAATATTAACAAAAATATTAAATGCATCAATAATTACAATTTACAAAATAATAAAAAAAAATATAAAGTAAACTAAGGATGATATTGGTACCAATAGGGGTTCCACGCATAACCATAAGTGCTATAGAATGCTTCGGCAGGGTCATACGTAGGATATGGTGGCTGCATCTCTATCGACCAAGGAGGGAAGACGGGTTTCGGTGTAGGAATATAGTTTCTACCTATATGTTGGCAATGCGCTATGATCTGGTTCTGATGAACTTGCCAATCTTCAAATGCTCTCTGTCTAGCATTTTCGTATTCCTGAGAAGCTATAAACCTATGCATTTCTTGCATCTCATTCCCCCCTCCTACATTACCTTGTTCCTGGTTTCTCTCTACCTGTGGATGTCTACCATTGTATCGTACTGCGGCGTTATTTCGCCGCTTCAAAACTTTCGCACCATGGTATACATTTAAACCTATAGTGTCGCGGGGTTCCGGCTCTTCTACTAATAATCCCCCCCGACTTATATCCACACCGAGATATTCACCAATCAAAGTAATAAAAATACCACCTCCTATTATGCTATGTGGACGCATCCCCCGAACCATAGCTGATAAATAATAACCCACACAATATGGTATACTTACAGCGCTGTGTGGGTCTCGAATACACATATGGTAAAACAAATCTTGTTCATTTACCTTTTCTTTGTTTTTACCCCTTTGTGTAATCGAATTAGCTAAAAACCTATGTATTACTCTTAATTCGGCTCTATCTATATCCAAATAAGAGTAGTTTCCCCCTTTGAAACGGTGATGGCTTGTCATTTGACTCCACACACCGTGTGTATCAAAATTCTCATCTATCTTTCTACCGTTTAGTATCAATCCTCTACAATCGGCAGACGCTAACTCCTCAGGCGTATATATACGTAAAGCCTGAGCCATGTCCAGTAAAGACATGTGGCGCATCGAACCGCCTAACAAAAATCTAATAAAAGAACGATCGGTTAAACTAGCTACCCGATCATTCAACTCTATACTACATAACAACTCTTCACACCATACTTTATATACAGGTCTGCGTATGGTGAATAAACATATCCAGTCATTAAAAGAAGAATTACCATACCTCTGTACCAGTAATTCCCTAATTGGCCCGGCCAATTCTACAGCTTCCAAGGGTCCCCATTCTATGACCCTCGGTACCTCAACAACCTTGGAATGAAGAGTATGCAAACCCCGTTGATATTTTGGATAATCTATCCAAAGTCTGTCAAATCGCAGGTTCGGGTGCAACTGTTCCAAGTGCATATCTGAAAAGGTCATGACTGGATGAGGTACATCCTGCTTGTAGTAGTTATCTACCTCCTGTTGTTCCAAGTTCTCAGCAGGAGCATGGCGGGCTTGGGATGAAGATTCACCCCTTTCATTCTGCAAAACACATCAAACACAAATTTTGTGCATCCAAATATGCATTAGTGTCAGCAAAATCATCAATCAAAATAATTACAATGACATTATCAATTTATATCAAACTTAAGCTTATTTTCACATTTTTATCAAATCTACACTTTTTCAAATAAGCATATACGAAAATTTTCGCCAAGTTCATAAGCATTCAACTCAAATAACATGTCAAAATAATCATTACTAGCAAATAAACAAGTCTCAAATGGCATTATCTTTCAAAAATCAAGTTCATGAATTTTGGACTTGAAAAAGTCCACTTTAATTCTCAAAATCATGTTTAGGCTCAAAGTTTGGATCATTTAACTACCTAGACATGTTATACTACTCAATTTAGCAACAATTCATGACAAAAATCGGCCATAACCTGTTTATATCAAAAAGCCCCAAATTGCTCAAGAACACAAACCCTAGATTATTCAAAATTTGAAGTTTACGGCTTCTAATCATGTTAAACAGCATCAATCTAGGTTATACAAGCATAATACATAAACAATTTAAGTCTAATTACACTAAAAAGCATCAAAATCAAATTGGGGAAAAAATAGCTCAAGAACACTAAAATTCGAATTAAATGGTGTTTAGGTGTAGAAATTTACCGTTTTTCTTGAGTAGTTCTTAGATATCATCCTTCTCAACATGATTTTAGCAAAAAATTTGGTGATTAACGGTTAAAAATTGAGATTTTTGGGGGTGATTTTCGGTGGTTTTCGTGGGTTTTTCGCAGTATTTTTCGGGTTGTTTTTGTGTTGTTGAGTGTACTGATCGAGCAGCTCTTTTATTTTTTTTTTCTGGGTTTTGGACCCTCCGCGAGTTGCGGAGGTTTTGCCTGCAAACTCCGCGAGTCGCGGAGTTTACCCTTTTTTTTTTTTTTTTATAATCTTTAACTTATAAAACAATTAAGAAATTAATTTTAAAATTTTGTTTCCCTTGTTATTTAGGACGAGGTCGTTTCGGATCGATGTCCTAGTCCGTCCCTCGACAAAATTTTAAAATTTGTCTTTTTGTAGCGATTGTTTTAAAAGCTAAGATTTTTGGGTTTTTTAATGTTTTTGGCATACTTTAAATCAACAAGATTAAAAATATTGATAATAAAAGTTCTCGTCCCTCCCTCGGGTAAAGCAATTTCGGTTCAAAGACCTAGTCTTCAACTTACGACGAATTTTAAAAATCATATTCTTAACTTAATGAGATAAAGTAAATTTTTGTTTTTAAATTCACACAACTTAAATATAAAATTCAAAATTAATAAAAAAAAATAATCACACCAAACTTAAAATTTGAAATGCATAAAGTTAAAATTTCATATTTTAAAAATTAAAAATTCACACCAAACTTAATTTAAAAATTCATAAATTCATATCAAACTTATATTAATTTTTCAAATATTTATAATTTTAAATATATTGTTTTTACAAAGTTTACAATATTAATTTAAGATTTAAATATTAATTTTAAAAACATGGTAAAAAAAAATTAAAAATCTTTTTGTCTTTTTATCCCACTTTAATCAATCAAATATTATCAAATATATTCGCCCCTCTTTTCGGTAAAGTAATTTCGGTTCCAAGACCTAATTTAACTCATGACGAATTTTTGAAATATTTTGGGTTGATTGATTAAAGATATTTATACCTTAAGAATAAACGTTAAATTTCGCAGTGATGTAATAAATTTTTGAACGATATCAATAATTTCGGTCGCCAAACCTAATTTTATTTAATACCAATTTAATACTTTTTAGCGAACAAATTAGCGTTTATTATCAAAAGGTTAAAAATAAAAATAAAAATAAAAACTGTACAGACATACCTGTGAAATAGATTTCTTAGTTATATGATCTATTATATTCATAAGATAGTCGGTTTAATTGGTTTTCCATGGCTGCATAGGCGTAACCTCGAGCATTCATTGTCTTTTCTTCTAAACATATGAACGGTCCGTCTCTGCATAAAGTAACAAATTCGGTATTTGAATAGGTTTGATTATTTGAACATTTACCTCCATGTGACCATTTTCCGCATTTGTGACATCGTTCTAGGTGTCGTGCTCTTCTTTTCGCTGCGGATTTTGATTTTCCTTTACCAAATTGTAACTTATTATCTTCGCATCTGGATCCTTTTCTAACTCCGTCCATTCTTTCTCTGATTACTGATACTAATTCACTCGGTAGTATGTCATTATTACGTTTAGTGATCAAAGCGTGTAGCATTAGACCATGGTTTAATTCACAGGCAGTCTTCATTTCGTAAAAACCTAAAAAAAATAAAAATTCAGAATGGGGGGAGAAGACTAGTTCTTTAGGGTCTGCTAGGGAAAGACCATACGTGTTCCATTTTCGAGAACTACACAAAAACAGACAATCTAACTCTAACAGAAATATATATTATCCTTTAAAGACTTGATTCTCCCCACACTTAGTTAGCTGTGGTGTCGAAATTGTGATTAACTTCGTTGTCGACTTCCATCGGACCATGTATGTAATGTTTAACTCTGTGACCATTAACTTTAAATTCAATCCCATTTGAATTTATCAATTCTATCGTTCCGTATGGGAAAACTCTTTTGACTATGAATGGTCCAGACCATCTTGATTTCAATTTTCCAGGAAATAGCTTGAATCATGAATTGAAAAGAAGAACTCTGTCTCCTTCTTTGAATTCTTTTGAACTTCTGATTCTTTTATCATGCCATTTCTTCGTTCTTTCTTTATAGATTAACAAATTTTCGTATGCTTCATGTCTTAATTCTTCTAATTCGTTTAGTTGACTTAATCGTAGACGTCCGGCTTCATGTAAATCAAGATTACATGTCTTCAAAGCCCAAAATGCTTTGTGTTCAATTTCTACTGGAAGATGACATGCTTTTCCATAAACAAGTCTAAAAGGTGTGGTTCCAATTGGAGTTTTGTAGGCTGTTCTAAAAGCCCAGAGTGCATCTTCCAATTTAATGGACCACTCCTTCGGATTTGATCCTACGGTTTTCTCTAGAATACGTTTTAAAGCTCGGTTGGTATTTTCAACTTGTCCACTTGTTTGTGGATGATATGCGGTGGAGATTTTATGAGTTACTCCATATCTTTTAAGAACTTTCTCAAGTTGATTATTACAGAAATGAGTACCCCGATCACTTATTAAAGCTTTCGGTGTTCCAAACCTTGCAAAAAGACGTTTTAAAAAGTTGACTACAACTTGTGCATCGTTAGTTGGGAGAGCTTGTACTTCCGCCCATTTAGATACATAATCAATGGCTACGAGTATATATAGATTATTATGAGATTTTGGAAATGGACCCATAAAGTCAATACCCCAAATGTCAAATACTTCACATACTTGGATGACATTTTGTGGCATTTCATCACGTTGACTTATTTTTCCGGCCCTTTGACATGCATCACAGGATTTGCAAAGAAGGTGTGCGTCTTTGTAAATTGTAGGCCAATAGAATCCAGCTTCATAAACTTTTCTTGCTGTTAGTTGAGGCCCATAATGCCCTCCTGTTGGTCCTGTGTGACAATGGTTTAAAATTTTACTAGCTTCATCTCCAAATACACATCGGCGTATTATTCCATCGGGACAACTTTTAAACAGATGTGGATCTTCCCAGAAATAGTGTTTTATATCACTGAAGAATTTCTTTCGTCTTTGGTACGATAATCCTTTTTCAAGGAATCCACAAACTAAGTAGTTTGCATAGTCTGCAAACCATGGGATTTCTTTATAATCTATCTTCAATAGATATTCATCAGGAAAGTTGTCTTTTATGGCCGATTCATTCAGAACTTCTAATTCGGGATTTTCAAGACGAGAAAGATGATCAGCGGCGAGATTTTCTGCTCCTCTTTTATCTCGGATTTCAATATCAAACTCTTGTAAGAGTAAGATCCAACGGATTAATCTTGGTTTAGCATCTTGTTTTGAAAATAGGTATCTAAGAGCAGAATGGTCGGTATAGACCACCGTTTTTGCTAGAACTAGATATGATCGAAATTTGTCAAAAGCAAAGACAATAGCAAGGAGTTCTTTTTCAGTAGTTGTATAGTTCGTTTGTGCTCCTTGTAACGTCTTACTAGCATAATATATAGGTTGAAATTGTTTTTCAATCCTTTGTCCTAAAACGGCTCCCATTGCAAAATCACTTGCATCGCACATTAGTTCAAATGGTAGATTCCAATTTGGTGTTATCATGATTGGTGCATTAGTGAGTTTTTCTTTAAGAATATTAAAAGATTTGATACACTCATCTGAAAAGATGAATGGCGCATCTTTTTCTAGGAGTTTATTCATAGGAGTGGCAATTTTAGAAAAATCTTTTATAAAACGTCGGTAAAAACCGGCATGCCCTAGAAAACTCCTAACTCCTCTAACATTGGTGGGATGTGGAAGTTTAGCAATTACATCTACTTTAGCTCTATCCACTTCAATTCCTTCTTTTGAAATTTTATGTCCAAGAACGATGCCTTCTTTAACCATGAAATGGCATTTCTCCCAATTAAGTACTAGATTTGATTTTTCGCATCTAATTAGCATTCGTTCCAGATTAACTAGACATGATTTAAATGTATCACCGAAGACTGAAAAGTCATCCATGAATACTTCCATGCATTCTTCTATCATGTCGTGAAAAATCGCCATCATACACCTTTGAAAGGTTGCAGGGGCGTTACAAAGTCCAAATGGCATGCGTTTGTAAGCAAAAGTACCATAAGGGCACGTGAATGTGGTTTTCTCTTGATCTTCGGGTGCTATTGGAATTTGAAAATATCCGGAAAATCCATCTAGAAAACAATAGTAACTATTTCCGGCTAATCTTTCCAACATTTGATCTATGAAAGGTAAGGGAAAGTGATCTTTTCTGGTGGCGTCATTTAATTTTCTATAATCAATACATACACGCCATCCTGTTACAGTCCTAGTAGGAATAAGCTCATTTTTCTCATTTGTAATGACAGTCATGCCACCCTTCTTCGGTACGCATTGAACTGGGCTTACCCATGGACTATCAGAGATTGGATATATCAAACCTGCATCTAGCAGTTTAATAATCTCTTTCTTAACTACATCTTGCATATTAGGATTTAGTCTTCGTTGACGTTGCACATACGTTTTATGACCTTCTTCCATAAGGATTTTATGTGTGCAATACGAAGGACTTATTCCTTTAATATCATGAATCTTCCATGCAATGGCTGGTTTATGAGCTTTCAACACAGAAATGAGTTGTGATTTCTCATTTTCAGTAAGAGAAGATGATATTATTACAGGTAATTCAGATTCACCATGTAAATAAGCGTATTCCAGATGGTTTGGAAGTGGCTTTAATTCTAATTTCGGAGGTTCTTCTATCGATGATTTATATCGATATCTGTCTTCTTCTTTTAGCATTTGAATTTCTTCTGTTGTTGGTTCATATCCATTAGCTATAAGTGTAGCTAACATTTCAGCTTCATCAATTGGTTCATTACCTTCTCCTAAAGAACATTCTCCTGTTCCTTGTAATTCTGGAAATTCTTCTAATAATTCTGCATGTGCATCTATAGTTTGAATATAATAACATGTATCATCTGCAGATTGTGGTTGTTGCATTGCTCTATCAACTGAAAAGGTAACACTCTCATCCTCTATACTTAGGGTCAGTTTCTTACCGAACACGTCTATCATTGCTTTAGCCGTGTTTAAGAATGGTCTTCCTAATATGAGAGGAACTTGAGAATCTTCTTCCATGTCCAAAACAACAAAATCTACTGGAAATACTAAAGTACCAACTTTAACTAGCATGTTCTCCATTATCCCTCTAGGATATTTTATTGATCTATCGGCTAGTTGTATGCTTATTCTGGTTGGTTTTAATTCTCCAAGGTCTAGTTTAGCGTATAGTGAATACGGCATTAGATTTATACTAGCACCTAAGTCTGCCAATGCTTCTATTGAACTAAGACTACCCAGAAAACATGGAATTGTGAAACTTCCTGGATCAGATAGTTTTTCTGGTATCTTATTCAACAGCACTGCTGAACAATTAGCATTCATAGTAACAGCCGAGAGTTCTTCCATTTTCTTTCTATTCGTGATTAGATCTTTCAAGAATTTAGCATATCTTGGCATTCCTGAAATTACATCAATGAAAGGAAGATTTACATTTATCTGTTTAAACATATCCAAGAATTTGGATTGCTCGGCTTCAAGTTTTTCTTTCTTCATTTTACTCGGATAAGGAAGTGGTGGTTGGTATGGTTTAACATAAGGTTTATCCTTAACTGTGTTATCTTCATTAACCTTTTCAACTACCGGTTCTTTTTCCTTATCTTGATCAGGTTGTGGTTCTTGTGGAGTAGGAATAGTTTCATCAGAAGTTACAGGTATTTCAGGTGGTTTAAGTGTTGTACCACTTCTTGTGGTAATAGCTTTAGCTGTTTCATTCCGGGGGTTAGCATTTGTATCACTAGGTAAACTTCCCGGTTTTCTTTCACCTATTAACCTTGCTAGGTTACTTACTTCTTGTTCCAGATTTTGAATAGAAGCTTGTTGATTTCTAAATGCTTGAGCATTTTGTTCATTTGTTTGTTTTTGAGATGTGAAAAACTGCGTTTGAGTTTCAACTAGCTTCGTCATCATATCTTCTAAATTCGGCTTTTTATCATCGGTTTGTTGTGGTGGTTTGTTTTGAAAATTAGGTCTTTGCTGATTGTAAGTATTATTGGATACTTGTTGATTGCTAGGACCTTGTTGGTTATTGTATGGAATATTTCGGTTATAATTCTGGTTTTGATTGTAAATCGGTCTTGGCGGTTGATAATTATTCTGATAATTATTTCCAGGCCTTTGGTTTATGTATGAAATATTCTCTCTTTGTTCCATTGTTAATTCAATACTGAGACAATCTTTTGTCAAATGTGGTCCTCCACACTGCTCACAACTAATTCGTATAGAGTGAATATCCTTAGTCATCTTTTCCATTCGTCTCTCGAAAGCATCTATCTTTGCGGAAATGGAATCTAAGTCATGGCTAGAATCGGCTCTAGCTGCTTTAGATGATCTAATGATGTCTTTTTCTTGGTGCCACTCATGTGAGTGGGAAGCAGTATTATCAATAATTTTGTACGCATCAGTTTCGGTCTTCTTCATAATAGAACCACCAGCTGCTATATCTATATCTTTCCTTGTAGTGATGTCGCATCCTTGGTAGAATATTTGTACTATTTGACAGGTGTCTAAACCATGTTGCGGACATCCTCTTAACAACTTTCCATATCTTGTCCACGCCTCATATAGAGTTTCATTTGGCTTCTGTGTGAACGTAACAATTTCTGCTTGAAGTCTTACGGCTTTAGATGCAGGAAAGAATTGTTTAAGAAATTTGTCAATTAAAACGTCCCATGTATCAATCGCCCCTTCAGGTAACGATTCCAACCAATCTTTGGCTTCTCCCTTTAAAGTCCAGGGAAATAACATGAGATATATCTGTTCATCCTCCACTTCTCGTATTTTAAATAGTGTGCAGATCCTATTAAAGGTACGTAGATGTTCATTTGGATCTTCCTTCGGCGCACCACTAAATTGGCATTGATTAGTCACCATGTGTAAAATTTGTCCTTTGATTTCATAATCTGGCGCATTAATGTCTGGATGAGTAATTGCGTGACCTTGGCCAGTGCGTTTAGCTCTCATTCGGTCTTCCATACTTAAAGGTTCCAGATTCTCCATAATTGAATTTGTTGAATCGGTATCAATAGATGATTCTGATTTAATAGTTCGTTCCTCAACAATATCTGTTTGAATGATTGGTGGTTCCGGAGGAAAGTTTAATGGTTCAGGATCTATGAACCGTTCCTGAATATTCTCTGGATTCTCAATTGTGAGGTTGGGTTCAAAAAATGGATTATCGGAAATTTGAACTGAAGTACTTGGTCGACTGGATGACGATTCTAAAGAAAAATCAACGGCGGTTATATTTGTTAAACGATGTCTTGATCGAGTTACAGGTGGTGAACGTACAAAAGGTGATGAACGTCTTGCTCGGTGCATTCACTGAATATCCTATTAGTTTTTAAAAGGAAAGAAAAATTATAATAAGTTATCCAATCAATAGACTTTTCTGATTTTGCCCACGTTTCGAATAGCCAAAAGATGCAGCAGAGGGGCAGGATTCGTTTGGTCTCAATATAATTGAGGACTGTTTGGCTCCAATAACCCGGTCCACGTACAAATCCAACTATTACTACGAACCAGAAAATTTTGATGTCTATTAATTTAACCACTCAAAATAAATTTTCGTAATTTTAAGAAATTTAGATAAGAAGTAGAATAAAAATCTATGTCCTAAAAACTAGAATGGCGAGAAATAAGAAAGACAAAGAGTTCGTCGCAAAAGGTCGAAAAAGAAAAATGGTTGAAAAATAAAAGGTGACGGAAAAATAAAAGAAACTTATAAAAACTTAAAAATACTTAACTAATTTAACCTTATTACTACAACTAACTTAAAATTATAATCGCAAATTGAAATTACTAATTGGAATGATAATTGGTACATAGTAAAAGGTGTCTAAAAATATTAAAGCTTACAGGAAAAACTAAATCCCAAATGGAAATAACTTAAAAAGAAACTAAAACTTAAAAAGGCGTCGCAAAATTTTAAAGCACCTAAATCTTAGTCTAAAGAAAAAGCACTTAAGGAATTCTACGGCAAAGCCTAAAAATCTAGGAGTAAAAATAACTATAGCTAAAACTAAGTTTAAAATTAAATATGAGCTAAAAAATACAAATTTTATGCTACAACGATTAAAAAGGTACAAAATATAAAAATATACAAAAAGTTGTAAAAAGTACAATTTTTATAAAAATATTATTTTTATATTATTTATTTTACTAAACTATTAATTTTACAATTTAATAAAAACTTAATTAATACTAAATACATAAATAAATAAAAAGTAAAAATAAAACTAAAACTAAAAATAATAATAATAATAATTAGGTTAAATAATAATTATAAATAATAATATCCCGTAATTAATGCTCGATTAGGGCTTCCTTGTCGCCTGTCAGAGGGTCTCCGCGAGTCGCGGTGATTAATGAGGAAAACCCCGCGAGTCGCGGGGATCCAGAATTCAGTTGACAGGTTTCACTTTTTACGCGTTTTCTTTATTTTTTTATTTTTTTTATTTTCTGTTTCCTGTTTTTTAATTAAATAAAAGATATTAAATTAAAAGTTATATTTTTATAAACTAAAATAGAAATAAAGAAACTTATAAAACTTAAATATTTAACAAAATCTTAAAAATACTAATATTTTTGTTTTTTTTTTATATTTTTGAATAATTAAAACGTATTTTTACAAAAGCGAATTTTAATAAAAGTAAACTAAAAAAAAATCTTTTTTTTTATATTAGCGTTGCGCTTCCGGCTTTTAAGATAGTTCCCCGGCAGCGGCGCCAAAAATAACTTGATGTGGAGCGAGGTGTATATAAAATAGTTATTATTTTACTAGGAAAATACTATTAAATACGATACAATTTTACACAAGATATTTATTTATTTATAGAATGGATATACTTAAACCTTGCTACAACACTTATAGGCAGTGTACCTAATCGTACAGTAGTGTAGTTTTTAGTAAGTCCGGTTCGTTCCACAGGGAAATCTTTAAACAAAGCTCAACGCTATATTAGTTTACTTTTATAAAAATACAAATATATATAAGTAATATTATTATTATAAGGGGGGGTTTTTACCGTTTAATGACCGGTTTGTCGATTTTAAGACTTTAGTCGCAGTTAAAACCTAATGTAAAATATAAAATAAATACAAGACTTAAATTAAAGCGTAAAGTAAATAACGATAATGAAATTGCGAATAATAAAAGTGCGATAAAATAAACTTGCGATAATTAAAAATTACGATAATTAAAAGTGCGATAAAATAAAATAAATAAAAGTGCGATAATTAGAAGTGCAATTAAATATAAAATAAAGGAAATTAAATATGAAATAAAAGAATTATGCTTATTTAAACTTCCGTAATCATGATGTTTGACGTGTTGATTTTAGTTTTATGCCCATGGGTTAATTGTCCTTTGTCCTGGATTATTCAATATGTCCGTCTGGTTTTTGTCCATAACAGTCCATCAGTCATAAATATAAATTGCAAGTGTCCTTGTCAAATTATTATTATACCCGAAGTTAAATATTCCAACTAATTGGGGATTCGAATTGTAACAAGGTTTTAATACTTTGTTTAATGAATACACCAGGTTATCGACTGCGTGTAAACCAAGGTTTTACCACTTTGTTAACAATTACACCAATTACCCTTGAATGTAATTTCACCCCTGTTTTAATTATTCTAGTGGCTATTAATCCATTCCCGTGTCCGGTTAAATGAACGATTATTCGTACAAATAAATACCCCGCCCATCGTGTCCGATCGAGTGTATATGGTAATTTATAGGGACGCCCAATTGTAAATCTTTATATTAACATTAACAAACTTTCATTTAGTTAAACAAATATAAAGCCCATTAATAGCCCATAGTCTAGTTTCCACAAGTGTCGTTCTTTTGTCCAAACCCCAATTATGGTACAAAGCCCAATTACCCAATTTTAGTAATTAGCCCAACATCATGATTACTTCGTTTTAAATAAGCATAATAATAACTTAGCTACGAGACATTAATATAAAAAGGTTGAACATAACTTACAATGATTAAAAATAGCGTAGCGTTACACGGACAGAATTTCGACTTACACCCTTACAACATTCGCTAACATACCCTTATTATTAGAATTATAATTAAAATTAAAATATAAATTATAAATATAAATATATTTACGTATGAAGAGGAAGAGAAAAAAGATGTGAAATTTGATCAGAATTCGGTTTGCTTTATAGCCAGACTTGATTTTTGGGGCTCCGCGACTCGCGGCAAAATGCCCTTCAAACTCCGCGAGTCGCGGAGATATATTTACAGCTCACACCCTTGGAGTTTCTTGCTGCCGACGGTTTTTAATATATATATATAATATATATATAATTAATATAATTAATTATATATTATATTATATTTATATACATAGTTAACTTGTAATTTTTAGTCCGTTGCGTCGAGCGTTAAGAGTTGACTCTAGTCCCGGTTCCGGATTTTCGAACGTCCTCGCGTACAATTTAATATCTTGTACTTTGCGTTTTGAATCTTGTACTTTTGTAATTTCGAGACGTTTCTTATCAATAATTGGAACCTTTTTGATTGTCTTTTGTTCTTTTGAGCTTTTTGGTCGTTTGCGTCTTCAATTCGTCGAATCTGTCTTTTGTCTTCACCTTTTATTATTTAAACGAATATCACTTGTAAATAGAACAATTGCAACTAAAAGCTTGTCTTTCTTGAGGAATAATGCTATGAAATATATGTTCGTTTTTAGCATTATCAGATTATTATTATGATTATTAGTATTATTTTTATTAAGTATTATGAATATCATCCTTATTATTATCATTAATCTAATTAGTATTATTAAGTATCAATTTATAATTTTAGTAATATTATTATTATCATTATTATTACTAATATCATACTATTTGTATTATTATAAATATGATCATTTAAACTATCTAATAAGACCATAATTATTATTAAACTTACTACTATCATTAAAAATATTATTTTTACTAAAACTATCGTTTTTATTTTACTAGTGAAATTATCATCTTAACAAATAAATCTTTTGTATATTATATATACTTATTACATATACTAGGATTATATAAATTTTTCATATAACAAACTAATGATATTTCATGAATACAATACTTATCACATATATAGATATATGGGTATATTAATATAACTAAATTTATAAATATTAACCATTATAATTATATATACACAAAATCAGTATATATACAATGTAATATAAAATATAATATAAATATACATTTCAAAATGAAATTTAGTATAAATTCTATATAACTATAAATATATAAATAATACATAATAATAAATGAAATTTTGTAATTTACACTATATGTATTAATAGATATACAAATGATATAGGTTCGTGAATCCGAGACCAACCTTACACTTGTTCGATGACGTTATATGTATTTTTACTACGAAATACAATAGGTGAGTTTCATTTGCCTTTTTACCCTTTATATTTTTGGGCTGAGAATACATGCGCAATTTTTATAAATGTTTTACGAAATAGACACAAGTAATTGAAACTACGTTATATGGGTGAATGATCGAAGTCGAATATGCCCCTTTTGCTTGGTAACCTAAGAATTAGTAAACCGATCTACTAATTGACGCGAATCCTAATGATAGATCTATTGGGCCTAACGATCCCCATCCAAAGTACCGGATGATTTAGTACTTCGATGTTGTTTTTATCATGTCCGAAGGATTTCCCGGAATGATAGGGGATATTCTTATATGCATCTTGTTAATGTCGGTTACCAGGTGTTCAATCCATATGAATGATTTTTGTCTCTATGCATGGGACGTATGTTTATGAGAAATGGAAATATGAAATCTTGTGGTCTATTAAAATTATGAAATGAATGTTTATGATAAACTAATGAACTCACCAACTTTTTGGTTGACACTTGAAAGCATGTTTATTCTCAGGTACGAAAGAAAGCTTCCGCTGTGCATTTGCTCATATTAGAGATATTACTTGGAGTCATTCATGACATATTTCAAAAGACGTTGCATTCGAGTCATTGAGTTCATCAAGATTATTATTAAGTCAATTATATTTGGATATATTATGAAATGGTATACATGCCTGTCAACTGTCGATGTAATGAAAGTTTGTCTTTTAAAAAACGAATGCAATGTTTGTAAAATATATCATATAGAGGTCAATTACCTCGCAATGTAATCAACTGTTGTGAATCGTTTGTAATAGATATGGACTTCGTTCGGATGGATTAGGATGGGTCGCTTCATATATAGGGGAGATCAAGGGATAAGTAGTATTTTTGGGATAAGGGGATAAGTAAAATGACATTTTTATATCTTTTACATTATAGCTCCAAATTAAAAAAAAAATCCGTAATCTACTGACATTGTGTTGATGCAGAATTTTTTTTTTTTTCAACAGGAGCTTAAAATGCATCTGATGCATGTTAACGTTTTTTAGGTTTTTCTGAGGTTTATTTAGGATTTAGCCCGATTCAGAGTTTAGGGGTTAGGGTTTAGGGTTTAGGGTTTTCGGGTTTACTATGTAAACCCTCAACCCTAACCCCTAAACCCTAAACTCTAAACCGTTCATTTAAAAACTCGTTCTAAAATCACTTATCCCCTTATCCCACCAAGTACCACTTAGCGCTGGATCCTTACCATATATATATATATATATATATATATATATATATATATATATATATATATATATATATATATATATATATATATAAAGTAAATAAAATTACTATTATTATTTATATTTAATTTTCAACGGATATATTCACCCACCCATTCAATTTTTCGATCAAACCCTGCCACGTGGAGCAATCACCACCACCCATTTGTGTTACCTCTTCCGTCGCCATCCCACGCCACTTTCCCCCGCCCCTCTCCACGCGCCGATACACCACCGGCAAGGGCGTGGCTAGTTGCCACCTATGCAGCCACGGCGTGCCACCCTTGCCGTTACAACCGGTCTTATAGCAAAAGCAACATATGTAACGACCCAACTTTTTCGACTTGCTTTTGTGCCTTGTAATTTAGCGAAACTTCGTATCTGTGCGTACTGTGTTACTTTATACTCTGGAAACTTGATATACGTGGTTTACTTCCAATTATATGTTAAAACGTGCCTTAGAGTACGTAGGATACTTAACTTGTTCACCGGATGCTTTTATAACCGTTAGTGTTATTTAACGTTTCGAATAAACCGCGAACTGCGCGCACGTTTGACTTTTGCCGTAACCGGAATATTATGACTGCGAAATATTAATTATTATTTTATAATAATAATTACCTGGGCTTTTGGATGCTTAATTTTAATTAATTATTTACTAGATCACAATAGTTAGTCTTGTTGAACTTTCTACCTTATTGGACCTTAGCCCACCCTACACTAGTTAGCGGCCCAATTAATTAGCCCAAGTATTATTACTAGTGACCCATAATAAATAAAATAAATAAAATAAAATAATTAATGAGTCATACTAGCATTTGGATAAGGATTATCCATATTGTTACATGGGATTCTAGCATAAGTACATGCTTTAGACAACCACTAATCAAAAAGTAAAATGGTGTCTCCTCCCCTCCCCCTCAAAATCATAGCCCTAGGCCCTTCCAAGTCATCAATCCTTGTTAAAATTTTGCTTATAAATACTAGCCATCTTCCTCTCTGTAACGACCCGTCAAAATCGCTATTGACGCGGCACGTTAATCATTGATTCCACAGTGAGGTTTTGACCTCTATATGATACGTTTTGATAAAATATTGCATTCATTAAAATAAGTGACTTTCTAAACATAGAAAGTTATAAACATGTGGACGAGTGCTTAGGTATAAGCAAAACCCCGAAATACATAAGTCTTTAATTTACAGGTTAACATCACAGTCCAATTATTTATTACACAACGCAGTTTTATTTTGAATGCAATAAACTTTGTACAAAGCATGAGAGACTCCATGCAGGCAACAAGCACATCACAGCGGAAGCATTCTAAGGACCTGAGAATAAAACATGCTAAAAAGTCAACACGAATGTTGGTGAGTTATAGGTTTAATTGCTCGAGTCATAAACATATATAAAGATAGACCACAAGATTTCATCAAAAGTTTATCAATAGATTCTACGTAACAGAGCACCCTGGTAACTAAACTTAACGCTATAGTGATAATTACCCCATTCGTTTTAATACACGCAAACCAACGTGTCTTAAACTTAAATAACATACGTCCGTTAAAAGGCTAGTGCTCTAGCTCGGACGGGGATGTCAAGCCCTATGGATCCATATACAATTATTCGCGCCCACCAGTCCATATCCTATGTACTGGCAGCTACTAGTTACCAAAGCTAAGGGATTTTCGGTTTAACTCAGTGTAGAATTTAGTATGTACTTGTGTCTTATCGCGTTTAAAATAAATTGCATATATTCTCAGCCCAAAAATATTTAAAGTATTTAAAAAGGGAGACTATAAACTCACAGTTCAATATTGAGACTCAATATTGTACGCAAATTGCGTAGACGTAATGATGGTAGACGACTGTATGGTTGGCCTTGGATTCAAGAACAATACCCCGAACAATACCCAATATTTCCTTAGCTTAAAGTGGTTTAAAACCCGAATTAAAACACCCTCGAATATACTTTATTATTATTAAACTTAAATTTAAAATTATAATTATAATTTAAATATAAATTTTTATTACTGAAGAAAAAATATGTGATAATTCGTCGAGCAAAACAGGCGTATTTATATTACTTTTCCGTTTACTGTAGCTCATGCGATCGCATGAGTTTTCAGTGTTTTTGCCATGCGATCGCATGGCCGCCTTTTCTGTTTTTGTTTGCTAGTTCGTCGACATCAAATAGTGTTACTGTAGCAAATAGTGTTTTACTGTAGCAAATAATCTGCTCAATCGGATGCTCCCTTGTCCATTTGGTGTTATGAACAGGTGAGCTGGTTGTAGAACACACAGCATCTTGATCATCAGCTGGTTCAGATGAGTGAGCAGCAATAGAAGGTTGCTGATCAATATCAGTAGAATCAGTACCAGCTTGTGATCTCTCAGAACCAGCAGACCTAGGCTCATAGTGTTTTACAGCAACAAATAGTGTTTACTGTAGCAAATAGTGTTTATTGTAGCAAATAGTGTTCACTGTAGCAAAATCACTGTAGCAAAGTCGTTTTCACTGTAGCACTGTAGCAAAATACGGTTTCACTGTATCAAATAGTGTTTTACTGTAGCAAATAGTGTTTTACTGTAGCAAATAATGTTTTACTGTAGCAAATAGGGTTTTACTGTAGGAAAGTCGTTTTTACTTGTACATATATATATACATACATATAATTGTTCATGAATCGTCGAGAGTAATCAAAGGTAATTGTATATATGAAACAGTTCTAAAATTTTGAGACTCAATCTAACAGACTTTGTTTAGCGTGTTAAAATAATAAATCGTATAGAGAATTGGTTTAAATAAGTCAAAAATTTTCGGGTCATCACAGTACCTCCCCCTTAAAGAAAATTTCGTCCCGAAATTTTGAGTAGAACCTGTTTCATGAGCGATATCAGTGAACAAATGTGGATACTTTTGCTTCATCTGATCTTCACGTTCCCAAGTAAACTCGGGTCCTCGTCTTGCGTTCCAACGAACCCTAACTATCGGTATTTTGCTTTGTTTTAATTGTTTGACCTCACGGTCCATGATTTCAACAGGTTCTTCGATAAAATGGAGTTTATCATTGATTCGTATTTCGTCAAGAGGAATTATGACATCCTCTTCAGCTAAACATTTCTTCAAATTTGACACGTGAAATGTGTTGTGAACACTACTAAGTTCTTGCGGTAGCTTTAATCGATAAGCAACTGTTCTAATTCTTTCGGTGATTTCAAAGGGTCCTACGTACCTAGGACTTAGCTTTCCTCGTTTACCGAATCGTACAACGCCTTTCCAGGGTGACACTTTCAACATGACTTTGTCGCCCACTTGAAATTCTAGCGGTTTTCTTCTTACATCAGCATAACTCTTTTGGCGACTCATGGCCGTTTTCAATCGCTGTTGTATTTGAATGATCTTTTCGATGGTTTCGTGAATAATTTCTGGTCCAGTAAGTTGTCTTTCTCCTACTTCACTCCAACATATAGGAGATCTGCACTTTCTACCGTAAAGTGCTTCAAATGGCGCTGCGTTGATGCTCGTATGATAGCTGTTATTGTATGAAAATTCTGCCAACGGTAAGTGTCGATCCCAACTGGTTCCAAAGTCAATCACGCATGCCCGTAACATGTCTTCCAATGTTTGTATTGTTCTTTCACTTTGACCATCTGTCTTTGGGTGATAAGCGGTGCTCATATCTAATCGAGTTCCCAATGCTTTTTGTAATGACTGCCAGAAACGTGATGTGAATCGGGTGTCGCGATCAGATATGATAGAGATGGGTACACCATGCCTGGAAACTACTTCCTTCAAATATAGGCGTGCTAATTTCTCCATACTGTCTGTCTCCTTTATTGGTAGAAAGTGAGCTGATTTAGTTAGACGATCAACTATCACCCAAATAGTATCATGACTACTTGCAGTCCTTGGCAATTTCGTAATGAAATCCATAGTTATTCTTTCCCATTTCCACTGCGGAATTTCTGGTTGTTGCAGTAATCCTGACGGCTTTTGGTGCTCAGCTTTGACCTTTGCACACGTCAAACATTTGCTTACATAAGTAGCAATTTCTGTCTTCATATTAGGCCACCAATAAAACTTCTTGAGATCGTGGTACATTTTCCCGTTTCCTGGGTGAATTGAGTACCTCGTTTTGTGTGCTTCATCTAGTACTAGTTACCTTAGATTACCATATTTTGGTACCCATATCCTATCAGCAAAATACAGGGTTCCATCGGCTTTTACCTCAAGCTGTTTTTCTAACCCTCTGCTCATTTCGCCTTTTTCATTTTCTTCTTTTAAAGCTTCTAACTGTGCTGCTTGAATTTGCTTTGTGAGATCGGTACGAATTGTAATATTCAAAGCTCGGACCCTAAGAGGTTTTACTCTTTCTTTTCGACTTAGGGCATCAGCTACAACATTAGCCTTTCCGGGGTGGTAACGAATTTCACAATCGTAATCGTTTAACAACTCTACCCAGCGACGTTGTCTCATATTGAGTTGTTTTTGATCAAAAATATGCTGAAGACTCTTATGGTCAGTGTACACTGTACACTTGGTGCCATATAGATAGTGTCTCCATATTTTGAGTGCAAAAACTACAGCTCCAAGTTCCAAATCGTGTGTTGTATAGTTCTTTTCATGAATTTTTAGTTGTCGTGAGGCATATGCGATAACTTTTGTGCGTTGCATTAATACACATCCTAAACCTTGGCGCGAAGCGTCTCAATAGATCACGAAATCATCATTTCCTTCTGGTAATGACAAAATGGGTGCAGACGTTAACTTCTTCTTTAACAACTGGAATGAGGATTCCTGTTCCGTGGACCAATCATACTTCTTTCCCTTTTGAGTCAATGAAGTTAAGGGTTTGGCGATTCTAGAGAAATCTTGAATGAATCTTCGGTAGTAACCAGCAAGACCTAAGAATTGGCGGATTTGTGTTGGAGTCTTCGGTGTTTCCCATTTACTAATGGCTTCGATCTTGGCAGGGTCAACTTTTAATTCCATGTTTACTGACAACATGTCCCAAAAATTGTACTTCTTGTAACCAGAAATCACACTTCGAAAATTTTGCGTACAATTCTTCTTTCTTGAGTATCTCTAGTACCAGTCTTAAGTGTTGCTCATGTTCTTCCTTGTTCTTCGAGTAAATCAATATGTCGTCGATAAAAACAATGACAAATTTGTCTAAATACGGTCTACAGATGCGATTCATTAGATCCATGAATACTGCTGGAGCATTAGTCAATCCAAAAGGCATGACTAGAAATTCATAGTGACCGTAACGGGTTCTGAACGCGGTTTTAGGAACATCTTCTTCCTTCACTCTCAGCTGATGATATCCGGAGCGTAGATCAATCTTGGAATAAACACTTGATCCTTGCAATTGATCAAACAAATCATCAATCCTCGGTAATGGGTACCGATTCTTGATCGTTAATTTGTTTAATTCTCGGTAATCTATGCACATTCTCATAGATCCATCCTTCTTCTTGACGAACAGAATAGGAGCACCCCAAGGTGAAAAACTAGGACGAATAAATCCACAGTCTGATAATTCTTGCAACTGGTCTTGTAATTCTTGCATTTCTGAAGGTGCAAGTCTATATGGAGATCGGGCTACAGGTGCAGCTCCTGGTATGAGATCAATCTGGAATTCTACACATCTGTGTGGAGGTAGCCCCGGTAATTCTTCTGGAAATACTCCGGGATATTCTCTTACAACCGGCATGTCATTAATGCTTCTTTCTTCAGTATCGATCTTCTTTACATGTGCCAAAATAGCATAACAACCTTTTCTTATAAGTTTCTGGGCCTTCATACAGCTGATAAAGTTCAGCTTTGAGTTGCTCTTCTCCCCATAAATCATTAATGACGTTTCATCCTTACGAGGGATGCGAATTGCTTTCTCAGCGCAAACAACTTCCGCTCTTGTTTTGGACATCCCGTCCATGCCAACGATTACGTCAAAACTTCCTAATTCTACGGGTATCAAATCGATTTTGAAGGTTTCACCAGCGAGATTCATTTCGCAACCATGGCAAATTTTATCGACTTTTATCAGTTTACCATTAGCTAATTCAATAGTATATTTATCGTCTAGAGGTAATGATGCACATTTTAGTTTAAAACTAAAGTCTTTACACATATAACTTCTATCAGCACCCGTATCAAACATAATAGAAGCTAGTTGATTATTAACGGTAAACGTACCCGTGACAAGATTAGGATCCTCACGTGCTTTACTGGCACTAACATTAAATGCCCTCCCACGTGCGGGTTCTTTGTTCTTCTCCTTATCAGGGCATTGATTTATAAAGTGACCAGACTTCCCGCATCCAAAACATTTCTTGACATCGGTCAGTTTTGTCTTTACTTCAGAAACGGTGGCATAACAATCTTTCGCCACATGTCCTTTCTTGTTGCACTTATCACAGACCACTTGACAATAACCTGCATGATGGGTGTAACATCTTTTGCAGAACAGATGGGGTCCCTTATAGTTTGGACTTTCAGTTGCCCCATCTTGTTTACCTTTAAAAGTTTCTTGTTTCTTCAGGTGAGTACTTTTGCCCTTATAGCCTTCCCATTTCCTCTTTCCTTCAGTTGTCTTGACTTCGGTAATTGGTGCCTTAATCAAACTCTCTGTGATCTGGTCCATGAGTTGGTGTGCCATTGTCATGGCTTCCTGCATCGTATTTGGTTTGGACGATGTAACATTTCCTTTGATATTGATCGATAAACCGTCAATATACATTTCTATCTTTCGTTTCTCGTTTGGCACCAATTCGGGACACAACAAGGCTAGTTCCATGAAACGCTTTTCATAGTTATTGAGATTCGCGCCGATAACCTTCAGATTACGTAACTCAGATTCCATTTTTCTGATCTCGTTTCGAGGACAGTACTCCTCGATTAGCATCTTTTTCAGTTCTTCCCAAGAGATATCATATGCCGTATCTATTCCTTCTGCTTTAGCATAATTGTTCCACCAAGTAAGTGCACCATCTTGCAACGTGCACGAAGCATACTTTAACTTGTCTCCGTTCGCACAATTACTGATTTTGAAAACGGACTCCATCTTTTCAAACCATCGGGTTAGACCGACTGGTCCCTCGGTTCCACTAAACGTCTGTGGTTTGCATCCTTGAAAAGTTTTGTATGAGCATCCGTTTCGTGAGTTTGTGTTTACGGCTACTGCTTTGGCTGCTGCTTCGGCTGTTGCTTTGGCTGCTTCGGTTGCAGCAATTCTTTCATTCACACGTTTCTCGACTAGTTGCTCAAACTCAGCATCCGACATTTGAGACATGTTTCTTCAATAAACACAACAGATATAATTTAATCATATAGAATATTATAGGTAAAATGAGTTGTCAATAGTTAATCGTAGCATATTAATAATATGAACCAATTATTATAAAAGCCTTTTCTTCTTATTAGCATTTTATAATTATTTCTAGGGTATTACCTACCCGTTAAGTTCATACATAATAGCTAGTATAAGGAATTAACTACTAAAATCCTAATAATATTCCACTATAAAAAATTATAGCGAGTTACTACATTATTATGTAATAATAATAATAATAATAAGAAGTAGTAATAATACAAATAATCATTCCATGCATTTATTATTAATAAACCAAAATAATACAATACCATACAATACTGATATTTTATATATGCTTATTTTACATAACAAGATAGAGTAGCACACATAAGCAATAAAATAGCGCATGGAAGATTTATGGTTGCGAGGTCGTTCATTCAGAACTATCAGAAACTTCTTCCCATTTGGTTCTCTCTGCCAATTGTTTGTGTGCACATGGTCCGACAGACATTCTGGCAGTGTATTTTATTTTTAGTTGGGGTTTTGAGGTACCCGTTGCCTCAGTGGGTTTAATACAATAAGGGTGGTTACGGATCGAATGGTCCTGTTCTTTTTTAATAATTAAGGACATTTTATTATTGTGGTTGTTTTTATTATCTATAGCAAGTTGGAATTTCTCCTTAGTGATCTCTTTTATTTCATTAGCGAAATCCTCCTCCTTACTGATCTCGTCTGATGACGAACTGTCTGAGTCATGTGTAGGAGAATATAATGACGAACTGCAAGAATATGTACCGGTGGTCATGAACCGAAATCTGCCAGGCGTAATCGGCACAACCCGCCCGTCGGCGGTATATCTGGACCAATGTCCATATTTGTTTAGAAATGGACGATCCTCTTTTACTCCAGGGATCATGGGTCCATGCCAACGATACTGTGGCTCCGGAAAACTAAAGCTGGGTGGATCTGGAACCTCCTCTGGGTTTACCGGGAGTTGAGATTCCCCGACTAACACAATTTCTTCTTTAATAGGTATTGGAACGCCCTTTTCAGTTGTGGATAGAATAGATTCAGTGTCCGATTCCGAGTCGTACAAAATGATAGTATTAGAAGAAGTCATCTATCACATAATTGAAACAACAATTACGTTAGCATATAAATATATCACATATAATGTTTTTGACCAAATAATAAGCAAAAATCAGGAAAAACAAATATGGTCATAGTCCAGACTCACTAATGCATCCTAACAATTACCAGTTAAACACAATAATGTAATTTCTGGTTCCCTATGACCTCAAGCTCTGATACCAACTGTAACGACCCGTCAAAATCGCTATTGACGCGGCACGTTAATCATTGATTCCACAGTGAGGTTTTGACCTCTATATGATACGTTTTGATAAAATATTGCATTCATTAAAATAAGTGACTTTCTAAACATAGAAAGTTATAAACATGTGGGCAAGTGCTTAGGTATAAGCAAAACCCCGAAATACATAAGTCTTTAATTTACAGGTTGACATCACAGTCCAATTATTTATTACACAACGCAGTTTTATTTTGAATGCAATAAACTTTGTACAAAGCATGAGAGACTCCATGCAGGCAACAAGCACATCACAGCGGAAGCATTCTAAGGACCTGAGAATAAAACATGCTAAAAAGTCAACACGAATGTTGGTGAGTTATAGGTTTAATTGCTCGAGTCATAAACATATATAAAGATAGACCACAAGATTTCATCAAAAGTTTATCAATAGATTCTACGTAACAGAGCACCCTGGTAACTAAACTTAACGCTATAGTGATAATTACCCCATTCGTTTTAATACACGCAAACCAACGTGTCTTAAACTTAAATAACATACGTCCGTTAAAAGGCTAGTGCTCTAGCTCGGACGGGGATGTCAAGCCCTATGGATCCATATACAATTATTCGCGCCAACCAGTCCATATCCTATGTACTGACAGCTACTAGTTACCAAAGCTAAGGGATTTTCAGTTTAACTCAGTGTAGAATTTAGTATGTACTTGTGTCTTATCGCGTTTAAAATAAATTGCATATATTCTCAGCCCAAAAATATTTAAAGTATTTAAAAAGGGAGACTATAAACTCACAGTTCAATATTGAGACTCAATATTGTAGGCAAATTGCGTAGACGTAATGATGGTAGACGACTGTATGGTTGGCCTTGGATTCAAGAACAATACCCCGAACAATACCCAATATTTCCTTAGCTTAAAGTGGTTTAAAACCCGAATTAAAACACCCTCGAATATACTTTATTATTATTAAACTTAAATTTAAAAATATAATTATAATTTAAATATAAATTTTTATTACTGAAGAAAAAATATGTGATAATTCGTCGAGCAAAACAGGCGTATTTATATTACTTTTCCGTTTACTGTAGCTCATGCGATCGCATGAGTTTTCAGTGTTTTTGCCATGCGATCGCATGGCCGCCTTTTCTGTTTTTGTTTGCTAGTTCGTCGACATCAAATAGTGTTACTGTAGCAAATAGTGTTTTACTGTAGCAAATAATCTGCTCAATCGGATGCTCCCTTGTCCATTTGGTGTTATGAACAGGTGAGCTGGTTGTAAAACACACAGCATCTTGATCATCAGCTGGTTCAGATGAGTGAGCAGCAATAGAAGGTTGCTGATCAATATCAGTAGAATCAGTACCAGCTTGTGATCTCTCAGAACCAGCAGACCTAGGCTCATAGTGTTTTACAGCAACAAATAGTGTTTACTGTAGCAAATAGTGTTTACTGTAGCAAATAGTGTTTACTGTAGCAAAATCACTGTAGCAAAGTCGTTTTCACTGTAGCACTGTAGCAAAATACGGTTTCACTGTATCAAATAGTGTTTTACTGTAGCAAATAGTGTTTTACTGTAGCAAATAATGTTTTACTGTAGCAAATAGGGTTTTACTGTAGGAAAGTCGTTTTTACTTGTACATATATATACATACATATAATTGTTCATGAATCGTCGAGAGTAATCAAAGGTAATTGTATATATGAAACAGTTCTAAAATTTTGAGACTCAATCTAACAGACTTTGTTTAGCGTGTTAAAATAATAAATCGTATAGAGAATTGGTTTAAATAAGTCAAAAATTTTCGGGTCATCACAGTACCTCCCCCTTAAAGAAAATTTCGTCCCGAAATTTTGAGTAGTACCTGTTTCATGAGCGATATCAGTGAACAAATGTGGATACTTTTGCTTCATCTGATCTTCACGTTCCCAAGTAAACTCGGGTCCTCGTCTTGCGTTCCAACGAACCCTAACTATCGGTATTTTGCTTTGTTTTAATTGTTTGACCTCACGGTCCATGATTTCAACAGGTTCTTCGATAAAATGGAGTTTATCATTGATTCGTATTTCGTCAAGAGGAATTATGACATCCTCTTCAGCTAAACATTTCTTCAAATTTGACACGTGAAATGTGTTGTGAACACTACTAAGTTCTTGCGGTAGCTTTAATCGATAAGCAACTGTTCCAATTCTTTCGGTGATTTCAAAGGGTCCTACGTACCTAGGACTTAGCTTTCCTCATTTACTGAATCGTACAACGCCTTTCCAGGGTGACACTTTCAACATGACTTTGTCGCCCACTTGAAATTCTAGCGGTTTTCTTCTTACATCAGCATAACTCTTTTGGCGACTCATGGCCGTTTTCAATCGCTGTTGTATTTGAATGATCTTTTCGGTGGTTTCGTGAATAATTTCTGGTCCAGTAAGTTGTCTTTCTCCTACTTCACTCCAACATATAGGAGATCTGCACTTTCTACCGTAAAGTGCTTCAAATGGCGCTGCGTTGATGCTCGTATGATAGCTGTTATTGTATGAAAATTCTGCCAACGGTAAGTGTCGATCCCAACTGGTTCCAAAGTCAATCACGCATGCCCGTAACATGTCTTCCAATGTTTGTATTGTTCTTTCACTTTGACCATCTGTCTGTGGGTGATAAGCGGTGCTCATATCTAATCGAGTTCCCAATGCTTTTTGTAATGACTGCCAGAAACGTGATGTGAATCGGGTGTCGCGATCAGATATGATAGAGATGGGTACACCATGCCTGGAAACTACTTCCTTCAAATATAGGCGTGCTAATTTCTCCATACTGTCTGTCTCCTTTATTGGTAGAAAGTGAGCTGATTTAGTTAGACGATCAACTATCACCCAAATAGTATCATGACTACTTGCAGTCCTTGGCAATTTCGTAATGAAATCCATAGTTATTCTTTCCCATTTCCACTGCGGAATTTCTGATTGTTGAGGTAATCCTGACGGCTTTTGGTGCTCAGCTTTGACCTTTGCACACGTCAAACATTTGCTTACATAAGTAGCAATTTCTGTCTTCATATTAGGCCACCAATAAAACTTCTTGAGATCGTGGTATATTTTCCCGTTTCCTGGGTGAATTGAGTACCTCGTTTTGTGTGCTTCATCTAGTACTAGTTACCTTAGATTACCATATTTTGGTACCCATATCCTATCAGCAAAATACAGGGTTCCATCGGCTTTTACCTCAAGCTGTTTTTCTAACCCTCTGCTCATTTCGCCTTTTTCATTTTCTTCTTTTAAAGCTTCTAACTGTGCTGCTTGAATTTGCTTTGTGAGATCGGTACGAATTGTAATATTCAAAGCTCGGACCCTAAGAGGTTTTACTCTTTCTTTTCGACTTAGGGCATCAGCTACAACATTAGCCTTTCCGGGGTGGTAACGGATTTCACAATCGTAATCGTTTAACAACTCTACCCAGCGACGTTGTCTCATATTGAGTTGTTTTTGATCAAAAATATGCTGAAGACTCTTATGGTCAGTGTACACTGTACACTTGGTGCCATATAGATAGTGTCTCCATATTTTGAGTGCAAAAACTACAGCTCCAAGTTCCAAATCGTGTGTTGTATAGTTCTTTTCATGAATTTTTAGTTGTCGTGAGGCATATGCGATAACTTTTGTGCGTTGCATTAATACACATCCTAAACCTTGGCGCGAAGCATCACAATAGATCACGAAATCATCATTTCCTTCTGGTAATGACAAAATGGGTGCAGACGTTAACTTCTTCTTTAACAACTGGAATGAGGATTCCTGTTCCGTGGACCAATCATACTTCTTTCCCATTTGAGTCAATGAAGTTAAGGGTTTGGCGATTCTAGAGAAATCTTGAATGAATCTTCGGTAGTAACCAGCAAGACCTAAGAATTGGCGGATTTGTGTTGGAGTCTTCGGTGTTTCCCATTTACTAATGGCTTCGATCTTGGCAGGGTCAACTTTTAATTCCATGTTTACTGACAACATGTCCTAAAAATTGTACTTCTTGTAACCAGAAATCACACTTCGAATAGTGTTTTACTGTAGCAAAATACGGTTTCACTGTAGCACTGTAGCAAAATACGGTTTCACTGTAGCAAATAGTGTTTTACTGTAGCAAATAGGGTTTTACTGTAGGAAAGTCGTTTTTACTTGTACATATATATATACATACATATAATTGTTCATGAATCGTCGAGAGTAATCAAAGGTAATTGTATATATGAAACAGTTCTAAAATTTTGAGACTCAATCTAACAGACTTTGTTTAGCGTGTTAAAATAATAAATCGTATAGAGAATTGGTTTAAATAAGTCAAAAATTTTCGGGTCATCACACTCTCATTTTACACATGCTCTCATTTGAATTTCACACACACTTACTCTCTTACTTCCTTTCTAGCATTTCTCACTTGTAAGTTTTGATCTTTTTCTTCTTCTTTCACCTTTCTAATTCGTGTATCATCATCATTATAGAAGATCAAGCTCTTTAGCCTTGATCTTGATTATATCTTGTTGATTCAAGCATTAATCCTTCAAGAACATGGAAGATTCAAGCTTTCTAGTTTTGAATCTTCACCAACTTTGTAGATCTATATTTTTCTTACTTTAATCTTGTTATTTTGTTATAAAGATTCAAACTTGTGTTTGTAATCTTCATGTATCTTAAAGATCCAAGTTTTATGCTTCAAGATGTTCAAGAACAATCAAGATGCAAGCTTTCTAGCTTGAATCTTCATATCTTGTTGTTGGATCTAAGTTTTCTAACTTAAGATATTGTTATTTTGTTAAAAAGATTCAAACTTGTGTTTGTTATCTTCATGTAACTTAAAGATCCAAGCTCTATGCTTCAAGATCTTCAAGAACAATAAAGGTTCAAACTTTCTAGCTTTGAAACCTTGTAACTTGTGTGAATAGGATCCAAGCTCTCTAGTTTAGGGTTCCATCACCTCATTTGACTTAGATTGTGTTCATACTTGTTTGATTGATGTAAAGTTTGTAACTTTGTTTGTAAATAGGACTTGTAATTGTGTTAAGACTAAGGATATGATGTAACCTTGGTTCATCATCCATCTAAGACTCTTAAATGAGTTGTGTTACCACTTGGTCTTAACATATTGTGTATTGATGGTAGAATCTTGGTCAAAAGTGATGCTAAACCATCAACGAGTTGTACACTTGAAGCTACAAGCATCAAGGATGAGAACCGTGATGAGCATCAAGCATTAAGAACCCCACAGGAGCACTTACCTACTGTTTTTCGTATCTGATCAGACCACCTGGGATACTAAAAAGTTGATTTTCAGTTATTTCATTTCGAATAGATGATTTTCTGTTTAGACCTCGCCTTAATCCGAGTTACGTTTAGGATTTATTTCCCTCCGAGAGTCACTACACCCTATTAATGTTGTGCTGAAATTTCTGACCTACTCGCACTTAAACCGTCGCCACGGTCAAACGAAGACGAGTTAGGTTCTGAAAATTTGTCAGCGGTTAGGGGACTCATATACGGAGCCATAGCCACTGACTATGCGTCTTTTTGATTTACGTAGAGGTCCTAGCAGCTGACTGAAGTCAGCCTATTGTTTTGATCTCTATTCTTGTCGAACTTACTTAGCTTTTATGATGATGAATGATGATGATGATGACACTTAAACTTATTTTATGCACTATTAGAATTTATAAAAACAACCTACTGACCTAGTAACCTTTGATTTAGGTTGACGACCTTTCGGACCGACTTACTACTTGCGTGCTTTCATTACCGACTTTATCGCTTTTATCACTGTGAGTTATAGCATCCCCTTTTTACTTTATCTATTTTAGGACTGAGAATACATGCGCTTTTTACGTTTTACATACTAGGCACGAGTACTTAAACTTTATATGTGTGTGGGTTATACAACGGCATAAACATTCCCCTTAGCACGGTAACGTTTAGTCATTGGTTTTTGAACCGGTGAACGCGAATCTTAGATATGGATCCATAGGGTTTGACATCCCCACTCGGGCTAGTCGCGCTAGCATTTAACGGGTGTTTAATACTTCGTGAACATACGCACTCGCCAAGAGTACTTTCAGGGGGTTATAAACGTTAAGTCTGGTTACCAGGTGCCCACGGTTATACATATACTTTTCATACTGTTTTGTTACATTGAAATCTCGTGGCCTACCTTACGTTACTGTTACAACTTAAACTATAGCTCACCAACATTCGTGTTGACTTTTAAGAGTGTATTTCTCAGGTGCCTAGAGGTTTCTTGCTTCCGCTGTTAGATTTGCTGTCATGCTGTTATTGAATTGCTGTTAAGGACCTGCTGTATTAGTTATCCGCTGCATTACTAGAGATGTCTCATTCATGGAACTTTTCTGTTGCATTCGTAGTTTATGTTAATTTCAAACAATGGCTTTGTAACGACCTTAGGGTCAAGTACTTATGTTTATGCTCCTATTCGTAGGATGCACGTTATCTTTTGTAAAACGCTATCTTTTTATGAATGCAAACTGGTTTTTAAACAGCATGTAGTATTCAACCATGTAAAGATCTTGTTGTTGACGAATCGTACACGATGGTTTTGTACGGGGCGTCACATTTGGTATCAGAGCATTGGTTGTGGGGAATTAGGTTACATTAGTGTATCTAGACCGAACCTAAGTAGAATTCACTAATAGGACTAATCTACAACTTGCTAGTTTACATGTTTCTGCGAAAGTTACTGCATGCTTTTGTCTACATTTTCAGCTGTATGATCTTACTGCATGCTATTGCTTATCTTCACTGCCATGCGAACTTGTTGTATGCTTATTTCTGCTATTGCATGATTACTATCTGCTTTCACATGTTATTTTTGTTTAGCACTGTTATTATTACTACCATGCTAGGTTGCTGTAGTGCCTAATACGTGCTTGCTTTATGACTTATTGACATGGAAAAGTTATTTTTCCCTGTTCAGATGTCGGATATTCCACCTGTCATCATTTTGGGTAGCGATTTAGACTCGTCAGCCACCTCACCTACTGCTGCTACCGACACACAGGTCCAGTTAACCAGTGACCCCGGCACTTCATCCTTCGGAACCAGCAGCCATAAGCCTGCCCCAGTGGTTACCTCAGATGGAGCCCAGGACCCCCCAGAAATTCCAGCTCTACTTACCCCAAGACCCTCGGAGCCACAGCCCCGCTCCGGTGGTGTTGTGATTCTCGGGGAATACGGGGACATTCCGTTCCGTAATGAGCATAACCATTGGTGCCGACGCCTTCCTGATGGACGTGTCATACTGATCCCACCTTTCAGATACCGGATCATGACTACCGGTCGCCGAGCGCCGCCACCTCCAGCTGTTTTCGACGATTCATCATCCGACGACTCATCCACAGACGACTCTAGTGACGATGACTCTGACGAGGAGGACCCTGATGATGCACCTGTACAGCCACCCTCCACCCCGCCGAAGAAGCGGTACCGTTTCGATGGCACCGTTATTCCGGGGATCAACGGAGGTCGAGCGTTCACTAACGCACATGGTCAGTGTCGTAGGGTTACCGCCCGTAAGCGGGTTGTGCTTTACCCTGCTGATCTTTTCGTGCGTAAGCCTTACCGCTTTGCAGCCTCTACTTCTGGAGCCGGATCATCTGCACCACCGGCACCAGCAGCACCGCCTACTCTGCCAGCCCCTCCCTCTGTCGAGGAACTGACAAGGGAGGTGGAGATCCTCCGTGCTCGGGAGACTGAGCTCGAGGACCAGATGTCCCACGTAATGGACATCTTTTACCCACCGTCACCATAGGGCTTTGTAGTAGATTTTATTATGTAATCTTATTTGTAGTTCATGTTTTACTTACGTATTGTACGAACCTATGCGAATGTATGCAACTCTTTATTAATAAATGGAACTTTGTATTGTTTAATTCTTGTACAGTGTTCAATTTACGTTACTGTATGTTGGTTTTACGGTATTTGTACCTGGTTGCGTTACTTAATTGGCATGCGTTGTGTTGTTCCCCTGTTTACCATATACTATATTATTATATATTAAATGCTGGATTTTGACTTAAGTCAAAATTTCTGTCTAGAAGAGCAATGGCAAACGGACGAGCAGCACCCACAGCAGCACAGATCGAGGAAATGATTGCGGAATAAGTAGCCGCAGCCATAGCAAATGTCATTCCCCCAGCCCCACTGGTTAAGCAGAACGTCCAGAACGGTTGCACTTACAAAGAGTTTCAAAGCTGTAAGCCCCACAACTTTAGCAGCACTGAGGGGCCAGTTGGTTTGACTAGGTGGTTTGAGAAATTAGAAGCTGTGTTCCGCGTCAGCAACTGCTCAGAGGCGAACAAAACCAAGTATGCCTCATGTACGCTGTCAGACGGTGCCCTAACCTGGTGGAACACACTGGCTCAAGCTAAGGGTATTGATGAGGCTTATGCCATTCCGTGGGAAGAATTCAAGGGGGCCATGATCGATGAGTACTGCCCCAGGACAGAGATATAGAAGATGGAGGCTGAGTTCTGGGAGTTAAAGGTTGTGGGCAACGATCTTGATGGTTACAACCGTAGGTATCTGGAATTAGCGCTGATGTGTCCCACGATGGTCACCCAGGAATTTAAGAGAATGGAGCGATACTTGTGGGGACTTTCCAAGTCCATTCAAGGAAATGTCACCTCTTCCAATCCACCCAACGTCCCGGCAGCTATGCGCATGGCGCATACCCTTATGAACCAAATTATCAGCAAAGAACCGGAAAAGGCTAAATCCGAATCGGGAGCCAGTGGTGAGAAGCATAAGTGGGTGTGACGATCGCTCCAAATCCATATGGACGAACACGTCATTCATCGATTTCATTGCGAGGTATTTGACCTCTATATGATATGTTTTGTAAACATTGCATTCTTTTGAAAAGGCACACCATAAATGAATATTTAAATCAAAGATTTTCGACATCTGCTAATTTTTACATATAGACAATCACCGTAAATAATAGTTTACAATAGTAATTCCGTTACAGTCAAAATAAGATACATGGTGATGATTTGGTGAATGCAACGTTTCCTTGATAAATATGCCATGTAAGACTCCATGCACATAGCTTGTCTAACATATAAGTAAACAGCGGAAGACTTCTAGGGAACCTGAGAATAAACATGCTAACAAGTGCCAACACAAAGGTTGGTGAGTTCATAGTTTTAGTGTTTCGCATAATCTGTATATAAAGGTGGATCACAAGATTTCAGTTGTTTCATCCGAAACGTTTATCAAAATATTCTACGAAATTGAGCACCCTGGTAAATAAACTTAACGTATATATAATTTGTACCCTTTGTATAATCATCTTAATAATAATTGTGTCAATCGCTCCAAATCCATATGGACGAACACGTCATTCATCGATTTCATTGCGAGGTATTTGACCTCTATATGATACGTTTTGTAAACATAGCATTCTTTTGAAAAGGCACACCATAAATGAATATTTAAATCAAAGGTTTTCGATATCTGCTAATTTCTACATATAGACAATCACCGTAAATAATAGTTTACAATAGTAATTCCGTTGCAGTCAAAATAAGATACATGGTGATGATTTGGTGAATGCAACGTTTCCTTCATAAATATACCATGTAAGACTCCATGCACATAGCTTGTCTAACATATAAGCAAACAGCGGAAGACTTCTAGGGAACCTGAGAATAAACATGCTAACAAGTGTCAACACAAAGATTAGTGAGTTCATAGTTTTAGTGTTTCGCGTAATCTGTATTTGTACCCTTTGTATACGTCCGTTAAAAGGCTAGTGCTCTAGCTCGGACGGGGATATCAAGCCCTATGGATCCATATACTACTACTCGCGCCCACCAGTTCTTATAACTGGCAGTTACTAGTTACCAAAGTTAAGGGATTTTCTGTTCAAACTCAGTGTAGAATTTAGTATGTACTTGTATCCATTGTGTTTAAAATAAAGTGCATGTATTCTCAGCCCAAAAATATATATTGCAAAAGCAATTAAAAAGGGAGCAAATGAAACTCACGCATATAAATCTAGTATTTTCAGTATTTATAAACAGTCGCATGTATTCTCAGCCCAAAAAATATATATTGCAAAAGTAATTAAAAAGGGAGCAAATGAAACTCACGCATATAAATCTAGTATTTTCAGTATTTATAAACAGTCGCATGTATTCTCAGCCCAAAAAAATATATTGAGTAAAAGGGATCATATGAAACTCACCTTAGCAGCATATAAAGTCGTTCACCAAAATGTGACCGAAACTCGGATTACCAAATAACTGTAGATCTCAACCTAGAGAACATATGTTGGTTAATAAATGTCTATCAAGCTAGGTCAGGTCATAGTGTATCACAATCCTAATGCTCGAGATCGACATACAAAAGTTATCCAAAGTCGTTTCAAAAAGTCAATTTTGGACAGTTGTTTAACAAAACGAGATGTACCTTATATAAGGATTTATTTACTCGGTTGGTAATATTCAAAAATCCAATTTATCAATCTCGTAAACAAGTTGTTTAAATATTAATTGCAGATTCAAAAGCAATTTCAATTAATGTCAATCATAATTCAGTTGATCATATCTTTTAATCCGTTCATCGAAACTATTCGATATCTAAATGAAAAGTTATTGATTTTTCGCCAGCTTTCCAAAAACATGTATATCATATACCTTTTACCAGTAATATATGTATTTAATTAGTGATTCATTATAAACTGTTTAACGACGAAATTTAGTATACAAGCATGCATAAACATATATACTCGAGCACTAGACATGTATACACTATTAATATATAAAAGATAAGATATGAATGCTCACTTATCAATATTGAGATTCAATATTGCAGGAAAGTACGTAGTTGCAACAGAGATGATAAACACTAGGTTGACCTTACGAGCATAACTCTCGAACAATACCCATAACCTCCATAGCTATAACCCATAATTTCCTTAGCTCTATCCCACTCGAAAACATATTTTGAAAGTGACACGCTCATGACCTCGTCGTAGTATTTTATGTATAAATAATAATAATACTCATAACCATAAGATTAATAATAATATTAATCTTAATAATAATAATAATAATAATAATAATAATAATAATATTATTATTATTATTATTATTATTATTATTATTATTATTATTATTATTATATATATAGAGAGATATCGAGAGATAGCTGGATAAAATCATTCACAGAACCAGAAATCGATCGAGCTTTTATAATGTGTCCTGGATTTTGATCCCATGCGATCGCATGGAATATGTGAGGGGAACCCATGCGATCGCATGGCCCCTGGTGACAACTCACATTATCTTGTTTTCTTGCTTGTGGACATATTTTTTTAATTATAAATATAATATATTTAATTTATATAATTAATTATATATTATATTAAATTCACATGCATAGTTGACTTGAAATTTTTGTTCCGATAATTCGTACGTTGTTACTCGACTTATGTCTCGGTTCCGGTTTCTCGAATGTCCTTTCGTACGCTGAGAAAACTTGCATTTTACATTTCGTGACTCGTACGTTTGTTAAAATATAGTCTTAAATTATCAATAAACTATATCACTCAAAGTGTATCTTAAACTTTCGAGTGTTTTGGTCATTTACTTCTATAAATCATCGTCTCGTAGTATATACATATACATATATACATTTTCATTTTGAAATAGTGTTTTACTGTAGCAAAGTTTTTTTCACTGTAACAAATAGTGATTTTTGAAAACACTGTAGCTTTTCGGGTACTGTAGTAATTCAAAAATACTGTAGCAAATTAGTGTTTTACTGGTTCATCTTAAACGTTTTAGTTAATTTATCTAAATATCAATTGAATCGATACTCGAATGTTACTATCGTTTACTAAATAACTTGAAATATATATATATATATATATATATATATATATATATATATATATATATATATATATATATATATATATATATATATATATATATATATGCACATTAAGTTATATATATATATATATATATTGTTCGTGAATCTTCGAGAACAGTCAAAGAATAATTGATTACATGAACATAGTTCCAAAACTTTCGTGACTCAACATTACCGACTTTGCTTATCGTGTCGAAAACGTTATAGATTAAGTTTAAATTTGGTCAGAAATTTCCGGGTCATCACAGTGGGACTACAACAACAAGGGGAGAACCTATGATCAAACCCCCGCTAAGAGGCCTAACGACGGAAGGAACCCCAACCCGAACACTAGCTCCAACCCCAACTACAAGGGTAGTCTACCACAGTGCAAGAGGTGCTACAAGCACCATACCGGGTACTGTAATGCGGTCTGTGAAAAATGCAACAGAATCGGGCACATTGGCAAGAACTGCAAGATTCCCATTCAAGCTGTGAGGACAAACCAAAATGGGCCAAGGAAATGCTATGAGTGTGGACAGCAGGGCCACTTTAGGAATGATTGCCCCAATAAAAAGAAGGACGGCGGACCACCGCGTGGTAGATCTTTCAATGTGAACGCAAGGGATGCCCGTGAGAACCCCGACTTGGTTACAGGTATATTCACAATCAACAAACTATTATCCTATGTCCTATTTGATACTGGTGCCGATAGAAGCTATGTCTGTAGAAACTTTTGCTCTAAGATAGATTGGTCATTAGTGCCTTTAGAAGAGAATATGCTAGTTGAGGTAGCCAATGGGAAACTTGAGAAAGTTGATCAGATTGGCTGAGGAGCTATATTAACATAGCTGGTGTAGATTTCGAAATTGACTTGATACCCATCAAATTGGGAAGCTTTTGATTGTTGGCATGACTGGTTGACCAAAGTAAGGGCCGACGTTATCTGTGGAGACAAAGCTCTTCGCATACCACAAGAAGACGGTGAGCCATTGACTATTTATGAAGAGAGATGTAGTTCGAAGCTGAACCTCATTAGTTGTATGAAAGCGCAGAAGATCATGAAGAAAGGACGACTTGCTGTTTTAGCACACGTGAAGGCTTTAGAAACAGAGGAGAAGAGTGTGAATGACGTGCGAATTGTGAATGAATTCCCTGACGTCTTTCCGGAAGAGTTGCCTGGATTACCGCCGCCCAGAGCAGTGGAGTTCCAGATCGATCTAGTGCCGGGAGCTGCACCCGTAGCTCGTGCACCTTATCGACTAGCACCTTCAGAACTGCAAGAATTGCAGAGTCAACTTCAGGAATTGCTCGACCGAGGGTTTATCCAACTGAGCTCGTCGTCTTGGGGCACACCTGTTTTATTCGTGAAGAAGAAGGACGGATCCTTCCGCATGTGTATAGACTACCGCGAACTCAACAAATTAACGATCAAGAATCGATATCCTCTTCCCCGAATTGACGATCTTTTTGATCAGCTGCAAGGATCAAGCGTTTACTGTTAGATCGATTTGCGATCCGGTTACCACCAGTTGAGGGTGAAAGAGAGTGACGTGATGAAGACTGCGTTTAGAACTCGCTATGGTCATTACGAGTTTCTCGTAATGCCGTTCAGATTAACCAACGCACCAGCCGTGTTCATGGACCTCATGAATCGTGTCTGCAAGCCTTATCTGGATAAATTCGTTATCGTCTTCATAGATGATATCCTCATCTACTCCAAGAGCGAAGAAGAACATGAGCAACATCTTCGGTTAGTGCTTGAACTCTTGAGACAAGAGTAACTTTATGCCAAATTATCCAGGTGTGAATTTTGGCTGAAGGAAGTCCAATTTTTGGGTCATATTGTGAGTGATCAAGGTATCAAAGTTGACCCCGCCTAGATTGAAGCTATCAGCAAGTGAGAGACACCCACTACTCCGACTCACATCTGCCAATTTCTAGGTCTTGCCGGTTACATCAGAAGGTTTATTGAAGGTTTTTTGTTGATTTTGCGTCCTTTGACCGCACTGACTCACAAAGGAAAGAAGTTCGTTTGGGAAACCGAACAAGAAGCAGCATTTCAAACCCTGAAGCAGAAGTTAACCACCGCACGTATCTTATCTCTTCCTGAAGGCAGTGACGACTTCGTTATGTACTGCGATGCTTCGAAGAATGCTTTTGGTTGTGTATTGATGCAAAGAACGAAGGTCATTGCTTATGCATCTCGTCAGCTGAAGATTCATGAGCGAAACTACACTACTCACGATCTCGAACTTGGAGCAGTTGTCTTCACATTGAAGCTGTGGAGACACTATCTCTATGGAACATAGAGTACCATATTCACCAATCACAAAAGCCTCCAGCACATCTTTGATCAGAAGCAGCTGAACATGAGACAACGACGATGGATTGAGACGCTGAACGACTATAATTGTGAACTTCATTACCATCCTGGTAAAGCCAATGTTGTATCCGACGCTCTGAGTCGAAAGGAGAGAACGACACCTCTTCGTGTTCGAGCTCTGAACATCACCATTCATTCGAACCTCTATAGCCATATCCGAGTAGCCCAAGAAGAGGCTCTCAAGGGGGAGAATATATCTCGTGAATACCTGAACATCATGGTCTCTAAATTCGAGGTTAAGGAGTCTGGACTCCGATGTTATGCCGAAAGAATTTCGGTACCTCGTTATGGAGATTTACGAAGCCTTTTACTTGATGAAGCCCACAAGTCAAGATATTCGATTCATCCAGGAGCCAGAAAAATGTACCACGATCTCAACGAACAGTATTGGTGGCCAAATCTTAAGAAGGATGCAACTTATGTTGGGAGGTGTTTGACTTGTTCGAAGGATAAAGCTGAACATCAGAGGCCATCTGGATTACTTCAACAACCAAAAATCCCACAATGGAAATGGGAAGAAATTACGATGGACTTCATCACGAAGCTACCAAAGACGGTGGGCAGATACGATACAATCTGGGTTATCGTTAACCGTCTTACCAAATCTGCTCATTTTCTAGCGATGAAAGAAACAGATACAATGGAGAGACTTGCTCAACTGTACATCAAAGAGGTTATATCTTGTCATGGTGTACCCCTATCAATTATCTCATATCGTGATCCCCGTTTTGCTTCCATATTCTGGCGTTCTTTGCAAGAAGCCTTGGGAACTCGTCTCGACATGAGCACCGCTTATCACCCACAGACCGACGATCAGAGTGAACGAACGATTCAGACATTGGAGGACATGTTGCGTGCTTGTGTTATTGACTTTGGAAAGTCTTGGGAAAGGCATCTGCCGCTAGCCGAATTCTCTTACAACAACAGTTATCATTCGAGTATTAAAGCCGCGCCTTTTGAAGCGTTGTATGGCCAGAAGTGCCGTTCTCCTATTTGTTGGGCCGAGTTAGGCCAAGTGCAAATCACTGGACCCGAGATAGTCCATGAAATGGCGGAGAAGATTTCTCAGATTCAAGCGAGACTTAAGACGGCCCGCGATCGCCAAAAGAGTTATGCTGATCTTAAACGTAAAGACTTCGAATTTAACGTAGGTGATCGAGTAATGTTGAAGTTCGCACCTTGGAAAGGTGTAATTCGTTTTAGGAAGCGCGGAAAGTTGAACCCGCGATATGTTGGTCCTTTTGAAATTTTGGAACGTGTTGGACCCGTTGCTTATCGTCTGGATCTTTCGACTCAGTTGAGTGCCGTTCATCCTAACTTTCATGTATCAAATTTGAAGAAGTGCCTTGCTCCACCGGAACTCGTTATACCATTGGAAGAACCTACCATTGATGACCAACTCCACTTCATGGAAGAACCTGTCGAAATTATGGACCGTGAGGTCAAAGTTTTGAAACACAATAGGATTCCGATCGTCCGAGTCCGATGGAATGCCAAACGAGGACCTGAGTTTACCTAGGAGCGAGAGGATCAAATGAAGCAGAAGTATCCTCACCTTTTCCCAGCTCCTCCATCACCTTCAGCTTAAATTTCGGGACGAAATTTCCATTAACAGGTGGGTAATGTAACGACCCGACTTTTTCGACTTGCTTTTGTGCCTTGTAATTTAGCAAAAATGCGTATCTGTGCGTACTGTGTTACTTTATACTCTGGAAACTTGATATACGTGGTTTACTTCCAATTATATGTTAAAACGTGCCTTAGAGTACGTAGGATACTTAACTTGTTCACCGGATGCTTTTATAACCGTTAGTGTTATTTAACGTTTCGAATAAACCGCGAACTGCGCGCACGTTTGACTTTTGTCGTAACCGGAATACTATGACTGCGAAATATTAATTATTATTTTATAATAATAATTACCTGGGCTTTTGGATGCTTAATTTTAATTAATTATTTACTAGATCACAATAGTTAGTCTTGTTGGACTTTCTTCCTTATTGGACCTTAGCCCACCCTACACTAGCTAGTGGCCCAATTAATTATTACTAGTGATTCATAATAAATAAAATAAATAAAATAAATAAAATAAAATAATTAATGAGTCATACTAGCATTTGGATAAGGATTATCCATATTGTTACATGAGATTCTAGCATAAGTACATGCTTTAGACAACCACTAATCAAAAAGCAAAATGGTGTCTCCTCCCCTCTCCCTCAAAATCACGGCCCTAGGCCCTTCCAAGTCATCAATCCTTGTTAAAATTTTGCTTATAAATACTAGCCATCTTCCTCTCATTTTACACATGCTCTCATTTGAATTTCACACACACTTACTCTCTTACTTCCTTTCTAGCATTTCTCACTTGTAAGTTTTGATCTTTTTCTTCTTCTTTCACCTTTCTAATTCATGTATCATCATCATTATGGAAGATCAAGCTCTTTAGCCTTGATCTTGATTATATCTTGTTGATTCAAGCATGAATCATTCAAGAACATGGAAGATTCAAGCTTTCTAGCTTTGAATCTTCACCAACTTTGTAGATATATATTTTTCTTACTTTAATCTTGTTATTTTATTATAAAGATTCAAACTTGTGTTTGTAATCTTCATGTATCTTAAAGATCCAAGCTTTATGCTTCAAGATCTTCAAGAACAATCAAGATGCAAGCTTTCTAGCTTGAATCTTCATATCTTGTTGTTGGATCTAAGTTTTCTAACTTATGATATTGTTATTTTGTTAAAAAGATGCAAGCTTTCTAGCTTGAATCTTCATATTTTGTTGTTGGATCTAAGTTTTCTAACTTATGATATTGTTATTTTGTTAAAAAGATTCAAAAAGTTATTTTTCCCTGTTCAGATGTCGGATATTCCACCTATCATCATTTTGGGCAGCGATTCAGACTCATCAGCCACCTCACCTACTGTTGCTACCGACACACAGGTCCCGTTAACTAGTGACCCCGACGCTTCATCCTCCGGAACCAGCAGCCATACGCCTGTCCCAGTGGTTACCTCAGACGGAATCCAGGACCCCCTGGAGATTCCAGCTCTACTTGCCCCAAGACCCTCGGAGCCACAGCTCCGCTCCGGTGGTGTTGTGATTTTTGGGGAATACGGGGACATTCCGTTCCGTAATGAGCATAACCATTTGTGCCGACGCCTTCCTGATGGACGTGTCATACCGATCCCACCTTTCAGGTACCGGATCATGACTACCGGTCGCCGAGCGCCGCCACCTCCAGCTGTTTTTGACGATTCATCATCCGACGACTCATCCACAGACGAATCTAGTGACGATGACTCCGACGAGGAGGACCCTGATGATGCACATGTACAGCCACCCTCCACCTCGCTGAAGAAGCGGTACCGTTTCGATGGCACCGTTATTCCGGGGATCAACGGAGGTCGAGCGTTCACTAACGCACATGGTCAGCGTCGTAGGGTTACCGCCCGTAAGTGGGTTGTGCCTTACCCTGCTGATCCTTTCGTGCGTAAGCCTTACCGCTTTGCAGCCTCTACTTCTGGAGCCGGATCATCTGCACCACCGGCACCACCTGCACCAGCAGCACCGCCTACTCTGCCAGCCCCTCCCCTTTTCGAGGAACTGACAAGGGAGGTGGAGATCCTCCGTGCTCGGGTGACTGAGCTCGAGGACCAGATGTCCCACGTAATGGACATCCTTTACCCACCGTCACCATAGGGCTTTGTAGTAGATTTTATTATGTAATCTCGTTTGTAGTTCATGTTTTACTTACGTATTGTACGAACCTATGCGAATGTTTGCAACTCTTTATTAATGAATGGAACTTTATATTGTTTAATTCTTGCACAGTGTTCTATTTACATTACTGTATGTTGGTTTTGCGGTATTTGTACCTGGTTGTGTTACTTAATTGGCATGCGTTGTGTTGTTCCCATGTTTACCATATACTATATTATTATATATTAAATGTTGGATTTTGACTTAAGTCAAAATTTCTGTCTAGAAGAGCAATGGCAAACGGACGAGCAGCACCCACAGCAGCACAGATCGAGGAAATAATTGCGGAACAAGTAGCCGCAGCCATGGAAAATGTCATTCCCCCAGCCCCACCGGTTAACCAGAACGTCCAGAACGGTTGCACTTACAAAGAGTTTCAAAGCTGCAAGCCCCATAACTTTAGCAGCACTGAGGGGCCAGTTGGTTTGACTAGGTGGTTTGAGAAATTAGAAGATGTGTTCCGCGTCAGCAACTGTTCAGAGGCGAACAAAACCAAGTATGCCTCATGTACGCTGTCAGACGGTGCCCTAACCTGGTGGAACACACTGGCTCAAGCTAAGGGTATTGATGAGGATTATGCCATTACGTGGGAAGAATTCAAGGGGGCCATGATCAAAGAGTACTGCCCCAGGACAGAGATACAGAAGATGGAGGCTGAGTTCTGGGAGTTAAAGGTTGTGGGCAACAATCTTGATAGCTATAACCGTAGGTATCTGGAATTAGCGCTGATGTGTCCCACGATGGTCACCCCGGAATTTAGGAGAATGGAGCGATACTTGTGGGGACTTCCCAAGTCCATTCAAGGAAATGTCACATCTTCCAATCCACCCAACGTCCCGGCAGCTATGCGCATGGCGCATACCCTTATGAACCAAATTATCAGCAAAGAACCGAAAAATGCTAAATCTGAATCGGGAGCCAGTGGTGAGAAGCGTAAGTGGGTGTGATGATCGCTCCAAATCCATATGGACGAACACGTTATTCATCGATTTCATTGCGAGGTATTTGACCTCTATATGATATGTTTTGTAAACATTGCATTCTTTTGAAAAGGCACACCATAAATGAATATTTAAATCAAAGGTTTTCGACATCTGCTAATTTCTACATATAGACAATCACCGTAAATAATAGTTTACAATAGTAATTCCGTTACAGTCAAAATAAGATACATGGTGATGATTTGGTGAATGCAACGTTTCCTTGATAAATATACCATGTAAGACTCCATGCACATAGCTTGTCTAACATATAAGCAAACAGCGGAAGACTTCTAGGGAATCTGAGAATAAACATGCTAACAAGTGTCAACACAAAGGTTGGTGAGTTCATAGTTTTAGTGTTTCGCATAATCTGTATATAAAGGTGGATCACAAGATTTCAGTTGTTTCATCCGAAACGTTTATCAAAATATTCTATGAAATTGAGCACCCTGGTAAATAAACATAACGTATATATAATTTGTACCCTTTGTATAATCATCTTAATAATACACGCAAACCAACGTGTATGCTTCTCAAATAGCATACGTCCGTTAAACTGCTAGTGCTCTAGCTCGGACGGGGATATCAAGCCCTATGGATCCATATACTACTACTCGCGACCACCAGTTCTTATAACTGGCAGTTACTAGTTACCAAAGCTAAGGGATTTTCGGTTCAAACTCAGTGTAGAATTTAGTATGTACTTGTATCCATTGTGTTTAAAATAAAGTGCATGTATTCTCAGCCCAAAAATATATATTGTAAAAGCAATTAAAAATGGAGCAAATGAAACTCACGCATATAAATCTAGTATTTTCAGCATTTATAAACAGTCGCATGTATTCTCAGCCCAAAAAATATATATTGCAAAAGCAATTAAAAAGGGAGCAAATGAAACTCACGCATATAAATCTAGTATTTTCAGTATTTATAAACAGTCGCATGTATTCTCAGCCCAAAAAAATATATTGAGTAAAAGGGATCATATGAAACTCACCTTAGCAGCATATAAAGTCGTTCACCAAAATGTGATCGAAACTCGGATTACCAAATAACTGTAGATCTCAATCTAGAGAACATATGTTGGTCAATAAATGTCTATCAAGCTAGGTCAGGTCATAGTGTATCACAATCCTAATGCTCGAGATCGACATACAAAAGTTATCCAAAGTCATTTCAAAAAGTCAATTTTGGACAGTTGTTTAACAAAACGAGATGTACCTTATATAAGGATTCATTTACTCGGTTGGTAATATTCGAAAATCCAATTTATCAATCTCGTAAACAAGTTTTTTAAATCTTAATTGCAGATTTAAAAGCAATTTCAATTAACGTCAATCATAATTCAGTTGATCATATCTTTTAATCCGTTCATCGAAACTATTCGATATCTAAATGAAAAGTTATTGATTTTTCGCCAGCTTTCCAAAAACATGTATATCATATACCTTTTACCAGTAATATATGTATTTAATTAGTGATTCATTATAAACTGTTTAACGACGAAATTTAGTATACAAGCATGCATAAACATATATACTCGAGCACTAGACATGTATACACTATTAATATATAAAAGATAAGATATGAATGCCCACTTATCAATATTGAGATTCAATATTGCAGGAAAGTACGTAGACGCAACAGAGATGATAAACGCTAGGTGGACCTTACGAGCATAACTCTCGAACAATACCCTTAACCTCCATAGTATTTTATGTATAAATAATAATAATACTCATAACCATAAGATTAATAATAATATTAATCTTAATAATAATAATAATAATAATAATAATAATAATAATAATAATAATATTATTATTATTATTATTATTATTATTATTATTATATATATATATATAGAGATATCGAGAGATAGATGGATAAAATCATTCACAGAACCAGAAATCGATCGAGCTTTTATAATGTGTCCTGGATTTTGATCCCATGCGATCGCATGGAATATGTGAGGGGAACCCATACGATCGCATAGCCCCTGGTGACAGCTCACATTATCTTATTTTCTTGCTTGTCGACATATTTTTTTAATTATAAATATAATATATTTAATTTATATAATTAATTATATATTATATTAAATTCACATGCATAGTTGACTTGAAATTTTTGTTCTGATAAGTCGTACGTTGTTACTCGACTTATGTCCCGGTTTCGGTTTCTCGAATGTCCTTTCGAACGCTGAGAAAACTTGCATTTTACATTTCGTGACTCGTACGTTTGTTAAAATATAGTCTTAAATTATCAATAAACTATATCACTCAAAGTGTATCTTAAACTTTCGAGTGTTTTGGTCATTTACTTCTATAAATCATCGTCTCGTAGTATATACATATACATATATACATTTTCATTTTGAAATAGTGTTTTACTGGTACTGTAGCAAAAAGTGATTTTTGAAAACACTGTAGCTTTTCGGGTACTGTAGTAATTCGAAAATACTGTAGCAAATTTGTGTTTTACTGGTTCATCTTAAACGTTTTAGTTAATCTATCTAAATATCAATCGAATCAATACTCGAATGTTACTATCGTTTACTATATAACTTGAAATCATATATATATATATATATATATATATATATATATATATATATATATATATATATATATATATATATATATATATGCACATTAAGTTATATATATATATTGTTCGTGAATCTTCGAGAACAGTCAAAGAATAATTGATTACATGAATATAGTTCCAAAACTTTCGTGACTCAACATTACAGACTTTGCTTATCGTGTCGAAAACGTTATAGATTAAGTTTAAATTTGGTCAGAAATTTCCGGGTCATCACAGTACCTACCCGTTAAAGAAATTTCGTCCCGAAATTTGAGTGAGGTCGTCATGGCTAATAATAAAAATGTTTTCATGACGAATATGAGTTGATATATAAAATTTTATCACCGTTGAATAATATGGATAAAACAATCCAATTTCTCGAAGCGTATGAGAGAAGTTATCGTAAAAGAGTGAAATGAAAGAATAGAGATTCGTTTAAACTTTTGACGTAGTTACGATTGATTTTCGGAATTTAAAGAATAGAAAATCTTCATAATCTAAATAAGATTTGATTCTTCGAAATTTAAGGAAATTAAGATTTCCATTAAATGAGTAATCTGCCTCGATTGTTATGTCTGATATTTTGCTATAAATTAACCACTTTCGTTTCATTATTTTCACCACTCCTACATATTCTTCCTTATTTCATACTTCCAAAAGATTGTGAAATGCTTAATCCAGTTCTGTTTCTTGATATTTTCTTGGCTATCGTATCCTTCATTCTTCTTTTTCATCTGCCACCAGAGAAAGTTATTTTCTTCTACTATTACCTTGGGGTTATAGTATTTTTCATTCTCCCGTGTCTTTATATTGCTATACGCATTGATATACACGGTTTTTAATATATGTGTTGTTGTCAGGCTTTATATTTTCCCTTATATTTAGGAGCTCCATGCTTTCGTTTTTCCTTCCCGACTTCAAGTCAAGCGAATAATGGTCTAGAATTCGTAGCTATACATTTCGGAATGAACATACTTAATGTTCTAAGAAAGAAATTGTAATGGCACGATCTTAATTTTTCAAATTACCAGAATATCTGGAAAAGACCGAATCATCAAGAAAAGTATTTTCTTGATATATTTAGAGATTAAATAGAATGAAAGAGTTATGTAACATGGTTCATGATGAGGGTGTGATCTGTGAACCTTTATCACATTCTATTAGAAACTCAGCATGACTTACTGTAATATAATCAAATTGATCAAGTGTCATTATATTATACTAACTCATACTTCAATTCCCAACATTACTTCAAAACATCTATTTTTTGAATTTTTCAGATTTTAGAAACTAAAATAGTTTCTTTTATGATGTAACACAGATAGCGCGAAGAGATGAATGATTTCAGATAAGAATGGTTATAAAAAAATATCTTCAGAAATATGGAGGATATTTATAATGGAAGATACGATGATATCTTAGAATTTCTAATATCAGATGATGATGCAGAAAATCTGTCTGTGAAGGTTTAGAATAAGAAGTAAGGTTCTTACTAATGGTTTCAGCAGACACTGAATCATTTGGATTCTTTGAAGGCAGGTTCAGTCTTTGTGATTTATCCACAACCTCCTTCATACTTTGCTCAATCTGTTTTTCAGTTCCAAACCTTCTTTTTTTTTTCTCAGCTTTACCACCATACTATTCTTTATTATCAAACTTTTTACTGTTAAGGTCGTTTACAGTTTTTGCTGCTTCATCAGCATTGTTCCAATTTTAGAGAACTAGTTCATAGTTTGGGATGTTTTTCAGAAACTTCACATTCGAAGTATGTAAGTTTAGAAGATAGACATTATATGTATATATATAACTGTTGGCGTAGAATTGCTGCGAAATTCGAAATACTGATTGCTAATTCCCGGTAGTTGGTATGGAAATTATTGTTACAAGATGTAGGTGAGTACATGATGGGGTTTCAATGAGTATAATGATTTTTTCGGAAGGTCACAGATCAATGAAGTTGTTGGTAAATTTAATGCTAATGTGGTGGAACATGAAAGGTTCCCCGGTAACAAGAACGTATATGTCAAAGTTACAATAAGGCTAATCTGAAAAGTCGAAATTGACTGGTTAAAAGTGTGGTAAAACTGGATACTTTGAAAAGGGATTGCAATATTATTTTCAGTAATAACAATGCTAAAGGATCTTTCACATTTTTGAAGTCAAAGTATAGCTTTGAAAGATGTAGAGATCTAAGAATGATGTCACCCGTTAAATCTTAACTTGGATTCTGATCCGTCAATATCAGAATATATAATTGAATTTGTATGAAAAAGATTGTATATCGTTGTGAGCATAGTTAATAATTTTTGAATCAAAGTTGAAGAATGTACAGTATAACATATTAATTGTGAACTTATATATTTCCTGAAAATTACCTACCCGTTAAAGATTTCACAAGTAATATTTTGTACAAAAGAATTTTCATTACAGTCCTTATGAAAATATATGTATGTATATTTCTTCAGATGTAATACGGATTTAATGAGTTAATATCATATTAAGCTCATTTGATTTTCGGCTTGACTTAGAAATGATTAATCTCTAAAACATTAAAGATTACATAATCTTTGCGGAGTTTTTCACTAATGAAATCAATACTTCATTAATTATTCTTATTGATATTCCTCGATGAAGGATGTTGGTGCTCGTGAAATTTTTGTGAACCTTACAAGGCACAGATGATGTTTTCTGGAGAGTTTCGAGTATATCGAAATTGAAAATGTAAAATCAATTATGTAATTGATTAATACACTTGGTTTATTATGAAATGGAATTCATTGGGTTAAAACAGAGATTGTAGTTAACAATGGTTAAGTTGTTAAGGAAGGATGTACATCATTGCATATTAGTAATATGAACTAACCGAGTAGTACCTACCAGTTAAGATTCACACGTAATAGCTTAGTACGAAAAGATTTATTTTGATTTCAAAATTCATATATATTAAATATACATAAAATTTCTTCAGGGGAAATGAGTTAATACTTCATCGGTTATTGTTGCTGGTATTTCTTGGTAACTACGGTGCGTATGACGTTGATGCTCGTGGAACAGATTGTGAAGTTGAGGTTTGCGATGCGGATGTTGTTGGAGGTGGTAATGGTACTGTTGGTGTTGTTGTTGGTGGTACTGTTGATGCCGGTGATGCTGCTGGTGCTTGTAACCTTTGCACCATATTCTCCAAAGCCACTACCCGAGCGCGAAGCTCGTTGACTTCTTCTACTACACCGGGATGATTGGCGGTTCGGACGAGCGGATGAATAAGATCTAGAATTTGAGAGAGTATATTATCGTGACGAGATACTCTGGAAATGAGAGGGAAAATGGTGTCTCGAACAGGTTCGCCGGTAAGTGCTTCAGGTTCTTCGCCAAGAGGGCAATGTGGTGGATGGAAGGGATCACCTTCTTCTTGTCTCTAATGATTAAGTAGACTATGAACCCATCCCCAATTCATCCAGAATAGATGATGGCTAATTGGTTGATCCATTCCGGTTACACTGTCTTCGGAATTCAGGTGAATATCCATATCGGAATAGCTGTCGGAGTTTAAGGAATTTGAACTAGATACGGGATCCATCTTGTATAATTAGAGAGATGATTTTTGATATGAAATAGATTATAGAATTTAGATTGGTACTCTTCAATACATAATTTACATATGTATATATAATACCAAAATTCCATAAATCACGGAGGAATTTTCGGAAGATGTCAGGAAAAGTTTACAGTAACAGATACGCTAAGATATGAATTTTTGTCTATACACTATTTACGCAATAAATGCAGGAAAACGTGTATAGACTTAAGAATGATAAGCATGTAATTTCTGACAAGAAATGATAAGCAAAACTTTTGACATGCAGACACAGTCGAAGTCCAGACTTACTAATGCATCCTAACAACTATCAGTTAGACACACTCATCCAAGACCTGATTCACTAGGACCAACGCTCTGATACCAACTGTGACGATCGCTCCAAATCTATATGGACGAACACGTCATTCAACGATTTCATTGCGAGGTATTTGACCTCTATATGATATGTTTTGTAAACATTGCATTCTTTTGAAAAGGCACACCATAAATGAATATTTAAATCAAAGTTTTTCGACATCTACTAATTTCTACATATAGACAATCACCGTAAATAATAGTTTACAATAGTAATTCCGTTACAGTCAAAATAAGATACATGGTGATGATTTGTTGAATGCAACGTTTCCTTGATAAATATGCCATGTAAGACTCCATGCACATAGCTTGTCTAACATATAAGCAAACAGCGGAAGACTTCTAGGGAACCTGAGAATAAACATGCTAACAAGTGTCAACACAAAGGTTGGTGAGTTCATAGTTTTAGTGTTTCGCATAATCTGTATATAAAGGTGGATCACAAGATTTCAGTTGTTTCATCCGAAATGTTTATCAAAATATTCTACGAAATTGAGCACCCTGGTAAATAAACTTAAAGTATATATAATTTGTACCCTTTGTATAATCATCTTAATAATAACTGTGATGATCGCTCCAAATCCATATGGACGAACACGTCATTCATCGATTTTATTGCGAGGTATTTGACCTCTATATGATACGTTTTGTAAACATTGCATTCTTTTGAAAAGGCACACCATAAATGAATAGAATGCACACCATAAATGAATATTTAAATCAAAGTTTTTCGACATCTGCTAATTTCTACATATAGACAATCACCGTAAATAATAGTTTACAATAGTAATTCCGTTGCAGTCAAAATAAGATACATGGTGATGATTTGGTGAATGCAACGTTTCCTTGATAAATATACCATGTAAGACTCCATGCACATAGCTTGTCTAACATATAAGCAAACAGCGGAAGACTTCTAGGGAACCTGAGAATAAACATGCTAACAAGTGTCAACAAAGGTTGGTGAGTTCATAGTTTTAGTGTTTCGCATAATCTGTATATAAAGGTGGATCACAAGATTTCAGTTGTTTCATCCGAAACGTTTATCAAAATATTCTATGAAATTGAGCACCCTGGTAAATAAACTTAACGTATATATAATTTGTACCCTTTGTAAAATCATCTTAATAATACACGCAAACCAACGTGTATGCTTCTCAAATAGCATACGTCCGTTAAAAGGCTAGTGCTCTAGCTCGGACGGGGATATCAAGCCCTATGGATCCATATACTACTACTCGCGCCCACCAGTTCTTATAACTGGCAGTTACTAGTTACCAAAGCTAAGGGATTTTCGGTTCAAACTCAGTGTAGAATTTAGTATGTACTTGTATCCATTGTGTTTAAAATAAAGTGCATGTATTCTCAGCCCAAAAATATATATTGCAAAAGCAATTAAAAAGGGAGCAAATGAAACTCACGCATATAAATATAGTATTTTCAGTATTTATAAACAGTCGCATGTATTCTCAGCCCAAAAAATATATATTGCAAAAGCAATTAAAAAGGGAGCAAATGAAACTCACGCATATAAATCTAGTATTTTCAGTATTTATAAACAGTCGCATGTATTCTCAGCCCAAAAAAATATATTGAGTAAAAGGGATCATATGAAACTCACCTTAGCAGCATATAAAGTCGTTCACCAAAATGTGACCGAAACTCGGATTACCAAATAACTGTAGATCTCAACCTAGAGAACATATGTTGGTCAATAAATATCTATCAAGCTAGGTCAGGTCATTGTATATCACAATCCTAATGCTCGAGATCGATATACAAAAGTTATCCAAAGTCATTTCAAAAAGTCAATTTTGGACAGTTGTTTAACAAAACGAGATGTACCTTATATAAGGATTCATTTACTCGGTTGGTAATATTCAAAAATCCAATTTATAAATCTCGTAAACAAGTAGTTTAAATCTTAATTGCAGATTCAAAAGCAATTTCAATTAACGTCAATCATAATTCAGTTGATCATATCTTTTAATCCGTTCATCGAAACTATTCGATATCTAAATGAAAAGTTATTGATTTTTCGCCAGCTTTTCAAAAACATGTATATCATATACCTATTACCAGTAATATATGTATTTAATTAGTGATTCATTATAAACTGTTTAACGATGAAATTTAGTATACAAGCATGCATAAACATATATACTCGAGCACTAGACATGTATACACTATTAATATATAAAAGATAAGATATGAATGCTCACTTATCAATATTGAGATTCAATATTGCAGGAAAGTACGTAGATGCAACAGAGATGATAAACACTAGGTTGACCTTACGAGCATAACTCTCGAACAATACCCATAACCTCCATAGCTATAACCCATAATTTCCTTAGCTCTATCCCGCTCCAAAACATATTTTGAAAGTGACACGCTCATGACCTCGTCGTAGTATTTTATGTATAAATAATAATAATACTCATAACCATAAGATTAATAATAATATTAATCTTAATAATAATAATAATAATAATAATAATAATATTATTATTATTATTATTATTATTATTATTATTATTATTATTATTATTATTATTATTATTATTATATAGAGAGAGATATCGAGAGATAGATGGATAAAATCATTCACAGAACCAGAAATCGATCGAGCTTTTATAATGTGTCCTGGATTTTGATCCCATGCGATCGCATGGAATATGTGAGGGGAACCCATGTGATCGTATGGCCCCTGGTGACAGCTCACATTATCTTGTTTTCTTGCTTGTCGACATATTTTTTTAATTATAAATATAATATATTTAATTTATATAATTAATTATATATTATATTAAATTCACATGCATAGTTGACTTGAAATTTTTGTTCTGATAAGTCGTACGTTGTTACTCGACTTATGTCCCGGTTCTGGTTTCTCGAATGTCCTTTCGTACGTTGAGAAAACTTGCATTTTACATTTCGTGACTCGTACGTTTGTTAAAATATAGTCTTAAATTATCAATAAACTATATCACTCAAAGTGTATCTTAAACTTTCGAGTGTTTTGGTCATTCACTTCTATAAATCATCGTCTCGTAGTATATACATATACATATATACATTTTCATTTTGAAATAGTGTTTTACTTTTACTGTAGCAAATAGTGATTTTTGAAAACACTGTAGCTTTTCGGGTACTGTAGTAATTCGAAAATACTGTAGCAAATTAGTGTTTTACTGGTTCATCTTAAACGTTTTAGTTAATTTATCTAAATATCAATCGAATCAATACTCGAATGTTACTATCGTTTACTAAATAACTTGAAATCATATATATATATATATATATATATATATATATATATATATATATATATATATATATATATATATATATATATGTATATATATATGTATATATATATGTATATATATATATATATATATATATATATATATATATATATATATATATATATATATATATATATATATATATATATATGCACATTAAGTTATATATATATATATTGTTCGTGAATCTTCGAGAACAGTCAAAGAATAATTGATTACATGAATATAGTTCCAAAACTTTCGTGACTCAACATTACAGATTTTGCTTATCGTGTCGAAAACTTTATAGATTAAGTTTAAATTTGGTCATAAATTTCTGGGTCATCACAGTGGGACTACAACAACAAGGGGAGAACCTATGATCAAACCCCCGCTAAAAGGCCTAACGACGGAAGGAACCCCAACCCGAACACTAGCTCGAACCCCAACTACAAGGGTAGTCTACCACAGTGCAAGAGGTGCTACAAGCACCATACCGGGTACTGTAATGCGGTCTGTGAAAAATGCAACAGAATCGGGCACGTTGGCAAGAACTGCAAGATTCCCATTCCAGCTGTGAGGACAAACCAAAATGGGCCAAGGAAATGCTATGAGTGTGGACAGCAGGGCCACTTTAGGAATGATTGCCCCAATAAAAAGAAGGACGGCAGACCACATCGTGGTAGAGCTTTCAATGTGAACGTAAGGGATGCCCGTGAGAACCCCGACTTGGTTACAGGTATATTCACAATCAACAAACTATTAGCCTCTGTCCTATTTGATACTGGTGTCGATAGAAGCTATATCTGTAGAAACTTTTACTCTAAGATAGATTGGTCATTAGTGCCTTTAGAAGAGAATATGCTAGTTGAGGTAGCCAATGGGAAACTTGAGAAAGTTGATCAGATTGGCCGAGGAGCTATTATTAACATAGCTGGCGTAGATTTCGAAATTGACTTGATACCCATCAAATTGGGAAGCTTTGACGTGATTGTCGACATGGACTGGTTGACCAAAGTAAGGGCCGACGTTATCTGTGGAGATAAAGCTCTTCGCATACCACAAGGAGACGGTGAGCCATTGACTATTTACAGAGAGAGATGTAGTTCGAAGCTGAACCTCATTAGTTGTATGAAAGCGCAGAAGATCATGAAGAAAGGACGACTTGCTGTTTTAGCACACGTGAAGGCTTTAGAAACAGAGGAGAAGAGTGTGAATGACGTGCGAATTGTGAATGAATTCCCTGACGTCTTTCCGGAAGAGTTGCCTGGATTACCGCCACCCAGAGCAGTGGAGTTCCAGATCGATCTAGTACCAGGAGCTGCACCCGTAGCTCGTGCACCTTATCGACTAGCACCTTCAGAACTGCAAGAATTGTAGAGTCAACTTCAGGAATTGCTCGACCGAGGGTTTATCCAACCGAGCTCGTCGCCTTGGGGCGCACCTGTTTTATTCGTGAAGAAGAAGGACGGATCCTTCCGCATGTGTATCGACTACCGCGAACTCAACAAATTGATGATCAAGAATCAATATCCTCTTCCCCGAATTGACGATCTTTTTGATCAGTTGCAAGGATCAAGCATTTACTCTAAGATCGATTTGAGATCCGGTTACCACCAGTTGAGGGTGAAAGAGAGTGACGTGATGTAGACTGCATTTAGAACCCTCTATGGTCATTACGAGTTTCTCGTAATGCCGTTCGGATTAACTAACGCACCAGCCGTGTTCATGGACCTCATGAATCGTGTCTGCAAGCCTTATCTGGATAAATTCGTTATCGCCTTCATAGATGATATCCTCATCTACTCCAAGAGCGAAGAAGAACATGAGCAACATCTTCGGTTAGTGCTTGAACTCTTGAGACAAGAGCAACTTTATGCCAAATTCTCCAAGTGTGAATTTTGGCTGAAGGAAGTCCAATTTCGGGGTCATATTGTGAGTGATCATGGTATCAAAGTTGACCCCACCAAGATTGAAGCTATCAGCAAGTGGGAGATACCCACTACTCCGACTCACATCCGCCAATTTCTAGGTCTTGCCGGTTACTACAGAAGGTTTATTGAAGGTTTTTCGTTGATTTCGCGTCCTTTGACCGCACTGACTCACAAAGGAAAGAAGTTCGTTTAGGAAACCGAACAAGAAGCATCATTTCAAACCCTGAAGCAGAAGTTAACCACCACACCTATCTTATCTTTTCCCGAAGGCAGTGACGACTTCGTTGGGTACTGCGATGCTTCAAAGAATGGTTTTGGTTGTGTATTGATGCAAAGAACGAAGGTCATTGCTTATGCATCTCGTCAGCTGAAGATTCATGAGCGAAACTACACTACTCACGATCTCGAACTTGGAGCCGTTGTCTTCGCATTGAAGCTGTGGAGACACTATCTCTATGGAACAAAGAGTACCGTATTCACCGATCACAAAAGCCTCCAGCACATCTTTGATCAGAAACAGCTGAACATGAGACAACGACGATGGATTGAGACGATGAACGACTATAATTGTGAACTTCGTTACCATCCTGGTAAGGCCAATGTTGTAGCCGACGCTCTGAGTCGAAAGGAGAGAACGACACCTCTTCGTGTTCGAGCTCTGAACATCACCATCCATTCGAACCTCCATAGCCAGATCCGAGTAGCCCGAGAAGAGGCTCTCAAGGAGGAGAACATATCTCATAAATACCAGAACATCCTGGTCTCTAAATTCGAGGTTAAGGAGTCTGGACTCCGATGTTATGCCGGAAGAATTTGGGTACCTCGTTATGGAGATTTACGAAGCCTTTTACTTGATGAAGCCCACAAGTCGAGATATTCAATTCATCCAGGAGCAGGAAAAATGTATCACGATCTCAAGGAACAGTATTGGTGGCCAAATCTTAAGAAGGATGTTGCAACTTATGTTGGGAGGTGTTTGACTTGTTCGAAGGTTAAAGCTGAACATCAGAGGCCATCTGGATTACTTCAACAACCAGAAATCCCACAATGGAAATGGGAAGCAATTACGATGGACTTCATCACGAAGCTACCAAAGACGGTGGGCGGATACGATACAATCTGGGTTATCGTTGACCGTCTTACCAAATCTGCTCATTTTCTAGCGATGAAAGAAATAGATACAATGGAGAGACTTGCTCAACTGTACATCAAAGAGGTTGTATCTCGTCATGGTGTACCCCTATCAATTATCTCAGATCGCGATCCCCGTTTTGCTTCCAGATTCTGGCGTTCTTTGCAAGAAGCCTTGGGAACTCGTCTCGACATGAGCACCGCTTATCACCCACAGATCGACGGTCAGAGTGAACGAACAATTCAGACATTGGAGGATATGTTGCGTGCCTGTGTTATTGACTTTGGAAAGTCTTGGGAAAGGCATCTGTCGCTAGCCGAATTCTCTTACAACAACAGTTATCATTCGAGTATTAAAGCCGTGCCTTTTGAAGCGTTGTATGGCTGCAAGTGCCGTTCTCCTATTTGTTGGGCCGAGTTAGGCGAACTGCAAATCACTGGACCCGAGATAGTCCATGAAACGACGAAGAAGATTTCTCAGATTCAAGCGAGACTTAAGACGGCCCGCGATTGCCAAAAGAGTTATGCTGATCTTAAACGTAAAGACTTCGAATTTAACGTAGGTGACCGAGTAATGTTGAAGGTCGCACCTTGGAAAGGTGTAATTCGTTTTGGGAAGCGCGGAAAGTTGAACCCGCGATATGTTGGTCCTTTTGAAATTTTGGAACGTGTTGGACCCGTTGCTTATCGTCTGGATCTTCCGACTCAGTTGAGTGCCGTTCATCCTACCTTTCATGTATCAAATTTGAAGAAGTGCCTTGCTCCACCGGAACTCGTTATACCATTGGAAGAACTTACCATTGATGACCAACTCTACTTCGTGGAAGAACCTGTCGAAATTATGGACCGTGAGGTCAAAGTTTTGAAACACAATAGGATTCCGATCGTCCGAGTCCGATGGAATGCCAAACGAGAACCTGAGTTTACCTAGGAGCGAGAGGATCAAATGAAGCAGAAGTATCCTCACCTTTTTCCAGCTCCTCCATCACCTTCAGCTTAAATTTTGGGACGAAATTTCCATTAACAGGTGGGTAATGTAACGACCCGACTTTTTCGACTTGCTTTTGTGCCTTGTAATTTAGCGAAACTGCGTATCTGTACGTACTGTGTTACTTTATACTCTGGAAACTTGATATACGTGGTTTACTTCCAATTATATGTTAAAACGTGCCTTAGAGTACGTAGGATACTTAACTTGTTCACCGGATGCTTTTATAACCGTTAGTGTTATTTAACGTTTCGAATAAACCGCGAACTGCGCGCACGTTTGACTTTTATCGTAACCGGAATATTATGACTGCGAAATATTAATTATTATTTTATAATAATAATTACCTGGGCTTTTGGATGCTTAATTTTAATTAATTATTTACTAGATCACAATAGTTAGTCTTGTTGGACTTTCAACCTTATTGGACCTTAGCCCACCCTACACTAGCTAGTGGCCCAATTAATTAGCCCAAGTATTATTACTAGTGATCCATAATAAATAAAATAAAATAATTAATGAGTCATACTAGCATTTGGATAAGGATTATCCATATTGTTACATGAGATTCTAGCATAAGTACATGCTTTAGACAACCACTAATCAAAAAGCAAAATGGTGTCTCCTCCCCTCCCCCTCAAAATCACGGCCCTAGGCCCTTCCAAGTCATCAATCCTTGTCAAAATTTTGCTTATAAATACTAGCCATCTGTAGTGACCCGAACTTTTCCATGTTTATATATATTAATTGAGATTGATATTTACATGATTAAATGTTTCCAACATGTTATACAATCAAACTTGTTAAGACTTGATTAATTGAAATAGGTTTCATATAGACAATTGACCACCCAAGTTGACCGGTGATTCACGAACGTTAAAACTTGTAAAAACTATATGATGACATATATATGGTTATATATATAGTTAACATTATATTATGATAAGTAAACATATCATTAAGTATATTAACAATGAACTACATATGTAAAAACAAGACTACTAAATTAATGATTTTGAAGCGAAACATATATGTAACGATTATCGTTGTAACGACATTTAATGTATATATATCATATTAAGAGATATTTGTACATCATAATATCATGATAATATAATAATTTAAAATCTCTTTTGATATTATAAACATTGGGTTAACAACATTTAACAAGATCGTTAACCTAAAGGTTTCAAAACAACATTTACATGTAACGACTAACGATGACTTAACGACTCAGTTAAAATGTATATACATGTAGTGTTTTAATATGTATTTATACACTTTTGAAAGACTTCAATAAACTTATCAAAATACTTCTACTTAACAAAAATGCTTACAATTACATCCTCGTTCAGTTTCATCAACAATTCTACTCGCATGCACCCGTATTCGTACTCGTACAATACACAGCTATATATCTAATCCATACACCAACGACCAAAAACACCTACAAACACTTTCATTCTTCAATTTTCTTCATCTAATTGATCTCTCTCAAGTTCTATCTTCAAGTTCTAAGTGTTCTTCATAAATTCCAAAAGTTCTAGTTTCATAAAATCAAGAATACTTTCAAGTTTGCTAGCTCACTTCCAATCTTGTAAGGTGATCATCCAACCTCAAGAAATCTTTGTTTCTTACAGTAGGTTATCATTCTAATACAAGGTAATAATCATATTCAAACTTTGGTTCAATTTCTATAACTATAACAATCTTATTTCAAGTGATGATCTTACTTGAACTTGTTTTCGTGTCATGATTCTGCTTCAAGAACTTCGAGCCATCCAAGGATCCATTGAAACTAGATCTATTTTTCTCTTTTCCAGTAGGTTTATCCAAAGAACTTAAGGTAGTAATGATGTTCATAACATCATTTGATTCATACATATAAAGCTATCTTATTCGAAGGTTTAAACTTGTAATCACTAGAACATAGTTTAGTTAATTCTAAACTTGTTCGCAAACAAAAGTTAATCCTTCTAACTTGACTTTTAAAATTAACTACACACATGTTCTATATCTATATGATATGCTAACTTAATGATATAAAACCTGGAAACACGAAAAACACCGTAAAACCGGATTTACGCCGTCGTAGTAACACCGCGAGCTGTTTTGGGTTAGTTAATTAAAAACTATGATAAACTTTGATTTAAAAGTTGTTATTTTGAGAAAATGATTTTTATTATGAACATGAAACTATATCCAAAAATTATGGTTAAACTCAAAGTGGAAGTATGTTTTCTAAAATGGTCATCTAGACGTCGTTCTTTCGACTGAAATGACTACCTTTACAAAAACGACTTGTAACTTATTTTTCCGACTATAAACCTATACTTTTTCTGTTTAGATTCATAAAATATAGTTCAATATGAAACCATAGCAATTTGATTCACTCAAAACGGATTTAAAATGAAGAAGTTATGGGTAAAACAAGATTGGATAATTTTTCTCATTTTAGCTACGTGAAAATTGGTAACAAATCTATTCCAACCATAACTTAATCAACTTGTATTGTATATTATGTAATCTTGAGATACCATAGACACGTATACAATGTTTCGACCTATCATGTCGACACATCTATATATATTTCGGAACAACCATAGACACTCTATATGTGAATGTTGGAGTTAGCTATACAGGGTTGAGGTTGATTCCAAAATATATATAGTTTGAGTTGTGATCAATACTGAGATACGTATACACTGGGTCGTGGATTGATTCAAGATAATATTTATCGATTTATTTCTGTACATCTAACTGTGGACAACTAGTTGTAGGTTACTAACGAGGACAGCTGACTTAATAAACTTAAAACATCAAAATATATTAAAAGTGTTGTAAATATATTTTGAACATACTTTGATATATATGTATATATTGTTATAGGTTCGTGAATCAACCAGTGGCCAAGTCTTACTTCCCGACGAAGTAAAAATCTGTGAAAGTGAGTTATAGTCCCACTTTTAAAATCTAATATTTTTGGGATGAGAATACATGCAGGTTTTATAAATGATTTACAAAATAGACACAAGTACGTGAAACTACATTCTATGGTTAAATTATCGAAATCGAATATGCCCCTTTTTATTAAGTCTGGTAATCTAAGAATTAGGGAACAGACACCCTAATTGACGCGAATCCTAAAGATAGATCTATTGGGCCTAACAAACCCCATCCAAAGTACCGAATGCTTTAGTACTTCGAAATTTATATCATATCCGAAGGGTGTCCCGGAATGATGGGGATATTCTTATATATGCATCTTGTTAATGTCGGTTACCAGGTGTTCACCATATGAATGATTTTTATCTCTATGTATGGGATGTGTATTGAAATATGAAATCTTGTGGTCTATTGTTACGATTTGATATATATAGGTTAAACCTATAACTCACCAACATTTTTGTTGACGTTTAAAGCATGTTTATTCTCAGGTGAATATTAAGAGCTTCCGCTGTTGCATACTAAAATAAGGACAAGATTTGGAGTCCATGTTTGTATGATATTGTGTAAAAACTGCATTCAAGAAACTGATTTCGATGTAACATATTTGTATTGTAAACCATTATGTAATGGTCATGTGTAAACAGGATATTTTAGATTATCATTATTTGATAATCTACGTAAAGCTTTTTAAACCTTTATTTATGAAATAAAGGTTATGGTTTGTTTTAAAAATGAATGCAGTCTTTGAAAAACATCTCATATAGAGGTCAAAACCTCACAACGAAATCAATTAATATGGAACGTTTTTAATCAATAAGAACGGGACATTTCAGTTGGTATCAGAGCGTTGGTCTTAGAGAACCAGAATTTTGCATTAGTGTGTCTTATCGAGTTTGTTAGGATGCATTAGTGAGTCTGGACTTCGACCGTGTTTACTTGAAAAATGATTGCTTAACAAATTTTGTTGGAAACTATATATTTTTAACATGTGAATATTATGTGATATATTAATCTCTTAACGCGTTTGATATTATGTGATAGATGTCTACCTCTAGAACAAGTCCCATTGACTCGCCTAATAATAATGAAGAGTCAAATGTAAATTGGAATGATTTTCTTGGACTGATTCACAAGTTCCCGAAGAGGAACCGGAAGAAGAGTCGGAACCGGAAGAAGAATCGGAACCGGAAGAAGAATCGGAACCGGATGAAGAAATAGAACCGGTGGGGGAAATAATAAAACGGTTAAGTAAAAGAAAATCCTCAACCAACCGACCAAGGTTAATTATGGTCAATGGTGTTTCCGCCAAGGAAGCAAAATATTAGGAGGATTACCAATTCTCCGATGAATCGGATTCCGACGAGAATTCCAATGATATTATAGAAATTACCCCAACTGAATTTAAAAAGGCAAAAGAAAATAATAAAGGAAAGGGCATAAAAATACAGAAATCTAATTCCAACCCCGATGAACTTTATATGTATCGTCAACCCCCGAAGTCCTTAAGTTGTAACAATGACCCGGGAACCTCTAAACCACCAGGTTTTTCTAAACCAATGTGGATAACGACGGCTCGTATTAGGGAAACATCATATATCCCTAGAAACCTGGCAAAACGAACCAAAATCGAAGAAGAAGAAACGAGCGAGTCGGAATAAGATAGTTGTATTCGTGTGGTGTAATATATGTAATATAGTGTGCTTATGCTTTATGATATATGTAAAAATTGCTTGTATTAATAAGTATTTTTTTTATGAATCTAACTCTTGTCTATTTTACAGTTTAAAAACACAAAATGGATAGACAACCCAATATTTTAAGAGACCTACCCGGAGACATGATTGATGAAATCTTGTCTAGAGTCGGTCAGAATTCCTCGGCACAACTATTTAAGGCGAGATCAGTTTGTAAGACATTCGAAGAACGCTCCAAAAATGTCTTGGTTTATAAGAGACTTTCTTTTGAAAGATGGGGGATATCACATTGGGAAACCCATAAGTTACGATGTGTTTACTTTGACGCATATATTGCGGGGAACCCAAATGCTATTTTACGCAACGGGTTAAGAAATTATTTTGACTCAATATATCCGAATATTGGACTTCGTGATTTAGAAAAAGCGGCTAACATGCAACATAAAGAAGCATGTTATGCTTACGGATTAGTAATGTTCGCTTCTCACCAATGTGAGAACAAGAACATCGGGCTACAACTATTAAACAAAACGTTTCCACAAGTGACAGAGTCAGTAATTGGGGTAAGAAATGAGGTTTTTAGATTATTACGGGACTGTTGGACATTACGTAACCCTCGTCCCTTTGACGACGTTACAACACGCTGTCTTATCAACGGCCATAACGGTTATGTTCCACAAGACCAAGGATGGGAAGTAGTCCTAGTAAAACCAGAATGCATGACTTGTTTCTGGACGTATGAATTACGTGTCTTTATTGCCTTTGCTGAACGACTTGTGTACTAGCTAGAATTATCTTCACAACTATCTTGTATCAAAGTTATTGTGTGCTATATTTCATGCTTTATGTAAAATAAGCGGTATTGTAAGTTTGTAAAATATTGTATAAAAGTTTGAACGCGAAATATTATTATAATCAGTTTTTCATATAGAATTGTAGTAGTTGAATTGTATATTAGCTACTAAGTATGAACTTAACGGGTAGGTACTACCCGAATTTAAACTTATAAAACGCTAATATGAAGAAAAAGCTTTTATAAATGAGTTCATATTATGCTACGAAATACTATTAACTACTATTAATATTCTGTATGATTAACTTGTTCCATTTGACTATTTTGAAGGAAATGGCACCGACTACTCGACACACCGTGAATATGAATGAAGAGGAATTCCGTACTTTTCTAGCTTCAAACATAGCCGCAGTACAGGCTGCGCTACATACCAACAATAACCTTGGATCTGGCAGTACAGGAAATCGTGTAGGATGCACCTACAAAGAATTCACTGCCTGCAAACCTTTGGAATTTGATGGAACTGAAGGACCGATCGGATTGAAACGGTGGACCGAGAAGGTCGAATCGGTGTTTGCCATAAGTAAGTGTACTGAAGAGGACAAAGTGAAGTACGCTACGCATACCTTCACAGGTTCTGCGTTAACATGGTGGAATACCTATCTAGAGCAAGTGGGACAAGACGATGCGTACGCACTACCGTGGTCAGCATTCAAGCACTTGATGAACGAGAAGTACCGTCCCAGAACCGAGGTCAATAAGCTCAAGACAGAACTTAGAGGGTTACGAACCCAAGGATTTGATATTACCACGTACGAAAGACGATTCACAGAATTGTGCCTATTGTGTCCGGGAGCATTCGAAGATGAGGAAGAGAAGATCGACGCGTTTGTGAAAGGATTACCGGAAAGAATCCAAGAAGATATAAGTTCACACGAGCCCGCCTCCATACAACAGGCATGTAGAATGGCTCACAAACTAGTGAACCAGATTGAAGAAAGAATTAAAGAACAGACTGCTGAAGAGGCCAATGTGAAGCAAGTCAAAAGAAAGTGGGAGGAAAACGGTGATAAGAATCACCAATACAACAACAACAGCAATTACAACAATAATCGCAACAATTATCCCAACAATCGCAACATCAATCGCAACTACAACAAACGGCCCAACAACAACAACAACAACAACAACAACAACAGCAACTACAATAATCATCCCAACAACAATAATAACCGCAACAACAACAACAATCAGAAGCAGCTATGCCAAAGGTGTGAAAAGAATCACTCGGGGTTCTGCACCAAATTTTGCAACAAGTGTAAAAGAAATGGTCATAGCGCAGCGAAGTGTGAGGTCTACGGACCAGGGGTTAATAGAACGAAAGGAACAAATGGTGTCGAAACGAGTAATGGCGGAACAAGTAGTGTCGGAGCAAGTTATGCCAATGTAGTTTGTTATAAATGTGGAAAACCAGGCCACATTATTAGAAATTGCCCGAACCAGGAGAACACGAATGGACAAGGCCGCGGAAGAGTTTTCAATATTAATGTGGCAGAGGCACAAGAAGACCCGGAGCTTGTTACGGGTACGTTTCTTATTGACAATAAATCTGCTTACGTTTTATTTTATTCGGGTGCGGATAGAAGCTATATGAGTAGAGATTTTTGTGCTAAATTAAGTTGTCCATTGACGCCTTTGGATAGTAAATTTTTACTCGAATTAGCAAATGGTAAATTAATTTCAGCAGATAATATATGTCGGAATCGAGAAATTAAACTGGTTAGCGAAACATTTAAGATTGATTTGATACCAGTAGAGTTAGGGAGTTTTGATGTGATAATCGGTATGGACTGGTTGAAAGAAGTGAAAGCAGAGATCGTTTGTTACAAAAATGCAATTCGCATTATACGAGAAAAAGGAAAACCCTTAATGGTGTACGGAGAAAAGGGCAACACGAAGCTACATCTTATTAGTAATTTGAAGGCACAAAAACTAATAAGAAAAGGTTGCTATGCTGTTCTAGCACACGTCGAGAAAGTACAAACTGAAGAAAAGAGCATCAATGATGTTCCCATTGCAAAAGAATTTCCCGATGTATTTCCGAAAGAATTACCGGGATTACCCCCACATCGATCCGTTGAATTTCAAATAGATCTTGTACCAGGAGCTGCACCAATAGCTCGTGCTCCTTACAGACTCGCACCCAGTGAGATGAAAGAACTGCAAAGCCAATTACAAGAACTTTTAGAGCGTGGTTTCATTCGACCAAGCACATCACCGTGGGGAGCTCCTGTTTTGTTTGTCAAGAAGAAAGATGGTACATTCAGGTTGTGTATAGACTACCGAGAGTTGAACAAACTTACCATCAAGAACCGCTACCCACTACCGAGAATCGACGACTTATTTGATCAAATACAAGGCTCGTCTGTTTATTCAAAGATTGACTTACGTTCCGGGTATCATCAAATGCGGGTGAAAGAAGATGATATTCCAAAGACTGCTTTCAGAACACGTTACGGTCATTACGAGTTTATGGTCATGCCGTTTGGTTTAACTAATGCACCAGCTGTGTTCATGGACCTTATGAACCGAGTGTGTGGACCATACCTTGACAAGTTTGTCATTGTTTTCATTGATGACATACTTATTTACTCAAAGAATGACCAAGAACACGGTGAACATTTGAAAAAGGTGTTAGAAGTATTGAGGAAGGAAGAATTGTACGCTAAGTTTTCAAAGTGTGCATTTTGGTTGGAAGAAGTTCAATTCCTCGGTCACATAGTGAACAAAGAAGGTATTAAGGTGGATCTGGCAAAGATAGAAACTGTTGAAAAGTGGGAAACCCCGAAAACTCCGAAACACATACGCCAGTTTTTAGGACTAGCCGGTTACTACAGAAGGTTCATCCAAGACTTTTCCAGAATAGCAAAACCCTTGACTGCATTAACGCATAAAGGGAAGAAATTTGAATGGAATGATGAACAAGAGAAAGCGTTTCAGTTATTGAAGAAAAAGCTAACTACGGCACCTATATTGTCATTGCCTGAAGGGAATGATGATTTTGTGATTTATTGTGACGCATCAAAGCAAGGTCTCGGTTGTGTATTAATGCAACGAATGAAGGTGATTGCTTATGCGTCTAGACAATTGAAGATTCACGAACAAAATTATACGACGCATGATTTGGAATTAGGCGCGGTTGTTTTTGCATTAAAGACTTGGAGGCACTACTTATATGGGGTCAAAAGTATTATATATACCGACCACAAAAGTCTTCAACACATATTTAATCAGAAACAACTGAATATGAGGCAGCGTAGGTGGATTGAATTATTGAATGATTACGACTTTGAGATTCGTTACCACCCAGGGAAGGCAAATGTGGTAGCCGATGCCTTGAGCAGGAAGGACAGAGAACCCATTCGAGTAAAATCTATGAATATAATGATTCATAATAACCTTACTACTCAAATAAAGGAGGCGCAACAAGGAGTTTTAAAAGAGGGAAATTTAAAGGATGAAATACCCAAAGGATCGGAGAAGCATCTTAATATTCGGGAAGACGGATGAAATGTCCCGTTCTTATTGATTAAAAACGTTCCATATTAATTGATTTCGTTGCGAGGTTTTGACCTCTATATGAGACGTTTTTCAAAGACTGCATTCATTTTTAAACAAACCATAACCTTTATTTCATCAATAAAGGTTTAAAAAGCTTTACGTAGATTATCAAATAATGATAATCTAAAATATCCTGTTTACACACGACCATTACATAATGGTTTACAATACAAATATGTTACAACAAAATAAGTTTCTTGAATGCAGTTTTTACACAATATCATACAAGCATGGACTCCAAATCTTGTCCTTATTTAAGTATGCGACAGCGGAAGCTCTTAATAATCACCTGAGAATAAACATGCTTAAAACGTCAACAAAAATGTTGGTGAGTTATAGGTTTAACCTATATATATCAAATCGTAACAATAGACCACAAGATTTCATATTTCAATACACATCCCATACATAGAGATAAAAATCATTCATATGGTGAACACCTGGTAACCGACAATAACAAGATGCATATATAAGAATATCCCCATCATTCCGGGACACCCTTCGGATATGATATAAATTTCGAAGTACTAAAGCATCCGGTACTTTGGATGGGGTTTGTTAGGCCCAATAGATCTATCTTTAGGATTCGCGTCAATTAGGGTGTCTGTTCCCTAATTCTTAGATTACCAGACTTAATAAAAAGGGGCATATTCGATTTCGATAATTCAACCATAGAATGTAGTTTCACGTACTTGTGTCTATTTTGTAAATCATTTATAAAACCTGCATGTATTCTCATCCCAAAAATATTAGATTTTAAAAGTGGGACTATAACTCACTTTCACAGATTTTTACTTCGTCGGGAAGTAAGACTTGTCCACTGGTTGATTCATGAACCTATAACAATATATACATATATATCAAAGTATGTTCAAAATATATTTACAACACTTTTAATATATTTTGATGTTTTAAGTTTATTAAGTCAGCTGTCCTCGTTAGTAACCTACAACTAGTTGTCCACAGTTAGATGTACAGAAATAAATTGATAAATATTATCTTGAATCAATCCACGACCCAGTGTATACGTATCTCAGTATTGATCACAACTCAAACTATATATATTTTGGAATCAACCTCAACCCTGTATAGCTAACTCCAACATTCACATATAGAGTGTCTATGGTTGTTCCGAAATATATATAGATGTGTCGACATGATAGGTCGAAACATTGTATACGTGTCTATGGTATCTCAAGATTACATAATATATAATACAAGTTGATTAAGTTATGGTTGGAATAGATTTGTTACCAATTTTCACGTAGCTAAAATGAGAAAAATTATCCAATCTTGTTTTACCCATAACTTCTTCATTTTAAATCCGTTTTGAGTGAATCAAATTGCTATGGTTTCATATTGAACTCTATTTTATGAATCTAAACAAAAAAAGTATAGGTTTCTAGTCGGAAAAATAAGTTACAAGTCGTTTTTGTAAAGGTAGTCATTTCAGTCGAAAGAACGACGTCTAGATGACCATTTTAGAAAACATACTTCCACTTTGAGTTTAACCATAATTTTTGGATATAGTTTCATGTTCATAATAAAAATCATTTTCTCAGAATAACAACTTTTAAATCAAAGTTTATCATAGTTTTTAATTAACTAACCCAAAACAGCCCGCGGTGTTACTACGACGGCGTAAATCCGGTTTTACGGTGTTTTTCGTGTTTCCAGGTTTTAAATCATTAAGTTAGCATATCATATAGATATAGAACATGTGTTTAGTTGATTTTAAAAGTCAAGTTAGAAGGATTAACTTTTGTTTGCGAACAAGTTTAGAATTAACTAAACTATGTTCTAGTGATTACAAGTTTAAACCTTCGAATAAGATAGCTTTATATGTATGAATCGAATGATGTTATGAACATTATTACTACCTTAAGTTCCTTGGATGAACCTACTGGAAAAGAGAAAAAATGGATCTAGCTTCAATGGATCCTTGGATGGCTCAAAGTTCTTGAAGCAAAATCATGACACGAAAACAAGTTCAAGTAAGATCATCACTTGAAATAAGATTGTTAAGTTATAGAAATTGAACCAAAGTTTGAATATGATTATTACCTTGTATTAGAATGATAACCTACTGTAAGAAACAAAGATTTCTTGAGGTTGGATGATCACCTTACAAGATTGGAAGTGAGCTAGCAAACTTGAAAGTATTCTTGATTTTATGAAACTAGAACTTTTGGAATTTATGAAGAACACTTAGAACTTGAAGATAGAACTTGAGAGAGTTCAATTAGATGAAGAAAATTGAAGAATGAAAGTGTTTGTAGGTGTTTTTGGTCGTTGGTGTATGGATTAGATATAAAGGATATGTAATTTTGTTTTCATGTAAATAAGTCATGAATGATTACTCATATTTTTGTAATCTTATGAGATATTTCATGCTAGTTGCCAAATGATGGTTCCCACATGTGTTAGGTGACTCACATGGGCTGCTAAGAGCTGATCATTAGAGTGTATATACCAATAGTACATACATCTAAAAGCTGTGTATTGTACGAGTACGAATACGGGTGCATACGAGTAGAATTGTTGATGAAACTGAACGAGAATGTAATTGTAAGCATTTTTGTTAAGTAGAAGTATTTTGATAAGTGTATTGAAGTCTTTCAAAAGTGTATAAATACATATTAAAACACTACATGTATATACATTTTAACTGAGTCGTTAAGTCATCGTTAGTCGTTACATGTAAGTGTTGTTTTGAAACCTTTAGGTTAACGATCTTGTTAAATGTTGTTAACCCAATGTTTATAATATCAAAAGAGATTTTAAATTACTATATTATCATGATATTATGATGTACGAATATCTCTTAATATGATATATATACATTAAATGTCGTTACAACGATAAACGTTACATATATGTCTCGTTTCAAAATCATTAAGTTAGTAGTCTTGTTTTTACATATGTAGTTCATTGTTAATATAATTAATGATATGTTTACTTATCATAATATCATGTTAACTATATATATAACCATATATATGTCATCATATAGTTTTTTTACAAGTTTTAACGTTCGTGAATCACCGGTCAACTTGGGTGGTCAATTGTCTATATGAAACCTATTTCAATTAATCAAGTCTTAACAAGTTTGATTGCTTAACATGTTGGAAACATTTAATCATGTAAACATCAATCTCAATTAATATATATAAACATGGAAAAGTTCGGGTCACTACAGTACCTACCCGTTAAATAAATTTCGTCCCGAAATTTTAAGCTGTTGAAGGTGTTGACGAATCTTCTGGAAATAGATGCGGGTATTTCTTCTTCATCTGATCTTCACGCTCCCAGGTGAACTCGGGTCCTCTACGAGCATACCATCGAACCTTAACAATTGGTATCTTGTTTTGCTTAAGTCTTTTAACCTCGCGATCCATTATTTCGACGGGTTCTTCGATGAATTGGAGTTTTTCGTTGATTTGGATTTCATCTAACGGAATAGTGAGATCTTCTTTAGCAAAACATTTCTTCAAATTCGAGACGTGGAAAGTGTTATGTACAGCCGCGAGTTGTTGAGGTAACTCAAGTCGGTAAGCTACTGGTCCGACACGATCAATAATCTTGAATGGTCCAATATACCTTGGATTTAATTTCCCTCGTTTACCAAATCGAACAACGCCTTTCCAAGGTGAAACTTTAAGCATGACCATCTCTCCAATTTCAAATTCTATATCTTTTCTTTTAATGTCAGCGTAGCTCTTTTGTCGACTTTGGGCGGTTTTCAACCGTTGTTGAATTTGGATGATCTTCTCGGTAGTTTCTTGTATAATCTCCGGACCCGTAATCTGTCTATCCCCCACCTCACTCCAACAAATCGGAGACCTGCACTTTCTACCATAAAGTGCTTCAAACGGCGCCATCTCAATGCTTGAATGGTAGCTGTTGTTGTAGGAAAATTCTGCTAACGGTAGATGTCGATCCCAACTGTTTCCGAAATCAATAACACATGCTCGTAGCATGTCTTCAAGCGTTTGTATCGTCCTTTCGCTCTGCCCATCAGTTTGTGGATGATAGGCAGTACTCATGTCTAGACGAGTTCCTAATGCTTGCTGTAATGTCTGCCAGAATCTTGAAATAAATCTGCCATCCCTATCAGAGATAATAGAGATTGGTATTCCATGTCTGGAGACGACTTCCTTCAAATACAGTCGTGCTAACTTCTCCATCTTGTCATCTTCTCTTATTGGTAGGAAGTGTGCTGATTTTGTGAGACGATCAACTATTACCCAAATAGTATCAAAACCACTTGCAGTCCTTGGCAATTTAGTGATGAAATCCATGGTAATGTTTTCCCATTTCCATTCCGGGATTTCGGGTTGTTGAAGTAGACCTGATGGTTTCTGATGCTCAGCTTTGACCTTAGAACACGTCAAACATTCTCCTACGTATTTAGCAACATCGGCTTTCATACCCGGCCACCAAAAATGTTTCTTGAGATCCTTGTACATCTTCCCCGTTCCAGGATGTATTGAGTATCTGGTTTTATGAGCTTCTCTAAGTACCATTTCTCTCATATCTCCAAATTTTGGTACCCAAATCCTTTCAGCCCTATACTGGGTTCCGTCTTCCCGAATATTAAGATGCTTCTCCGATCCTTTGGGTATTTCATCCTTTAAATTTCCCTCTTTTAAAACTCCTTGTTGCGCCTCCTTTATTTGAGTAGTAATGTTATTATGAATCATTATATTCATAGATTTTACTCGAATGGGTTCTCTATCCTTCCTGCTCAAGGCATCGGCTACCACATTTGCCTTCCCCGGGTGGTAACGAATCTCAAAATCGTAATCATTCAATAATTCAATCCACCTACGCTGCCTCATATTCAGTTGTTTCTGATTAAATATGTGTTGAAGACTTTTGTGGTCGGTATATATAATACTTTTGACCCCATATAAGTAGTGCCTCCAAGTCTTTAATGCAAAAACAACCGCGCCTAATTCCAAATCATGCGTCGTATAATTTTGTTCGTGAATCTTCAATTGTCTAGACGCATAAGCAATCACCTTCGTTCGTTACATTAATACACAACCGAGACCTTGCTTTGATGCGTCACAATAAATCACAAAATCATCATTCCCTTCAGGCAATGACAATATAGGTGCCGTAGTTAGCTTTTTCTTCAATAACTGAAACGCTTTCTCTTGTTCATCATTCCATTCAAATTTCTTCCCTTTATGCGTTAATGCAGTCAAGGGTTTTGCTATTCTGGAAAAGTCTTGGATGAACCTTCTGTAGTAACCAGCTAGTCCTAAAAACTGGCGTATGTGTTTCGGAGTTTTCGGGGTTTCCCACTTTTCAACAGTTTCTATCTTTGCCGGATCCACCTTAATACCTTCTTTGTTCACTATGTGACCGAGGAATTGAACTTCTTCCAACCAAAATGCACACTTTGAAAACTTAGCGTACAATTCTTCCTTCCTCAATACTTCTAACACCTTTCTCAAATGTTCACCGTGTTCTTGGTCATTCTTTGAGTAAATAAGTATGTCATCAATGAAAACAATGACAAACTTGTCAAGGTATGGTCCACACACTCGGTTCATAAGGTCCATGAACACAACTGGTGCATTAGTTAAACCAAACGGCATGACCATAAACTCGTAATGACCGTAACGTGTTCTGAAAGCAGTCTTTGGAATATCATCTTCTTTCACCCGCATTTGATGATACCCGGAACGTAAGTCAATCTTTGAATAAACAGACGAGCCTTGTAGTTGATCAAATAAGTCGTCGATTCTCGGTAGTGGGTAGCGGTTCTTGATGGTAAGTTTGTTCAACTCTCGGTAGTCGATACACAACCTGAATGTACCATCTTTCTTCTTGACAAACAAAACAGGAGCTCCCCACGGTGATGTGCTTGGTCGAATGAAACCACGCTCTAAAAGTTCTTGTAATTGGCTTTGCAGTTCTTTCATCTCGCTGGGTGCGAGTCTGTAAGGAGCACGAGCTATTGGTGCAGCTCCTGGTACAAGATCTATTTGAAATTCAACGGATCGATGTGGGGGTAATCCCGGTAATTCTTTCGGAAATACATCGGGAAATTCTTTTGCAATGGGAACATCATTGATGCTCTTTTCTTCAGTTTGTACTTTCTCGACGTGTGCTAGAACAGCATAGCAACCTTTTCTTATTAGTTTTTGTGCCTTCAAATTACTAATAAGATGTAGCTTCGTGTTGCCCTTTTCTCCGTACACCATTAAGGGTTTTCCTTTTTCTCGTATAATGCGAATTGCATTTTTGTAACAAACGATCTCCGCTTTCACTTCTTTCAACCAGTCCATACCGATTATCACATCAAAACTCCCTAACTCTACTGGTATCAAATCAATCTTAAATGTTTCGCTAACCAGTTTAATTTCTCGATTCCGACATATATTATCTGCTGAAATTAATTTACCATTTGCTAATTCGAGTAAAAATTTACTATCCAAAGGCGTCAATGGACAACTTAATTTAGCACAAAAATCTCTACTCATATAGCTTCTATCCGCACCCGAATCAAATAAAACGTAAGCAGATTTATTGTCAATAAGAAACGTACCCGTAACAAGCTCCGGGTCTTCCTGTGCCTCTACCGCATTAATATTGAAAACTCTTCCACGGCCTTGTCCATTCGTGTTCTCCTGGTTCGGGCAATTTCTAATAATGTGGCCTGGTTTTCCACATTTATAACAAACTACATTGGCATAACTTGCTCCGACACTACTTGCTCCGCCATTACTCGTTCCGACACCATTTGTTCCTTTCGTTCTATTAACCCCTGGTCCGTAGACCTCACACTTCGCCGCGCTATGACCATTTCTTTTACACTTGTTGCAAAATTTGGTGCAGAACCCCGAGTGATTCTTTTCACACCTTTGGCATAGTTGCTTCTGATTGTTGTTGTTGTTGCGGTTATTATTGTTGTTGGGATGATTGTTGTAGTTGCTGTTGTTGTTGTTGTTGTTGTTGGGCCGTTTGTTGTAGTTGCGATTGATGTTGTGATTGTTGGGATAATTGTTGCGATTATTGTTGTAATTGCTGTTGTTGTTGTATTGGTGATTCTTATCACCGTTTTCCTCCCACTTTCTTTTGACTTGCTTCACATTGGCCTCTTCAGCAGTCTGTTCTTTAATTCTTTCTTCAATCTGGTTCACTAGTTTGTGAGCCATTCTACATGCCTGTTGTATGGAGGCGGGCTCGTGTGAACTTATATCTTCTTGGATTCTTTCCGGTAATCCTTTCACAAACGCGTCGATCTTCTCTTCCTCATCTTCGAATGCTCCCGGACACAATAGGCACAATTCTGTGAATCGTCTTTCGTACGTGGTAATATCAAATCCTTGGGTTCGTAACCCTCTAAGTTCTGTCTTGAGCTTATTGACCTCGGTTCTGGGACGGTACTTCTCGTTCATCAAGTGCTTGAATGCTGACCACGGTAGTGCGTACGCATCATCTTGTCCCACTTGCTCTAGATAGGTATTCCACCATGTTAACGCAGAACCTGTGAAGGTATGCGTAGCGTACTTCACTTTGTCCTCTTCAGTACACTTACTTATGGCAAACACCGATTCAACCTTCTCGGTCCACCGTTTCAATCCGATCGGTCCTTCGGTTCCATCAAATTCCAAAGGTTTGCAGGCAGTGAATTCTTTGTAGGTGCATCCTACACGATTTCCTGTACTGCTAGATCCAAGGTTATTGTTGGTATGTAGCGCAGCCTGTACTGCGGCTATGTTTGAAGCTAGAAAAGTACGGAATTCCTCTTCATTCATATTCACGGTGTGTCGAGTAGTCGGTGCCATTTCCTTCAAAATAGTTAAATGGAACAAGTTAATCATACAGAATATTAAGAGTAGTTAATAGTATTTCGTAGCATAATATGAACTCATTTATAAAAGCTTTTTCTTCATATTAGCGTTTTATAAGTTTAAATTCGGGTAGTACCTACCCGTTAAGTTCATACTTAGTAGCTAATATACAATTCAACTACTACAATTCTATATGAAAAACTGATTATAATAATATTTCGCGTTCAAACTTTTATACAATATTTTACAAACTTACAATACCGCTTATTTTACATAAAGCATGAAATATAGCACACAATAACTTTGATACAAGATAGTTGTGAAGACAATTCTAGCTAGTACACAAGTCGTTCAGCAAAGGCAATAAAGACACGTAATTCATATGTCCAGAAACAAGTCATGCATTCTGGTTTTACTAGGACTACTTCCCATCCTTGGTCTTGTGCAACATAACCGTTATGGTCGTTGATAAGACAGCGTGTTGTAACGTCATCAAAGGGACGAGGGTTACGTAATGTCCAACAGTCCCGTAATAATCTAAAAACCTCATTTCTTACCCCAATTACCGACTCCGTCACTTGTGGAAACGTTTTGTTTAATAGTTGTAGCCCGATGTTCTTGTTCTCACTTTGGTGAGAAGCGAACATTACTAATCCGTAAGCATAACATGCTTCTTTATGTTGCATGTTAGCCGCTTTTTCTAAATCACGAAGTCCAATATTCGGATATATTGAGTCAAAATAATTTCTTAACCCGTTGCGTAAAATAGCATTTGGGTTCCCCGCAATATATGCGTCAAAGTAAACACATCGTAACTTATGGGTTTCCCAATGTGATATCCCCCATCTTTCAAACGAAAGTCTCTTATAAACCAAGACATTCTTGGAACGTTCTTCGAATGTCTTACAAACTGATCTCGCCTTAAATAGTTGTGCCGAAGAATTCTGGCCGACTCTAGACAAGATTTCATCAATCATGTCTCCGGGTAGGTCTCTTAAAATATTGGGTTGTCTATCCATTTTGTGTTTTTAAACTGTAAAATAGACAAGAGTTAGATTCATAAAAAAAATACTTATTAATACAAGCAATTTTTACATATATCATAAAGCATAAGAACACTATATTCCATATATTACACCACACGAATACAACTATCTTATTCCGACTCGCTCATTTCTTCTTCCTCGGTTTTGGTTCGTTTTGCCAAGTTTCTAGGGATAAATGATGTTCCCCTAATACGATCCGTCGTTGTCCACATTGGTTTAGAAAAACCTGGTGGTTTAGAGGTTCCCGGGTCATTGTTACAACTTAAGGACTTCGGGGGTTGACGATACATATAAAGTTCATCGGGGTTGGAATTAGATTTCTCTATTTTTATGCCCTTTCCCTTATTATTTTCTTTTGCCTTTTTAAATTCAGTTGGGGTAATTTCTATAACATCATCGGAATTCTCGTCGGAATCCGATTCATCGGAGAATTGGTAATCCTCCCAATATTTTGCTTCCTTGGCGGAAACACCATTGACCATAATTAACTTTGGTCGGTTGGTTGAGGATTTTCTTTTACTTAACCGTTTTATTATTTCCCCCACCGGTTCTATTTCTTCATCCGGTTCCGATTCTTCTTCCGGTTCCGACTCTTCTTCCGGTTCCTCTTCGGGAACTTGTGAATCAGTCCACAAATCATTCTAATTTACATTTGACTCTTCATTATTATTAGGTGAGTCAATGGGACTTGTTCTAGAGGTAGACATCTATCACATAATATCAAACACGTTAAGAGATTAATATATCACATAATATTCATATGTTAAAAATATATAGTTTCCAACAAAAATGTTAAGCAATCATTTTTAAAGAAAACACGGTCGAAGTCCAGACTCACTAATGCATCCTAAAAAACTCGATAAGACACACTAATGCAAATTTTCTGGTTCTCTAAGACCAACGCTCTGATACCAACTGAAATGTCCCGTTCTTATTGATTAAAAACGTTCCATATTAATTGATTTCGTTGCGAGGTTTTGACCTCTATATGAGACGTTTTTCAAAGACTGCATTCATTTTTAAACAAACCATAACCTTTATTTCATCAATAAAGGTTTAAAAAGCTTTACGTAGATTATCAAATAATGATAATCTAAAATATCCTGTTTACACACGACCATTACATAATGGTTTACAATACAAATATGTTACAACAAAATAAGTTTCTTGAATGCAGTTTTTACACAATATCATACAAGCATGGACTCCAAATCTTGTCCTTATTTAAGTATGCGATAGCGGAAGCTCTTAATAATCACCTGAGAATAAACATGCTTAAAACGTCAACAAAAATGTTGGTGAGTTATAGGTTTAACCTATATATATCAAATCGTAACAATAGACCACAAGATTTCATATTTCAATACACATCCCATACATAGAGATAAAAATCATTCATATGGTGAACACCTGGTAACCGACAATAACAAGATGCATATATAAGAATATCCCCATCATTCCGGGACACCCTTCGGATATGATATAAATTTCGAAGTACTAAAGCATCCGGTACTTTGGATGGGGTTTGTTAGGCCCAATAGATCTATCTTTAGGATTCGCGTCAATTAGGGTGTCTGTTCCCTAATTCTTAGATTACCAGACTTAATAAAAAGGGGCATATTCGATTTCGATAATTCAACCATAGAATGTAGTTTCACGTACTTGTGTCTATTTTGTAAATCATTTATAAAACCTGCATGTATTCTCATCCCAAAAATATTAGATTTTAAAAGTGGGACTATAACTCACTTTCACAGATTTTTACTTCGTCGGGAAGTAAGACTTGGCCACTGGTTGATTCATGAACCTATAACAATATATACATATATATCAAAGTATGTTCAAAATATATTTACAACACTTTTAATATATTTTGATGTTTTAAGTTTATTAAGTCAGCTGTCCTCGTTAGTAACCTACAACTAGTTGTCCACAGTTAGATGTACAGAAATAAATTGATAAATATTATCTTGAATCAATCCACGACCCAGTGTATAGGTATCTCAGTATTGATCACAACTCAAACTATATATATTTTGGAATCAACCTCAACCCTGTATAGCTAACTCCAACATTCACATATAGAGTGTCTATGGTTGTTCCGAAATATATATAGATGTGTCGACATGATAGGTCGAAACATTGTATACGTGTCTATGGTATCTCAAGATTACATAATATATAATACAAGTTGATTAAGTTATGGTTGGAATAGATTTGTTACCAATTTTCACGTAGCTAAAATGAGAAAAATTATCCAATCTTGTTTTACCCATAACTTCTTCATTTTAAATCCGTTTTGAGTGAATCAAATTGCTATGGTTTCATATTGAACTCTATTTTATGAATCTAAACAAAAAAAGTATAGGTTTCTAGTCGGAAAAATAAGTTACAAGTCGTTTTTGTAAAGGTAGTCATTTCAGTCGAAAGAACGACGTCTAGATGACCATTTTAGAAAACATACTTCCACTTTGAGTTTAACCATAATTTTTGGATATAGTTTCATGTTCATAATAAAAATCATTTTCTCAGAATAACAACTTTTAAATCAAAGTTTATCATAGTTTTTAATTAACTAACCCAAAACAGCCCGCGGTGTTACTACGACGGCGTAAATCCGGTTTTACGGTGTTTTTCGTGTTTCCAGGTTTTAAATCATTAAGTTAGCATATCATATAGATATAGAACATGTGTTTAGTTGATTTTAAAAGTCAAGTTAGAAGGATTAACTTTTGTTTGCGAACAAGTTTAGAATTAACTAAACTATGTTCTAGTGATTACAAGTTTAAACCTTCGAATAAGATAGCTTTATATGTATGAATCGAATGATGTTATGAACATTATTACTACCTTAAGTTCCTTGGATGAACCTACTGGAAAAGAGAAAAAATGGATCTAGCTTCAATGGATCCTTGGATGGCTCAAAGTTCTTGAAGCAAAATCATGACACGAAAACAAGTTCAAGTAAGATCATCACTTGAAATAAGATTGTTATAGTTATAGAAATTGAACCAAAGTTTGAATATGATTATTACCTTGTATTAGAATGATAACCTACTGTAAGAAACAAAGATTTCTTGAGGTTGGATGATCACCTTACAAGATTGGAAGTGAGCTAGCAAACTTGAAAGTATTCTTGATTTTATGAAACTAGAACTTTTGGAATTTATGAAGAACACTTAGAACTTGAAGATAGAACTTGAGAGAGTTCAATTAGATGAAGAAAATTGAAGAATGAAAGTGTTTGTAGGTGTTTTTGGTCGTTGGTGTATGGATTAGATATAAAGGATATGTAATTTTGTTTTCATGTAAATAAGTCATGAATGATTACTCATATTTTTGTAATCTTATGAGATATTTCATGCTAGTTGCCAAATGATGGTTCCCACATGTGTTAGGTGACTCACATGGGCTGCTAAGAGCTGATCATTGGAGTGTATATACCAATAGTACATACATCTAAAAGCTGTGTATTGTACGAGTACGAATACGGGTGCATACGAGTAGAATTGTTGATGAAACTGAACGAGAATGTAATTGTAAGCATTTTTGTTAAGTAGAAGTATTTTGATAAGTGTATTGAAGTCTTTCAAAAGTGTATAAATACATATTAAAACACTACATGTATATACATTTTAACTGAGTCGTTAAGTCATCGTTAGTCGTTACATGTAAGTGTTGTTTTGAAACCTTTAGGTTAACGATCTTGTTAAATGTTGTTAACCCAATGTTTATAATATCAAAAGAGATTTTAAATTATTATATTATCATGATATTATGATGTACGAATATCTCTTAATATGATATATATACATTAAATGTCGTTACAACGATAAACGTTACATATATGTCTCGTTTCAAAATCATTAAGTTAGTAGTCTTGTTTTTACATATGTAGTTCATTGTTAATATAATTAATGATATGTTTACTTATCATAATATCATGTTAACTATATATATAACCATATATATGTCATCATATAGTTTTTTTACAAGTTTTAACGTTCGTGAATCACCGGTCAACTTGGGTGGTCAATTGTCTATATGAAACCTATTTCAATTAATCAAGTCTTAACAAGTTTGATTGCTTAACATGTTGGAAACATTTAATCATGTAAACATCAATCTCAATTAATATATATAAACATGGAAAAGTTCGGGTCACTACAACGGAACCCGGTATAGGGCTGAAAGGATTTGGGTACCAAAATTTGGAGATATGAGAGAAATGGTACTTAGAGGAGCTCATAAAACCAGATACTCAATACATCCTGGAATGGGGAAGATGTACAGGGATCTCAAGAAACATTTTTGGTGGCCGGGTATGAAAGCCGATGTTGCTAAATACGTAGGAGAATGTTTGATGTGTTCTAAGGTCAAAGCTGAGCATCAGAAACCATCAGGTCTACTTCAACAACCCGAAATCCCGGAATGGAAATGGGAAAACATTACCATGGATTTCATCACTAAATTGCCAAGGACTGCAAGTGGTTTTGATACTATTTGGGTAATAGTTGATCGTCTCACCAAATCAGCACACTTCCTGCCAATAAGAGAAGATGACAAGATGGAGAAGTTAGCACGACTGTATTTGAAGGAAGTCGTCTCCAGACATGGAATACCAATCTCTATTATCTCTGATAGAGATGGTAGATTTATTTCAAGATTCTGGCAGACATTACAGCAAGCATTAGGAACTCGTCTAGACATGAGTACTGCCTATCATCCACAAACTTATGGGCAGAGCGAAAGGACGATACAAATGCTTGAAGACATGCTACGAGCATGTGTTATTGATTTTGGAAACAGTTGGGATCGACATCTACCGTTAGCAGAATTTTCCTACAACAACAGCTACCATTCAAGCATTGAGATGGCGCCATTTGAAGCACTTTATGGTAGAAAGTGCAGGTCTCCGATTTGTTGGAGTGAAGTTGAATTGTCCCGTTCTTATTGATTAAAAACGTTCCATATTAATTGATTTCGTTGCGAGGTTTTGACCTCTATATGAGACGTTTTTCAAAGACTGCATTCATTTTTAAAACAAACCATAACCTTTATTTCATAAATAAAGGTTTAAAAAGCTTTACGTAGATTATCAAATAATGATAATCTAAAATATCCTGTTTACACACGACCATTACATAATGGTTTACCATACAAATATGTTACAACAAACTAAGTTTCTTGAATGCAGTTTTTACACAATATCATACAAGCATGGACTCCAAATCTAGTCCTTATTTAAGTATGCGACAGCGGAAGCTCTTAATAATCACCTGAGAATAAACATGCTTAAAACGTCAACAAAAATGTTGGTGAGTTATAGGTTTAACCTATATATATCAAATCATAATAATAGACCACAAGATTTCATATTTCAATACACATCCCATACATAGAGATAAAATTCATTCATATGGTGAACACCTGGTAACCGACATTAACAAGATGCATATATAAGAATATCCCCATCATTCCGGGACACCCTTCGGATATGATATAAATTTCGAAGTACTAAAGCATCCGGTACTTTGGATGGGGTTTGTTAAGCCCAATAGATCTATCTTTAGGATTCGCGTCAATTAGGGTGTCTGTTCCCTAATTCTTAGATTACCAGACTTAATAAAAAGGGGCATATTCGATTTCGATAATTCAACCATAGAATGTAGTTTCACGTACTTGTGTCTATTTTGTAAATCATTTATAAAACCTGCATGTATTCTCATCCCAAAAATATTAGATTTTAAAAGTGGGACTATAACTCACTTTCACAGATTTTTACTTCGTCGGGAAGTAAGACTTGGCCACTGGTTGATTCACGAACCTATAACAATATATACATATATATCAAAGTATGTTCAAAATATATTTACAACACTTTTAATATATTTTGATGTTTTAAGTTTATTAAGTCAGCTGTCCTCTTTAGTAACCTACAACTAGTTGTCCACAGTTAGATGTACAGAAATAAATCGATAAATATTATCTTGAATCAATCCACGACCCAGTGTATACGTATCTCAGTATTGATCACAACTCAAACTATATATATTTTGGAATCAACCTCAACCCTGTATAGCTAACTCCAACATTCACATATAGAGTGTCTATGGTTGTTCCTAAATATATATAGATGTGTCGACATGATAGGTCGAAACATTGTATACGTGTCTATGGTATCTCAAGATTACATAATATACAATACAAGTTGATTAAATTATGGGTGGAATAGATTTGTTACCAATTTTCACGTAGCTAAAATGAGAAAAATTATCCAATCTTGTTTTACCCATAACTTCTTCATTTTAAATCCGTTTTGAGTGAATAAAATTGCTATGGTTTCATTTTGAACTCTATTTTATGAATCTAAACAGAAAAAGTACAGGTTTATAGTCGGAAAAATAAGTTACAAGTCGTTTTTGTAAAGGTAGTCATTTCAGTCGAAAGAACGACGTCTAGATGACCATTTTAGAAAACATACTTCCACTTTGAGTTTAACCATAATTTTTGGATATAGTTTCATGTTCATAATAAAAATCATTTTCTCAGAATAACAACTTTTAAATCAAAGTTTATCATAGTTTTTAATTAACTAACCCAAAACATCCCGCGGTGTTACTACGACGGCGTAAGTCCGGTTTTACGGTGTTTTTTTGTGTTTCCAAGTTTTAAATCATTAAGTTAGCATATCATATAGATATAGAACATGTGTTTAGTTGATTTTAAAAGTCAAGTTAGAAGGATTAACTTTTGTTTGCGAACAAGTTTAGAATTAACTAAACTATGTTCTAGTGATTAAAAGTTTAAACCTTCGAATAAGATAGCTTTATATATATGAATCGAATGATGTTATGAACATCATTACTACCTTAAGTTTCTTGGATAAACCTACTGGAAAAGAGAAAAATGGATCTAGCTTCAATGGATCCTTGGATGGCTCGAAGTTCTTGAAGCAGAATCATGACACGAAAACAAGTTCAAGTAAGATCATCACTTGAAATAAGATTGTTATAGTTATAGAAATTGAACCAAAGTTTGAATATGATTATTACCTTGTATTAGAATGATAACCTACTGTAAGAAACAAAGATTTCTTGAGGTTGGATGATCACCTTACAAGATTGGAAGTGAGCTAGCAAACTTGAAAGTATTCTTGATTTTATGAAACTAGAACTTTTGGAATTTATGAAGAACACTTAGAACTTGAAGATAGAACTTGAGAGAGATCAATTAGATGAAGAAAATTGAAGAATGAAAGTGTTTGTAGGTGTTTTTGGTCGTTGGTGTATGGATTAGATATAAAGGATATGTAATTTTGTTTTCATGTAAATAAGTCATGAATGATTACTCATATTTTTGTAATTTTATGAGATATTTCATGCTAGTTGCCAAATGATGGTTCCCACATGTGTTAGGTGACTCACATGGGCTGCTAAGAGCTGATCATTGGAGTGTATATACCAATAGTACATACATCTAAAAGCTGTGTATTGTACGAGTACGAATACGGGTGCATACGAGTAGAATTGTTGATGAAACTGAACGAGGATGTAATTGTAAGCATTTTTGGTAAGTAGAAGTATTTTGATAAGTGTATTGAAGTCTTTCAAAAGTGTATAAATACATATTAAAACACTACATGTATATACATTTTAACTGAGTCGTTAAGTCATCGTTAGTCGTTACATGTAAGTGTTGTTTTGAAACCTTTAGGTTAACGATCTTGTTAAATGTTGTTAACCCAATGTTTATAATATCAAATGAGATTTTAAATTATTATATTATCATGATATTATCATGTATGAATATCTCTTAATATGATATATATACATTAAATGTCTTTACAACGATAATCGTTACATATATGTCTCGTTTAAAAATCATTAAGTTAGTAGTCTTGTTTTTACATATGTAGTTCATTATTAATATACTTAATGATATGTTTACTTATCATAGTATCGTGTTAACTATATATATATCCATTATATGTCATCATATAGTTTTTACAAGTTTTAACGTTCGTGAATCACCGGTCAACTTGGGTGGTCAATTGTCTATATGAAACATATTTCAATTAATCAAGTCTTAACAAGTTTGATTGCTTAACATGTTGGAAACATTTAATCATGTAAATATCAATCTCAATTAATATATATAAACATGGAAAAGTTCGGGTCACTACAGTACCTACCCGTTAAATAAATTTCGTCCCGAAATTTTAAGCTGTTGAAGGTGTTGACGAATCTTCTGGAAATAGATGCGGGTATTTCTTCTTCATCTGATCTTCACGCTCCCAGGTGAACTCGGGTCCTCTACGAGCATTCCATCGAACCTTAACAATTGGTATCTTGTTTTTCTTAAGTCTTTTAACCTCACGATCCAATATTTCGACGGGTTCTTCGATGAATTGAAGTTTTTCGTTGATTTGGATTTCATCTAACGGAATAGTGAGATCTTCTTTAGCAAAACATTTCTTTAAATTCGAGACGTGGAAAGTGTTATGTACAGCCGCGAGTTGTTGAGGTAACTCTAGTCGGTAAGCTACTGGTCCGACACGATCAATAATCTTGAATGGTCCAATATACCTTGGATTTAATTTCCCTCGTTTACCAAATCGAACAACGCCTTTCCAAGGTGCAACTTTAAGCATGACCATCTCTCCAATTTCAAATTCTATATCTTTTCTTTTAATGTCAGCGTAGCTCTTTTGTCGACTTTGGGCGGTTTTCAACCGTTGTTGAATTTGGATGATCTTCTCGGTAGTTTCTTGTATAATCTCCGGACCCGTAATCTATCTATCCCCCACTTCACTCCAACAAATCGGAGACCTGCACTTTCTACCATAAAGTGCTTCAAACGGCGCCATCTCAATGCTTGAATGGTAGCTGTTGTTGTAGGAAAATTCTGCTAACGGTAGATGTCGATCCCAACTGTTTCCGAAATCAATAACACATGCTCGTAGCATGTCTTCAAGCGTTTGTATCATCCTTTCGCTCTGCCTATCAGTTTGTGGATGATAGGCAGTACTCATGTCTAGACGAGTTCCTAATGCTTGCTGTAATGTCTGCCAGAATCTTGAAATAAATCTGCCATCCCTATCAGAGATAATAGAGATTGGTATTCCATGTCTGGAGATGACTTCCTTCAAATACAGTCGTGCTAACTTCTCCATCTTGTCATCTTCTCTTATTGGCAAGAAGTGTGCTGATTTGGTGAGACGGTCAACTATTACCCAAATAGTATCAAAACCACTTGCAGTCCTTGGCAATTTAGTGATGAAATCCATGGTAATGTTTTCCCATTTCCATTCCGGGATTTCGGGTTGTTGAAGTAGACCTGATGGTTTCTGATGCTCAGCTTTGACCTTAGAACACGTCAAACATTCTCCTACGTATTTAGCAACATCGGCTTTCATACCCGGCCACCAAAAATGTTTCTTGAGATCCTTGTACATCTTCCCCGTTCCAGGATGTATTGAGTATCTGGTTTTATGAGCTTCTCTAAGTACCATTTCTCTCATATCTCCAAATTTTGGTACCCAAATCCTTTCAGCCCTATACCGGGTTCCGTCTTCCCGAATATTAAGATGCTTCTCCGATCCTTTGGGTATTTCATCCTTTAAATTTCCCTCTTTTAAAACTCCTTGTTGCGCCTCCTTTATTTGAGTAGTAATGTTATTATGAATCATTATATTCATAGATTTTACTCGAATGGGTTCTCTGTCCTTCCTGCTCAAGGCATCGGCTACCACATTTGCCTTCCCCGGGTGGTAACGAATCTCAAAGTCGTAATCATTCAATAATTCAATCCACCTACGCTGCCTCATATTCAGTTGTTTCTGATTAAATATGTGTTGAAGACTTTTGTGGTCGGTATATATAATACTTTTGACCCCATATAAGTAGTGCCTCCAAGTCTTTAATGCAAAAACAACTGCGCCTAATTCCAAATCATGCGTCGTATAATTTTGTTCGTGAATCTTCAATTGTCTAGACGCATAAGCAATCACCTTCGTTCGTTGCATTAATACACAACCGAGACCTTGCTTTGATGCATCACAATAAATCACAAAATCATCATTCCCTTCAGGCAATGACAATATAGGTGCCGTAGTTAGCTTTTTCTTCAATAACTGAAACGCTTTCTCTTGTTCATCATTCCATTCAAATTTCTTCCCTTTATGCGTTAATGCAGTCAAGGGTTTTGCTATTCTGGAAAAGTCTTGGATGAACCTTCTGTAGTAACCAACTAGTCCTAAAAACTGGCGTATGTGTTTCGGAGTTTTCGGGGTTTCCCACTTTTCAACAGTTTCTATCTTTGCCGGATCCACCTTAATACCTTCTTTGTTCACTATGTGACCGAGGAATTGAACTTCTTCCAACCAAAATGCACACTTTGAAAACTTAGCGTACAATTCATCCTTCCTCAATACTTCTAACACCTTTCTCAAATGTTCACCGTGTTCTTGGTCATTCTTTGAGTAAATAAGTATGTCATCAATGAAAACAATGACAAACTTGTCAAGGTATGGTCCACACACTCGGTTCATAAGGTCCATGAACACAGCTGGTGCATTAGTTAAACCAAACGGCATGACCATAAACTCGTAATGACCGTAACGTGTTCTAAAAGCAGTCTTTGGAATATCATCTTCTTTCACCCGCATTTGATGATACCCGGAACGTAAGTCAATCTTTGAATAAACAGACGAGCCTTGTAGTTGATCAAATAAGTCATCGATTCTCGGTAGTGGGTAGCGGTTCTTGATGGTAAGTTTGTTCAACTCTCGGTAGTCGATACACAACCTGAATGTACCATCTTTCTTCTTGACAAACAAAACAGGAGCTCCCCACGGTGATGTGCTTGGTCGAATGAAACCACGCTCTAAAAGTTCTTGTAATTGGCTTTGTAGTTCTTTCATCTCGCTGGGTGCGAGTCTGTAAGGAGCACGAGCTATTGGTGCAGCTCCTGGTACAAGATCTATTTGAAATTCAACGGATCGATGTGGGGGTAATCCCGGTAATTCTTTCGGAAATACATCAGGAAATTCTTTTGCGACGGGAACATCATTGATGCTCTTTTCTTCAGTTTGTACTTTCTCGACGTATGCTAGAACAGCATAGCAACCTTTTCTTATTAGTTTTTGTGCCTTCAAATTACTAATAAGATGTAGCTTCGTGTTGCCCTTTTCTCCGTACACCATTAAGGGTTTTCCTTTTTCTCGTATAATGCGAATTGCATTTTTGTAACAAACGATCTCCGCTTTCACTTCTTTCAACCAGTCCATACCGATTATCACATCAAAACTCCCTAACTCTACTGGTATCAAATCAATCTTAAATGTTTCGCTAACCAGTTTAATTTCTCGATTCCGACATATATTATCTGCTGAAATTAATTTACCATTTGCTAATTCGAGTAAAAATTTACTATCCAAAGGCGTCAATGGACAACTTAATTTAGCACAAAAATCTCTACTCATATAGCTTCTATCCGCACCCGAATCAAATAAAACGTAAGCAGATTTATTGTCAATAAGAAACGTACCCGTAACAAGCTCCGGGTCTTCCTGTGCCTCTGCCGCATTAATATTGAAAACTCTTCCACGGCCTTGTCCATTCGTGTTCTCCTGGTTCGGGCAATTTCTAATAATGTGGCCTGGTTTTCCACATTTATAACAAACTACATTGGCATAACTTGCTCCGACACTACTTGCTCCGCCATTACTCGTTCCGACACCATTTGTTCCTTTCGTTCTATTAACCCCTGGTCCGTAGACCTCACACTTCGCCGCGCTATGACCATTTCTTTTACACTTGTTGCAAAATTTGGTGCAGAACCCCGAGTGATTCTTTTCACACCTTTGGCATAGCTGCTTCTGATTGTTGTTGTTGTTGCGGTTATTATTGTTGTTGGGATGATTGTTGTAGTTGATGTTGTTGTTGTTGTTGTTGTTGTTGGGCCGTTTGTTGTAGTTGCGATTGATGTTGCGATTGTTGGGATAATTGTTGTAATTGTTGTTGTTGTTGTATTGGTGATTCTTATCACCGTTTTCCTCCCACTTTCTTTTGACTTGCTTCACATTGGCCTCTTCAGCAGTCTGTTCTTTAATTCTTTCTTCAATTTGGTTCACGAGTTTGTGAGCCATTCTACATGCCTGTTGTATGGAGGCGGGCTCGTGTGAACTTATATCTTCTTGGATTCTTTCCGGTAATCCTTTCACAAACGCGTCGATCTTCTCTTCCTCATCTTCGAATGCTCCCGGACACAATAGGCACAATTCTGTGAATCGTCTTTCGTACGTGGTAATATCAAATCCTTGGGTTCGTAACCCTCTAAGTTCTGTCTTGAGCTTATTGACCTCGGTTCTGGGACGGTACTTCTCGTTCATCAAGTGCTTGAATGCTGACCACGGTAGTGCGTACGCATCGTCTTGTCCCACTTGCTCTAGATAGGTATTCCACCATGTTAACGCAGAACTTGTGAAGGTATGCGTAGCGTACTTTACTTTGTCCTCTTCAGTACACTTACTTATGGAAAACACCGATTCGACCTTCTCGGTCCACCGTTTCAATCCGATCGGTCCTTCGGTTCCATCAAATTCCAAAGGTTTGCAGGCAGTGAATTCTTTGTAGGTGCATCCTACACGATTTCCTGTACTGCTAGATCCAAGGTTATTGTTGGTATGTAGCGCAGCCTGTACTGCGGCTATGTTTGAAGCTAGAAAAGTACGGAATTCCTCTTCATTCATATTCACGGTGTGTCGAGTAGTCGGTGCCATTTCCTTCAAAATAGTTAAATGGAACAAGTTAATCATACAGAATATTAAGAGTAGTTAATAGTATTTCGTAGCATAATATGAACTCATTTATAAAAGCTTTTTCTTCATATTAGCGTTTTATAAGTTTAAATTCGGGTAGTACCTACCCATTAAGTTCATACTTAGTAGCTAATATACAATTCAACTACTACAATTCTATATGAAAAACTGATTATAATAATATTTCGCGTTCAAACTTTTATACAATATTTTACAAACTTACAATACCGCTTATTTTACATAAAGCATGAAATATAGCACACAATAACTTTGATACAAGATAGTTGTGAAGACAATTCTAGCTAGTACACAAGTCGTTCAGCAAAGGCAATAAAGACACGTAATTCATACGTCCAAAAACAAGTCATGCATTCTGGTTTTACTAGGACTACTTCCCATCCTTGGTCTTGTGCAACATAACCGTTATGGCCGTTGATAAGACAGCGTGTTGTAACGTCATCAAAGGGACGAGGGTTACGTAATGTCCAACAGTCCCGTAATAATCTAAAAACCTCATTTCTTACCCCAATTACCGACTCCGTCACTTGTGGAAACGTTTTGTTTAATAGTTGTAGCCCGATGTTCTTGTTCTCACTTTGGTGAGAAGCGAACATTACTAATCCGTAAGCATAACATGCTTCTTTATGTTGCATGTTAGCCGCTTTTTCTAAATCACGAAGTCCAATATTCGGATATATTGAGTCAAAATAATTTCTTAACCCGTTGCGTAAAATAGCATTTGGGTTCCCCGCAATATATGCGTCAAAGTAAACACATCGTAACTTATGGGTTTCCCAATGTGATATCCCCCATCTTTCAAACGAAAGTCTCTTATAAACCAAGACATTCTTGGAACGTTCTTCGAATGTCTTACAAACTGATCTCGCCTTAAATAGTTGTGCCGAGGAATTCTGGCCGACTCTAGACAAAATTTCATCAATCATGTCTCCGGGTAGGTCTCTTAAAATATTGGGTTGTCTATCCATTTTGTGTTTTTAAACTGTAAAATAGACAAGAGTTAGATTCATAAAAAAATACTTATTAATACAAGCAATTTTTACATATATCATAAAGCATACGAACACTATATTACACCACACGAATACAACTATCTTATTCCGACTCGCTCGTTTCTTCTTCTTCGGTTTTGGTTCATTTTGCCAAGTTTCTAGGGATATATGATGTTCCCCTAATACGAGCCATCGTTGTCCACATTGGTTTAGAAAAACCTGGTGGTTTAGAGGTTCCCTGGTCATTGTTACAACTTAAGGACTTCGGGCGTTGACGATACATATAAAGTTCATCGGGGTTGGAATTAGATTTCTCTATTTTTATGCCCTTTCCCTTATTATTTTCTTTTGCCTTTTTAAATTCAGTTGGGGTAATTTCTATAACATCATCGGAATTCTCGTCGGAATCCGATTCATCGGAGAATTGGTAATCCTCCCAATATTTTGCTTCCTTGGCGGAAACACCATTGACCATAATTAACCTTGGTCGGTTGGTTGAGGATTTTCTTTTACTTAACCGTTTTATTATTTCCCCCACCGGTTCTATTTCTTCATCCGGTTCCGATTCTTCTTCCGGTTCCGATTCTTCTTCCGGTTCCGACTCTTCTTCCGGTTCCTCTTCGGGAACTTGTGAATCAGTCCACGAATCATTCCAATTTACATTTGACTCTTCATTATTATTAGGTGAGTCAATGGGACTTGTTCTAGAGGTAGACATCTATCACATAATATCAAACGCGTTAAGAGATTAATATATCACATAATATTCACATGTTAAAAATATATAGTTTCCAACAAAATTTGTTAAGCAATCATTTTTCAAGTAAACACGGTCGAAGTCCAGACTCACTAATGCATCCTAACAATCTCGATAAGACACACTAATGAAAAATTCTGGTTCTCTAAGACCAACGCTCTGATACCAACTGAAATGTCCCGTTCTTATTGATTAAAAACGTTCCATATTAATTGATTTCGTTGCGAGGTTTTGACCTCTATATGAGACGTTTTTCAAAGACTGCATTCATTTTTAAAACAAACCATAACCTTTATTTCATAAATAAAGGTTTAAAAAGCTTTACGTAGATTATCAAATAATGATAATCTAAAATATCCTGTTTACACACGACCATTACATAATGGTTTACCATACAAATATGTTACAACAAACTAAGTTTCTTGAATGCAGTTTTTACACAATATCATACAAGCATGGACTCCAAATCTCGTCCTTATTTAAGTATGCGACAGCGGAAGCTCTTAATAATCACCTGAGAATAAACATGCTTAAAACGTCAACAAAAATGTTGGTGAGTTATAGGTTTAACCTATATATATCAAATCATAATAATAGACCACAAGATTTCATATTTCAATACACATCCCATACATAGAGATAAAAATCATTCATATGGTGAACACCTGGTAACCGACATTAACAAGATGCATATATAAGAATATCCCCATCATTCCGGGACACCCTTCGGATATGATATAAATTTCGAAGTACTAAAGCATCCGGTACTTTGGATGGGGTTTGTTAAGCCCAATAGATCTATCTTTAGGATTCGCGTCAATTAGGGTGTCTGTTCCCTAATTCTTAGATTACCAGACTTAATAAAAAGGGGCATATTCGATTTCGATAATTCAACCATAGAATGTAGTTTCACGTACTTGTGTCTATTTTGTAAATCATTTATAAAACCTGCATGTATTCTCATCCCAAAAATATTAGATTTTAAAAGTGGGACTATAACTCACTTTCACAGATTTTTACTTCGTCGGGAAGTAAGACTTGGCCACTGGTTGATTCACGAACCTATAACAATATATACATATATATCAAAGTATGTTCAAAATATATTTACAACACTTTTAATATATTTTGATGTTTTAAGTTTATTAAGTCAGCTGTCCTCGTTAGTAACCTACAACTAGTTGTCCACAGTTAGATGTACAGAAATAAATCGATAAATATTATCTTGAATCAATCCACGACCCAGTGTATACGTATCTCAGTATTGATCACAACTCAAACTATATATATTTTGGAATCAACCTCAACCCTGTATAGCTAACTCCAACATTCACATATAGAGTGTCTATGGTTGTTCCGAAATATATATAGATGTGTCGACATGATAGGTCGAAACATTGTATACGTGTATATGGTATCTCAAGATTACATAATATACAATACAAGTTGATTAAGTTATGGTTGGAATAGATTTGTTACCAATTTTCACGTAGCTAAAATGAGAAAAATTATCCAATCTTGTTTTACCCATAACTTCTTCATTTTAAATCCGTTTTGAGTGAATCAAATTGCTATGGTTTCATTTTGAACTCTATTTTATGAATCTAAACAGAAAAAGTACAGGTTTATAGTCGGAAAAATAAGTTACAAGTCGTTTTTGTAAAGGTAGTCATTTCAGTCGAAAGAACGACGTCTAGATGACCATTTTAGAAAACATACTTCCACTTTGAGTTTAACCATAATTTTTGGATATAGTTTCATGTTCATAATAAAAATCATTTTCTCAGAATAACAACTTTTAAATCAAAGTTTATCATAGTTTTTAATTAACTAACCCAAAACAGCCCGCGGTGTTACTACGACAGCGTAAGTCCGGTTTTACGGTGTTTTTTTGTGTTTCCAAGTTTTAAATCATTAAGTTAGCATATCATATAGATATAGAACATGTGTTTAGTTGATTTTAAAAGTCAAGTTAGAAGGATTAACTTTTGTTTGCGAACAAGTTTAGAATTAACTAAACTATGTTCTAGTGATTACAAGTTTAAACCTTCGAATAAGATAGCTTTATATATATGAATCGAATGATGTTATGAACATCATTACTACCTTAAGTTCCTTGGATAAACCTACTGGAAAAGAGAAAAATGGATCTAGCTTCAATGGATCCTTGGATGGCTCGAAGTTCTTGAAGCAGAATCATGACACGAAAACAAGTTCAAGTAAGATCATCACTTGAAATAAGATTGTTATAGTTATAGAAATTGAACCAAAGTTTGAATATGATTATTACCTTGTATTAGAATGATAACCTACTGTAAGAAATAAAGATTTCTTGAGGTTGGATGATCACCTTACAAGATTGGAAGTGAGCTAGCAAACTTGAAAGTATTCTTGATTTTATGAAACTAGAACTTTTGGAATTTATGAAGAACACTTAGAACTTGAAGATAGAACTTGAGAGAGATCAATTAGATGAAGAAAATTGAAGAATGAAAGTGTTTGTAGGTGTTTTTGGTCGTTGGTGTATGGATTAGATATAAAGGATATGTAATTTTGTTTTCATGTAAATAAGTCATGAATGATTACTCATATTTTTGTAATTTTATGAGATATTTCATGCTAGTTGCCAAATGATGGTTCCCACATGTGTTAGGTGACTCACATGGGCTGCTAAGAGCTGATCATTGGAGTGTATATACCAATAGTACATACATCTAAAAGCTGTGTATTGTACGAGTACGAATACGGGTGCATACGAGTAGAATTGTTGATGAAACTGAACGAGGATGTAATTGTAAGCATTTTTGTTAAGTAGAAGTATTTTGATAAGTGTATTGAAGTCTTTCAAAAGTGTATAAATACATATTAAAACACTACATGTATATACATTTTAACTGAGTCGTTAAGTCATCGTTAGTCGTTACATGTAAGTGTTGTTTTGAAACCTTTAGGTTAACGATCTTGTTAAATGTTGTTAACCCAATGTTTATAATATCAAATGAGATTTTAAATTATTATATTATCATGATATTATCATGTATGAATATCTCTTAATATGATATATATACATTAAATGTCTTTACAACGATAATCGTTACATATATGTCTCGTTTAAAAATCATTAAGTTAGTAGTCTTGTTTTTACATATGTAGTTCATTGTTAATATACTTAATGATATGTTTACTTATCATAGTATCGTGTTAACTATATATATATCCATTATATGCCATCATATAGTTTTTACAAGTTTTAACGTTCGTGAATCACCGGTCAACTTGGGTGGTCAATTGTCTATATGAAACATATTTCAATTAATCAAGTCTTAACAAGTTTGATTGCTTAACATGTTGGAAACATTTAATCATGTAAATATCAATCTCAATTAATATATATAAACATGGAAAAGTTCGGGTCACTACAGAAGTGGGGGATAGACAGATTACGGGTCCGGAGATTATACAAGAAACTACCGAGAAGATCATCCAAATTCAACAACGGTTGAAAACCGCCCAAAGTTGACAAAAGAGCTACGCTGACATTAAAAGAAAAGATATAGAATTTGAAATTGGAGAGATGGTCATGCTTAAAGTTGCACCTTGGAAAGGCGTTGTTCGATTTGGTAAACGAGGGAAATTAAATCCAAGGTATATTGGACCATTCAAGATTATTGATCGTGTCGGATCAGTAGCTTACCGACTTGAGTTACCTCAACAACTCGCGGCTGTACATAACACTTTCCACGTCTCGAATTTGAAGAAATGTTTTGCTAAAGAAGATCTCACTATTCCGTTAGATGAAATCCAAATCAACGAAAAACTTCAATTCATCGAAGAACCCGTCGAAATAATGGATCGTGAGGTTAAAAGACTTAAGCAAAACAAGATACCAATTGTTAAGGTTCGATGGAATGCTCGTAGAGGACCCGAGTTCACCTGGGAGCGTGAAGATCAGATGAAGAAGAAATACCCGCATCTATTTCCAGAAGATTCATCAACACCTTCAACAGCTTAAAATTTCGGGACGAAATTTATTTAACGGGTAGGTACTGTAGTGACCCGAACTTTTCCATGTTTATATATATTAATTGAGATTGATATTTACATGATTAAATGTTTCCAACATGTTATACAATCAAACTTGTTAAGACTTGATTAATTGAAATAGGTTTCATATAGACAATTGACCACCCAAGTTGACCGGTGATTCACGAACGTTAAAACTTGTAAAAACTATATGATGACATATATATGGTTATATATATAGTTAACATTATATTATGATAAGTAAACATATCATTAAGTATATTAACAATGAACTACATATGTAAAAACAAGACTACTAACTTAATGATTTTGAAGCGAAACATATATGTAACGATTATCATTGTAACGACATTTAATGTATATATATCATATTAAGAGATATTTGTACATCATAATATCATGATAATATAATAATTTAAAATCTCTTTTGATATTATAAACATTGGGTTAACAACATTTAACAAGATCGTTAACCTAAAGGTTTCAAAACAACATTTACATGTAACGACTAACGATGACTTAACGACTCAGTTAAAATGTATATACATGTAGTGTTTTAATATGTATTTATACACTTTTGAAAGACTTCAATACACTTATCAAAATACTTCTACTTAACAAAAATGCTTACAATTACATCCTCGTTCAGTTTCATCAACAATTCTACTCGCATGCACCCGTATTCGTACTCGTACAATACACAGCTTTTAGATGTATGTACTATTGGTATATACACTCCAATGATCAGCTCTTAGCAGCCCATGTGAGTCACCTAACACATGTGGGATCCATCATTTGGCAACTAGCATGAAATATCTCATAAAATTACAAAAATATGAGTAATCATTCATGACTTATTTACATGAAAACAAAATTACATATCCTTTATATCTAATCCATACACCAACGACCAAAAACACCTACAAACACTTTCATTCTTCAATTTTCTTCATCTAATTGATCTCTCTCAAGTTCTATCTTCAAGTTCTAAGTGTTCTTCATAAATTCCAAAAGTTCTAGTTTCATAAAATCAAGAATACTTTCAAGTTTGCTAGCTCACTTCCAATCTTGTAAGGTGATCATCCAACCTCAAGAAATCTTTGTTTCTTACAGTAGGTTATCATTCTAATACAAGGTAATAATCATATTCAAACTTTGGTTCAATTTCTATAACTATAACAATCTTATTTCAAGTGATGATCTTACTTGAACTTGTTTTCGTGTCATGATTCTGCTTCAAGAACTTCGAGCCATCCAAGGATCCATTGAAACTAGATCCATTTTTCTCTTTTCCAGTAGGTTTATCCAAGGAACTTAAGGTAGTAATGATGTTCATAACATCATTTGATTCATACATATAAAGCTATCTTATTCGAAGGTTTAAACTTGTAATCACTAGAACATAGTTTAGTTAATTCTAAACTTGTTCGCAAACAAAAGTTAATCCTTCTAACTTGACTTTTAAAATTAACTACACACATGTTCTATATCGATATGCTAACTTAATGATATAAAACCTGGAAACACGAAAAACACCGTAAAACCGGATTTACGCCGTCGTAGTAACACCGCGGGCTGTTTTGGGTTAGTTAATTAAAAACTATGATAAACTTTGATTTAAAAGTTGTTATTTTGAGAAAATGATTTTTATTATGAACATGAAACTATATCCAAAAATTATGGTTAAACTCAAAGTGGAAGTATGTTTTCTAAAATGGTCATCTAGACGTCGTTCTTTCGACTGAAATGACTACCTTTACAAAAACGACTTGTAACTTATTTTTCCGACTATAAACCTATACTTTTTCTGTTTGGATTCATAAAATATAGTTCAATATGAAACCATAGCAATTTGATTCACTCAAAACGGATTTAAAATGAAGAAGTTATGGGTAAAACAAGATTGGATAATTTTTCTCATTTTAGCTAAGTGAAAATTGGTAACAAATCTATTCCAACCATAACTTAATCAACTTGTATTGTATATTATGTAATCTTGAGATACCATAGACACGTATACAATGTTTCGACCTATCATGTCGACACATCTATATATATTTCGGAACAACCATAGACACTCTATATGTGAATGTTGGAGTTAGCTATACAGGGTTGAGGTTGATTCCAAAATATATATAGTTTGAGTTGTGATCAATACTGAGATACGTATACACTGGGTCGTGGATTGATTCAAGATAATATTTATCGATTTATTTCTGTACATCTAACTGTGGACAACTAGTTGTAGGTTACTAACGAGGACAGCTGACTTAATAAACTTAAAACATCAAAATATATTAAAAGTGTTGTAAATATATTTTGAACATACTTTGATATATATGTATATATTGTTATAGGTTCGTGAATCAACCAGTGGCCAAGTCTTACTTCCCGACGAAGTAAAAATCTGTGAAAGTGAGTTATAGTCCCACTTTTAAAATCTAATATTTTTGGGATGAGAATACATGCAGGTTTTATAAATAATTTACAAAATAGACACAAGTACGTGAAACTACATTCTATGGTTGAATTATCGAAATCGAATATGCCCCTTTTTATTAAGTCTGGTAATCTAAGAATTAGGGAACATACACCCTAATTGACGCGAATCCTAAAGATAGATCTATTGGGCCTAACAAACCCCATCCAAAGTACCGGATGCTTTAGTACTTCGAAATTTATATCATATCCGAAGGGTGTCCCGGAATGATGGGGATATTCTTATATATGCATCTTGTTAATGTCGGTTACCAGGTGTTCACCATATGAATGATTTTTATCTCTATGTATGGGATGTGTATTGAAATATGAAATCTTGTGGTCTATTGTTACGATTTGATATATATAGGTTAAACCTATAACTCACCAACATTTTTGTTGACGTTTAAAGCATGTTTATTCTCAGGTGAATATTAAGAGCTTCCGCTGTTGCATACTAAAATAAGGACAAGATTTGGAGTCCATGTTTGTATGATATTGTGTAAAAACTGCATTCAAGAAACTGATTTCGATGTAACATATTTGTATTGTAAACCATTATGTAATGGTCGTGTGTAAACAGGATATTTTAGATTATCATTATTTGATAATCTACGTAAAGCTTTTTAAACCTTTATTTATGAAATAAAGGTTATGGTTTGTTTTAAAAATGAATGCAGTCTTTGAAAAACGTCTCATATAAAGGTCAAAACCTCGCAACGAAATCAATTAATATGGAACGTTTTTAATCAATAAGAACGGGACATTTCACCATCTTCCTCTCATTTTACACATGCTCTCATTTGAATTTCACACACAATTACTCTCTTACTTCCTTTCTAGCATTTCTCACTTGTAAGTTTTGATCTTTTTCTTCTTCTTTCACCTTTCTAATTCATGTATCATCATCATTATGGAAGATCAAGCTCTTTAGCCTTGATCTTGATTATATCTTGTTGATTCAAGCATGAATCCTTCAAGAACATGGAAGATTCAAGCTTTCTAGCTTTGAATCTTCACCAACTTTGTAGATCTATATTTTTCTTACTTTAATCTTGTTATTTTGTTATAAAGATTCAAACTTGTGTTTGTAATCTTCATGTATCTTAAAGATCCAAGCTTTATGCTTCAAGATCTTCAAGAACAATCAAGATGCAAGCGTTCTAGCTTGAATCTTCATATCTTGTTGTTGGATCTAAGTTTTCTAACTTATGATATTATTATTTTGTTAAAAAGATTCAAACTTGTGTTTGTTATCTTCATGTAACTTAAAGATCCAAGCTTTATGCTTCAAGATCTTCAAGAACAATAAAGGTTCAAGCTTTCTAGCTTTGCAACCTTGTAACTTGTGTGAATAGGATCCAAGCTCTCTAGCTTAGGGTTCCATCACCTCATTTGACTTAGATTGTGTCCATACTTGTTTGATTGATGTAAAGTTTGTAACTTTGTTTGTAAATAGGACTTGTAATTGTGTTAAGACTAAGGATATGATGTAACCTTGGTTCATCATCCATCTAAGACTCTTAAATGAGTTGTGTTACCACTTGGTCTTAACATATTATGTATTGATGGTAGAATCTTGGTCAAAAGTGATGCTAAACCATCAACGAGTTGTACACTTGAAGCTACAAGCATCAAGGATGAGAACCGTGATGATCATCAAGCATTAAGAACCCCACCGGAGCACTTACCTACTATTTTTTGTATCTGATCAGACCACTTGGGCTACTGGAAAGTTGATTTTCAGTTAGTTCGTTTCGAATAGATGATTTTCCGTTTATACCTCGTCTTAATCCGAGTTACGGTTTAGGATTTATGGCCCTCCGAGAGTCACTACACCCTATTAACGTTGTGCTGAAATTTCTGACCTACTCGCACTTAAACCGTCGTCACGGTCAAACGAAGACGAGTTAGGTTCTAAAAATTGGTCAGCGGTTAGGGGACTCATATACGGAGCCATAGCCACTGACTATGCGTCTTTTAGATTTACGTAGAGGTCATAGCAGCTGAATGAAGTCAGCCTATTGTTTCGATCTCTATTCTTGTGGAACTTACTTAGCTTTTATGATGATGAATGATGATGATGATGACACTTAAACTTATTTTATGCACTATTAGAATTTATAAAAACAACCTACTGACCTAGTAACCTTTGATTTAGGTTGACGACCTTTCGGACCGACTTACTACTTGCGTACTTTCATTACCGACTTTACCGCTTTTATCACTGTGAGTTATAGCATCCCCTTTTTACTTTAACTATTTTGGGACTGAGAATACATGCGCTTTTTACGTTTTACGTACTAGGCACGAGTACTTAAACTTTATATGTGTGTAGGTTATACAACGGCATAAACATTCCCCTTAGCACGGTAACGTTTAGTCATTGGTTTTTGAACCGGTGAACGCGAATCTTAGATATGGATCCATAGGGTTTGACATCCCCACTCGGGCTAGTCGCGCTAGCATTTAACGGGTGTTTAATACTTCGTGAACATACGCACTCGCCAAGTGTACTTTCAGGGGGTTATAAACGTTAAGTCTAGTTACCGGGTGCCCACGGTTATACATATACTTTTCATACTGTTTTGTTACACTGAAATCTCGTGGCCTACCTTACGTTACTGTTACAACTTAAACTATAGCTCACCAACATTCGTGTTGACTTTTAAGCGTGTATTTCTCAGGTGCCTAGAGGTTTCTTGCTTCCGCTGTTAGATTTGCTGTCATGCTGTTATTGAATTGCTGTTAAGGACCTGCTGTATTAGTTATCCGCTGCATTACTAGAGATGTCTCATTCATGAAACTTTTCTGTTGCATTCGTAGTTTATGTTAATTTCAAACAATGGCTTTGTAACGACCTTAGGGTCAAGTACTTATGTTTATGCTCCTATTCGTAGGATGCACGTTATCTTTTGTAAAACGCTATCTTTTTATGAATGCAAACTGGTTTTCAAACAGCATGTAGTATTCAACCGTGTAAAGATCCTGTTGTTGACGAATCGTACACGAAGGTTTTGTACGGGGCGTCACAACATATTAACTTTGGACATTAATTTCTTTATTAGTCCCTCCCTTCAATGGCGGAGCTAGTATGGATGCTTGGGGGTGTCAAGCATCCCCTAATCATGTTTCTATATACACTATATAATTTGTATTTCAATGGAGAAAAAAGATTTTCAAGATTCAAGCATCCCCTATAGAGTCGGAGCCAGTAGGGTGACGGGGGGTGTTCAACATTTCCTAACTGTGATTGTATTTGATACGGAGTATATGTTTGTATTTTTATGGAGAACTTTTTAGTTGCAGATATATTAATTTAGGGTTTGGTTATTGAATGTGCATGTGTAATTTGGGGGAGGAGACTACTCTCTCTCAATTTTGAATTTAGTCCCTCAACTACTGGTTTGGATATTATAAGTGTTCGAAATTGTGTAATTGTCATTTCATCAATTTGTCAATATACAGTATACTCCGTATATAATTTCTTTGTAATGGTCGATAAACACCTTTTTTAAAAAATATTCCAAATACGATTATGAACTTTTAATAATTGTAAAAGAGTCGAGAACAAATTTTTATTAGTATTTGTTAAAGACTTTAGTGGCCCACTAATATTAAAGGATCCATTAGTCCATATCTCAATTTTTATGAAAAATTAGTGTGGATAGATATTGAAGTTTTTAATATCCCTAAGTCTACTGTTGTAAGCATGTAATAACGATAAAGAGTTAAAGACGATTCACTAATTTTGTGAGTTTAGTTCTAGTCTACGGAGTAATTGTTTTTCTTTTCAAAGTTTCTTTAGTTCATTAAATCTTTATTGTCTATATATATTTAACTTATACAATTATTATAACTATTTTTTGTCTCAAAAACCTACATATTTTGCCCCAAAAATATCAAATTTTGCTCAAAATTTTTTAAAATTTACCCCAAAACCTCCATAATTTGCCTTAAAACCTCCATTGTTTGCCCAAAAAAATTGCTACGGTTTTACTTTTTTCCCCGGTGAAAAAAAATACTGTTTCTGTCACTGTTCGTAAGCATCCCCTATTCTGTATTCCTGGCTTCGCCTCTGCCTCCCTTTTAAAAAGACTTAACAATACTATTTATAACTATCTCAAAATATCATTTATTTAAATTTAAAATAATATACTAAAAACCCTTCGAAAGTTTTAATCCTACCCTTCTCATAGCCTCATAGGTAATAGTTACATAAGATTAATAAATGGAACGAGTTACATAATTTAATCATACCAACTTTTAAATGAAAAGTAAAATAGTCAATTTACAAACATATCATAAATTGAAAGAAAATTATCAAGAGATATTCTTTCGAGATGGATGGAGTCATGGCCGGCCCAATGGTGGTACAACCTGTACATTTGTACAGGGCTCTAATATTTTAGGGGCCCAAAAATTATTAAGGATTTCAGAAACCAGGCCCTTACGAGCTATGAATTAATAATAATAGCAGTAAGTTACAAGGTTATTGAATTAATAATAAATGTATCTTATATACAACAAATGATCGAGTATTAAGGTTTAAAAAATAATTGAGTTCTGGATTGTGTTTTAATGGAGTATACAAGAGTTAGAAGGTTATTGAAGAAGATGTACTTAAAAGTCAAAAAGCAAAACATGTTCAGAAAGTTTCAGAAACTTTATTGTATCGTTTTTCATAAAGCACTTGTCAATATGCAGAGTTTCATTTTAAGTCCTCTAACTTATTTAATAGCTACACTAACAAATGTGAGAACTAGAATATTACGAGCATTATAAAAACTATTGTTTTGGCTTATGTTATACGTCGTTTTTTAAATAACTTGTATTATTTGTTAGATCCTAAAGGCCTTTCAATACGTTATACGACGCTTTGGTAATTTTATTTATTATTTGTTAGATTCTAAAGGCCTTTCAATACGTTATACGACGCTTTGGTAATTTTCAATGATATGTGTTCATAGGGGCCTTTTTTTACCGCCTCGCTCGGGGCACTAGAAAACTCAGGACCGACCCTGGATGGAGTAGTAAATGGAGAAAGTAAGTTAACGAAGTTACTTTTCTTTTTTAGTTTTAAACATACAAATAATACTAAAAAAATCAAACGACCATCTTTATGATTATCGTTAAGTTTTCTAATTATATTTTACATTAATAGATGATTCTAAAAAATAAATATTAACCATTATATAAATTACATTTTTATGTTTGTAAAAAAAACGTAGAAAGTTATGGTGGTTAATTGACTTGTTATAGTTTTTTTCTTTTATTTTTTTATTTTTTTAATATCTAAAGATAATTAATCACTAGGATTATTCTTAAAAATTAAGGCATCCAATAACCATTTATAACTTGATGATCAGTGCTCATTCTCTACAAATAACTACCCTAATGTAAAACATATTTGTGTAAAACATACGGTATTCGCAATCAAGGTTAGAAAAGCTTTTTTTTTACTTTTTCGAATCAAGCAACTCAATAGATCACGATATATTAGTGACAAGAGTACTCCCTAAAATATCCACCACATAATGCATCCAAATATTTCGAATTCTGTGCTGCCTAATCATTCTCAAATTGCTTTATCCTGTACTGGTATGTAATTCCCGGTTTGGCGGTTCATCAGAACCGGTTCACCTCGTCCTATTAATACCCTTTGGATCAATATCCATTTCTAACTACCAAAACTTCTGTTTTTAACAAACAACAAAATTTGTAACTAAATAGAAAAACAATATCAATGATGAGTTACCTAAACAGAGTATGGATGAACGTCGGATTTGCCTCCGCTAACGGCCACACAGATCAAAGCAACAAACTAAAGTCCGGCATGAATTCCTTTCATCAAACTAAAAAGGGATTCGGTTCATCAGTCAACGTTGACCATACTGAACTCCGCCCTTTTCCGGTGGCCTAGGTTCTGACGTCGGAGGGTTTTTAGCCGGAGATGAGAAGAAGAAGCAGTCTGATGATTCAATCCGACAAGTTATGTACATCAACTGCTGGACACCGAGTTAAATATATCGCCGGAGTTTTTATCTGAATTGATTCCAAATCGTTTTGACCGTAACCGGTTTTTGATTTAACCCGGGAAGTTTACTCGGGTTACTTGTTGAGTTTGATAATGGGCTGAAAATGACAGTAATTGGAAAGATGAGGTAGCTGATTGTAATCCTTTCAAAGTTGTGCAACCTTGTAAATATTTTGCTCAACAATGAAGAGAGAATTATAATACGTAGTAAAAGTTTTCCTTCAAAATATTCTATGTTTAGTTTGGCAATACATATTGTTCATATTACTTGTAAAGTTGTAATATTGGATATGTATGTATGTGTATGTATACCAATATATGCAGGTTTTCAACCTTCAAAGCAACTGTTTTTACGCTCAAATACAAATGAAGTTCGTGCTAAGATCAAAAAAATATATACAACTCCGTACAACTGAACTTGCTACTGAATAAACTAATTACTGAATGAACTAAACAGAGCAGGACGGGTTAACTGATAATTAAGGTTGAATTTAGTGTAATATTTGAACTTTTGAAAGGGATTTCAAGAGAGTCGTTCTATGTTAAATTTTTGTTAAAAGAACAAATCAAATTATTTTAAGAAAATAGAAAAAAGCCTAAATCTTGGGTGAACCGGGTGTGAAGCCTCAACCACTCGATCTTTAGCAAGTATAGCCTTGATCAAGGAGTGCTTAACCTCAGGTGGTTGCTCAAGTTTAACCTTGATTTGACGAATCATGCTAGAGCTTGGTAGTTTATACCGCCTGCTTATAGTTGAGCCCTAGATTTTTGTCGGTGGTTGGGAAACGACAACCACATGACACGATCACACGACTCGACATGCTGTTATGTCCCTTTTTTGGATCCCTTTGTCTAAAAAAAAAAAAAAAAAAAAAAAAATTCCTTAAAAATTCTAGTTGGATTTAAAATATGTGTAATAAATGTAAGTTTTGCACATATATTTTATGTAAGTTTGAATAAATTTATTTTAAATAAATACATTATTGAGATTTATGAGTAATGAGTAATAAATGAAGGTAAGTATAGCAGTTTAATGATATTAATTTATAATTTATTATTTTTAGAAATGAACTATTACGTTAGGATAGTAATGGACAGTTTTGTTATGTGTATCATGGGATGGAACCATTATTAAATTAGACCAAGTCATCAATTTTTATGAGAAGATTATATGATTATCACGTTTATAAATAACTAAAAAGAAGTTTGCCAAAGTTTTATCTACATTGATCTAATGATCTCAAGAGAAAATGCAATTTAATTATATAATATAATGTGATTACACATAATTATTAATGATGATCAAATTAACTTGAATCTTATATGATTAACATAGTCACAAGGACTATAGTTGTCATTCTTTAGAATTGAAATTCAATATCGTGCATCTTATTTTTCCGTGTGACTAGTTTGGGTTTAGTTGACCCACAGGCCACAGTTTGTGTTTTAGCTGACCCACTACGGCAATGTCATATCTACCCTTTTTGGTAATCCATTTGTCAAACTAATCCACATCCACATTTTTTATGAAAATATAATCCCTTTTTAAGGACACAACATACATACTCTGAAACACAAAAATAAAGATGGCTAAGATGTACTTCCAAATAACCTTATGCTCAATTGTACTGTTGTCTCTATCTTCTGTTCATTGCATTAATCAAGATCCCACAGCTGTGGAGGACTGGTTCAATGGCCTAGGTACCATGACTGAAAAGGTCACCAAACTTCATTTCTATTTCCATGACATAGTTAGTGGTAATAGCCCTACTGCAATGAATGTGGCTAAGCCCACTAGCTTCACCTCGCTCACCGGGTTTGGCAACATGGTTATGGCTGACGATGTGCTAACGTCTGGGCCCGAGCCCAACTCGACTATTGTAGGCCGAGCACAGGGGATTTATGCATCAGCCTCAATGGAGGATCTAGGCTTTTTAATGACGATGAATTTGGCTTTTAGTGACGGCGATTTTAATGGTAGTACTCTTAGTCTTTTGGGGCGGAACCCGGTGTTACATGAGTACCGTGAGATGCCTATTGTTGGTGGCTCGGGTGTTTTCAGGATGGCGCGTGGAATTGCGACTGCAAAAACTTATAGTTTTAATCTTTTGGGTGATGCAATTGTTGAGTATAATGTTATTGTGTCTCACTATTGAGTTGTGATTACATGGCTTCTTTATATGTATGTACTACTAGAGAATTGTATCTTTATAGTTCAAATGAATGCGAAAATTCCATTTTCAAGAAAATAACAAAATAACTCCACATAAAGATATTCACTTAATAAATTCATCATAATCTTCATTTCCAGCCTTCAAATTCATGTATTTTATAGAATTCGGTCTTTCGAGTTATAGCTAAACCGGGGTTTCCAAAATGGATAATCTGTGTAGCCAATAACAGGATCATTAGTATAAACAGTCTCGCTGTTATACTTGTTAAGAGGAGCATTAAGCTCGAATCTTTTTGGCAAATCTGGATTTGCCAAAAATAATCGACCATAAGCAACAAGATCAGTTCGATTTTCAGATACAGCTTTGTTACCATCTTCCATATCATACCACCCAGCAGAAATAAAAGTTCCATTGAAAGTTTTTCTAATTGGCAAAAGACTGTGAAGGTTTTCAACCTTTTCACCGAAAGATATCATCCTTGATTCAACCATATGGCAGTAGAGAATCTTATATTTATTCAAAGATTCAGCCATGTAAAGACCTAAAGCTTCTGGATTTGAGTCACCTGATTGCATGTAGTATACAAATGGGGATAATCTGATTCCAACTTTGTCGGCTCCTATCTCATTTGCGATAGCCTCACAATTTCTAGAGCGAATCGGCAACGATTTTCTAACGAGCCACCGTACTGGTCGTTCCTGTTGTTTATTTCGTCTTTCATAAATTGGTCTATTAGAAAACCGTGAGCACCATGGATTTCAACTCCATCAAAACCTATATATGTCATTAATAATTACTTATCATCTCAATATTAGCATAATATATTAAGATTACATAGAAAAGTAATTGTTACCGGCTTCAATTGCATTTCTAGCAGCCAGTCTAAAATCATTAACAATGTAGACGCTGAGAGAGGATCTTAGAATCAACCTAACACGATCTAGAGGCGGAATAACACTAGAACGAGCTTAAACGAATATCTATGGATTTTCGGGTTCGTACAAGTCAAACCAAGATTAGATCTTGATAAACACGAAGCCTAGACTGACATTCTGTGGTATTTGGACATGAAGATTGAGAGAGAGACTCGACATAGAACTGTTTTCGTGTGTATGTAATGTGCAGAGTTGTTAACCAAATTAATGAAGATTAATTAGGCTTAAATACCTCAGTTCCTATGTCGGTCGACAGTGAATGACAGTCGGTCGACTGACCATGTCAGTCGGCCGACTGTCGAGTAATATTACGAATTATATTTAAACGTTTACAAATATAAAATAACACATCGACAATCAACGTTTAACAATATTACAGGTTACAACATGATCGAATAAAACGTTAAAGTTCATGGAACTAGGGATTACAAAATATGCACTAACAAACTCCCCCTAAGACCTAGTTCCTCATAAGTCTTCGATCTGCTTCAATCTCTGTACGGATCTGTAACCATATTATTCAAATAGCAAACCTTTGCAACACGAATGTACTGTTGTGCTTGAACTCTATTTTCTGGCCTGTACAGCATCCGATTGTAGTACAATGTGAAGATGTCAGCTTCACAGCAATTTCTCAACCAAACGGGATCTAAAACCTGTATCGAGTCTGTCTCATCTTCCTTCAATTTGTCCAAAACGATGACTGCCTCCTCTGAGCGTTCATCGTAGTACCACCAGCGAAAACGTGGGCTAAAGTTCTGCGGCATTTTCATCACAGGAACCTTTCTCATATAATTTACTGGCTTGTATTTGACAATCTTTCTTCGTTCGCCCGTTTTCTTGTTTGTTCGATAAGTGATCGTGGGAAATTGAGGGCCGAATCCCTCAAAGTTCTTTGACAAGTACGAGTGTCTTATCTTCTTGCAGACAATATTAGGAATTCCGTCATAATCCCTATATAACATTTTGAGCCTAGCCACCTGCATAAATTCAAAGTACGGTAGAGACGTGAACTCGTATCCATGTTTGATGTAATCCACTCCGTACTCCTTCTTTATTGCGTATATATTCAACTCTTTAATGTAGGCCCACGCAATTATTTTTCCTTTAGCCAAAAGATTCGCCGGTCTATTAATGTAATTCATCCATTCAGGTTCCGGCGCTGGCTTCTCACAATATTTTCTGATCCTCAACAGGATCTTCCACTCAGCTTCTAGAACTTCTATCTTTTCTTTATTTATCTTGACCGGTAAAAACCCTGGAGGCAAATCTTCGGTCTTTTCTTTTTCTTCGCATTTACGGTTTAGAAGCTCTTCATTCATTTTGAAGTAGTCTTGAAATGTAGGTAGATCTTTATCGTTATTACATTCGTACTCTGGAAAATCACCTATTGGTTCATCTTCAATAATTACTTCATCAAAATCTTTGTCGTTTTCATTACTTACGACAATTTCCTCAAAATCATCACTAGAATCGTAACGATTCTCAAAAGATGAGCTAGCAGTTGCGTCAGCTGAAGTACTTGCTTGTTGCTCTTGACGCACTAGCTCGGCCTGCTCCTCAGTGCTTAGATCCGGCGGGATCTCCCCTTCTTAGTGGGTTCTCGCTTGTGCCTTTAGCAATATCCAAACCTAGCTCATCCTCGCCTTGATCGTTAAAATTACCAAAGTCTATATCCTCCTCGAGATCAACAGCCTCAATATCGAAATTATTTTCCCACTCAAGCACCTTCGAAAGTGCCTTGTTCGTTGTAGTCTCAGCCTTTACAATCAGCAAATTCTGAGCATCAAACTTAGTTTGTAACTTCTTCAATTCAACCTGTTGATCTTCAACCTGCTTGGTCAGTTTGGCAATCTCAGCATCCTTTCTTCTCTCTCGTTCATCAGCTTTTTCTTTAAACTTTTCAAATTCAGAAGCCATATTGACAACCTTCTCACTTAATATAGAAACCGCAGCATCTTGTGTAATAGCAGTCGTGGATGCAGCAGCATGAACTCCTGTATCAGTTTCAGCACGTGTTTCTTGAGTAGCAGCAGCTGAAGGTTGTCGTTGTGGTTGTGATTGCTGTGATTGTCGCTGTTCAGTAGCGGAGGACGACTCAGTCCTTTTTGCCTTCTTAATGAATCTTATGCGCCTCTGCTTCGGCTTTGTGGTAACCGAAGGACCCTCAGATTGTTTTCGCTTTCTCAGCTCGAATTGATCAGGGTCAAGGTCATCTCCTTCATCGTCTTCATCAACCAGTATTTGTTCAATTGGAACAACTGGCGGTGGCTGATTAACCTCTTGATCGTCTTCACCAACTGCGACGATATCATCTTCATTACCAGACGTACTGTTCTCATGACGACAAGCAGCACCTGGTGGACATACATAGTTTTCATTTGCGAGGTGGCCAACCAATCTCTTGAATGGTTCATCCGGACCTCTCTTTTGCTTGACTCGATTGAAAGTCAAATCGTTCAGATGATTCAGCTTAATCTCATCCTCCCAAACCTTATTCAAACCTTGCACTTGCTTTTCAATCATCACCTGCAAGAACCTAGGAAACATTAAGTGGCTCTTCTTTTTCACGTTCACCAACATGCTTCTGAAAATTACTTCGGAGAAGTTGAAGTCCGCATGAAGAACTAGTGCTGCAAACATTGAGCTATAAGTCTCATTCAGCTCATCAAAACCGCCTACCATTGGACTCATGCATCTCAACAACACCAAAGTTAGGTATTTGTATTGATGACAGAATCGAGTTCTCTTAACAGCTCCTTTCATTGGATCACCAGAGTATCCACATCTTACTAGACACCTTCGGACCTTAGTTCTATTCAGTGTGACTGGCATAGAATCATTATCTGGAAAACCTAAGTCTTCACGAACTGTCTGTGCCGAGATCTTTACAATTGTACCACCAACGCTGCTTCGTATTACCTTTCTTCCTTGTTCAGTGACGATAGAAGCATTGTTCCAGAATTCTCGTTGGTGTGAGTAGTATGCTTTGCATTCTAGAGTTATTGCAGTATGAATCCTGGACCTTTTCAAGAATTTGATAATATCAACGAAGCCTTCCTTTGCTTCAGGTCCTTCCTCGTTTAGACATGCCTCTAGATTGGCATTTTCGCTTGCCGTCAGGCCTGGAAGATTCTTGGACAGAATCACCTCTTCCTCATGTACATCTTCGTTCACTGGACTACCTAGTTGAGCCATTTATTCTGCTATACAAACATATATACAATAATCGAAAAGCGTTAAATCGAAAAATTTAAAAAAAAACAGGAAACAACAGTCGGTCGACATACTATGTAATTCGGTCTAGAGGATCTTAGAATCAACCTAACACGATCTAGAGGCGGAATAACACTAGAACGAGCTTAAACGAATATCTATGGATTTTCGGGTTCGTACAAGTCAAACCAAGATTAGATCTTGATAAACACGAAGCCTAGACTGACATTCTGTGGTATTTGGACATGAAGATTGAGAGAGAGACTCGACCTAGAACTGTTTTCGTGTGTATGTAATGTGCAGAGTTGTTAACCAAATTAATGAAGATTAATTAGGCTTAAATACCTCAGTTCCTATGTCGGTCGACAGTGAATGACAGTCGGTCGACTGACCATGTCAGTCGGCCGACTGTCGAGTAATATTACGAATTATATTTAAACGTTTACAAATATAAAATAACACATCGACAATCAACGTTTAACAATATTATAGGTTACAACATGATCGAATAAAACGTTAAAGTTCATGGAACTAGGGATTACAAAATATGCACTAACAAACAACAAGAGGAATTTCATCTGTAGTTAGCTTTCTTGGAGGTGTAAGTTGTGTAACATCAACCTCGTTGCATTTTGTTACCTCTTTTTCTGAGGAAGATACTGGCGGTTTCCCGTTTGGCTGAAAGCCTGTTCGATAGGTGTTTGGTGAAAAACAGGTAAAGAATTTTTCTTGAAATCAGAATTATTAACCGCTAAAAGGTAGAAAGGTAGAAGGTTTTCCCTGTTCAGGCTACCCGGGAGGGCGAGTGATCCGACCCCATACTCTGATGTACGCAGCCCAGCAGGATTACTCTCTGGCTGTTTCCAACCCTTCCCTGGCCACCACTAAATATTCGTCCCAGACGGGATTCAAACCTGGGACCTCTTGCAAGGAACTAAGCGCTAAATGATTCAAAATCTGAATAATTCAAAGGTTCTAACTGAACTGGATTCAAAACCATACCAACATTTGAAATCCTTCCGACATGCCAAATTTGACAGAAAAAGATGCCGCCTTTAGCATGAACACCATCAACAATTGGTTTCCAGGCTTCAACTTGTTCCTTTGTCCATATACCGGGGGTATTTGGATACCTAGCACAATAAAGAAAAAAAAAAAAAAAAAAAAGAATACTATCAAGAAAACTACATCTTCCATCATAAACAATGCAATGTTTAAGCCAAAACACATAGTTTATTAGTAACTATTATGACAATTAGGCGAACGATTTGAATGGGGCTGGCTCCAACTGTTACAAAGTTAGAAAGTATAGTAAATCAAAATCAATGGCATACATATTTACCCTTGGGCAGTATCAGAAACTCCAGTTGCTTCTGAAATAAGAAGGCCTCCTTTCGTTGTTCTTTGCGAATAATATAAGATAGCATGTGGTTGAGGCACATTGCCAAAGGACCTTTGCCTTGTTAATGGAGCTAAAACGACTCTATTTAAGATGGGAGCTGATTCGTACACCACTAGATTTTAGCCATACACCACCAATGGTGCATTAAAACATTGTACTGTACAACACTGTAATGCATAGTTGGTGGTGTATGGCTAAATTTAATGGTTTACGAATCAGCACCCATTTAAGATGGATACCAGGCATACATCAGATGGTTTGAAATTTATAAATGCAGCCAAAAGCAGGATATGAATTGTTTAATAAGATCTCCAATTTATAGAAAATTTCAGTATGTGTTTTCTAAGTGTACTTTTTTTATTTATTTTAAATTTAAAACACCAAAATCAATATAAGATACTTAAATAATCAATTAACTGATACTCGGTATAGATCATCCACAACAGTTCTCTTCAACCAAATAGTTAATTGTTTAGGTTAATCTAACTGTTTTGGCATTAGGTAATCAGAAGAATTAGTTCTTATTTACTATACAACAAAAATCATAATGAAGTAATAGCTGTAATGTTTGACTTTTTTTAACAATAGTTCATGGGTAATTTACTACCAATGACACCCAGTTGATAAGATATTAGTTTATTAAAAATAAAAAAATAAAAAAAGTAGCCTAAAAGGAAAATAAACAACTGAGAGAAGATCTAAAGCATATAGTGAAACCTGTGAGAAAACTCAAATCTTCCCATTTTGTAAGGAGTGAGAAGAGGGATTTTGACTTGTTTTTCTCCTTCTTTCTCAGTCATCTTTCAAACAAGTTGATTGATATATTGATTCAAATGTATTCATAGCTCACACATTCAAGATGAAAGTTCATCACTATTTAAAAAATGTTAAACATATCTAGCACACCCACTTTGACTCTTTGACCAATTCAAAGATGAAACTCTTCAGCACTCACAGATATTGGTGATTGTGACGTGGAATGGGTGAGGTGCACTTTTTGGGGAAAAACTGTGACTGTGCCATGACATTTTGGGGGAAGTTGTAATGGGGGGCTTTTGTAAGGGCGTTTGTGGGTGATGTGTCAAAATATAATTGGAGGTTGGGTTAAAAAGTGGTAAAAAAGGTAGAAAAGAATTAAAATAAAAATAAAAAAATCACAAACGCACATTTTCATGCTCGTGCTTTCTTGACAAACGCCCCCAGACAAACGCCCCATTCCGGGCGTTTGTGGGCGAATTCAGGCGACAAACTCCTGCGTTATCTATGATCTTAGATGTACACAGTGATATCTCTAACTAAGAATTAAAAGACTGATTCCAAGGAAAAAAATAAATAAAGAAGGGACAATTGTCAAACACATTCTAAAGCTCAGGTGAAAATCAACTTGTGCCCCCATCAAATCATCAAATACTTACTTTAAATAGTATGAAGCTATTATTATTTAAATTGAAATACATGGATGAATAATGACAAGTAGATATAATGACAAGTAGATGTAATGCAAAACATCATGAGATTTATAACAAAGAAACATACAATATATATTGCCATTTGCAAATCACCAACACAAAGACCCTCCCAACTGATCAATGATATACACCCCCAGAACTTACTTTTACAACCAATAGTATTTGCATTCTTCAAACTTATGTGGTCTTTATCTCTTTCGAGTCAAGAAACGGATAATCGGTGTACCCAATAACAGGATCAGGAATATAAAATGTCTCCCTATTGTACTTATTAAGAGGAGCATTTAGCTCAAATCTTTTTGGCAAATCCGGATTCGCCAAAAACAAACGACCATAAGCCACTAGATCTGTTCGGTTTTCAGCCAAAGCATTGTTTCCATCTTCCATATCATACCCTCCGGCCGAAATAAAAGTCCCTTTAAACGCCTTTCTCATAGGCACAAGACTATGTGGACACTCAACTTTTTCACCTACAGATTTCATCCTTGGTTCTACCATATGACAGTAAACAATCTTATATGCATTTAGTGATTCAGCCATGTATAGGCCTAACGCTTTAGGATTTGAGTCACCCGATTCCATGTAACTTGCAAACGGGGATAATCTTATCCCAACTTTGTCCGCTCCTATTTCGTTAACAACCGCATCAACTATTTCTAGAGCGAATCTACAACGATTCTCTGGAGAGCCACCGTATTGATCTGTGCAGTCATTTATTGCGTCTTTCAAGAATTGGTCAATTAGATAACCATGGGCCCCATGGATCTCAACTCCATCAAAACCTATAATTTTCATTGCCAAAAAAAATTACTGTATTATTTTTTTATTTACAAAAACTACAACCATAAACTAGATATTAGTCGAGTATTTAGGAGTAATGATTAGGTAATTTTTACCAGCTTCGATTGCATTTCTTGCCGCAAGTCTAAAATCATTAACAACAAGAGGAATTTCGTCTGTACTTAACTTCCTCGGAGGTGTAAATCGTGCGACATCAATGCCATTGGCTCGTAATTGAGGTGTTAATTCTTTGTCCGATGAAGATATTGGTGCTTGTCCATTTGGCTGATAACCTGTTCAACATATGAAGAACTTTAAAAGTTTGACTAAAAAGCAAGCAGAGTTAATGGGCGACTTGGTAGATCGCTGCAAATCTATATATCTATATCTGTATCTGTATATTGATGAAGCATCCCATGTTTAAAGGTTGCTAATATGACAGAAAAAGATTATACCCGTATTTGAAACCCTTCCGACATGCCAAATTTGACAGAAAAAGATGCCGCCTTTAGCATGAACAGCATCCACAATTGGTTTCCATGCTTCAACTTGTTCCTTTGTCCATATTCCTGGTGTCTCTGGATACCTTAACAAGACAAATGTATTAACAAAATAAGCTGCACGATTTTTAAAAACAATGCAATGTTTAACCAAGGCACATTACTCTAGGAATTACCTATCACCGTTAGTTAAATGTCATGAATACCCTCCATAATTTACAAAGTACGGAAAACTTGCGACTCAAAATTAATGGAAGGAAACACGTGTTGGAGTGAAGAAGCTTAAACAAAACAAAGGTACAAAAGGACAAAAGGACTCGCGACCGCGAGGCACAAACTCGCGATCGCGAGAATGGTATAGACACGAGCTCGCGATTGGAAAAAAGGAGTTCGCGACTGGAGAATATGCTCGACACATATCTCGCGATCGCGAAACAGAAGGCACCAGGATTCTCGCGATCGCGAATTGGGGTCTTGTCGGCCAAAGTTTCCAAAACCGAGTTTTCTTGGTCAGTTGTTTCCTTGTTGAGTTTTGCCTATATAAGCACCCCTAATGTAACACATACCGTGTATCACGAATTCTATCAATAAAATCTCTTTAGTTTGGTCCGTGGATTAAAGTAAATAACTCGTGATTACATATAACCACGTTAAATTATCGCGTTCTTATTTTCTTTGTTGTTGTCTTCATTTATCTTTGTAGGAAGAGTGATTTGCTGGAAATCACTCATATTGTTGGGTCCTAAATCCTAACAACACGCGTATATAATTTTAGCTTTTGAATGTTTTCAAGAAAAGTAAATATATAGTTAGCCTGTTCTGATTCTTCCTTCTATTATTCTATTTGATTTATTTTTGAGAAGACCTCTAACGCGGTTGAGGGGCAGCTAACCGAAAGGAAAGCGGGTAGACCGCCTATTTTTATCCTTCTGAAAGCAGACCACACCTCATGGGCGCCCGGGCCGACCGACAGGCTAAGGGCAATGGAAACGAAAACAAAGAGGGAACCAAAAAAAAATGGAGATGGGTATCGCAATCAAGGATCGCCAGTCATATACGTAACGAACAATGTGATGTTTAGCAGAGATGAAACAGATTGAATTACTAGTCAAATGGCTTAATTGTCTACAAATAATGAACCATAAATACGACATATTTTATGACAATGGACAAATAGCTATTTTATCTTTGTAGATTGCCAATAAATGAAATAATTTCGATATTTAAGGACATTTGAAATAAAGATTGAAAACTAAGGGTCATATATACATACCCTTGAGCGGTATCTGAAATTCCAGTGGCTTCAGAGATAAGAAGGCCTCCTTTTGTAGTTCTTTGCGAGTAATATAGAATAGCATGTGGTTGAGGAACATTTCCATAAGATCTTTGCCTTGTTAGAGGTGCTAAAACAACTCTGTATTCATTTATACACGAGATATGAATCAGACCATTTTAATTTTCTAGAGACGTAAGAAATTCACAAATGTTGAAACAAGCAACAAGCTTCTTATGTTCTTAGCATAATCAGAATAAGATTATCAAATATTAAGACTTAGGGTGCGTTTGATTGCCTCTTTGGTTCAACACTTAATGTTGAGCCATTCAGCATTCAGTGCGTTTGTTAATGACATATGAATGACAAATGATGTTGAACCATTCAGCAATCTGTGCTAAACTTTAAAGCTGAAATACACTCTTAAGTAGTCTTAACCATTCACCGCCTTCATTTCCTTTGATATACTCCTTAAATTATATTCATAACACTTATCACACAATTATACTCTCTATACTCTTGTATTTATTATTTATATTTCTTTATATAAAAGGTTAACACATTAACTTTACATTATTCATAGAGTTCATTCGGAATTATTATCAAACAAGTCATTGTCGTTCATAACTAAATTCAATCAGAACCTTTAAATCATTCGTATTCAATATCCCTCGATGCTTAATCATTATGTTTTATCAAACGCACCCCACATGTTCCTATTGCAACTTGACCTCACAACAAATGAGGTTTAACCTTTACAACTCAAAGTCCTGTATTTTTCTTTCTCTCTTTCTTTTGTTCCCTTTTTTAGTAGCTGATATAAAATCAAGTAAATTACTTGGGGAATATATACAAAACTAACTAAACAATAGTAAAGAGAAGATCGGTGGCTAATTGAAGCTCATTTAATCAAAGCCTTAAAATAATTACTCTACTGTCTAGAGCTTCCGTTATTTCTTACTATCATTACTTCAATTAAAAAAAAAAAAAAAAAAAAAAATGATAGTTTCAAGCTAGAATTCAATTTGTCGAAAAATAAAAATCATACATGTTGAGTGTTATATATAGTATTCAACCAAATATACTCAAATGAAAAAAAAAAAAAAAAAAAAAAAAAAAAAAAAAAAAAAAAAAAAAGGAATAATATGCTTGACAATTTATAAAACAGTTGTGGGCAATTCACTATTCCCAAATTACATTACATAATACTAAAAATACATAATACATAAACTAGAAAACAAAAGGATAAATAAATGATAATAATACCTGTGAGAAAGATCGAATTTACCCATTTTGTAAGGGGTCAGTAGATTTATTTTCTCTTGTTTATCTCCCATTTTTTAGGCCTTGTGATCTTCAACTCAATTATTTTTTATGATTGAAATATTGGAGGATACCCCAGTGATTCTTTATAGACGGCGAAGGCATTATTGGTAGGGCCCTGTTTAATCTATTGTTTGATTTTGACTATTGTCCCATTTAAGTGGAGTAATATTTTTGGTGATTTTCTTATTTTTTTAAGAAAACATAACTATAATATTAAAACGATTCAAAAGTCAAAGCCATTTCAGGTGAGTACAGCTACACGTGTTCCGGACTCAAAGACCACACAATCTACCGTTATTGGACTCCGTTAACGATCGTTAGAGTCTAACTAAGATAAGCAGCAATTCGTGAGAAGGATGGCCAGTGAAGCCTGCAACAATACTCTCACGAATGAAAGTGGGGCCCCAAAAAAAAATTACATCCATTGCAATAGCCGATGGTGATTTATGCTTAATTTTTATTTATTTAATGTATTTAAACAATTAATTTAAATTGATTAAAGTTTGAAATAGAGTGTATGATAATGAGGGTTTAGTGAAAGGGACGTGAAAGAAATGTTAAAGAGTTTGTGCTGATGTGGCGGGTAAAATGTATGTTAAACTTGGGAACCATTGCAAGTGGCTTAACTAGTCTTCTTGATTAGATCTACACCACACAAACTCGTACACCTAGGGATAGTAAAAAATATCGTACTCGATGGAAAAATCCAAAACTCAATATTTTTGAGTCGGCTTCAGGTCAGGTAAATGGGTCTAGGGTCGGGTATGGGGATAGTTTTAATTTTTTCGCGGGTCCAAGTCCGGGTATTGTTTTAGACACAAACCCAATTACCTGGCATGTATACCCGAAAAAAAGACTCGAGTCCATATACCCGGCCCGTATACCCGATTATTCGGCCCGCTAGTTAGTAACTAAATGAAGACCCGACGGGTTTGGGTTCGAGTTTGGGACGGGTTTTTCTAATCGAGTTCGGGTTCGAGATTACCTAAACCCGACCCGATGTCATCCCTACCTAAATCTGTGTTAGACTGGTTCAATGGCCTAGGCACCATGACAGAAAAGGCCACCAAACTTCATTTCTACCTCCATGGTTAGTGTTTTTTTAACAGCACTTTGGAATAAACCAGGGGAATAACTACTCACGTGATCATTTCCGCAGTTGCATAACCCACCCTCAACTGCAGTTCAGGAGGAAACCTGGATCAATCCGAGGGCATGGCCGGTAAAAAAAACTCCCCTCCTCGCTGCCCCCGCAAACGCGATGTGCGATTGACGATCTTGGGTGGATTTCAAGATCAAGTGAATATCCTTGTGTGCAATGTTGCCACTTCAGGAAATCAAACTCCCAACCTCTAACAAAGAGGTATGGGCCATTATGGTTAGTGGTAATAGCCCAACTGCAATGAGTGTGGCTAAGCCCACCGACTTCACCTCGCTCACCGCGTTTGCCAACTTAGTCATGGCTGACGATGTGTTAACTTCTGGGCCTGAGCCCAACTCGACTATTATAGGCCGAGCATAAGCCATTTATGTATCTGCCTCGATGGAGGATATCGGTTTATTAATGAGTATGAATTTGACTTTTAGTGATGGCGATTTTAATGGTAGTACTTTTAGTCTTTTCGAGAGAACCTGGTTTTACATGAGTATTGTGTGATGCCTATTGTTGGTGGCTCGGGTGTTTTCAGGATGACATGTGGAATTGCGACCGCAAAAACTTATAGTTTTAATCTTTTGGGTGATGCAATTGTTAAAGTATAATGTTATGGTGTCTCGCTATTGAGTTTGTGATTGCATGGCTTCTTCATATGTATGTATTACTTGAGATTTGTACCTTTGAGTTCAAATGAATGAAAATATTCCATCTTCAAGAAAATAACGTAATAACGCGGAGTCGTAATCTGTATTACCAGCCTTCAAATTCATGTATTTTATACAACTCCAACATTCGAATCGATAAACGCTAAATAGCTAAATCGGGGCTACTAGATGGTGGACGGGATGTTTTGCTGTTCGGAGTGGCAGCCTGAGCAACCAGAAGCGTAGGGGCAGACAGTGTTTGTAATAACCCGACTTTTTTCGTTAAATTATTTTAACGCCCGTCTTTTTTTTAGATAATATCTTTCGTTATCTAAATTCGTATCTTCCGTTAACTAAAGTTCTTAATATTTCCGTTTTTTAATTATAACATCTCTCATTTACTCTAGCGTATTTAAAATAAATCGCTTGGTTAATTCACGCACCCGCTTTCAAACTTGAGGTACCAAAGATGCCAAGGGGCCAAACTAGTTGACTAGGTCAACTAGTCAAACCCCACCACCAACACTCATTCACTTCACCTCTCATCTCTCTTTTTCTCTCTAGTTCAAGAACACCATTTTTATCCAAATCAAAGAATCATCATCCAAATTCGATCTAGGAAGCCTACAACAAAACAAATTACATATTTGTAATCCTCTCTTCGTCCTCTTTAATTTGTTACCAATTTCATAGCTTTGGGTAAGCTTTTCGAAATCTCTAATTTCCATAAATTAGACCTTTAAGCTTAAAAGTGTGTTAATTATTGTCTATGGCTCGAGTCTAACATGGATATGTAATTTATTTGCTCGATCTTGTTATTTTGCATAAACTAGCATGAACTTGAAAAAGGGTTTGTTTAATCTTGAGTCTTGGGTGATTTAATGTTGTTAAATGTTAAAGCTCGTGTATTAAATGTGTTACTAGCATCACTAGCTTCGTTTTGGTATGTAGGTTGATTTAGAAAAACTTCATTAACAAAATTGTTGAATTCATGATTTTTGGTTAGGGTTTAGTAACCTTGAATACGAATTTTGATGCATTGAATGCTATGAAATGTTTTTAGTAAGTGTTTAGTTGCAATGTATGTTTAATTACCTTCGAAACGGCATATCGTATGTGTAAATTGGATTCCCGAATCACCACTTGCATTTTTGAGCTTGAAATGTTAAATAATGATCATTTGACGAGGTTTTCATTGTTGTTAATGATGGATTTGATTTATGATATGTGTTTAGTTATATTCCTCGTTAAATTACCTTTCCAACGATGTATGGTATGTGTTTTGAGTGTTTACGGTTCATTAGTTGTGTTGAAATGAAGTTTGATTCGTGCATTAAGTGTTCAAAACTGCCCAGATTGCTGATCTGACACCCTGAGCTCGGCTTGGAGCTCGGCTCCGATTCCTGCTGACTAAAATCAAAGCCACCATATGCCTATTTGAGCGCCGCTTGGAGCTCGGCTCCGATTCCTGCTGACTAAAATCACTTTTCGTTTTCCGTTTAATTCCCGTTATGCTATACATGTTCGATTAACATGAAACTTGGCTAAAATACTTATATATGCTTATCTTTCATAGAAAAATTGTCGGATACCCGACCCTGTTGACTTTGACTTTGACTTTTACCAAGTTTGACTTTTAGTTAAACTTAACCAAATACTTATGCAATCGTTCTAACTTGCTTTTATACTTATATCTTGCATGAAACTTGACAACTTGACTCACATGCTATATGATCGAGTCGTAACGAGCCATAGGACTAATTGAACACATTTTGACCGACCTTGTGTCTTACCCGGTATTGATATAGCTTACTTGTTTAGGTCAAGACTAAACAACTTTCATTACACAACGTTTAAAATGAAGTACTTTGGCGTGCAACTACGGTGAGATCATAGTCTAATCTTTTCAACAACTTTTACTCTTTTAAATCATGGGATGAGAAGCATATACGGTTTATACTTTTATGCTTTACGAAAATGAACATTTCACGTGCGAGTTAGAACAAAAAGCCTCAATTCAATTATCATTAGTTACACTTGGAGGGTGTAAGCGAGAACTTATGTTGTGTGGATCCATACGGGCTTGACGCGCCCTCATTCGGACGGTTCACTACCGTTAGCGGATGAAATATATTTTCGAGTATAGTGTATGTTCTAACACTACGTAACAAGGTACAAAACAGTTAAGTCTTGATAATTAGGTGCTCCGCAAACGTACAACATCTTTGGAATGCAAACGATTTGGATAATCAACTGATACAAAATCTTGTGGTTTAAAAACAACGTTTACAAATACACCTATGATTTCACCAATGTTTTTCGTTGACAGTTTTCTATATGTTTCTCAGGTTCTTGATTGGCTACTTTATATTTCCGCATACTTTGATTGCTTGTTTGGGGTCAAGCATACATGCATACACTAGTGATAGCACCTTTGGATTCAACTTAATGTTTACATGCATATGCTATTGATAGCATTCGTGATTTTCAACTTTTATTATATCGTAAGTTATTTCATTTTACTTTATAACTTTTGTAAACTTAAACTTGTTTTTGAACCGTTTGGTAACTTAAAACTTTGCAAGTCATCTACGTTTCAAATGAATGCGACATAATTTTGGTTAAACGCGTCTCATTTAGGGACTATGACCACGTAACGGGACCTAAGTTGACGGCGCCGTCAATGGCAATTTTTTCGGGTCGTCACAGTGTTCCATGTGATTCGCTTGTTACCTAAGACGTACGGTTTAGTTGCGTCTCTTCTAAATTGATCATAGACCGAACAATATTCAAATCTGGGAATGGTTGGCAGGGCATGATGATATGTATGTAAGGAATCTTGGACTCAACAAACATGTGATTTATACCAATCATCAAACCCACGAAAGATAAACGAATAAATAAAGCATAAGAACGATAAATAAATGCATAAATGACACGAGTATTTAATATGGTTTTATCCCAACTCAAAACACGGAGAAAGGTTTAGTCCACGGACGCAAACCATAGATTTTTCTTTATAATTTCCTTGCACAATGGTACATGTTACATCAAGGTTATATTTAGTGGGAAAAAAAATAAGGCAACAAACTTCCACAACTTGTTCGACAAGTCAAGATGTCACATTCGGTGACAATATAGTGGGCGTATGTGACCCATGTTCCACAAACAGGAAAAAAACTTCGAACATATTTATCACATCCTAACACTTGATCTCACGTTTGAACTATTTAATGTCACCAATGGTGACATATCTCACCATATGTGATCCCATGGTGCCCCAATTTCTTTGTTTAATTTCTTCTTCACATCTTACAATCTCCCAATTAAAGGTGACTTTAAACAAACCCACTATCGTCAACCCATCAACCATGTTTAAACTACCCATAATAACTGTAGACTATCCAATTACCAACTCCTTTTGAACTTTCCGGTTAAACCACCCAAATCACGTTGCCCTTCACTTGTTAACATACGATTAGGTGAAGTCTTTCGACACTAAAAACACCGTTGAGTGATCATCCAATCTCATAGTTACTAGCTTGAGCCATCTTAGTTTCTTTCACACCTTCTTTTTAAACCTAGAAGATCATCTTCTAACACTAGCAAAATAATTGAAGTGAGCAAGACTTCAATTATAGGATTCTTTCATGAAACAACATCACCCCACCCATCGCTCTAGACACGTTCAATCCTAAACCCACATGTCAACGATCACTCGTACAAATTATTCCGTCTATCTATGATTTCCTTTGCCAACAATAACAAAACCCCAACAGATGCCTTTGTAGACCATTCATAAAAGTTCCCTAGTGAGAACGCAATCACCACCTCGAAGTCTACCACCTTTTCAACTTTCTCGTTGGTACACTAACCTCCTCATAGCGCTATGAATTTCACAAACCCCGTATTCTCTCGTTCGTTACCAACGGCTCTAACCTAAGAGAAAAATCAACCTCCTGAGCTCCCATAACAAACCCACATCCCCGAAAAACACAGCCGCATTGCTTGAAGTTTCGAGACAAAACCGTCTCGCACTAACTTGTCGTGAATTTTCTCCTGCAGCTGCACATGAACATCCAAATTTAGTTCAATCGTTCCTTCACACGGATTAGCGAGGAACAAGAAGGTTGATCCCACCTGGATCTTCAGAAAATCTCCCCACAACGAACCCATCAACCCGATCTCTGACTCCGTAACCCTTCACGAAAATATAAATCACTATCATGATGCAATCAGCGTCCCGATTACAAAATAACTTTCAAGAAACGTCACCCGAATAATACTGTGATTAACTCTAGATACGTAAACCATATCTATTGAGTCCATCGCGACCAACTAAGTGAATTGGTCTCGATACATGTTGCAAACTAAACCCTAAGCTCGTCGTTTAGCAACCCTAATGAAAAAAACGATTCCTCATATATATCGAAAAACTTACTTTCAATTCTCTATCACGCCCGATTTCACAGCCTATAGGTCTAATACCACTTGTGAGGAATTTATGACCCAACAAAAGAGGTGATTTATACCAATCACCAAACCCACCAACGATAAACGAATAAATAAATGTTGGTCCCTTGATAACAACAGGAGTATTGTAGAGGGGGGTGAATACAATTTCTTTCTAATTAACTTAACAGTTAAACACGATTAGTATTCAAGCATGTAAATTAAATAGAGTCACAGGTAATTTTCAACGGTTATTCTTTATTGATTGAATCACAAAGAATCACAACTATCCTTGGCGGAATGATAGTTGATTGATACAGATTACCTAGATTATAGCTAAGAGGTAAACTAAAAGCTATTACACGTTTTGGACTCTAAATAATAAAACCCACACCACTAGTTGTTACAATAGTAGATATAACAATTTATAGTAGTCCTATTGTCCGTGTAATTGATCATGAAACGACCCGACCCAATACATAGGGACGAATACAATAACATATGATTACATCGCGAGGCATTTGACCTCTATATGATACGTTTTATAAACATTGCATTCTTTTGAAAAGATATACCATAAATGAATATTTAAAATTCAATGTTTTCGACATCTGATGATTTCTACATGTAGACAATCACCGTAAATAACAGTTTACAAGAATACTTCCGTTGACAATGCAGTCAAAATAAATACACGGTGATGATTTTGTGAATGCAATGCTTCCTCGAATAAAACATGTATGACTCCATGCACATGGTTTCTCTAACATATATTCAAACAGCGGAAGACTTCTAGGAACCTGAGAATAAACATGCTTTAAACGTCAACATAAAGTTGGTGAGATATAGGTTTAATGCTAGCAGCGTTATAAATATAGACCACAAGATTTCATATACATAAACGTTTTAATAAAAATATTCTAAGTGGTTGAGCACTTGATAACCATACTTAACATTTAATCAACGTCGCATATTCCCTTTATTATGAAATCTCACTACACTGTACCAAGTGTAGTCACCAAAACGAAGTACTGTGCAACCGTTGAATACTGGTCGTCCAGTCCGGTTGGGGTTGTCAGGCCCGATAGATCTATCAACAGGATTCGCGTTTACAATACCACATGTAAATAGTAGTTACCAAGCTACAGGGAAGTATGCCAGTGGTACAACTCAACGTAGAATATATTTTTTTATCACTTGTGTCCATAACGTAAATCATAAAATGCATGTATTCTCATCCCGAAAAATTTAGAGTTTAAAAGTGGGACTATATACTCACTTTTGCCTTGAAGGTATTTAACTCGACTTGGTCTCCGATAGATATCACGAACCTAACCATATATATATAATATATCAACATATTTTCTTTTCAAGTAATCGTTACATATATATATATATACTTATAATACTTTTAATATTTTCTTAGTCCGTAGTTAGCAGTCCGATGTTAGTGGTCCACAATTAGTTGCTCAATAAAATAAATAAAGACCCCATCGTATTCGTATTGATCAGAATTAATCTCGACCCATGGTACCATGTTGTCAAATGACGTGTTGCGTACATAAAGTACCGTGTTGTCAAATGACGTGTTGCGTACAATCATGAGGTCTTATGATTAATCTTCTCGTGTTGTTTACTGGTGGTCCTGAAATATAAAAAATCAAATCATAAGTAATTATATATAAAATATCATATTAATTAGAAAAGATATGATTAATTTACTTTATCTCCAAATATTTTCGTAGCTAAACTAGCTTCGGATACCCAATCTTGTTTTAGTCGTAGTTTCTTCATTTCAACTCCGTTTTTGTTGGTTCAACTTGCCACTTCCTTGGATCGAGTCAAATTTTAAGAATATGAACTGAAAATACCTTAGTTTGTATTCGAAATCACAGGTTATAGGTCAAACTTTGGTAAAACTTATGAAAGTGATCATTTTCCATCATAAAAACAACATTTAATGATCATTTTTCTAAAAATACTTACACTTTGAGTTAAACCATGAAATTTTTACGTGTTAACATATTCATAAGAAATATCATTTTTCAAGAACATGAACTTCCAATTCAAAGTTCAAGATGGTTTTTAATTATCCAACCCAAAACAGCCCCCGGTTGCACTCCGACGACGTAGATTCAGTTTTTAAGGTGTTCTTTGTAAAACCAAGTTATATCTTGTTAAGTTAGCATATCATTATGATATATTACAGGTCTTGAAGTGTTTTAAAAGTTAAGTTAGAAGGATCTATTTAGTTTGCAAACAAGTTTGAAATCATTCAAACTATGTTCTTGTTGTTAAAATTTTACAACATAAAATAAGATAGCTATATAATTATGAATCGAACAAGATTATGAACAAGGTTACTACCTAAAGTTACTTAGACAAAGTTACTGTAAGAGATAAGAAAAAATCTTGGAATCAAAGAGTGGTGGAGTTAGATCAAAAGGTTGGAAGTATACTTCTTCAAATGGGTGGTTATTTTGATATGTTCTTGAAAGAGTTTTCTTATGGTATTTAAGGCTTGTAATTGAAGCTAAATGATGGGGAAAATGCTTGAAGATGATCAAGTATGAAGTTAGGAGTATTTTGAGAGAGAAATGAGGGTGTAGGTATGAGAAAATGAAGTGAAGAAATGGTGTTCATTCATAAAAACGTTTTTAGTTTATAAAGAAAGAAAAGGATTCCTAATTTTGTTTTCTTACTAATAATTCATGCTACTTGACAAATCCTAGTTACCTCATATCTAGGGCAGTAATAATGTTGATTAGGATGTTGATTTGATGTGTATATACCAATAGTAAATACATATAGAAGCTGGGTATGATACGGGTACATATACCCTAGATATACGTATAGAAATCTTGAGGAAATGGAATGAGAATTCAAATATAGCTATCTTTTGTGAATATACTTATATTGTTTTATGTATTTAAGTCCTTAAAAAGTGATTAAATACATTATATATACGATACATGTATAAGCATTATAGGTTATAAGTATATATATCAAAGAATGTTACGTATAGTTATCGTTTTGAAAACTTAAGTTAGTAGTTTCAAAATATACTTATAACTCATTGTCATTAGTACACAATGGGATGTTAAACCATCCTTAGATCATGTTAAATATATATAAATACATATATATACACAAACATATAATTATCGTATGTTATATAGTTTGTGATATCATCGGTTAAATTGGACGGTCAAACGTTGTGTAAAACTCTTTTCAAAAACACAAGTCTCAACAATTTAGATTGCTTATAAGTATAAAATGATTGGAAAAATCCGGGTCGTTACAGTACCTACCCGTTAAATAAATTTCATCCCGAAATTTGAATGGGATGGTCATGGCTGACAATAAGTATGTTTTCATGACGTATACGAGTTGGAAATTAGAGTTTTATTATCATCAAGTAATATTGATAAAGCAATTTGATTTTTGTGAAGAGTACGAGTGAGGCTATCACCAAAGGGTGAAATGAGTAGGTATAGATTCGTCATATCTTTTGACGTAGATAGGATTGATTTCCAAGTTCAAGAGATTTGGAGTAAAATCTTCATAATGAGATTTGATTCTTCGATAATCAAGGAAATTAGAATCCGCTTTAAATGCGATCATCTATTTTGATTGATCTGTCAGATCTTTTACTATAAATCCACCTCCCTTCATTTCCTTACAACTCATACCTTCTATTCTTCCTCCCTCAATTCATACTTTAAAACATTTATCAGTATGCTTCATCCAGTACTGATCCTGGATATACTCTTAACTTTCATCTCTGTCATTCTTCTTTTTCATCTACCTCCGGAGGATTTTATTTATTTCTACTATTACCTTGGGGTTATAGTATTGTTAATTCTCCCATGCCTTTATGTTGCAATACGTATTGATATACACGGTTTGTAATTTATTTGTTGTTGTCGAGCTTTATATTTTCTTTTATATTCAACAGTTCCATACTTCTGTTTCCTCTTCACGACTTCGAGTCAAGCGAATAATGGTCCGGAATTCGTAGGTATGGATTTTGAAATAAACATAGTTAATGTTCTAAGAAGGAAATAGTAATTGCACGATCTTGATTTGGTAAGTTACCAGAATGTCCGAAAAGATAGAATTATCAAGGAGATATGTTCTTAATATGTTTGGAGATTGGGTAGAATGTAAGAGTTGTGTAACATGGCACATGATGACGTTATGATCTGTGAATCATTATGTTCCATTTAGAAACTCAGCATGAATTACTGTAATATAATCACGTTGATCAAGTGTCATTATATTATACTAATTCATGCTTCAGTTTCCAACACTACTTCAAAACATTCATATTTTAAACTCGAATTTTTCAGAATTTAGAAACTAACACAGTTTCTTTTATGTTGTAACGCAAATATTGTGAAGAGATAAATAATTTTTGATGAGGATAGTTGGGAATATATCTTCAGGAATATCGGAGATATTTATAATGAAAAATACGATGATATCTTAGAATATCTAAGATCAGGGAATGACGCGAAAAATCTGTCTGTGAAGGTTTAGAATAAGGAGTAAGGTTTACTAACGGTTTCAGCAGACACTGAATCATTTGAATCCTTTGAAGGTAGATTTCGTCATTGTGATTTGTCCACGACCTCCTTTATACTTTGCTCAATCCGTTTTCCAGTACCAAATTTTTCGTTCGAGCTTTTCCAATCTATTATTCTTTATTGTCAAACTTCTGACCGTAATTATTGTCTACTGTCTTTACCACTTTATCAGTCTTTTCCAAAACTTAATAACACTAATTCATAGACTGGAGCATTTTTCAGAAACTTCACATTTGAAATATGTAATTCTTGGGGATAGACGTTGTATATATATATATATAACTGCCGAAATAGAAATGCTGCGAGATTTCAAAATACCAATTGTTGATTCCGCCAAAGGGGTAACGAGTTGCTGGTACATCTGCTGATAATGTCGTGGAATATAAAAGGTTCCCTGGTAACAAAAGGGTAATCGTATGTATTACAGGTTATAATAAGGCTACTTCGAATGGAAAGTCGAGGTTGACTTACTGAAACTGTGACAAAATTTGCTATTTTGAAAAGGAATTGCAAAGTTATTTTTGCTAATAAATGCTAAAAGATTTAACGCGAATACGTGTTAAATTATGTCCTTGGTTTTGAGAGCTTTTCAGGTGCAAGACTGCGGGTAATGTGTGGTTGGATCATCATCTCGATTGTCCATTATTTGAAGTGTCTTCAGGAATTTCGAAGGGTTTGATCATAGATTGTAATCGTTAATATACATATGATGTTTTAGGACTTTGAATGATACAAATATTTTTCTGGGTTCCATGAATCGAATGATGTTCTAGCATAGTTTTGAAGTCAAAGTATAGTTTTGAAAGATGTAAGAGTCCTAAGAGTGATGTCTTCTGTTAAGTCTTGACTTGGATTTCGTTTTGTCGTAATCAAATTTGGATGAGAATGGTTGTTTTGATTTCTATGAAAGAATGTATATTATTGTGAAGGTAGTGAGTATAGTTGATGATTGTTGAATCAGAGTCGAAGAATATAATCATATTAATTGTGAATTTATATATCTCTCGGGTATTACCTACCCGTTAAAAAAAATTTCACAAGTAATGTTTTGTACCAGAGAATTTTATTACAATCTTTATGAAAATATATGTACATATATATCTTCTTCAGATGTAATCATGAATTTAATAAGTCAATATAATATTAGACTCATTTGATTTTCGGTTTGAGCTAGAATAAGTAATCTCTAAAACGATTAGGAACCACATATTCTTCACAGAATATTAATGAAGTTATGGATCAATACTTCATTATTTATTCTTATATATATTTCCTTAGTGAATCATGCTGATACTCATTGAACTCTTGCTAACTTCGCAAGATATGAATGTTGTTTCCCAGTAAGCTTCGAGTACATTGAAGATGAAAGTGTAAAATCAAACATATTATTGAATAATACACTTGGTTTATTATAAAACAAAATTCATTGAATTGAAACAGGGATTGTAGTTAACGATGATTAAGTTGCTGACGAAGGACGTACATCATTGCATATTTGTAATATGAATTTAAACGAGTAGTATCTACCCTTTTTCAATTCATACTTAATAGCTTAGTACGAAAAGATTTATTTTGGTTTCCGAATTCATATATATAAAATATTTATATAAATTCTTCAGAAGAATGAGTTAATACTTCATAACTCGTTGATGCAATATACGCGTTATTGATGATGTCCACGGCGATTCTTGAACTGGTGGAGCTTGTGATGTTAAAGTTGCTGACGATTCTAACGATGTTGACAGCACTGACTGTGTTGGTGAGGCTAAGGGTACTGCTGATGCTGTTGGTAAAACAAGTCTAGCTTGTACCTTACGCATCATTCTTGTCAGGGTTTCTACTCTTCCTTTTATCATTTCTGTCCACTCATCTGATTTATGGTTAAGGCAGAAATAGGTAATCTCTATGTCTTTAGAGATTACATAATCACCATAGAATGTTTCTCCGATGAAGTTATGAATCAATATTTCATCGTTTGTTGTTGTTGGTACTTCTTGGTATCTATGGTGCGTGTGACGTTGATATCCGAGGTACGGATGGTGATATTGAGGCGTGTGATGCGGATGTGATTGTTGGTGGTGGTAATGATCCTGTTGATGTTGATGATGGTGATAACGTTGATGCTGGTGATGCTGCTGGTGCTTATGGTATTGAGGCTTGAGATGTTGATGTTATTGACGGTACTGGTTATGCTGCTGATGCTGCTGATGGTGTTTGTAACCTTCATACCGTATTCTCCAAAGCCACTACTCGAGTGCGAAGCTCGTTGACTTCTTCTATTACACCGGGGTGATTGTCGGTTCGGACGAGCGGATAAATAAAATCTAGAATTTGATGTAGTATATAATCGTGACGAGATACTCTGGAAATGAGAGAGAAAATGGTTTCTAGAACAGGTTCGCCGGTAAGTGCTTCAGGTTCATCGTCAAGAGGGCAATTTGGTGGATGGAAGGGATCACCTTCTTATTGTCTCCAATGATTGAGGAGGCTACGAACCCATCCCCAATCCATCCAAAATAGATGATGACTGATTGGTTGATCCATTCCGGTCACACTGCTTTCGAAGCTATTGTGGTATTCCATATCGGAATCCGAGGGACTTCAACTAGTGACGAGTTCCATTTCGTATGATTGAATAAAGGATTTTTCGATATGAAATGATTTTCCCGCTATCGGGTGGTATTCTAATTATATAGAATATCCACATATATAGAACAAAAGATCTCATAGATTACGGAGGGATTTACGGAATATGTCAGACAAAGTTTACAGTAACAGATACGCGTAGATATGAATTAGCAAATACGCTAAGATATGAATTTTGTCTATACACCATTCATGCAATGAATGCAGTAAGACGCGTTTAGACTTAAGATGATAAGCAGGTAATTTCCTACAGATGATAAGTAGATGATTTTCGACACAAAATGATAAGCAAAATTTTGACATGCAGACACGGTCGAAGTCCAGACTCACTAATGCAACCTAACGACTTATCAGTTAGACACACTAATGCAGACCTGGTTCGCTAAGACCACTGCTCTGATACCACATGAAACGACCCAACCCAATACATAGGGACGAATACAATAACATATGATTACATCGCGAGGCATTTGACCTCTATATGATACGTTTTATAAACATTGCATTCTTTTGAAAAGATAAACCATAAATGAATATTTAAAATTCAATGTTTTCGACATCTGATGATTTCTACATGTAGACAATCACCGTAAATAACAGTTTACAAGAATACTTCCGTTGACAATGCAGTCAAAATAAATACACGGTGATGATTTTGTGAATGCAATGCTTCCTCGAATAAAACATGTATGACTCCATGCACATGGTTTCTCTAACATATATTCAAACAGCGGAAGACTTCTAGGAACCTGAGAATAAACATGCTTTAAACGTCAACATAAAGTTGGTGAGATATAGGTTTAATGCTAGCAGCGTTATAAATATAGACCACAAGATTTCATATACATAAACGTTTTAATAAAAATATTCTAAGTGGTTGAGCACTTGATAACCATACTTAACATTTAATCAACGTCGCATATTCCCTTTATTATGAAATCTCACTACACTGTACCAAGTGTAGTCACCGAAACGAAGTACTGTGCAACCGTTGAATACTGGTCGTCCAGTCCGGTTGGGGTTGTCAGGCCCGATAGATCTATCAACAGGATTCGCGTTTACAATACCACATGTAAATAGTAGTTACCAAGCTACAGGGAAGTATGCCAGTGGTACAACTCAACGTAGAATATATTTTTTTATCACTTGTGTCCATAACGTAAATCATAAAATGCATGTATTCTCATCCCGAAAAATTTAGTGTTTAAAAGTGGGACTATATACTCACTTTTGCCTTGAAGGTATTTAACTCGACTTGGTCTCCGATAGATATCACGAACCTAACCATATATATATATAATATATCAACATATTTTCTTTTCAAGTAATCGTTACATATATATATATACTTATAATACTTTTAATATTTTCTTAGTCCGTAGTTAGCAGTCCGATGTTAGTGGTCCACAATTAGTTGCTCAATAAAATAAATAAAGACCTCATCGTATTCGTATTGATCAGAATTAATCTCGACCCATGGTACCATGTTGTCAAATGACGTGTTGCGTACATAAAGTACCGTGTTGTCAAATGACGTGTTGCGTACAATCATGAGGTCTTATGATTAATCTTCTCGTGTTGTTTACTGGTGGTCCTGAAATATATAAAATCAAATCATAAGTAATTATATATAAAATATCATATTAATTAGAAAAGATATGATTAATTTACTTTATCTCCAAATATTTTCGTAGCTAAACTAGCTTCGGATACCCAATCTTGTTTTAGTCGTAGTTTCTTCATTTCAACTCCGTTTTTGTTGGTTCAACTTGCCACTTCCTTGGATCGAGTCAAATTTTAAGAATATGAACTGAAAATACCTTAGTTTGTATTTGAAATCACAGGTTATAGGTCAAACTTTGGTAAAACTTATGAAAGTGATCATTTTCCATCATAAAAACAACATTTAATGATCATTTTTCTAAAAATACTTACACTTTGAGTTAAACCATGAAATTTTTATGTGTTAACATATTCATAAGAAATATCATTTTTCAAGAACATGAACTTCCAATTCAAAGTTCAAGATGGTTTTTAATTATCCAACCCAAAACAGCCCCCGGTTGCACTCCGACGACGTAGATTCAGTTTTTAAGGTGTTCTTTGTAAAACCAAGTTATATCTTGTTAAGTTAGCATATCATTATGATATATTACAGGTCTTGAAGTGTTTTAAAAGTTAAGTTAGAAGGATCTATTTAGTTTGTAAACAAGTTTGAAATCATTCAAACTATGTTCTTGTTGTTAAAATTTTACAACATAAAATAAGATAGCTATATAATTATGAATCGAACAAGATTATGAACAAGGTTACTACCTCAAGTTACTTGGACAAAGTTACTGTAAGAGATAAGAAAAAATCTTGGAATCAAAGAGTGGTGGAGTTAGATCAAAAGGTTGGAAGTATACTTCTTCAAATGGGTGGTTATTTTGATATGTTCTTGAAAGAGTTTTCTTATGGTATTTAAGGCTTGTAATTGAAGCTAAATGATGGGGAAAATGCTTGAAGATGATCAAGTATGAAGTTAGGAGTATTTTGAGAGAGAAATGAGGGTGTAGGTATGAGAAAATGAAGTGAAGAAATGGTGTTCATTCATAAAAATGTTTTTAGTTTATAAAGAAAGAAAAGGATTCCTAATTTTGTTTTCTTACTAATAATTCATGCTACTTGACAAATCCTAGTTACCTCATATCTAGGGCAGTAATAATGTTGATTAGGATGTTGATTTGATATGTATATACCAATAGTAAATACATATAGAAGCTGGGTATGATACGGGTACATATACCCTAGATATACGTATAGAAATCTTGAGGAAATGGAATGAGAATTCAAATATAGCTATCTTTTGTGAATATACTTATATTGTTTTATGTATTTAAGTCCTTAAAAAGCGATTAAATACATTATATATACGATACATGTATAAGCATTATAGGTTATAAGTATATATATCAAAGAATGTTACGTATAGTTATCGTTTTGAAAACTTAAGTTAGTAGTTTCAAAATATACTTATAACTCATTGTCATTAGTACACAATGGGATGTTAAACCATCCTTAGATCATGTTAAATATATATAAATACATATATATACACAAACGTATAATTATCGTATGTTATATAGTTCGTGATATCATCGGTTAAATTGGACGGTCAAACGTTGTGTAAAACTCTTTTCAAAAACACAAGTCTCAACAATTTAGATTGCTTATAAGTATAAAATGATTGGAAAAATCCGGGTTGTTACAGATCCATTGTCCACTGGTACATAGGATGTCTGTACTTGAGGGGACAATTGTGTAAGAAGGCGTGCTCCCTTCTTTCCTCTTTGGTAGCTATTTGCAGGAACACCCCAATTCGGTTTGGCACCACTATTTGTTTAAACAAATAGAATGTTGTGTTCCCTAGGCGTTGACAAAGGATAACCCATGTCTGCACATGCATTAAACTTCTGCATTCCCACGTGGTCTTGTAAGGTCACTTGTCAGCCGCCGACGCGTGTCCTTTTCTGTTCAAATTTGTCTTCGACTTCTGTTGAATAGTACACTTGATGTAGACCACTCAGGAAACTACCATGATTGTAATGGAGCATGGCTGTCTTGTGTTGTATGCTGTTAACCAGACTTACTGGTTCTTCATATGCTGAGTCACTTGATATTCTTGATTTGCTGAGTACTCATCCTGTGCTGATTCGAAGAATACACTCTACCTTGTGCTGGTAGACTAGGAAGCATACTAAACACTCGACACAGCTTTATCAGCTAACTATACATAAACAAACTTGTGCTGGCTGCACATAACATTTTAGTATAAATAAATTCTGTTTTGTCATAATTAAATCCTTAATTATTTTGGAGACTCAAAAAACTCCCCCTATTTGATGATGACAAAACCTATGACATGTAGAGAAAACACTAAAGTCAGCACCGAGGGACCTAAAGAAAAATAGGCAGTAAATTTGTCCCTTTTTAAGTTTGTCTTGGGATCTTTTGCTGAGTTATCTATATCTTATAATTTGATATGATTTTGAAGATAAATTCATTTCACTTTCATTACAACAGAATATATACAATAATTACAAAGACATTATAATGAAAAGTGAACTAAACAAAAGATACAATTTGAGTACATAGAAGACTATCTATCTTTATCTTTATCTCGTTCTTCTTCAAATAGCTCTTCTTGTTTGATTTTTTAGGCTTCAGGAAACAGGAAAGGTACATCAACAGGTTCAAATACAGGAATATGAGGAGGTAGAATGATGGGACTTGTTCTTTGTGGGCCTTCACCAGTAGATTTCTTTCCTTTAGGCTTTTGAGAAAGAATTTCTTCTACATTCACTACTGGTGCATTCCCAAACTTTGTTTCTTTGTTGAAGAGCCCTTGGAGTTCAGGTTTAAGTGTATATCTGATGGAACTTTTACCCTTACCAATAAAATACTCCAATATCTCCATCCATTCACTAAATCCTAAGGATCTTAACTCATCATAATTTATCCTTTCTTGAACATTATTTTCCCTTTTGACATTGAAAGCTCTTTTTGAGCCTCTGTGTACTTTGATGATCCTGCTGGGATTTGATCTTCTATTCAACACATCACCATACCTACTCCTATAATAATGATCAGAGAATTCTATGGTACGGTCAGTTTCTATAGGAGCAGTGGCAGGTGCTTTCTCAGCAGCTTCCAATTCATCAAAGGCCTTATCCTGTTCCTTGACAATGGCTTTGGCTAATTTGAGGGACTCAGCCTCTTGCTTTCTATCAGCAGCCAATTTGTCTTCTTCTTCCTGAAGCCTTAACCTGTGACGATCGCTCCAAATCCATATGGACGAACACGTCATTCATCGATTTCATTGCGAGGTATTTGACCTCTATATGATACGTTTTGTAATCATTGCATTCTTTTAAAAAGGCACACCATAAATGAATATTTAAATCAAAAGTTTTCGACATCTGATGATTTCTACATATAGACAATCACCATAAATAATAGTTTACAACAGTACTTCCGTTGATAATGCAGTCAAAATAAGATACATGGTGATGATTTGGTGAATGCAACGTTTCCTTGAAAAATATGTCATGTAAGACTCCATGCACATAGCTTGTCTAACATCTAAGCAAACAGCGGAAGACTTCTAGGAAACCTGAGAATAAACATGCTAACAAGTGTCAACACAAAGGTTGGTGAGTTCATAGTTTTAATGTTTCGTATAATCTGTATATAAAGGTGGATCACAAGATTTCAGTTGTTTCATCCAGAAACGTTTATCAAAATATTCTACGAAATTGAGCACCCTGGTAACTAAACTTAACGTATATATAATTTTTAGCCTTTGTATAATCATCTTAATAATACACGTAAACCAACGTGTACGCCTCTCAAATAACATACGTCCGTTAAAAGGCTAGTGCTCTAGCTCGGACGGGGATATCAAGCCCTATGGATCCATATACTACTACTCGCGCCCACCAGTTCTTATAACTGGCAGTTAACAGTTACCAAAGCTAAGGGATTTTCGGTTCAAACTCAGTGTAGAATTTATTATGTACTTGTATCCATTGCGTTTAAAATAAAGTGCATGTATTCTCAGCCCAAAAATATAGATTGCAAAAGTAATTAAAAAGGGAGCAAATGAAACTCACCTTAGCAGCATATAAAGTCGTTCACCAAAATGTGACCGAAATACGGATTACCAAATAACCGTAGATCTCAACCTAGAGAACATATGTTGGTCAATAAATGTCTATCAAGTTAGGTCAGGTCATAGTGTATCACAATCCTAATGCTCGAGATCGACATACAAAAGTTATCCAAAGTTGTTTGAAAAAGTCAGTTTTGACAATAGTTCAACAAAACGAGACGTATCTTATATAAGGATTCATTTACTCGGTTGGTAATACTCAAAAATTCAATTTATTAGAGAACATTGTTTGAAATAGTGTTTTACTGTAGCAAAGTTACTTCTATAAATCATCGTCTCGCTATTTATTAGTAATATTAGTGTTATTAGTAATATTATACATAAAATACTACGACGAGGTCTTGAGCGTGTCACTTTCAAAATGGTTTTCAAGCGGGATAGAGCTAAGAAAATTATGGGTTATTGCCAAGGAGGTTATGGGTAATGTTCGGGGGTATATTTGTGAATCAAACCTAGTGTTTATCATCTCCGTTACTTCTACGTACTATCCTACAATATTGAATCTCAATATTGATACGTAAGCACTCATATTTTATCTTTTATATATTAATTGTGTATCCATGTCTAGTGCTCGAGTATATATATTTATACATACGTGTATGCTAAATTTCATTGTTAAACAGTTTATAATAGATCACAAATTAAATACATATGTTACTGGTAAAAGGTATATGATATGCATGTTTTTGGAAAGCTGGCGAAAAATCAATGACTTTTCATTTAGATATCGAATAGTTTCGATGAACGGATTAAGAGATATGATCAACTGAATTATGATTGACGTTAATTGAAATTGCTTTTGAATCTGCAATTAAGATTTAAACAACTTGTTTACGAGATTGATAAAATGGATTTTTGAATATTACCAACCGAGTAAATGACTCCTTATATAAGGTATGTCTCGTTTTATTGAACTAATGTCAAAATTGACTTTTTTAAACGACTTTGGATAACTTTTGTATGTCGATCTCGAGCATTAGGATTGTGATACACTATGACCTGACCTAGCTTGATAGACATTTATTGACCAACATATGTTCTCTAGGTTGAGATCTACGATTATTTGGTAATCCGAGTTTCGATCACATTTTGGTGACCGACTTTATATGCTGCTAAGGTGAGTTTCATTTGCTCCCTTTTTAATTGCTTTTGCAATCTATATTTTTGGGCAGAGAATACATGCAATTTATTTTAAAAACAATGGACACAAGTACATACTAAATTCTATACTGAGTTTGAACCGAAAACTCCTTAGCTTTGGTAACTAGTAACTGCCGGTTATAAGAACTGGTGGGCGCGAGTAGTAGTATATGGATCCATAAGGCTTGATATCCCCGTCTGAGCTAGAGCACCAGCCTTTTAACGGATGTATGCTATTTGAGAAGCGTACACGTTGGTTTGCGTGTATTATTAAGATGATTATACAAAGGGTACAAATTATATATACGTTAAAGTTTAGTTACCAGGGTGCTCAATTTCGTAGAATATTTTGATAAACGTTTCTGGATGAAACAACTTAAATCTTGTGATCCACCTTTATATACAGATTATACGAAACATTAAAACTATGAACTCACCAACATTTGTGTTGACACTTGTTAACATGTTTATTCTCAGGTTCCCTAGAAGTCTTCCGCTGTTTGATTATATGTTAGACAAGCTATGTGCATGGAGTCTTACATGGTATATTTTTTTCAAGGAAACGTTGCATTCACCAAATCATCACCATGTATCTTATTTTGACTGCATTGTCAACGAAAGTACTATTGTAAACTATTATTTATGGTGATTGTCTATATGTAGAAATTATCAGATGTCGAAAACCTTTGATTTATATATTCATTTATGGTGTGCCTTTTCAAAAGAATGCAATGTTTACAAAACGTATCATATAGATGTCAAATACCTCGCAATGAAATCGATGAATGACGTGTTCGTCCATATGGATTTGGAGCGATCGTCACAGTTGGTATCAGAGCGTTGGTCCTAGCGAACCAGGTCTTGCATGAGTGTGTCTAACTGATAGTTGTTAGGATGCATTAGTAAGTCTGGACTTCGACCGTGTCTGCATGTCAAAAGTTTTGCTTATCATTTTTGTCGGAAATTACCTGCTTATCATTCCTAGTCTAGACACATTTTACTGCATTGATTGCATGAATAGTGTATAGACAAAATTCATATCTTAGCGTATCTGTTACTGTAAACTTTTCCTGACATCTTCCGAAAATTTTTCCGTGATTTATGGAATTTGGTATTATATATACATACGTAAATTATATATTGAAGAATACCAAACTAAATTCTATAATCTAATTCATATAAAAAAAATCATCTCCCTAATTATATAAGATGGATCCCGTATCTAGTTCAAATTCCTTAAACTCTGACAGCTATTCCGATATGGATATTCACCTGAATTCCGAAGACAGTGTAACCGGAATGGATCAACCAATTAGCCATCATCTATTCTGGATGAATTGGGGATGGGTTCGTAGCCTACTTAATTATTGGAGACAAGAAGAAGGCGATCCCTTCCATCCACCACATTGCCCTCTTGGCGAAGAACCTGAAGCACTTACTGGCGAACCTGTTCGTAATACCATTTTCTCTCTCATCTCCAGAATATCTCGTCATGATCATATACTCTCTCAAATTCTGGATCTTATTCATCCGCTCGTCTGAACAGCCAATCATCCCGGTGTAGTAGAAGAAGTCAACGAGCTTCGCGCTCGGGTAGTGGCTTTGGAGAATATGGTGCAAAGGTTACAAGCACCAGCAGAATCTCCGGCATCAACAGTACCACCGACAACAACACCAACAGTACCATTACCACCACCAACAACATCTGCACCGCAAGCCTCAAATGAAATGTCCCGTTCATATTGATTATAAACGTTCCATATTAATTGATTTCGTTGCGAGGTTTTGACCTCTATATGAGACGTTTTTCAAAGACTGCATTCATTCTTAAAACAACCATAACCTTTATTTTATCAATAAAGGTTTCAAAAGCATTACGTAGATTATCAAATAATGATAATCTAAAATATACTGTTTACACACGACCATTACATAATGGTTTACAATAGAAATATATTACATCGACATATGTTTCTTGAATGCAGTTTTTACATAATATCATACAAACATAGACTCCAAATCTTGTCCTTATTTTAGTATGCAACAGCGGAAGCTCTTAATATTCACCTGAGAATAAACATGCTTTAAACGTCAACAAAAATGTTGGTGAGTTATAGGTTTAACCTATATATATCAAATCATAACAATAGACCACAATATTTCATATTTCAATATACATCCCATACATAGAGATAAAAATCATTCATATGGTGAACACCTGGTAACCGACATTAACAAGATGCATATGTAAGAATATCCCCATCATTCCGAGACACCCTTCGAATATGATATAAATTTCGAAGTACTAAAGCATCCGGTACTTTGGATGGGGTTTGTTAGGCCCAATAGATCTATCTTTAGGATTCGCGTCAATTAGGGTGTCTGTTCCCTAATTCTTAGATTACCAGACTTAATAAAAAGGGGCATATTCGATTTCGATAATTCAACCATAGAATGTAGTTTCACGTACTTGTGTCTATTTTGTAAATCATTTATAAAACCTGCATGTATTCTCATCCCAAAAATATTAGATTTTAAAAGTGGGACTATAACTCACTTTCACAGATTTTTACTTCGTCGGGAAGTAAGACTTGGCCACTGGTCGATTCACGAACTTATAACAAATATGTACATATATATCAAAGTATATTCAAAATATATTTACAACACTTTTAATATATTTTGATGTTTTAAGTTTATTAAGTCAGTTGTCCAACGTTAGATGTACAGAAAAAAATTGATATATATTATCTTGAATCAATCCACGACCCAGTGTATACACGTCTCAAGCTAGATCACAACTCAAAGTATATATATTTTTGGAATCAACCTCAAACCTGTATAGCTAACTCCCACATTACTGCATATAGAGTGTCTATGGTTGTTCCAAATAATATATACACATGGGTCGATATGATATGTCAAAACATTTGCATACGTGTCTATGGTATCCCAAGATTACATAATATATTAGAATACATGTATAATACAATATAAGTTAGCTAGGATATGATTAATATAGATTTGTTACCAATTTTCACGTTGCTTCAACAAGAAAAATTATCCAATCTTGTTTTACACATAACTTCTTCATTTTAAATCCGTTTTGAGTGAATAAAATTGCTATGGTTTCATATTGAACTATATTTTATGAATCTAAACAGAAAAAGTATAGGTTTATAGTCAGAAATATAAGTTACAAGTCATTTTTGTAAGAGGTAGTCATTTCAGTCGAAAGAACAACGTCTTGATGACCATTTTGAAAAACATACTTCCACTTTGAGTTTAACCATGATTTTTGGATATAGTTTCATGTTCATAAGAAAAATAATTTTCCCAGAAGAACAACTTTTAAATCAAAGTTAATCATAGTTTTTAACTAACTAACCCAAAACAGCCCGCGGTGTTACTACGACGGCGTAAATCCGGTTTTACGGTGTTTTTCGTGTTTTCAGGTTTTAAATCATTAAGTTAGCATATCATATAGATATAGAACATGTGTTTAGTTGATTTTAAAAGTCAAGTTAGAAGGATTAACTTTTGTTTGCGAACAAGTTTAGAATTAACTAAACTATGTTCTAGTGATTACAAGTTTAAACTTTCGAATAAGATAGCTTTATATGTATGAATCGAATGATGTTATGAACATCATTACTACCTCAAGTTTTCTAGATAAAGCTACTAGAAATGAGAAAAATGGATCTAGCTTCAAATGATCCTTGGATGGCTTGAAAGTTCTTGAAGCAGAATCATGACACGAAAACAGTTCAAGTAAGATTTTCACTCGAAATAAGATTGTTATAGTTATAGAAATTGAATCAAAGTTTGAATATGAGTATTACCTTGTATTAGAAAGATATCTTACTATAAATAAGAATGATTTCTTGAGGTTGGATGATCAATCTACAAGATTGGAAGTAAGCTAGCAAACTTGGAAGTATTCTTGATTTTATGAAACTAGAACTTGTAGAATTTATGAAGAACACTTAGAACTTGAAGATAGAACTTGAGAGAGATCAATTAGATGAAGAAAATTGAAGAATTAAAGTGTTTGTAGGTATTTTTGGTCGTTGGTGTATGGATTAGATATAAAGGATATGTAATTTTATTTTCATGTAAATAAGTCATGAATGATTACTCATATTTTTGTAATTTTATGAGATATTTCATGCTAGTTGCCAAATGATGGTTCCCACATATGTTAGGTGACTCACACGGGCTGCTAAGAGCTAATCATTAGAGTATATATACCAATAGTACATACATCTAAAGGCTGTGTATTGTACGAGTACAAATACGGGTGCATACGAGTAGAATTGTTGATGAAACTGAACGAGGATGTATTTGTAAGCATTTTTGTTAAGTAGAAGTATTTTGATAAGTGTCTTGAAGTCTTTCAAAAGTGTATGAATACATATTAAAACACTACATGTATATACATTTTAACTGAGTCGTTAAGTCATCGTTAGTCGTTACATGTAAGTGTTGTTTTGAAACCTTTAGGTTAACGATCTTGTTAAATGTTGTTAACCCAATGTTTATAATATCAAATGAGATTTTAAATTATTATATTATCATGATATTATGATGTACGAATATCTCTTAATATGATATATATACATTAAATGTCGTTACAACGATAATCGTTACATATATGTCTCGTTTCAAAATCATTAAGTTAGTAGTCTTGTTTTTACATATGTAGTTCATTATTAATATACTTAATGATATGTTTACTTATTATAATATCATTTTAACTATATATATAACCATATATATGTCATCATATAGTTTTTACAAGTTTTAACGTTCGTGAATCGCCGGTCAACTTGGGTGGTCAATTGTCTATATGAAACCTATTTCAATTAATCAAGTCTTAACAAGTTTGATTGCTTAACATGTTGGAAACATTTAATCATGTAAATATCAATTTCATTTAATATATAAAAACATGGAAAAGTTAGGGTCACTACAGTACCTACCCGTTAAATAAATTTCGTCCCGAAATTTTAAGCTGTTGAAAGTGTTGACGAATCTTCTGGAAATAGATGCGGGTTGTCACACCCCGTCCAAAATCTTCTGAACGAATACAATAACATATGGTACCATCACGATGAACGGTCCTCTATATGCCTTGAACGACTCCATGTAATGTCTCTAGAATGAGTAAATGCACAGCGAAAGATTTCTTTCATACCTGAGAATAAACATGCTTTAAAGTGTCAACCAAAAGGTTGGTGAGTTCATTAGTTTAACATAAATAATCATTTCATAATTTTAATAGACCACAAGATTTCCATATTCAGTTATCATAAATATACGTCCCATACATAGAGACAAAAAAATATCATTCATATGGATTGAACACCTGGTAACCGATATTCACAATATGCATATAAGAATATCCCCATCATTCCCGGATCCTTCTTCGGACATGATATAAATTTCGAAGTACTAAAGCATCCGGTACTTTGGATGGGGCTTGTTGGGCCCGATAGATCTATCTTTAGGATTCGCGTCAATTAGGGTGTCTGTTCCCTAATTCTTAGATTACCAGACAAAAAAGGGGCATATTCAGTTTAATAATCCAGCCATAGAATGTAATTTTAAGTACTTGTGTCTATTTCGTCAAACATTTATGAAAGCAGCGCATGTATTCTCAGTCCCAAAAATATATATTGCAAAAGCATTTAAAAAGGGAGCAAATGAAACTCACACATATAAATATTGTAAAACAGTTAATAAAGCATTTGCATGTATTCTCAGCCCAAAAATGTAATGAGTAAAAAGGGTAAATGAAACTCACGCATATAAGTATTGTAAAACAGTTAATAAAGCATTTGCATGTATTCTCAGCCCAAAAACGTAAAGAGTAAAAAGGGCAAATGAAACTCACCATAATGTATTTTGTAGTAAAAATACATATGACGATATTGAACAACTGAACAATGTAGGGTTGGACTCGGGTTCACGAACCTATATCAGTCATATATATATATATATATATATATATATATATATATATATATATATATATATATATATATATATATATATATATATATATATATATATATATATATATATATATATATATATTAACACACGTAATTGAAATCGAACAAATTTATGTATTATTCTTAGTGATATAATTATTATATTTAATAACTTGTAGTTTTCCTTAATAATTTAGTTAGATATATTTACTTTAATTACTTTAGATAGATAACTATTATTTATTATAAAAATACTAATATAGTTATGTTATATGTATTAAATCTATTTTGATATAATTAATATTTATTTGTTATAATATTAATAATAGGAATAATATTAACAATAACGATACTTATAATAATAATAATAATGATAATACTAATAAAAATGTTAATATTGATAAAAATGATATTAATAATAAAATTTATAAAATATTTAATAATAATAGTAATAATAGTAATAATAGTAATAATAATAATAATAATAATAATAATAATAATAATAATAATAATAATAATAATAATAATAATAATAATAATAATAATAATAATATAAATGTTAATTTTTAAATAATAATTTTTAATAAAGATAATAACTTTACCGAAAATGTTGAGTTTTAATAATAATATAGTTTTAATAAAAATGATAACTTTGATAATTGTAGTTATAATGATATTTTTAATAGAAATGATAATAATAATAATAATAATTCTAATATTAATAATAAAAATGATAATTTTTGTAAAAGTGATAATAATGATAATAATAACAATACCTATTAATGATAAACTTATTAATAATAGTAATGGTGTTATTGATAATATTACTTCTGTTAATCAAAATAATAATGATAATAGTTTTTTTTAATAATACTCATAATACTTATTTTAATAATGTAAACTTTATTACTAATAATAATAAAAATGATGATACTAATATCTATAATTAGTATAACAATAATATCAATAATTAATAATAACAATAACAATAATAATAATAATAATAATAATAATAATAAATTACTACCTCAAAGTAAAGGCCTAAAAAAAATAATAATGCCTCTTCCGAGTCTCGAACCCATGACCTCCCGTTTGCCCAACACACTTCCAACCATTCGACCATTTTGGTTTTTCAATACATATACGCATCGAATTACTATTAAAATCGTCCCTAGCACAATATCTGGCCCAGACTTGATTCGGCCCAACTGAGAAATAGAAGCCCAACAGAAATATAAATCCTATGGCCCAACAACAAATCTAAACCAAGTTCGGCCCAGGTATTAAATTGATGATCATGGTTTAAAAAAAAAACGATGGCAGCAAAGATAATTATACTAAAGGGTTCGTGGATTTGCTTGTCGGCCACAAACAACAATTATTGAAACAAGTCGTTGTTTTCTCATCACCATTGTGTTCTTCATTAACCACCCTCACTAATCACGTTCATCATCATAATTATTTACTTAATTATCATCATCATTCATTATTCACTTTGTCGACCATCATCATAGACATCATGATATCATCTTCCATCATAATCGTAATACCCTCATCATCGTCTCGGTTATAACCTTTTAGGATCATTACTCGTTCGTTTACACAGGAATTGAATCCAGAAACGTGGGGTTTGGTTTGGGATTCGACAACAAAAAGGAAATCAGATACGGTTGCTGTAGCAGTAGTTACAAATGGAAAGCAATAATTAAGTTGCAGGTTTTAATATAGCAACCATTAGGGTTTCTAGTCTCTGGGTTGTTCGTTCGTGAATAAAAAAATGCATAGCAGCAGATAAATCACGATGGGTGTGGTGATGGTTTGTTGTAATGGTTTTGGTGGTTTGTTGAACGAAAACAGAAACGTTGCAGGTTTTCGGATGGTGAGGGTGGTTTGTGATTAGAAGGTGGTTTCTTGAAGATGGTGAATCGAACAGTGGTGGTGTCTTGGGTCGATCTAAACAGACCCAGAAGTAGCAGAAATAATAGGTTTATGGTGGCGATATGGGTCTTGGACATGACCCATTTAACAACAATATATGAATATCTCATGGTAGTTTAAAGTGGTGGTGTTGTTTCAAACGAAAAACAAGAAAGAAAAAAAAATAGAACAGACTGCAGTAGCAAGTTGTCTTTGATGGTGGTTCTCGCACAGTAACCAAAACAGTAGCAGCAAGATAGGTTCGAGTAGCAACCAATGTTCGATGTTGATAAAATATAATGATTATGGTGTTAGGGATCGACCATGGTGAGTGTGGTGGTTGTGGATAGTGTGAGCCGATGGTGATTTTTAATAGCAGTAGCGTTTGGTGGATCATAATAGGAAATAGAAAGGAATAGAAGTTAACAATGGTGGTGGTGTTGGTTGTAGCTGGACAGAAACAATTATACATAGCAGTAGCAAAACGCAGTAGTGTTTGTTGATGGTCCTCTCGAATAAAAATGAGAATGGAAGTAATAAAGGCGGTTGTTTGGTTCGTTTAAACAGAAACTTTGAACCGTAGCAGTAGCAAGGATTTTACCACGGGTTTATTAATTCCTTGGGGATGAAGATGATCATGGATTTTAATGATGGTCTAGCGTTTGTGAGGTAGCGGGTGAAAGATGATGATGAAATATCATAACACACACACACACACACACACACACACACACACACACACACACATATATATATATATATATATATATATATATATATATATATATATATATATATATATATATATATATATATATATATATATATATATATATATATATATATAAAGTTGATGCTAACAATCAACACCTTTATCATATTCTTGAAAGGAACTGGTAACGAATTCGGATGAAACAAAAAAATAGAAAGTAGGTGGTGGGGTTGTGAGGTTTTGAAAGTTCATTATTTGATGTTTTAACGGATGTATGTGGACATATATGTATATAGGATATATAAATATCTAGTAGACATGTTAGACAAAGAAATGTGGTGACTTTACAAGTGAGAAGAAAAGAATCAATTTAGTACACACTTGCACATAGATACTGCCAACTATGAACGTCCTAATTGACGGAACCATGATTTAATAATTATGGTGTAATGGATAAAGAAAGGGCACTTTAATTATTTTAAGTCACCATTGGCATGTTGGGCATGTGACATTTTTGCTGGATATTGTTATTTACCAATTACACTGAATTGAGTAGTAATAATATTACGGAATAATTAGTAATAATAAAAATTAATAATTAATGGCATAGAAAGTCCTGATGAATGGTGATAAACGCCTGGACGGAGGATGTTGGAGTCTTTAAAAGATTATTCTTGACAAGCTATACTATCAGTCACTCTTAGCTAGTGACATTTACTAGCCACATACCTTCTTCTTTAGATAGAAAATATTGTAATTGATCTTATATGTAATTCGCGTAATATCTTACCGTTACATATTATTTTTAATACTATTAGTTAATAAATATATTATTAATAATAATAGAGTTAATATTAATAATAATGATTATAATAATAATAATATTAGTGGTAATGATAATCATAATAATTATTAATGATAATAATTATTGATAATTGTTTTAATAATGATTATAATAATATTAATATAACAAGTTAATATTAATACATATTTATTTACATAAAAAGAGATATTATAAATTTTTTTTATATATAATATTTCTAAATTATTTATATTACAATATTAATTCCAACAATTACATCATATAATATTTCAAATAATATTTCAAATTATTATTTATATATACATTTAAATATATATGTATTTATTTACAATTAGGTGTTCGTGAATTGTCGGGAATGGTCAAAGGTCAATTACATATATGAACAGTTCAAAAATTTTGAGACTCAACATTACATATATTACTTATCGTGTCAAAATAATTAAATCGTATCGAGAGTTTGGTTCAAAATTAGTCGAAATTTTCCGGGTCACTACAGTACCTACCCGTTAAAGAAATTTCGTCCCGAAATTTGATTGAGGTCGTCATTGCTAGCATCAAAAATGTTTTCATGACGAATATGAATTGATAAAATAGAATTTTATCATCATTGAGTAATATGGATAAAATAATTCAATTACTCGAAGAGTACGAGTGAAGCTATCACAAAAGCATGGAATGAGTGAATGCAGGTTCGACTTAACCGGTGACGTAGTCATAGTTGATTTCCGGAATTTAAGGGGTTTAAAGAAAATCTTGGAAATCTATAGATTTGATTTTTTGGCGAATAATGAATTTAAGATCTCTCTAATTAAATGCGGAAATCTGCCTTGATTTCTTTATCTGGTATTTTCACTATAAATGAACTTCTTCTGTTCTATTACTTCTCACCACTCCCATTTTCTATACTTTAATTCATACTTCCATATCATCAGTCAATATGCTTCATCCAGTTTTAATTCTGGATATATTCCTGACTTTTTTATCGATCATTCTCCTTTTTCCAACTCCCACCAGAGGAATCTGCTTTCTTCTACTTCGCCCTTGGGGTTATAGTGTTTTTAATCCTCCCGTGTCTTTACGTTGCGATAAACATTGACATACACGGTTTGTAATTTATGTGTTGTTATCGGGCTTTATAATCTCTCTTATATTTTGAAGCTCTATGCTTTTGTTTTCTCTTCCCGACTTCAAGCCAAGCGAATAATGGTCCAGAATTCGTAGATATAGAATTTTGAATGATTATAATGTTCTAAGCAGGAAAGAACATAATAGCACGATTTGATTTTTCAAATTACCAGAATCACTGAGAATAGAACTATCAATAATATATTTTCTTGATATGTTCAGAGGTTAATTAGAATGAAAGAGTTGTGTAACATGGCATATGATGATGGTATGGTCTACTGTGAACCATCATCATGTTTCATTAGAAACTCAGCATGACTTACTGTAATATAATTACGTTGGCCAAGCACATTATATTATACTAACTCATGCTTCAATTTACAACACTTCTCCAGAATTCATTCATAATTTAAAACTTGAATAGAGAAACTAAAACAGTTTTCTTTATGATGTAATACGGATAGCACGAAGAGGTATATAATTTCGGACAAGAATATTTATGAAAATATCTTCAAAAATATCGAAGATATTTATGATGATATTTTGGAATTTCTAAGTTCGAAAGTTGATGAAGAAATATTTTTCGCAAGATTCTAACATGACTTCAAAGCAAGGTATTCGTTGAAGGTTTCATCGGATCCGAAATTACCTGGATTCTTTGTATATATGGTATGGTCCTTGTATTTTACCTTGGTCTCCTTCAAGGTTAGCTCAATCCATCTTTCAGTACCAAATTTTCTATCGAGCGTTCCTAACACTCCATTCTTTATCATCAATCTCTTGGCCATTTAGACCATCTATAATTTTGTTGTTTCCTTCTGCATTTAATGCTACCATATCTGAATCATCAGTTATCAATCTGAGGTGGTTTCAAAAGAATTGAGTTTTTAGATGATTAAACGCTGATGGTAATCGTCAAGAAACGAATAATTGTTTAGGGTGAAATCAAGTGGCAAACTTATTTATCAATGTTATAATAAGGCTAATCCGAATGAAAGTCGAAGTTGATTTGCTGGAGCTGTGACAAAATTGGCTAATTTTGGAAAGGTATTGTAAAGTTATTTTCGGTAATAACATGCCAATAGATCTGGCACAGTTTTGAATTCAAAGTATGGCTTTGAAAGGTGTAGGAATCCAAAAGTGATGTCTTCTGTTAAATCTTAACTTGGATTTTGATCGGTCAAAATCCGAATATGAAATTAAATTTGAATGAAAACGGTTATTCTTTGGTGAACGGATACATATATCTGTGGTTGTAAGTAGGATAGTAAATGATTGTTGAATCGGATTCGAAGAATGTACCGTGTAACTGATTAATGTGAAATCTAAATATTCCTCTGGTATTACCTACCCGTTAAAATATTTTCACCATTAACGGTTTGTACAAAAAAAAAAAATTATTTACAATCTTTATGAAAATATACTTGCATATATATTTTCTTCAGATGTAATCATGGATTTAATGGGTTAATATGATATTAAACTCATATGATTTTCGGTTTGAGCTAGAATAAGTAATCTCTAAAACTATTAGGAACCACATTTTCTTCGCAGAATATCAATGAAGTTATGGATCAATACTTTATTGTTAATTATTGTTGGTACTCCTTGGTATCTATGGTGCGTATGATGTTGATGTTCGTGGGACAGATTGTGAAATTTAGGCTTGGGATGTGGATGTTGTTGTTGGTGGTACTATTGGTGCCAGTAATGTTGCTGAAGCTGGTACATTTTGCACCATATTTTTCAAGGCTACAACTCGGGTGCGAAGCTCGTTGACTTATTACTCCGGGATAATTGTCGGTAGGAACGAGCGATTAATAAGGTATTGAATTTGAGATAGTATATAATCATAGAGAGATATTCGGAAAATGAGGGTAAAGATGGTGTTTCGGACAGGTTCGCCGGTAGTTGCTTCAAGTTCTTCGCCAAAAGTGCAGGTTGGTGGGTGGAAAGGATCGCCTTCTTCTTGTCTCCATTGGTTAAGTCGACTACGAACCCATTTCCAATTCATTCAGAACTGAGGATGGTTGATTGGTTGATCCATTTCGGTTACACTGCTTTCGGAGTTCGAGTGGAAATTCATATCGGGATAGCTGTCGAAATCCGAGGAACTTGAACTGGTCGCCGAATTCATCTTGGACGGTCAGATATAGGATATTTCGACATGAAATGATTTTCAAATATCGGATGATATTTTAATTACTTAGAATACCTAATACCTATATATATATAGTACAGAAGATCTTGTAGATTACGGAGGGAATTAAGAAGACGTGTCATACAAGGTCTAATGTGATAGGATATGAATTTGTCTGTACACCATCTATGCAATAATTTCAATAAGATGTGTCGAGACTGAAAATGATAGGTAGATATTTTTCGACAAAGAATGATAAGCAAAACTTTTGATATGCAGACCAGGTTCAAGTCCAGACTTACTAATATATCCTAACAACTACTAGGTCAAAGTCCAGACTCATTAATGCATCCTAACAACTACCAGTTAGACACACTAATGCAAGACCTGGTTCGCTAAGACCACCGCTCTGATACCACATGTCATACCACGTCCAAAATCTTCTGAACGAATACAATAACATATGGTACCATCACGATGAACGGTCCTCTATATGCCTTGAATGACTCCATGTAATGTCTCTAGAATGAGTAAATGCACAGCGAAAGATTTCTTTCATACCTGAGAATAAACATGCTTTAAAGTGTCAACCAAAAGGATGGTGAGTTCATTAGTTTAACATAAATAATCATTTCATAATTTTAATAGACCACAAGATTTCCATATTCAGTTCTCATAAATATACGTCCCATACATAGAGACAAAAAAATATCATTCATATGGATTGAACACCTGGTAACCGACATTCATAATATGCATATAAGAATATCCCCATCATTTCGGGATCCTCCTTCAGACATGATATAAATTTCGAAGTACTAAAGCATCCGGCACTTTGGATGGGGCTTGTTGGGCCCGATAGATCTATCTTTAGGATTCGCGTCAATTAGGGTGTCTGTTCCCTAATTCTTAGATTACCAGACTAAAAAGGGGCATATTCAGTTTAATAATCCAGCCATAGAATGTAATTTTAAGTACTTGTGTCTATTTTGTCAAACATTTATAAAAGCAGCGCATGTATTCTCAGTCCCAAAAATATATATTGCAAAAGCATTTAAAAAGGGAGCAAATGAAACTAACACATATAAATATTGAAAAACAGTTAATAAAGCATTTGCATGTATTCTCAGCCCAAAAATGTAATGAGTAAAAAGGGCAAATGAAAATCACGCATATAAGTATTGTAAAACAGTTAATAAATCATTTGCATGTATTCTCAGCCCAAAAACATAAAGAGTAAAAAGGGCAAATGAAACACACCATAATGTATTTTGTAGTAAAAATACATATGACGATATTGAACAACTGAACAATGTAGGGTTGGACTCGGGTTCACGAACCTATATCAGTCATATATATATATATATTAACACACGTAATTGAAATCGAACAAATTTATGTATTATTCTTAGTGATATAATTATTATATTTAATAACTTGTAGTTTTCCTTAATAATTTAGTTAGATATATTTACTTTAATTACTTTAGATAGATAACTATTATTTATTATAAAAATACTAATATAGTTATGTTATATGTATTAAATCTATTTTGATATAATTAATATTTATTTGTTATAATATTAATAATAGGAATAATATTAACAATAACGATACTTATAATAATAATAATAATGATAATACTAATACTAATAAAAATGTTAATATTGATAAAAATGATATTAATAATAAAATTTATAAAATATTTAATAATAATAGTAATAATAGTAATAATAATAATAATAATAATAATAATAATAATAATAATAATAAAAATAATAATAATAATAATAATAATAATAATAATAATAATAATAATAATATAAATGTTAATTTTAAAATAATAATTTTTAATAAAGATAATAACTTTACCGAAAATGTTGAGTTTTAATAATAATATAGTTTTAATAAAAATGATAACTTTGATAATTGTAGTTATAATGATATTTTTAATAGAAACGATAATAATAATAATAATTCTAATATTAATAATAAAAATGATAATTTTTGTAAAAGTGATAATAATGATAATAATAACAATACCTATTAATGATAAACTTATTAATAATAGTAATGGTGTTATTGATAATATTACTTCTGTTAATCAAAATAATAATGATAATAGTTTTTTTTAATAATACTCATAATACTTATTTTAATAATGTAAACTTTATTACTGATAATAATAAAAATGATGATACTAATATCTATAATTAGTATAACAATAATATCAATAATTAATAATAACAATAACAATAATAATAATAATAATAAATTACTACCTCAAAGTAAAGGCCTAAAAAAAAAATAATGCCTCTTCCGAGTCTCGAACCCATGACCTCCCGTTTGCCCAACACACTTCCAACCATTTGACCATTTTGGTTTTTCAATACATATACGCATCAAATTACTATTAAACTCGTCCCTAGCACAATATCTGGCCCAAACTTGATTCGGCCCAACTGAGAAACAGAAGCCCAACAGAAATATAAATCCTATGGCCCAACAGCAAATCTAAACCTAGTTCGGCCCAGGTATTAAATTGATGATCGTGGTTTAAAAAAAAAAAAACGATGGCAGCAAAGATAATTAAACTAAAGGGTTCGTGGATTTGCTTGTCGGCCACAAACAACAATAATTGAAACAAGTCGTTGTTTTCTCATCACCATTGTGTTCTTCATTAACCACCCTCACTAATCACGTTCATCATCATAATTATTTACTTAATTATCATCATCATTCATTATTCACTTTGTCGACCATCATCATAGACATCATGATATCATCTTCCATCATAGTCGTAATACCCTCATCATCGTCTCGGTTATAACCTTTTAGGATCATTACTCGTTCGTTTACACAGGAATTGAATCCAGAAACGTGGGGTTTGGTTTGGGATTCGACAACAAAAAGGAAATCAGATACGGTTGCTGTAGCAGTAGTTACAAATGGAAAACAATAATTAAGTTGCAGGTTTTAATATAGCAACCATTAGGGTTTCTAGTCTCTGGGTTGTTCATTCGTGAATAAAAAAAATGCATAGCAGCAGATAAATCACGATGGGTGTGGTGATGGGTTGTTGTAATGGTTTTGGTGGTTTGTTGAACGAAAACAGAAACGTTGCAGGTTTTCGGATGGTGAGGGTGGTTTGTGATTAGAAGGTGGTTTCTTGAAGATGGTGAATCGAACAGTGGTGGTGTCTTGGGTCGATCTAAACAGACCCAGAAGTAGCAGAAATAATAGGTTTATGGTGGCGATATGGGTCTTGGACATGACCCATTTAACAACAATATATGAATATCTCATGGTAGTTTAAAGTGGTGGTGTTGTTTCAAACGAAAAACAAGAAAGAAAAAAAAATAGAACAGACTGCAGTAGCAAGTTGTCTTCGATGGTGGTTCTGGTACAGTAACCAAAACAGTAGCAGCAAGATAGGTTCGAGTAGCAACCAATGTTCGATGTTGATAAAATATAATGATTATGGTGTTAGGGATCGACCATGGTGAGTGTGGTGGTCGTGGATAGTGTGAGCCGATGGTGATTTTTAATAGCAGTAGCGTTTGGTGGATCATAATAGGAAATAGAAAGGAATAGAAGTTAACAATGGTGGTGGTGTTGGTTGTAGCTGGACAGAAACAATTATACATAGCAGTAGCAAAACGCAGTAGTGTTTGTTGATGGTCCTCTCGAATAGAAATGAGAATGGAAGTAATAAAGGCGGTTGTTTGGTTCGTTTAAACAGAAACTTTGAACCGTAGCAGAAGCAAGGATTTTACCACGGGTTTATTAATTCCTTGGGGATGAAGATGATCATGGATTTTAATGATGGTCTAGCGTTTGTGAGGTAGCGGGTGAAAGATGATGATGAAATATCATAACATATATATATATATATATATATATATATATATATATATATATATATATATATATATATATATATATATATATATATATATATATATATATATATAAAGTTGATGCTAACAATCAACACCTGTATCATATTCTTGAAAGGAACTGGTAACGAATTCGGATGAAACAAAAAAATAGAAAGTAGGTGGTGGGGTTGTGGGGTTTTGAAAGTTCATTATTTGATGTTTTAACGGATGTATGTGTACATATATATATATATATAGGATATATAAATATCTAGTAGACATGTTAGACAAAGAAATGTGGTGACTTTACAAGTGAGAAGAAAAGAATCAATTTAGTACACACTTGCACATAGATACTGCCAACTATGAACGTCCTAATTGACGGAACCATGATTTAATAATTATGGTGTAATGGATAAAGAAAGGGCACTTTAATTATTTTAAGTCACCATTGGCATGTTGGGCATGTGACATTTTTGCTGGATATTGTTATTTACCAATTACACTGAATTGAGTAGTAATAATATTACAGAATAATTAGTAATAATAAAAATTAATAATTAATGGCATAGAAAGTCCTGATGAATGGTGATAAACGCCTGGACGGAGGATGTTGGAGTCTTTAAAAGATTATTCTTGACAAGCTTTACTATCAGTCACTCTTAGCTAGTGACATTTACTAGCCACATACCTTCTTCTTTAGATAGAAAAATATTGTAATTGATCTTATATGTAATTCGCGTAATATCTTACCGTTACATATTATTTTTAATACTATTAGTTAATAAATATATTATTAATAATAATAGAGTTAATATTAATAATAATGATAATAATAATAATAATATTAGTGGTAATGATAATCATAATAATTATTAATGATAATAATTATTGATAATTGTTTTAATAATGATTATAATAATATTAATATAACAAGTTAATATTAATACATATTTATTTACATAAAAAGAGATATTATAAATTTTTTTTATATATAATATTTCTAAATTATTTATATTACAATATTAATTCCAACAATTACATCATATAATATTTCAAATAATATTTCAAATTATTATTTATATATACATTTAAATATATATGTATTTATTTACAATTAGGTGTTCGTGAATTGTCGGGAATGGTCAAAGGTCAATTACATATATGAACAGTTCAAAAATTTTGAGACTCAACATTACATATATTACTTATCGTGTCAAAATAATTAAATCGTATCGAGAGTTTGGTTCAAAATTAGTCGAAATTTTCCGGGTCACTACAGTACCTACCCGTTAAAGAAATTTCGTCCCGAAATTTGATTGAGGTCGTCATTGCTAGCATCAAAAATGTTTTCATGACGAATATGAATTGATAAAATAGAATTTTATCATCATTGAGTAATATGGATAAAATAATTCAATTACTCGAAGAGTACGAGTGAAGCTATCACAAAAGCATGGAATGAGTGAATGCAGGTTCGACTTAACCGGTGACGTAGTCATAGTTGATTTCCAGAATTTAAGGGATTTAAATAAAATCTTGGAAATCTATAGATTTGATTTTTTGGCGAATAATGAATTTAAGATCTCTCTAATTAAATGCGGAAATCTGCCTTGATTTCTTTATCTGGTATTTTCACTATAAATGAACTTCTTCTGTTCTATTACTTCTCACCACTCCCATTTTCTATACTTTAATTCATACTTCCATATCATCAGTCAATATGCTTCATCCAGTTTTAATTCTGGATATATTCCTGACTTTTATATCGATCATTCTCCTTTTTCCAACTCCCACCAGAGGAATCTGCTTTCTTCTACTTCGCCCTTGGGGTTATAGTGTTTTTAATCCTCCCGTGTCTTTATGTTGCGATAAACATTGACATACACGGTTTGTAATTTATGTGTTGTTATCGGGCTTTATAATCTCTCTTATATTTCGAAGCCCTATGCTTTTGTTTTCTCTTCCCGACTTCAAGCCAAGCGAATAATGGTCCAGAATTCGTAGATATAGAATTTCGAATGATTATAATGTTCTAAGCAGGAAAGAACGTAATAGCACGATTTGATTTTTCAAATTACCAGAATCACTGAGAATAGAACTATCAAGAATATATTTTCTTGATATGTTCAGAGGTTAATTAGAATGAAAGAGTTGTGTAACATGGCATATGATGATGGTATGGTCTACTGTGAACCATCATCATGTTTCATTAGAAACTCAGCATGACTTACTGTAATATAATTACGTTGGCCAAGCGCATTATATTATACTAACTCATGCTTCAATTTACAACACTTCTCCAGAATTCATTCATAATTTAAAACTTGAATAGAGAAACTAAAACAGTTTTCTTTATGATGTAATATGGATAGCACGAAGAGGTATATAATTTCGGACAAGAATATTTATGAAAATATCTTCAGAAATATCGAAGATATTTATGATGATATTTTGGAATTTCTAAGTTCGAAAGTTGATGAAGAAAGATTTTTCGCAAGATTCTAACATGACTTCAAAGCAAGGTATTCGTTGAAGGTTTCATCGGATCCGAAATTACCTGGATTCTTTGTATATATGGTATGGTCCTTGTATTTTACCTTGGTCTCCTTCAAGGTTAGCTCAATCCATCTTTCAGTACCAAATTTTCTATCGAGCGTTCCTAACACTCCATTCTTTATCATTAATTTCTTGGCCATTTAGACCATCTATAATTTTGTTGTTTCCTTCTGCATTTAATGCTACCATATCTGAATCATCAGTTATCAATCTGAGGTGGTTTCAAAAGAATTGAGTTTTTAGATGATTAAACGCTGATGGTAATCGTCAAGAAACGAATGATTGTTTAGGGTCAAATTCTATGTCTTTTCTTTTAATGTCGGCGTAGCTCTTTTGTCGACTTTGGGCGGTTTTCAACCGTTGTTGAATTTGGATGATCTTCTCGATAGTTTCTTGTATTATCTCCGGACCCGTAATCTGTCTATCCCCCACTTCACTCCAACAAATCGGAGACCTGCACTTTCTACCATAAAGTGCTTCAAACGGCGCCATCTCAATGCTTGAATGGTAGCTGTTGTTGTAGGAAAATTCTGCGAACGGTAGATGTCGATCCCAACTGTTTTTGAAATCAATAACACATGCTCGTAGCATGTCTTCAAGCGTTTGTATCGTCCTTTCGCTCTGCCCATCAGTTTGTGGATGATAGGCAGTACTCATGTCTAGACGAGTTCCTAATGCTTGCTGTAATGTCTGCCAGAATCTTGAAATAAATCTGCCATCCTTATCAGAGATAATAGAAATTGGTATTCCATGTCTGGAGACGACTTCCTTCAAATACAGTCGTGCTAACTTCTCCATCTTGTCATCTTCTCTTATAGGCAGGAAGTGTGCTGATTTGGTGAGACGATCAACTATTACCCAAATAGTATCAAAACCACTTGCAATCCTTGGTAATTTAGTGATGAAATCCATGGTAATGTTTTCCCATTTCCATTCCGGGATTTCGGGTTGTTGAAGTAGACCTGATGGTTTCTGATGCTCAGCTTTGACCTTAGAACACGTCAAACATTCTCCTATGTATTTAGCAGCATCAGATTTCATACCCGTCCACCAAAAATGTTTCTTGAGATCCTTGTACATCTTTCCCATTCCAGGATGTATTGAGTATCTGGTTTTATGAGCTTCTCTAAGTACTATTTCTCTCATATCTCTAAATTTTGGTACACAAATCCTTTCAGCCCTATACCGGGTTCCGTCTTCCCGAATATTAAGATGCTTCTCCGATCCTTTGGGTATTTAATCCTTTAAATTTCCCTCTTTTAAAACTCCTTGTTGCGCCTCCTTTATTTGAGTAGTAAGGTTATTGTGAATCATTATATTCATAGATTTTACTCGAATGGGTTCTCTGTCCTTCCTGCTCAAGGCGTCGGCTACCACATTTGCCTTCCCCGGGTGGTAACGAATCTCAAAGTCATAATCACTCAACAATTCAATCCACCTACGCTGCCTCATATTCAGTTGTTTCTAATTAAATATGTGTTGAAGACTTTTGTGGTCGGTATATATAATACTTTTGACCCCATATAAATAGTGCCTCCAAGTCTTTAATGCAAAAACAACTGCGCCTAATTCCAAATCATGCGTCGTATAATTTTGTTCGTGAATCTTCAATTGTCTAGACGCATAAGCAATCACCTTAGTTCGTTGCATTAATACACAACCGAGACCTTTCTTTGATGCGTCACAATAAATCACAAAATCATCATTCCCTTCAGGCAATGACAATATAGGTGCCGTAGTTAGCTTTTTCTTCAATAACTGAAACGCTTTCTCTTGTTCATCCTTCCATTCAAATTTCTTCCCTTTATGCGTTAATGCAGTCAAGGATTTTGCTATTCTGGAAAAGTCTTGGATGAACCTTCTGTAGTAACCAGCTAGTCCTAAAAACTGGCGTATGTGTTTCGGAGTTTTCGGGGTTTCCCACTTTTCAACAGTTTCTATCTTTGCCAGATCCACCTTAATACCTTCTTTGTTCACTATGTGACCGAGGAATTGAACTTCTTCCAACCAAAATACACACTTTGAAAACTTAGCATACAATTCTTCCTTCCTCAATACTTCTAACACCTTTCTCAAATGTTCACCGTGTTCTTGGTCATTCTTTGAGTAAATAAGTATGTCATCAATGAAAATAATGACAAACTTGTCAAGATATGGTCCACACACTCGGTTCATAAGGTCCATGAACACAGCTGGTGCATTAGTTAAACCAAACGGCATGACCATAAACTCGTAATGACCGTAACGTGTTCTGAAAGCAGTCTTTGGAATATCATCTTCTTTCACCCGCATTTGATGATACCCGGAACATAAGTCAATCTTTGAATAAACAGACGAGCCTTGTAGTTGATCAAATAAGTCGTCGATTCTCGGTAGTGGATAACGGTTTTTGATGGTAAGTTTGTTCAACTCTCTGTAGTCAATACACAACCTAAATGTACCATCCTTCTTCTTGACAAACAAAACAGGAGCTCCCCATGGTGATGTGCTTGGTCGAATGAAACCACGTTCTAATAGTTCTTGCAGTTGGCTTTGCAGTTCTTTCATCTCGCTGGGTGCGAGTCTATAAGGAGCATGAGCTATTGGTGCAGCTCCTGGTACAAGATCTATTTGAAATTCAACAGATCGATGTGGAGGTAGTCCCGGTAATTCTTTCGGAAATACATCGGGAAATTCTTTTGTGACGGGAACATCATTGATGCTCTTTTCTTCAGTTTGTACTTTCTCGACGTATGCTAGAACAGCATAGCAACCTTTTCTTATTAGTTTTTGTGCCTTTAAATTACTAATAAGATGTAGCTTCGTGTTGCCCTTTTCTCCGTACACCATTAAGGGTTCTCCTTCTTCTCGTACAATGCGAATTGCATTTTTATAACATACGATCTCTGCTTTCACCTTCTTCAGCCAGTCCATACTAACTATTACATCAAAACTCCCTAACTCTACGGGTATCAAATCAATCTTAAATATTTCGCTAACCAGTTTAATTTCTCGATTCCGGCATATATAATCTGCTAAAATTAATTTATCGTTTGCTAATTCGAGTAAAAATTTACTATCCAACGGCGTCAATGGACAACTTAATTTAGCACAAAAATCTCTACTCATATAGCTTCTATCCGCACCCGAATCAAATAAAACGTAAGCAGATTTATTGTCAATAAAAAACGTACCCGTAACAAGCTCCGGGTCTTCCTGTGCCTCTGCCGCATTAATATTGAAAACTCTTCCACGGCCTTGTCCATTCGTGTTCTCCTGGTTCGGGCAATTTCTAATAATGTGGCCCGGTTTTCCACATTTATAACAAACTACATTGGCATAACTTGCTCCGACACTACTTGCTCCGCCATTACTCGTTCCGACACCATTTGTTCCTTTCGTTCTGTTAACCCCTGGTCCGTAGACCTCACACTTCGCCGCGCTATGACCATTTCTTTTACACTTGTTGCAAAATTTGGTGCAGAACCCCGAGTGATACTTTTCACACCTTTGGCATAGCTGCTTCTGATTGTTGTTGTTGTTGCGGTTATTATTGTTGTTGGGATGATTATTGTAGTTGCTGTTGTTGTTGTTGTTGTTGTTGTTGTTGTTGTTGTTGTTGTTGTTGTTGTTGTTGTTGTTGTTGTTGTAGTTGCGATTGATGTTGCGATTGTTGGGATAGTAGTTGCGATTATTGTTGTAATTGTTGTTGTTGTTGTATTGGTGATTCTTATCACCGTTTTTCTCCCACTTTCTTTTGACTTGCTTCACATTGGCCTCTTCAGCAGTCTGTTCTTTAATTCTTTTTTCAATCTGGTTCACTAGTTTGTGAGCCATTCTAAATGCCTGTTGTATGGAGGCGGGCTCGTGTGAACTTATAACTTCTTGGATTCTTTTCGGTAATCCTTTCACAAACGTGTCGATCTTCTCTTCCTCATCTTCGAACGCTCCTGGACACAATAGGCATAATTCTGTGAATCGTCTTTCGTACGTGGTAATATCAAATCCTTGGGTTCGTAACCCTCTAAGTTCTGTCTTGAGCTTATTGACCTCGGTTCTGGGACGGTACTTCTCGTTCATCAAGTGCTTGAATGCTGACCACGGTAGTGCGTAAGCATCATCTTGTCCCACTTGCTCTTGATAGGTATTCCACCATGTTAATGCAGTACCTGTGAAGGTATGCGTAGCGTACTTCACTTTGTCCTCTTCAGTACACTTACTTATGGCAAACACCGATTCGACCTTCTCGGTCCACCGTTTCAATCCGATTGGTCCTTCGGTTCCATCAAATTCCAAAGGTTTGCAGGCAGTGAATTCTTTGTAGGTGCATCCTACACGATTTCCTGTACTGCTAGATCCAAGGTTATTATTGGTATGTAGCGCAGCCTGTACTGTAGTTATGTTTGAAGCAAGAAAGGCACGAAATTCCTCTTCGCTCATATTCAAGGTGTGTCGAGTAGTCGGTGCCATTTCCTTCAAAATAGTCAAATGAAACGAGTTAATCATATAGAATATCAAGAGTAGTCAATAGTATTTCATAGCGTAATATGAACTTATTTATAAAAGCTCTTTCTTCATATTAGCGTTTTATACTCTTTAATTCGGGTAGTACCTACCGATTAAGTTCATACTTAGTAGCTAACATACCATTTCAACTACTACAATTCTATATGAAAAACTAATCACAAAAACAAAAAACAAAAATATATCATATTCAAGCCTTTATACAATAACTTGCAAACTTACAATACCGCTATTTTACATATGGCATGAAATATAGCACATAAGACTTTGATACAAAGTAGTTGCAAAGATAATTCTAGTTAATAAATAAGGCATTCAGCAAAGGCAATAAAGACACGTAATTCATACGTCCAGAAACAAGTCATGCATTCTGGTTTTACTAATACCACTTCCCATCCTTGGTTTTATGGAACATAACCGTTTTGACCGATAGTAAGACAATGTGTTGTAACGTCGTCAAAAAGATGAAGGTTACGTAATGACCAACAGTCTCGTAATAACCTAAAAACCTCATTTCTTACCCCAATTACCGACTCCGTCACTTGTGGGAACGTTTTGTTTAATAGTTGTAGCCCGATGTTCTTGTTCTCACTTTGGTGAGAAGCGAACATTACTAACCCGTAAGCATAACATGCTTCTTTATGTTGCATGTTAGCCGCTTTTTCTAAATCACGAAGTCCTATATTCGGATATATTGAGTCAAAATAATTTCTTAACCCGTTGCGTAAAATAGCATTTAGGTTCCCCGCAATATATGCGTCAAAGTAAACACATCGTAACTTATGGATTTCCCAATGTGATATCCCCCATCTTTCAAACGAAAGCCTTTTATAAATCAAGGCATTCTTGGAACGTTCTTCAAATGTCTTACAAACTGATCTCGCCTTAAATAGTTGTACCGAGGAATTCTGACCGACTCTAGACAAGATTTTATCAATCATGTCTCCGGGTAGGTCTCTTAAAATATTGGGTTGTCTATCCATTTTGTGTTTTTATACTGTAAAATAGACAAGAGTTAGATTCATAAAAAAAATACTTAATAATACAAGAAATTTTTACATATATCATAAAGCATAGGCACACTATATTACATATATTACACCACACGAATACAACTATCTTATTCCAACTCGCTCGTTTCTTCTTCTTCGGTTTTGGTTCATTTTGCCAAGTTTCTAGGGATATATGATGTTCCCCTAATACGAGCCGTCGTTTTCCACATTGGTTTAGAAAAACCTGGTGGTTTAGAGGTTCCCGGGTTATTGTCACAACTTAAGAAATACGGGTGTTGACGATACATATAAAGTTCATCGGGTTTGGAATCAAATTTCTCTATTTTTATGCCCTTTCCCTTATTGTTCTCTTTTGCCTTATTAAATTGTGTTGGGGTAATTTCTATAACATCATCGGAATCCTTGTCGGGATCCGATTCATCAGAGAATTGGTAATCCTCCCAATACTTTGTTTCCTTGGCGGAAACACCATTGACCATAATTAACTTTGGTCGGTTGGTTGAGGATTTTCTTCTACTTTGCCGTTTTATTATTTCCCCCACTGGTTCTATTTCTTCTTCCGATTCCGATTCTTCTTCCGGTTCTGATTCTTCTTCCGGTTCCGACTCTTCTTCCGGTTCCTCTTCGGGAACTTGTGAATCAGTCCACGAATCATTACAATTTACATTTGACTCTTCATTATTATTAGGTGAGTCAATGGGACTTGTTCTAGAGGTAGAAATCTATCACATAATATCAAATGCGTTAAGAGATTAATATATCACATAATATTCACATGTTAAAAATATATAGTTTCCAACAAAATTTGTTAAGCAATCATTTTTCAAGTAAACACGGTCGAAGTCCAGACTCACTAATGCATCCTAACAAACTCGATAAGACACACTAATGCAAAATTCTGGTTCTCTAAAACCAACGCTCGGATACCAACTGAAATGTCCCGTTCATATTGATTATAAACGTTCCATATTAATTGATTTCGTTGCGAGGTTTTGACCTCTATATGAGACGTTTTTCAAAGACTGCATTCATTTTTAAAACAACCATAACCTTTATTTTATCAATAAAGGTTTCAAAAGCATTACGTAGATTATCAAATAATGATAATCTAAAATATACTGTTTACACACGACCATTACATAATGGTTTACAATAGAAATATATTATATCGACATATGTTTCTTGAATGCAGTTTTTACATAATATCATACAAACATGGACTCCAAATCTTGTCCTTATTTTAGTATGCAACAGTGGAAGCTCTTAATATTCACCTGAGAATAAACATGCTTTAAACGTCAACAAAAATGTTGGTGAGTTATAGGTTTAACCTATATATATCAAATCGTAACAATAGACCACAAGATTTCATATTTCAATATACATCCCATACATAGAGATAAAAATCATTCATATGGTGAACACCTGGTAACCGACATTAACAAGATGCATATATAAGAATATCCCCATCATTCCCGGACACCCTTCAGATATGATATAAATTTCGAAGTACTAAAGCATCCGGTACTTTGGATGGGGTTTGTTAGGCCCAATAGATCTATCTTTAGGATTCGCGTCAATTAGGGTGTCTGTTCCCTAATTCTTAGATTACCAGACTTAATAAAAAGGGGCATATTCAATTTCGATAATTCAACCATAGAATGTAGTTTCACGTACTTGTGTCTATTTTGTAAATCATTTATAAAACCTGCATGTATTCTCATCCCAAAAATATTAGATTTTAAAAGTGGGACTATAACTCACTTTCACAGATTTTTACTTCGTCGGGAAGTAAGACTTGGCCACTGGTCAATTCACGAACCTATAAAAAATATGTACATATATATCAAAGTATATTCAAAATATATTTACAACACTTTTAATACATTTTGATGTTTTAAGTTTATTAAGTCAGCTGTCCTCGTTAGTAACCTACAACTAGTTGTCCAACGTTAGATGTACAGAAAAAAATTGGTATATATTATCTTGAATCAATCCACGACCCAGTGTATACATGTCTCAGGCTAGATCACAACTCAAAGTATATATATTTTTGGAATCAACCTCAACCCTGTATAGCTAACTCCCACATTACTGCATATAGAGTGTCTATGGTTGTTCTAAATAATATATACACATGGGTCGATATGATATGTCAAAACATTTGCATACGTGTCTATGGTATCTCAAGATTACATAATATATTAGAATACATGTATAATACAATATAAGTTAGCTAGAATATGTTTAATATAGATTTGTTACCAATTTTCACGTTGCTTCAATAAGAAAAATTATCCAATCTTGTTTTACACATAACTTCTTCATTTTAAATCTGTTTTGAGTGAATCAAATTACTATGGTTTCATATTGAACTCTATTTTATGAATCTAAACAGAAAAAGTATAGGTTTATAGTTGGAAATATAAGTTACAAGTCATTTTTGTAAGAGGTAGTCATTTCAGTCGATGACCATTTTGAAAAAACATACTTCCACTTTGAGTTTAACCATGATTTTTGGATATAGTTTCATGTTCATAAGAAAAATAATTTTCCCAGAAGAACAACTTTTAAATCAAAGTTTATCATAGTTTTTAACTAACTAACCCAAAACAGCCCGCGTTGTTACTACGACGGCGTAAATCCGGTTTTACGGTGTTTTTCGTGTTTTCAGGTTTTAAATCATTAAGTTAGCATATCATATAGATATAGAACATGTGTTTAGTTGATTTCAAAAGTCAATTTAGAAGGATTAACTTTTGTTTGCGAACAAGTTTAGAATTAACTAAACTATGTTCTAGTGATTACAAGTTTAAACCTTCGAATAAGATAGCTTTATATGTATGAATCGAATGATGTTATGAACATCATTACTACCTCAAGTTTTCTGGATAAAGCTACTAGAAATGATAAAAATGGATCTAGCTTCAAAGGATCCTTGGATGGCTTGAAAGTTCTTGAAGCAGAATCATGACACGAAAACAGTTCAAGTAAGATTTTCACTCGAAATAAGATTGTTATAGTTATAGAAATTGAATCAAAGTTTGAATATGAGTATTACCTTGTATTAGAAAGATATCTTACTGTAAATAAGAAAGATTTCTTGAGGTTGGATGATCACTCTACAAGATTGGAAGTAAGCTAGCAAACTTGGAAGTATTCTTGATTTTATGAAACTAGAACTTGTAGAATTTATGAAGAACACTTAGAACTTGAAGATAGAAATTGAGAGAGATCAATTAGATGAAGAAAATTGAAGAATGAAAGTGTTTTTAGGTGTTTTTGGTCGTTGGTGTATGGATTAGATATAAAGGATATGTAATTTTGTTTTCATGTAAATAAGTCATGAATGATTACTCATATTTTTGTAATTTTATGAGATATTTCATGCTAGTTGCCAAATGATGGTTCCTACATGTGTTAGGTAACTTACATGGGCTGCTAAGAGCTAATCATTGGAGTGTATATACCAATAGTACATACATCTAAAAGCTGTGTATTGTACGAGTACGAATACGGGTGCATACGAGTAGAATTGTTGATGAAACTGAACGAGGATGTATTTGTAAGCATTTTTGTTAAGTAGAAGTATTTTGATAAGTTTCTTGAAGTCTTTCAAAAGTGTATGAATACATATTAAAACACTACATGTATATACATTTTAACTGAGTCGTTAAGTCATCGTTAGTCGTTACATGTAAGTGTTGTTTTGAAACCTTTAGGTTAACGATCTTGTTAACCCAATGTTTATAATATCAAATGAGATTTTAAATTATTATATTATCATGATATTATGATGTACGAATATCTCTTAATATGATATATATACATTAAATGTCGTTACAACGATAATCGTTACATATATGTCTCGTTTCAAAATCATTAAGTTAGTAGTCTTGTTTTTACATATGTAGTTCATTATTAATATACTTAATGATATGTTTACTTATCATAATATCATGTTAACTATATATATAACCATATATATGTCATCATATAGTTTTTACAAGTTTTAACGTTCGTGAATCGCCGGTCAACTTGGGTGGTCAATTGTCTATATGAAACCTATTTCAATTAATCAAGTCTTAACAAGTTTGATTGCTTAACATGTTGGAAACATTTAATCATGTAAATATCAATTTCATTTAATATATAAAAACATGGAAAAGTTAGGGTCACTACATCAACATCACAATATGTACCTTGAACATCAACGTCATACGCATCGTAGTTACCAAGAAATACCAGCAACAATAACCGATGAAGTATTAACTTATTTCCCCTGAAGAAATTTTATGTATATTGTGATGACCCGGAAAATTCTGACCAAATTTAAACTTAATCTTGTATGATTAATGTTTTCGACACGATAAACAAAGTCTATGAAGTTAAATCTCAAAATTTTAAACTGTTCAATTAACCTTCGATTGTTCTCAACGAAATGCGAACAATTATATATAGATACATATACTATAACTTGAAAACGTAACAAAGTGTTGAGGATATGATACTGTGCATTAAACTTATTAGTTTGATTATCTGATTGATATATTTAACTACAGAGTTAAAAGATTATGCCAAACGATTCAAGTAAAAGATATTTACTGAGTCTCTTAAGAATTATGATATTATTACGTGTCTCTGTTGAGAGGTCCACGTTGATTTGAGAAATTATTCATTTTTAACGGTATTCGGAATAAATGGTGAATTATTTGTTTAAATAACGTAATTTGGACACATACAATAATAAGGAATATTAACTGTTAAGAATTAATTATATGAATAACTTGCGATACATATTTTAAAACGTGTTTATAAATATTGAGAATAGATATTAACTTGGTTATGAAACGTTTGATAAATACTATTATATTAATAAATAGCGAGACAATGATTTATAGAAGTAAATGACCAAAATACTCGAAAGTTTAAGATATACTTTGGGTGGTATAATTTAGGGATAATTTAAGGCTATATTTTGACAAAGGTACGTGTCCCAGAATGAAAATTACAAGTTTTCTCAGCGTACGAAGGGACACTCGAAAAACCGGAACCGGGACATAAGTCGCGTAACAACGTACAACTTATCGGAACAAAAATTACAAGTTAACTATGCATGTGAATTTAATATATGTAACAACCCAAACCAAAACCACGACAATTCCCGTTAAATTTCACAACTAAAAAAAAAAATTTCTGGTGCAGTTCATTTGCGCGGCGCGCCAGGTGGGTGCGCGGCGCGCCAAACCACCTGGACAGCCCGCTGTCCCCGGAAGTCAATTTAACGAAAATGTTTGACTAGTTCCCGACATTTTTAGCCAAAACGCTTTTAACCATAAATTCATATATATAAAACTAGCACGTTTAATTAATAAAATTAAGTTTACGAAGCGGGGCCCACATCGACCCAAATTACCCTTTAAGTATCAAAATACAATTTTTGACCATAAGACTCTTAATACGAAACAAGGCCGAGCATGGAGATTGGGGATACGCTACCCAATCCTAAACAATCCAAAAGCAAGCCTCTAAAGCAACTATGCAAGTCTTCTAGTCCCCGCGCTTACCCGAGCCAACGTCCGCATGCAATCTATAAAAAGAGTCAACAACGAGAGGGTAAGCTAACGCTTAGTGAATGATAATATACTACATACATATATATGCATAAAATGGACACGCCACATAAATAAACAAATACCGCATACCGGAGTGTCCAAGCCTAAAGGCAAGCTAATCTAAGTATACCGTACGATCACTAAGCAACAAGCTAATAATACCATCAATAAGGTAAGTTCACCAACGTCAATGTGAACAACGCCAATAACTATCCCCGGAGGGTTAACTACATCACGACAACACAACATTAATCACGAATTAGCAATTCGACAATCATGCAACATATCGTGCATATACCAATAACCGCAAGTCCACAATAGCTAGCAATACCAAAAGCATATAGTTCATAATTAAATATGCCAATACATAACTCATACAACCATGGTTAACCAATTCGAACAAGGGAAACGGTACATACAAGACCGTTGGAGTTCATAACATCCGTTAGTGCTACTTAATCAACGCGTAGTCACTAATCCCCCGGGTGATGTCTTAAACAACGCGACTCACTCACCCTTTCCAATGTGGCGTCTTAAACAACGCGACGATTCCACATGCCATTCAATACGATGGATGGTGTCTTAAACAACGCGACATCCCCTCCATTACATTGTGGTGTCTTAAACAACGCGACATCCACTTCTTTACCATGTGGTGTCTTAAACAACGCGACAATGCCACATTCATACGACACAAATAAATACATTATATACACATACGCATAATTATTCCACTCACAACCACGTGTGATAACGTACACCCAAAATGTGTACTTTGCCAAAGGTAGTCAACCAAAACGCACAACCGTGCCAATTGGACCTAGGCACAAGTCCATCAAATCCACCTACATGTGAAGTGAGCTCTATAGATGAGAATCACTTCACCCGATCCGCACCCATCCTACACATACATATGCATATAGGATATTAACACTCACCTTGAAGTCTTGATGAAAGCTTCCAAATAATCTGCAACTCGCCAATGGAAAATACCTATTCCATTATCATAATTACAACAATACACTTAGAATGGATTCACAAATCAACCCAAATTGACACTTAGTGCAAATTTGACCCAAATGCACTTCCAAGTACAAAACGCGCCCAAAATTAACCAATAATCACTAACACAAGTGAGAATGGTCTTAATATGCCAATTAAACCCGATCATAGGTGTTAAACACCTATCTTGCCCAAAATGACACTTAAACCCTAGTTTGACCCATAAGAAGTCAATATCACGCTATTAGCAAGTTTTGACACCAAAACATATTTAACTCGGTTTAACACTTCAACTTAATCCATTTTAAGTTTATAAACTTTGTTAAATCGCCAATTGGGTCATAATCACCACCAAACCCTAATTTGACCCAAAGTCAAAGTTAGTCAACCAAATAACCCTAAATAGGTTTCAATACTTCCACAATCACTAAACCTAGTGATTAAACCCAATTTCAAGTTCTAAACATAACCAATTTGTTCACCAAACCGAAATCCACCAACAATAACAATAAACCCGATTACTAGCATCACTAAAGTCACTTCATGAGTCTAAATGGGTTTATCAACAAATCAAGTTCAAACCCTAACTTTGAATAGCAAAATCAACAATGAAATTCGGAGTTAGAACTTACCAATACCGCCAAAATGATGCCGTTGACGAGTGGAACAACTTTAATACCCGAGGTTTGACCCGAAACACCCTTCTTCTTCTCCAATTGGAGCTCTCTCTCTCTAAAACTCTCCTCTCACTCTAGGGTTTGAAGAGTGTGTTTGTGGTGGGTGAGAATGTGATCCAAACTGATCAAAGGATCAGTTTTGATGACCCTAAACCGTCCCCAAGTGAAAAGACCAAAGTACCCTTCATTTAAAGCCTTCAAAAAGGCTGAAAATTGCTTCTGACCCATTCGGCGCGCCGCGCCACGTTGTGGAGCGCCGCTCCACTCTGCAGGTCAGATTTCAGAAACTTGTTTTGGCCATAACTTCTTGACCGTAGCTCCGTTTTCGATGAATCAAATATCGTTGGAAACGTAATAAGATTTTCTTTCCAATGGTAAGGCTTTGAAACATTAACACCAACTTTATTTGGGGTTGAAAGGATACGTACACTCCTCGTCACTTCAGACAATGTCCAGTTTCCTCCAACGTTCGAGCAAGCAACACGTACATGCTTCGTACACTTCATACATGCATAGTACACCATAAATACATTATCTACAATAAATATTTGGGTCTTACAACTCTCCCCCACTTAAACTCGATCACGTCCTCGTGATCTTCTCCACTTAAACAATCCGGACCTGCTTAACGATCCTCACTCAAGTCCCAATACGAACTTTCCTAGACCATTCTTCCCAATGGATCACTTTCAACAACTAAAGTCGTCAACCGTGATTTATCAAAACCACAATCCGAGCACTGAAACCTGCTCAATTTCCCATATCGGGAAAAACTCGATCCATCTCGTACCGAGATATCAATTCCTTAGCGTACCTTTACCAAGGACAACGCTAAAAGCAACCAAGTCTCAACTTAAAGTCAACAATCCGAAACGATGAAGACCGAACCAAACAAATCCTTACGGATAACATTAATCACCAACATCCCTTGTAGTGCGCAATGCGACCTATACGCAACTACCATAGCATCAAAATCCAACGGCTAAAACCATAAGCGCCCAAAACGACTATGGCAACGCTAAACCTAAGGTGTAGAAAATCGACTATTGTCACACCCGTAACAACATGTGAGCGAAACACGGCTATCGCATCCCTAATCACACAACATGGTCCTCACGATCCCACCATAGGAGTATAAAACAACTGATAGATCACTCAACACCGGATGAAGTCAGCGGACCCGAAAGTCATGCTTCACCGATATAACAATACCTCATGATGAAGTCAGCGGACCCCGTAAGTCATGCTTCACCACTATAACAATACCTCACACAACGAATAGTGCAACATCGCGCTCCGCTACACTATAGTGAACCCTAACGGATACCGCTAACCGTCTACACTATCGAGCAAGAACCATCTATATCAAACATAAGCACAAAACAATATTTCTCTAGAAGAGAATCCGATACGCACATCCCTTAACCGAGGGATTTCACCTTGCTCGCCAAAACACGTCCATTATCTCTCGACGAGATTCACCAAACTTACCACCTCGGTGGTAATTTACAAATCCAATATCATAAGTACCAATGAGCCAAAAATTGTACTCTACCACCAATTGACCAAAACTAGGTCTCGACCAAATTTCCGGATCTAACAAAAGCATCATCCGAAATCTCACACTAAAACCTCCTCGTGCGGGAGTGCCACTCCCTCACTTGGAACTACGTTCCATATCCACAACTCGTACAACCGTACAATGCTACCAAAGGTAGACTTTACAAACAATTGGGTACACACGACCCATCACCACATCTCGCTCTAACCTCGAGTTCACGAAGGATTTTAACCAATCCTTATACACTTTGAACGAAAGCGTACCGCAACACAATCGGATTCGAACACCACGCTAGTAGGTATAAAAGAGGCACCTAATGTTGCATCATGTAGACTCCATTACCAACACACATCGAGATTAAAAACACTCGATCTCAAGGGTTCCAACCACCCGACGAAACTCATGGTTCATCACTTCAACATAAATGCGAACACGCGCTTAACAATCGAACACCAAAACCATTTCCGTGGCTTGGTAGAAACATTTCTCAAATATCAAGGAATGCTTGGTTGCACCAAGTCTTACGCCATTCGTCCGACAATCAAACGTCACCATAGGGTACTTCCATTAGGAATGTCACCCATAACAACAATATGCACAACACAAGGCATTAACAACTCAAACTCAAACAGCATCGAACATTCCCAAGACTTGTGACCCCTCATGCCACCATTGTAACATCTAGACGCGCTAGAATTCGATATACTCGTCTGCGTACCACCCGTGCTCACACTCGGACCCTTAGTCCTCTTACTCGGAGCACCATAAGAAACAACCCTTCTATCCCTTGAAGGCTCACCCTTCTTCGATCGTGTATGCGACTCGAAACCCCTAGCCAAGTCGAATAATTCCGAAAACGATTTCGCTTGACCACGTCTAATTTTTCTTTTCAAGTCGTCATTCAAAGTCCGATAGAAATCCCCCATTAATAAACGATCACTTCCCAAATACTCCGGACAAAAACGAGCCTTCGCCATAAAGGTCGTCTTGAGAGTATTTAAATCCATAGATCCTTGTCGCAAATTTCGCAACTCATTACGCAATTCCCACAAATCGGCCGGAGTCCGGAATTCCTCGAAGAATTCCTCCTTAAATTCGTCCCACGATAAGGCCATAAACGTTTCACCACCGACAAGATCAATCTTACCATCCAACCAATCCCTTGCCCTACCCCGCAACAAACTAGTTGCGAGCCTCGTCTTCTTCTCGGGAGGGCAATCAATAGTACGGAAACACCCTTCGACGTCCGAAATCCAAGTTGTGCTCACCAAAGGATCCGACTTTCCGTCATACATCGGGGATTTAGTCCTCATGAAGCTCTTAAGATAACGCTCCATTTCACTACTACTTTGAAGTTCGGAATACCTCCTTTCCATTCTTTCTTCCAACGCACCCATTTGCTCCGCAACGGCGGCCGCAACTCTAGCGTTAAACTCCGCGTCATTCGCCTCGGTCTCGTTTCGCGTCGTCATTCAAAAGAATGCAAAACGATTAGTCCACGAACGTATAAAACCGCACGCACAACACCGTCCCATCTTGCTAAACACTCGTCGTACATCACTTGTTAGACACGATTTGTACCCGTAATAAGGTTTGCAAGTTCTTATTACGCACACACGCCGCATCGACTCGTTAGTACAATGACCGCCTCGCTCGATGATAAGAACAAACACAACCAAAATTCTACGCGATACAAACACACGCGAGAATTATTACCACAACACCAAAGCATATTAATAATATCCGCATTACTAATATATACGTTAGTCGACCTATAAACAAGGCACTAACTAAACCCATTCCGACCCGAAATCCTACAAGTCCCGCAACAATTTAAGCACACACAAAAGTCTAAGTCTAGGCACCTATCTCAAGTCACCTAAATCCCTTAGACCATGCTCTGATACCACTTGTAACAACCCAAACCAAAACCACGACAATTCCCGTTAAATTTCACAACTAAAAAAAAAAATTTCTGGTGCAGTTCATTTGCGCGGCGCGCCAGGTGGGTGCGCGGCGCGCCAAACCACCTGGACAGCCCGCTGTCCCCGGAAGTCAATTTAACGAAAATGTTTGACTAGTTCCCGACATTTTTAGCCAAAACGCTTTTAACCATAAATTCATATATATAAAACTAGCACGTTTAATTAATAAAATTAAGTTTACGAAGCGGGGCCCACATCGACCCAAATTACCCTTTAAGTATCAAAATACAATTTTTGACCATAAGACTCTTAATACGAAACAAGGCCGAGCATGGAGATTGGGGATACGCTACCCAATCCTAAACAATCCAAAAGCAAGCCTCTAAAGCAACTATGCAAGTCTTCTAGTCCCCGCGCTTACCCGAGCCAACGTCCGCATGCAATCTATAAAAAGAGTCAACAACGAGAGGGTAAGCTAACGCTTAGTGAATGATAATATACTACATACATATATATGCATAAAATGGACACGCCACATAAATAAACAAATACCGCATACCGGAGTGTCCAAGCCTAAAGGCAAGCTAATCTAAGTATACCGTACGATCACTAAGCAACAAGCTAATAATACCATCAATAAGGTAAGTTCACCAACGTCAATGTGAACAACGCCAATAACTATCCCCGGAGGGTTAACTACATCACGACAACACAACATTAATCACGAATTAGCAATTCGACAATCATGCAACATATCGTGCATATACCAATAACCGCAAGTCCACAATAGCTAGCAATACCAAAAGCATATAGTTCATAATTAAATATGCCAATACATAACTCATACAACCATGGTTAACCAATTCGAACAAGGGAAACGGTACATACAAGACCGTTGGAGTTCATAACATCCGTTAGTGCTACTTAATCAACGCGTAGTCACTAATCCCCCGGGTGATGTCTTAAACAACGCGACTCACTCACCCTTTCCAATGTGGCGTCTTAAACAACGCGACGATTCCACATGCCATTCAATACGATGGATGGTGTCTTAAACAACGCGACATCCCCTCCATTACATTGTGGTGTCTTAAACAACGCGACATCCACTTCTTTACCATGTGGTGTCTTAAACAACGCGACAATGCCACATTCATACGACACAAATAAATACATTATATACACATACGCATAATTATTCCACTCACAACCACGTGTGATAACGTACACCCAAAATGTGTACTTTGCCAAAGGTAGTCAACCAAAACGCACAACCGTGCCAATTGGACCTAGGCACAAGTCCATCAAATCCACCTACATGTGAAGTGAGCTCTATAGATGAGAATCACTTCACCCGATCCGCACCCATCCTACACATACATATGCATATAGGATATTAACACTCACCTTGAAGTCTTGATGAAAGCTTCCAAATAATCTGCAACTCGCCAATGGAAAATACCTATTCCATTATCATAATTACAACAATACACTTAGAATGGATTCACAAATCAACCCAAATTGACACTTAGTGCAAATTTGACCCAAATGCACTTCCAAGTACAAAACGCGCCCAAAATTAACCAATAATCACTAACACAAGTGAGAATGGTCTTAATATGCCAATTAAACCCGATCATAGGTGTTAAACACCTATCTTGCCCAAAATGACACTTAAACCCTAGTTTGACCCATAAGAAGTCAATATCACGCTATTAGCAAGTTTTGACACCAAAACATATTTAACTCGGTTTAACACTTCAACTTAATCCATTTTAAGTTTATAAACTTTGTTAAATCGCCAATTGGGTCATAATCACCACCAAACCCTAATTTGACCCAAAGTCAAAGTTAGTCAACCAAATAACCCTAAATAGGTTTCAATACTTCCACAATCACTAAACCTAGTGATTAAACCCAATTTCAAGTTCTAAACATAACCAATTTGTTCACCAAACCGAAATCCACCAACAATAACAATAAACCCGATTACTAGCATCACTAAAGTCACTTCATGAGTCTAAATGGGTTTATCAACAAATCAAGTTCAAACCCTAACTTTGAATAGCAAAATCAACAATGAAATTCGGAGTTAGAACTTACCAATACCGCCAAAATGATGCCGTTGACGAGTGGAACAACTTTAATACCCGAGGTTTGACCCGAAACACCCTTCTTCTTCTCCAATTGGAGCTCTCTCTCTCTAAAACTCTCCTCTCACTCTAGGGTTTGAAGAGTGTGTTTGTGGTGGGTGAGAATGTGATCCAAACTGATCAAAGGATCAGTTTTGATGACCCTAAACCGTCCCCAAGTGAAAAGACCAAAGTACCCTTCATTTAAAGCCTTCAAAAAGGCTGAAAATTGCTTCTGACCCATTCGGCGCGCCGCGCCACATTGTGGAGCGCCGCTCCACTCTGCAGGTCAGATTTCAGAAACTTGTTTTGGCCATAACTTCTTGACCGTAGCTCCGTTTTCGATGAATCAAATATCGTTGGAAACGTAATAAGATTTTCTTTCCAATGGTAAGGCTTTGAAACATTAACACCAACTTTATTTGGGGTTGAAAGGATACGTACACTCCTCGTCACTTCAGACAATGTCCAGTTTCCTCCAACGTTCGAGCAAGCAACACGTACATGCTTCGTACACTTCATACATGCATAGTACACCATAAATACATTATCTACAATAAATATTTGGGTCTTACAATATAATATATAATTAATTATATAAATTAAATATATTATATATATTATTAATTATTATGTCGACAAACAAAAATACAAAAAAATGTGAGCTGGATTTTGGGGCCATGCGATCGCATGGAAAATAGGCATAAAACCCATGCGATCGCATGGGGTCAGATTTCAGGAAAGGTCTATAAATTGAATTCATTTTTGCTCAGTTTACACACACTTATTACTCCGTATTTATTTTATTTAAATTATTATTATTATTATTATTATTATTATTATTATTATATTATTAAATTATTATTAATCTTAATATTTTTAGTAATATTATACATAAAATATTACGACGAGGTTATGAGCATGTCACTTTTAAAAATGAGTTTTACGAGCGGGATAGAGCTAAGGAAATTATGGGTTATTGCCAAGGAGGTTATGGGTAATGTTCGGGGATATATTTATGAATCAAACCTAGTGTTTATCATCTCCGTTACGTCTACGTACTTTTCTACAATATTGAATCTCAATATTAATATGTAAGTACTTATATTTTATCTATTATATATTAATAGTGTATCCATGTCTAGTACTCAAGTATATATATTTATACATGCTTGTATGCTAAATTTCGTCGTTAAACAGTTTATAATGAATCTTTATATAAGGCAAGTCTCATTTTATTAAACTATTGTCAAAATTGACTTTTTGAAACGACTTTGGATAACTTTTGTATGTCGATCTCGAGCATTAGGATTGTGATACACTATGACCTGACCTAGCTTGATAGACATTTATTGACCAACATATGTTCTCTAGGTTGAGATCTACGATTCTTTGATATACCGAGTTTCGGTCACATTACGATGAACAACTGTATGTGCTGCTAAGGTGAGTTTCATTTGCTCCCTTTTTAATTACTTTTGCAATCTATATTTTTGGGCTGAGAATACATGCACTTTATTTTAAACACAATGGATACAAGTACATACTAAATTCTACACTGAGTTTGAACCGAAAATCCCTTAGCTTTGGTAACTAGTAACTGCCAGTTATAAGAACTGGTGGGCGCGAGTAGTAGTATATGGATCCATAGGGCTTGATATCCCCGTCCGAGCTAGAGCACTAGCCTTTTAACGGACGTATGCTATTTGAGAAGCGTACATGTTGGTTTGCATGTATTATTAAGATGATTATGCAAAGGGTACAAATTATATACACGTTAAGTTTAGTTACCAGGGTGCTCAATTTCGTAGAATATTTTGATAAACGTTTCTGGATGAAACAACTGAAATCTTGTGATCCATCTTTATATACAGATTATGCGAAACATACAAACTATGAACTCACCAACCTTTGTGTTGACACTTGTTAGCATGTTTATTCTCAGGTTCCCTAGAAGTCTTCCGCTGTTTGCTTATATGATAGACAAGCTATGTGCATGGAGTCTTATATGACATATTTTTCAAGAAAACGTTGCATTCACCAATTCATCATCATGTACCTTATTTTGACTGCATTGTCAACGGAAGTGCTATTGTAAACTATTATATACGGTGATTGTCTATATGTAGAAATCATCAGATGTCGAAAACCTTTGATTTAAATATTCATTTATGGTGTGCCTTTTCAAAAGAATGCAATGTTTACAAAACGTATCATATAGAGGTCAAATACCTTGCAATGAAATCAATGAATGACGTATTCGTCCATATGAATTTGGAGCGATCGTCACAGTTGGTATCAGAGCGTTGGTCCTAGCGAACCAGGTCTTGCATGAATGTGTCTAACTGATAGTTGTTAAGATGCATTAGTAAGTCTGGACTTCAACCGTGTCTGCATGTTAAAAGTTTTGCTTATCATTTCTTATCGAAAATTACATGCTTATCATTCTTAAGTCTAAACACGTTTTCCTGCATTTATTGCATAAATAGTGTATAGACAAAAATTCATATCTTAGCGTATCTGTTACTGTAAACTTTTCCTGATATCTTCCGAAAATTTCTCCGTGATTTATGGAATTTGGTATTATATATACATATGTAAATTATGTATTGAAGAATACCAAACTAAATTCTATAATCTAATTCATATCAAAAATCATCTCCCTAATTATACAAGATGGATCCCGTATCTAGTTCAAACTCTGACAGCTATTCCGATATGGATATTCACCTGAATTCCGAAGACAGTGTAACCGGAATGGATCAACCAATTAGCCATCAGCTATTCTGGATGAATTGGAAATGGGTTCGTAGCCTACTTAATTATTGGAGACAATAAGAAGGCGATCCCTTTCACCCACCACATTGCCCTCTTGGCAAAGAACCTGAAGCACTTACCGGCGAACCTGTTCGAGACACCATTTTCTCTCTCATTTCTAGAGTATCTCGTCATGATAATATACTATCTCAAATTCTGGATCTTATTCATCCGCTCGTCCGAACCGCCAATTATCCCGGTGTAGTAGAAGAATTCAACGAGCTTCGTGCTCGGGTAGTGGCTTTGGAGAATATGGTGCAAAGGTTACAAACATCAGCAGCATCACCAGCATCAACAGTACCATCGACAACAACAACAACAGTACCATTACCACCACCAACAACATCCGTATCGCAAACCTCAACTTCACAATCTGTTCCACGAGCATCAACGTCATACGCACCGTAGTTACCAAGAAATACCAACAACAATAACCGATGAAGTATTAACTCATTTCCCCTGAAGAAATTTTATGTATATTTAATATATATGAATTTTAAAATCAAAATAAATATTTTTGTACTAAGCTATTACGTGTGAATTTTAACTGGTAGGTACTACTCGGTTAGTTCATATTACTAATATGCAATGATGTACATCCTTCGTTAACGGCTTAATCATCGATAACTACAATCTCTGTTTCAATTCAATGAATTTCATTTCATAATAAACCAAGTGTATTATTCAATAACATGGTTGATTTTACACTTTCATCTTCGATGCACTCGAAACTTTCTAGAAAACATTATTTGCACCTTGCGAAGTTTGCAAGAATTCCACAAATATCAACACCCTTCACCAAGGAATATCAATATGAATAAATAATGAAGTATTGATTTCATTAGTGAAATACTCCGCGAAGATTATGTAATCTCTAATGTTTTAGAGATTATTCATTTCTAATTCAAGTTAAAAATCAAATGAGCTTAATATGATATTAACTCATTAAATCTGTATTACATCTGAAGAAGTATACATACATATATTTTCATAAAGACTGCAATGAAAATTCTTTTGTACAAAATATTAATTGTGAAATCTTTAACGGGTAGGTAATACTCGGGAATATATAAGTTCACAATTAATATGTTACACTGTACATTCTTCAACTTTGATTCAAAAATTATTAACTATGCTCACAGCGATATACAATCGTTTCCATACAAATTCAATTACATATTCTGATATTGACAGAGTAGAATCCAAGTCAAGATTTAACAAGTGACATCATTCTTAGATCTCTACATCTTTAAAAGCTATAATTTGACTTCAAAACGGTGAAAGATCCTTTAGCATTGTTATTACCGAAAATAATCTTGCAATTTCTTTTCAAAGTATCCAGTTTTATCACACTTCCAACCAGTCAACTTCAACTTTTCAGATTAAGCCTTATTGTAACCTTGATATATACGTTTTATTACTGGGGAACCTTTCATGTTCCGCCACATTAGCAGTAAATTTACCAAACAACTTTATTAATCCTTGACCTTTCGAAAAATTCTTATACTCATTGAAACCCTATCATGTACTCATCCACATCTTGTAACAATAATTTCCATACCAATCACCGGGAATTAGCAATCAGTATTTTGAATCTCGCAGCATTTTCTATGACAACAGTTATATATATATATAACATCTATCTTCTAGACTTACATACTTCGAATGTGAAGTTTCTAAAAAACACCCCAAACTACGAAACTAGTTCTATGAATTTTGGAAAAATGCTGATGAAGCAGCAAAAACTATAAACGACTTTAACAGTCGAAAGTTTGATGATAAAGAGTAGCGTATTGGAAAAGCACAGAAAAAGAGAAGGTTTGAAACTGGAAAACGGGTTGAGCAAAGTATGAAGGAAGCTGTAGACAAATCACAAGGACGAAATCTACCTTCAAAGAATCCAAATAATTCAGTGTCTGCTGAAACCATTAGTAAGAATCTTACTTCTTATTCTAAACCTTCACAGACAGATTTTCCGCATCATCCTCTGATATTAGAAATTCTAAGATATCATCGTATCTTCCATTATAAATATCCTCCATATTTCTGAAGATATTTTCATAACTATTCTTATCTGAAATCTCGGAGGTCCCTAGGAAGCAGCCTCTCTGCTCTACAGAATAGGGAGGGACGACTTCCTCTACCTGGGGACCGATAGGTATCCGTGGGTGGAGGAATGACTTCCCTTTTACTTTAGGGTAGAGGAAAGGACTGTCTACATCTAACCTCCCCCATACTCCACTCTAGTGGAATTGGGTATTGTTGTTGTTGTGTATTCTTATCTGAAATCATTTATCTCTTCACGCTATCTGTGTTACATCATAAAAGAAACTATTTTAGTTTCTAATTTCTGAAAATTTTGAAAAATGGATGTTTTTGAAGTAGTGTTGGGAATTGAAGCATGAGTTAGTATAATATAATGACACTTGATCAACGTGATTATATTACAGTAACTCATGCTGAGTTTCTAATGGAATGTGATAAAGGTTCACAGATCATACCCTCATCATGAACCATGTTACATAACTCTTTCATTCTATATAATCTCTAAAAATATCAAGAAAATATTTTTCTTGATGATTCGGTCTTTTCTAGATATTATGGTAATTTGACAAATCAAATCTTGTTATTACCTTTCCTTTCTACTTTGTATATTATGATCATTCGAAACTCCATACCTACGAATTCTGGACCATTATTCGCTTGACTTGAAGTCGGGAAGAGAAAACGAAAACATGAAGCTCCGAAATATAAAGGAGAATATAGGCCCGATAACAACCCCGAAATTTACAAACCGTGTATATCAATACGTATTGCAACGTAAAGACACGGGAAAATTAATAACACTATAACCCCAGGATAAAAGTAAAAGTAAATAAAATCCTCCAGTGGTAAATGAAAGAGAAGAATGACAGATATGAAGGGTAGGAGTATATCAAGAATCAGAACTGGATGAAGCATTTCACAATCTTTTGGAAGTATGAAATGAGGAAGAATATGTGGGAGTGGTGAAAATAATGAAACGGAAGTGGGCAATTTATAGCAAAATATCAGACATAACAATCGAGGCAGATTACGCAATTAATCAAAGGAAATCTTAATTTCCTTAATTCCCGAAGAATCAAATCTTATTTAGATTATGAAGATTTTCTATTCCTTAAATTCCGGAAATCAATCGTTACTACGTCAAGAGATAAGACACATCTCTATTCTCCATTTCACTTTATTACGACGGCTTCTCTCATACGCTTCAAGTAATTGGATTGTTTTATCCATATTATTCAACGGTGATAAAACTTTATTTATCGACTCATATTCGTCATAAAAACATTTTTATTGTTAGCCATGACAACCTCACTCAAATTTCGGGACGAAATTTCTTTAACGGGTAGGTACTCTGATGATCCGGAAAATTCTGACCAAATTTAAACTTAATCTTGTATGATTAATGTTTTCGACACGATAAACAAAGTCTATGAAGTTAAATCTCAAAATTTTAAACTGTTCAATTAACCTTCGATTGTTCTCAACGAAACGCGAACAATTATATATAGATACATATACTATAACATGAAAACGTAACAAAGTGTTGAGGATATGAAACTGTGCATTAAACTTATTGGTTTGATTATCTGATTGATATATTTAACTACAGAGTTAAAAGATTATGCCAAACGATTCAAGTAAAAGATATTTACTGAGTCTCTTAAGAATTATGATATTATTACGTGTCTCTGTTGAGAGGTCCACGTTGATTTGAGAAATTAATCATTTTTAACGGTATTCGGAATAAATGGTGAATTATTTGTTTAAATAACGTAATTTGGACACATACAATAATAAGGAATATTAACTGTTAAGAATTAATTATATGAATAACTTGCGATACATATTTTAAAACGTGTTTATAAATATTGAGAATAGATATTAACTTGGTTATGAAACGTTTGATAAATACTATTATATTAATAAATAGCGAGACAATGATTTATAGAAGTAAATGACCAAAATACTCGAAAGTTTAAGATATACTTTGGGTGGTATAATTTAGGGATAATTTAAGGCTATATTTTGACAAAGGTACGTGTCCCAGAATGAAAATTACAAGTTTTCTCAGCGTACGAAGGGACACTCGAAAAACCGGAACCGGGACATAAGTCGCGTAACAACGTACGACTTATCGGAATAAAAATTACAAGTTAACTATGCATGTGAATTTAATATAATATATAATTAATTATATAAATTAAATATATTATATATATTATTAATTATTATGTCGACAAACAAAAATACAAAAAATGTGAGCTGGATTTTGGGGCCATGCGATCGCATGGAAAATAGGCATAAAACCCATGCGATCGCATGGGGTCAGATTTCAGGAAAGGTCTATAAATTGAATTCATTTTTGCTCAGTTTACACACACTTATTACTCCGTATTTATTTTATTTAAAAAATTATTATTATTATTATTATTATTATTATTATTATTATTATTATTATTATTATTATTATTATTATTATATTATTATTAAATTATTATTAATCTTAATATTTTTAGGAATATTATACATAAAATATTACGACGAGGTTATGAGCATGTCACTTTTAAAAATGAGTTTTACGAGCGGGATAGAGCTAAGGAAATTATAGGTTATTGCCAAGGAGGTTATGGGTAATGTTCGGGGATATATTTATGAATCAAACCTAGTGTTTATCATCTCCGTTACGTCTACGTACTTTCCTACAATATTGAATCTCAATATTAATACGTAAGTACTTATATTTTATCTATTATATATTAATAGTATATCCATGTCTAGTACTCGAGTATATATATTTATACATGCTTGTATGCTAAATTTCGTCGTTAAACAGTTTATAATGAATCTTTATATAAGGCAAGTCTCATTTTATTAAACTATTGTCAAAATTGACTTTTTGAAACGACTTTGGATAACTTTTGTATGTCGATCTCGAGCATTAGGATTGTGATACACTATGACCTGACCTAGCTTGATAGACATTTATTGACCAACATATGTTCTCTAGGTTGAGATCTACGATTCTTTGATATACCGAATTTCGGTCACATTACGATGAACAACTGTATGTGCTGCTAAGGTGAGTTTCATTTGCTCCCTTTTTAATTACTTTTGCAATCTATATTTTTAGGCTGAGAATACATGCACTTTATTTTAAACACAATGGATACAAGTACATACTAAATTCTACACTGAGTTTGAACCGAAAATCCCTTAGCTTTGGTAACTAGTAACTGCCAGTTATAAGAACTGGTGGGTGCGAGTAGTAGTATATGGATCCATAGGGCTTGATATCCCAGTCCGAGCTAGAGCACTAGCCTTTTAACGGACGTATGCTATTTGAGAAGCGTACACGTTGGTTTGCGTGTATTATTAAGATGATTATACAAAGGGTACAAATTATATATATGTTAAGTTTAGTTACCAGGGTGCTCAATTTCGTAGAATATTTTGATAAACGTTTCTGGATGAAACAACTGAAATCTTGTGATCCATCTTTATATACAGATTATGCGAAACATACAAACTATGAACTCACCAACCTTTGTGTTGACACTTGTTAGCATGTTTATTCTCAGGTTCCCTAGAAGTCTTCCGCTGTTTGCTTATATGATAGACAAGCTATGTGCATGGAGTCTTATATGACATATTTTTCAAGAAAACGTTGCATTCACCAATTCATCATCATGTACCTTATTTTGACTGCATTGTCAACGGAAGTACTATTGTAAACTATTATATACGGTGATTGTCTATATGTAGAAATCATCAGATGTCGAAAACCTTTGATTTAAATATTCATTTATGGTGTGCCTTTTCAAAAGAATGCAATGTTTACAAAATGTATCATATAGAGGTCAAATACCTCGCAATGAAATCAATGAATGACGTGTTCGTCCATATGGATTTGGAGCGATCGTCACATATATTTAATATATATGAATTTTGAAATCAAAATAAATCTTTTCGTACTAAGCTATTACGTGTGAATCTTAACTGGTAGGTACTACTCGGTTAGTTCATATTACTAATATGCAATGATGTACATCCTTCCTTAACAACTTAACCATTGTTAACTACAATCTCTATTTCAACTTAATGAATTCCATTTCATAATAAACTAAGTGTATTATTCAATTACATAATTGATTTTACATTTTCATTTTCGATGCACTCGAAACTTTCCAGAAAACATCATCTGTGCCTTGTAAGGTTCACAAAGATTCCACAAGCATCAACATCCTTCACCGAGAAATAAGAATAAATAATGAAGTATCAATTACATTAGCGAAATACTCCGCAAAGATTATGTAATCTTTAATGTTTTAGAGATTAATCATTTCTAAGTCAAGTCGAAAATCAAATGAGCTTAATATGATATTAACTCATTAAATCTGTATTAGATTTGAAAAAAATATACATACATATATTTTCATAAAGACGGTAATAAAAATTCTTTTGTACAAAGTATTAATTGTGAAATCTTTAACGGGTAGGTACTACTCGAGAAATATTTAAGTTCACAATTAATATGTTACACTGTACATTCTTCAATTTTGATTCAAAAATCATTAACTATACTCACTATCTTCACAATGATACACAATTATTTCATACAAATTCAATCACATATTCTGATATCGACGGATCAGAATCCAAGCCATAACTCTGAACCGGTGACATCATTCTTAGATCTCTACATCTTTCAAAGCTATACTTTGACTTCAAAACTTTGCAAGATCTTTTAGCATTGTTTTTACCAAAAATAACCTTGCAATTCCTTTTCAAACTATCCAGTATTATCAACCATTCAACCAGTCAACAACGACCTTTTAGACTTGTAATTTTGACATATACATTTTCGTTACTGTGGAACCTTTCATGTTCCACCACATTAGCAGTAAATTTACCAACAACTTCATTGATCTTTGACCTTCCGAAAAATCCTTATACTCATTGAAACTGTATCATGTACTCATCCACATCTTGTAACAATAATTGCCATATCAACTACCGGGAATTAGCAATCAGTATTTCGAATATCACAGCAATTCTACGTCAACAGTTATATATACATATAATGTCTATATTCTAGACTTACATACTTCGAATGTGAAGTTTCTGAAAAACATCCCAAACTATGAACTAGTTCTCTGAAACTGGAACAATGCTGATGAACCAGCAAAAAACTGTAAACGACCTTAACAGTCAAAAGTTTAATGATAAAGAATAGTATGGTGGTAAAGCTGAGAAAAAGAGAAGGTTTGGAACTGGAAAACGGATTGAGCAAAGTATGAAGGAGGCTGTGGATAAATTACAAAGACTGAACCTGCCTTCAAAGAATCCAAATGATTCAGTGTCTGCTGAAATCCTTAGTAAATACCTTGCTCTTTACTCTAAAATCTTTGCTGACAATATTCTTCATCATCATCATTATCTTAAATATTTTAAGATATCATCATATCTTTCATTATAAATATCCTCGATATTTCTGAAGATATTTTCATAACCATTCTTATTTGAAATCATTCATCTCTTCGCGCTATCTGTGATATAATATAAAAGAAACTATTTTAGTTTCTAACATCTGAAAAATTCGAAAAAATTTAATGTTTTAAAGTAGTGTTGGGAACTGAAGCATGAATTAGTATAATATAATGACACTTGATCAACGTGATTATATTACAGTAAGTCATGCTGAGTTTCTAATGGAACGTGATAAGGCTTCACAGATTCCACCCTCATCATGTGCCATGTTACACGACTCTTACATTCTAATCTCTAAACATATCAAGAAAATATTTTTCTTGATGATTCGGTCTTTTCCAGATATTCTGGTAATTTGACAAATCAAGATCGTGCCATTACAATTTCTTTCTTATAACGTTAGTATTGTTTATCCAAAATTTCATACCTACGAATTCTGAACCATTATTCGCTTGACTTAAAGTCGGGAAGAGAAAACGAAAGCATGAAGCTCCGAAATATAAAGGAGAATATAAGCCCGATAACAACCTCGAAATTTACAAACCGTGTATATCAATGCATATAGCAATATAAAGACACGGGAGAATGAAAAACACTATAACCCCAAGGTAATGGTAGAAGAAAATAACTTCCTCTGGTGGCAGATGAAAAAGAAGAATGAATGATATGATAGCCAAGAAAATATCAAGAATCAGAACTGGATGAAGCATTTTCACAAATCTTTTGTAAGTATGAAATAAGAAAGAAGATTATAGGAGTGGTGAGAATAAATGAAACGGAAGAGGTTAATTTATAGCAAAATATCAGACATAGCAATCGAGGCAGATTACGCATTTAATCAAAGGAAATCCTAATTTCCTTAAATTCCGAAGAATCAAATCTTATTTAAATTATGAAGATTTTCTATTCCTTAAATTCCGGAAATCAATCGTTACTACATCAAGAGATAATACGAATCTTTATTCTCCATTTCACTCTATTACGATAACTTCTCACAAACGCTTCGAGTAATCGGATTGTTTTATCCGTATTATTCAATGGTGATAAAATTCTATTTACCAACTCATATTCGTCATGAAAACATTTTTATTGTCAGCCATGACGACCTCACTCAAATTTCGGGACGAAATTTCTTTAACGGGTAGGTACTGTGACAACCCGGAAATTTTTGACCAAATTTAAACTTTATCTTTAAATGATTTAACGTTTTTGACACGATAAGCAAAGTCTATGAAGTTGAATCTCAAAATTTTAGAACTGTTTCATTACATTTGACTGCTCTCGATGATTCATGAACAATTATATGTATGTGTGTGTATATATATATATATATATATGTACAAGTAAAAATGACTTTCCTACAGTAAAATACTATTTACTACAGTAAAATGACTTTGCTACAGTAAAACACTATTTAATACAGTAAAACACTATTTGCTACAGTGAAATCGTATTTTGCTACAGTGCTACAGTAAATACTATTTGCTACAATACACTATTTGCTACAGTAACACTATTTGCTACAGTAAATACTATTTGCTACAGTAAACACTATTTGATGTCGACGAACTAGCAAACAAAAACGGATAAGGCGGCCATGCGATCGCATGGCAAAAACACTGAAAACTCATGCGATCGCATGAGGTATTGTTACAGGCCACATACTATAAAAGCTCGATTCATTCCTCCGTATTATTATTTTTTTTATATTATTATTATTATTATTATTATTATTATTAAGATTAATATTATTATTATTAATCTTATTATAATATTATTATTAGTAGTATATATACCTAAAATAATACGACGAGGTTATGAGCGTGTCACCTTCAAAATGGGTTTTTGAGCGGGATAGAGCTAAGGAAATTATGGGTTATTGCCAAGGAGGTTATGGGTAATGTTCGAGGGTATATTTGTGAATCAAATCTAGTGTTTATCATCTCTATTGCGTCTACGTACTTTCCTACAATATTGAATCTCAATATTGATACGTAAGCACTCATATTTTATCTTTTATACATTAATTGTATATCCATGTCTAGTGCTCGAGTATATATATTTATGCATGCTTGTATGCTAAATTTTGTCGTTAAACAGTTATGATGAATCACGAATTAAATACATATGTTACGGGTAAAAGGTATATGATATGCATGTTTTTGGAAAGCTGGCAAAAAATCAATGACTTTTCATTTAGATATCGAATAGTTTCGATGAACGGATTAAGAGATATGATCAACTGAATTATGATTGACGTTAATTGAAATTGCTTTTGAATCTGCAATTAAGATTTAAACAACTTGTTTATGAGATTGATAAAATGGATTTTTGAATATTACCAACCGAGTAAATGACTCCTTATATAAGGTATGTCTCGTTTTATTGAACTAATGTCAAAATTGACTTTTTGAAACGACTTTGGATAACTTTTGTATGTCGATCTCGAGCATTAGGATTGTGATACACTATGACCTGACCTAGCTTGATAGACATTTATTGACCAACATATGTTCTCTAGGTTGAGATCTACGATTATTTGGTAATCCGAGTTTCGATCACATTTTGGTGAACGACTTTATATGCTGCTAAGGAGAGTTTCATTTGCTCCCTTTTTAATTGCTTTTGCAATCTATATTTTTGGGCTGAGAATACATGCAATTTATTTTAAAAACAATGGACACAAGTACATACTAAATTTTATACTGAGTTTGAACCGAAAATCCCTTAGCTTTGGTAACTAGTAACTGCCGGTTATAAGAACTGGTGGGCGCGAGTAGTAGTATATGGATCCATAGGGCTTGATATCCCCGTCCGAGCTAGAGCACTAGCCTTTTAACGGATGTATGCTATTTGAGAAGCGTACACGTTGGTTTGCGTGTATTATTAAGATGATTATACAAAGGGTACAAATTATATATACGTTAAAGTTTAGTTACCAGGGTGCTCAATTTCGTAGAATATTTTGATAAACGTTTCTGGATGAAACAACTGAAATCTTGTGATCCACCTTTATATACAGATTATACGAAACATTAAAACTATGAACTCACCAACCTTTGTGTTGACACTTGTTAGCATGTTTATTCTCAGGTTCCCTAGAATTCTTCTGCTGTTTGATTATATGTTAGACAAGCTATGTGCATGGAGTCTTACATGGCATATTTTTTTCAAGGAAACGTTGCATTCACCAAATCATCACCATGTATTTTATTTTGACTGCATTGTCAATGGAAGTACTATTGTAAACTATTATTTATGGTGATTGTCTATATGTAGAAATCATCAGATGTCGAAAACCTTTGATTTATATATTCATTTATGGTGTGCCTTTTCAAAAGAATTCAATGTTTACAAAACGTATCATATAGAGGTCAAATACCTCGCAATGAAATCGTTGAATGACGTGTTCGTTCATATGGATTTGGAGCGATCGTCACAAAGGTACTGGTGAATCAGGGACATTTTGCATGACACATTTCTTGGTGACTGGATCGATGATGAACTTGAGAGGCCTCCAACTACCAGGCCATGGTGAGACAGCTGGAGCCATACCAAACACATGATAATATGGTTGTTCATTGATTTGCTCCAGTAGGGCCAGCCTCTCATAGATCTCTTCTCTTGCTGGTCGATCTAGCTGAGATAATAGCTCAGTCATCTCCTCTCTAGGAAGTTTGTTGGCTGAGACTATAGCAGATTGAGGATCAATGGTCAGCTGATCCACCAGTAGTGCAATCTTAGGGGAAATAGAAGCTCCCCTAAAGATGAAGTTTGGTACAACTTCTTCTGGATCTGGTACACTGCAAACAAATAGCTTTTTCTCCTCAGAATCAGGAGCCTTGGCAGAATCAGTAGTTGCAGCAGCAGAGGTACCAGCATCCGTAATAACAACCTGTTCACCAGAATCTGAACCAGGGATAACAATAACATTAGCTGCATTAGGCTAAATGGTTTCAAAGTCCATATCAGTAGAATCAGTAGAAGCAGCAGCTTTATCAGAATCAAGCACAATATCACCCTTTGGTTCAGTGATAGTTTCATCAAGTAGAACCTCCTTAACAATATTATTGATAACTTTTTCAAGAATAGGAGGATCTACCATGATTTCATCTTCCACTTCTTGGTCAGTAGTGGAAGCAGCAACACTAAGAGCTTGAGGAGGAACAGTAGTAACAATATCATCAGTAGCCATCTGCTCAGTAGCAGGAATAACAGTTGAACCAGCATTAACTAACTCCTCAGTATTACCAGCAGCTGTAGAAGCAACAGTACCAGCATCAACACCACCAGTATGAGAATCAGTAGCACCAACACCAGTAGCAGAGGTAGCAATCTCATCAGAGGAAACAATAACATCTTTTTCTTGCTCCCCCTCTGCCTGTTCATCTACCCTGCTAAGAACTAAAACAATAGAACATTTTATGTTAACAACTGTAGAACCAAATAAATTTGACTCAACAATTTCATCTGGTGTTGGTCTCTGGGGACAGACTGGTGATTTAGTCAGCCCTTCGAATGAGACAGAATAAGGTGTCTGTAAGTACAACTGTGACTCTGCTGACTCATTGGCAACACATGTTGACCCAGAAAGTGTAAGAGTTCTGGATGGTAATGATGTAGAAGTGAGACTCTTATCATGATCCAAGTAACATATTGGCTGTGCAGTATCCTGAGCTGGTACAACACGATGAGGAGCCAACTCAAGTCTGCTTTGGGGTCAGTTAAGTTCTCTGCTGGTTGTACTGTCAGCAGAGGATAATTCATTAAGTTCAAATTTAAAAAATGTGGAAGTGCCTGGTTAGAAGAGTATGGGTTGCTACTCTTCTTAACACTAGTTTTAAAACCAGTCAGCTTGGGAGTCAAGGTTATACCTTTAACTCCACTTTCATTTTTCAAGTCAGCAGTAAAAAGATATTCAATTAAGTTAGAATTTTCTGCTATTTGGTCTAGAAACACACCAGGCTCCATAGCCACATCCTTTGCATGAGCAGCAGTTGAGATTGGTGCAATCTCCCATGTGGTTTGCTTGGAGCCAGCCTTTGCATGTTTAGATTTGCCTGTTACCAAGAAATAGATGAGTAACGGATTCCAATACTAGAGTTGGGTAGTCAGTATATAAGACTAGGGCTGTTCTTTATTATCAGAGAGCACTAGATTCTAATACAACTACTGCTTTACCAGTATGTGAGACGGTGGCTGTTCTAGTTGAGGTAGCTGGCTGCTTCCTACGCGTAGCTGGCTTACGCTGAGGACCCTCCCCCTCAGCTGGTGCAGAACCAGAGGTAGTTGATTGGTTAGCTCCACCCCGAGCAGCAAAATACTCGAGCATCCCTGGTGTTAAACCAGTATATGGAGCAGCAGGAGCCTCTTTTGGCATTCCTCCTTGTTTTAGAGGCAGGTCAAACGATTCATCTGTGATTTTCTGGTAAGCTTCACCTAACTCATTTTCAAAAACAAGACTTAAGAATCGTGGAAAGGGAATCAAATGTGTTCTTTTAGGTGCTTGCACCATCTCCCTTAGCCTTAAATAAATTTCCCCGGCATAATCAATGTTTCTGTTGAACAACAAACCATGACCAATCTTGAGCTCAAAATCTGAGCACTGGTCAAAACTTCCTGATTTCTGGCTGATACAGTGAGTCAGCAACCCAAAGAAATAATACCATAGGGGTGGCATATGCTTTCTCAATGGCGTATGAGATACTGGTTGTGAAAAACCAATAATTTCTAGCACCTCCCTCCTGAATACATCGCTGGTTGGTGAATCGACAAACGGTCCACCTGGTAATTGAAGAGCACGACGAATAGCCTCACCGGTGACATAGAAAGTTAGGGTTTCTGTCACCATGCCACGAATACATGGAACGTTCTGGGGAGTGGTGGCAGTGGTGGTAGTATACCAAAATCTTGCCAAGCAGGCATCATATAAGTGTGAAGGTACATCGGTAATTATTCTGGCCAGAGGGGATTGACGGATGCAGTCGATTAACGTTTCATAGCCCATATTGGCTTTCGATTTGGGGATTGAAAGTGCATGGGCAGCATTGCCTCTTGATAGGCGAATCGTCGTGTGTTCAGGTGCATTAGCAGCCTTAACTAGATTTGGGTGGAGGTTGAACAGTGGTCCTTGAACGACTTATTCCTCCGATGCAGGTTGTGGTTGTTGATCAGGTTGTGGTGGTTGTTGTGGTTCTACCGGTTGTTGTTGCTGTGGTTATTCCTCTGGCTAGTTCTCAACACGTGGTGATTGTGGTTGTTCTGCCATTGATGAATTGTAAGGATGAAGATCTGAAAATTTGAAAGTTTGAAGATTGGAAGATTGTTGAGAGAAAAGAGTATGTGTTTGTGAATAATGAATAACCGAAGGTTATTATGGAATATAAAACACTCTTTTATCCGTTCTGATTGGGTGAAAAAGTGCAAGAGAGAGAAAATGACAACTGTCATCTGTAGGCGCGTGGGCAGATGTGACAGACTAGCATGTTTTCGAGGGGACACAGACTGTTGACATGACGTATATACGGCTTGAACACTCATACCTCCCATTCAGCATTAAATGCAGCAGGTTTTAATTCAAAAATGATTTAAAAACCACAAAATAAGTTTTGTATTAAATATAAAATACTTTGTTACATTTAATATGTCATGAATTTAATTTAAATCATTGTGAGTAAACGAGTTACAGTTTTAAGGAATCATTTAATTTTGTGAGCTATTTATTATTTCATTTAAAACTTTTGAGTAACCAAAGTATAAAAGACCTTGTTGTGCTGAGTGTTTGACATGTAGGCAGTAAGTAAATAAATGTGACTTATTGGTTTGCCCTACATGTTGTAGAGCTAGCACACTAACAAAATTATCTTTTATTTATAGTTCAAGCATACCCAGCTCAGAGATGAGATAGTTAAAACGTTTCTCATCTAATGGCTTTATGAATAGGTCTGCTAACTGCTGGTCTATAGAAATAAAATGTAACTCAACATCTCCTTTTTGAACATGATCCCTTATGAAATGATACCGAACATCAATGTGCTTAGTCCTTGAGTGCATCACAGGATTGTTGGTGATAGCAATTTCACTGGTGTTGTCACAGTAGATTGGAGTTTTTGTAACATGAACACCATAGTCCTTCAGCTGGCTTTACATCCATAGTACTTGAGCAGTACAACTACCAGCAGAAATGTATTCTACCTCAGCAGTAGATGTGAACACAATATTTTGTTTTTTGCTTTTCTAGCTGACTAGCCTACCACCCAGTAACTGGCAACCACCAGTAGTAATTTTTCTGTTTATTTTACAACATGTAAAGTCAGCATCTGAATACCCAATTAGCTCAAAATCCTGGTCTTTGGGATACCAAAGACCACGTTTAGCAGTACCTTTAAGGTATCTGAATATTCTTTTTACTGCTAGCAAGTGTGACTCTTTAGGATCAGCTTGATATCTGGCACAGAGACATGTGGAAAACATAATATCTGGTTTGCTGGCTGTGAGATAAAGTAGGTATCCAATCATACCTCTATATTCAGTGATATTGACTGGTTCACCATTGGTATCAGCATCTATTTTAATGGATGCTGCCATTGGAGTCTCTATATCCTTTAAACAGGTCAGACCAAATTTCTTTAACATATCTTTGATATATTTATCTTGACTTATAAAAATCCCATCATCAAGTTGTTTGATCTGCAATCCTAGAAAGTATTGCAGATCTCTTTGTAAACTCATTTCATATGTCTTTGACATAAGTTTTGAAAATTCTTGACAATGTGTTTCATTTTTAGAACCATAAATAATATCATCCACATATATCTGTACCAACAAGAGATCACCATCTATCTCTTTTGAGAACAGAGTGGTATCAATTGTTCCAACTTTATAACCTAAATCAGTGAGATACACATGAAGTGTCTCATACCATGCTCTTGGAGCCTGTTTGAGGCCATAAAGAGCTTTGTCTAACTTGTAGACATGGTCTGGATATTTACTGCTTACAAAACCAGGAGGCTGTTTGACAAAGACTTCTTCTTGCAGCTTCCCATTCAGAAATGCAGATTTAACATCCATCTGGAATACCCTAAAGTTCATCTTAGCAGCATATGCCAAGAACAATCTGATAGCTTCCATCCTAGCCACTGGTGCATACATTTCCCTATAATCCAATCCTTCTTCCTGTCTAAACCCTTGAGCAACCAACCTTGCTTTGTTTCTGATTACAATCCCATCTTCATCCATCTTGTTCTTAAACACCCACTTGGTACCAATGATTTTCTTTGTCTTATCCTCTGGTTCAGGTACCAACTTTCATACTTTATTCCTATCAAACTGAGTAAGTTCATCTTGCATTGCTCCGACCCAGCTAGGATCCTTAAGAGCTTCTTCAGGACAGGTGGGTTCAATGTTAGACACAAAGTTAACATGCATACAAAAGTTGCTAGTTGCATGCCTTCTTGTTTTAACACCACTATCCAGATTACCAATGATTTGCTCAATCGGGTGCTCCTTTGTCCATTTAGAGTTATGAACAGGTGAGCTGGTTGTGGAACACATAGTGTGACGACCCGAAAATTTTCGACTAAATTTAAACTTTATCTTTATATTATTCTGACACGATAAGAAATGTTCGTTAAGTTAAATCTCAAGGATTTTAAACTATGTTTATACATTCATTTAAACGTCGACCAAATTCCAATGATTCACGAACCATTAAATGAACATATATGAATATGTATGTATATGTGTATATGTTATAAATTGAAAATGTCAACAAAGTATTTAAACGTATAATGCTTTATATGAACGTATTTGTTTCAATATGATTATCGACGAAATTAAAAAAATATATTAAATGATTGAATTATCAGAAACATTGAATTATGATTACAAGTCTCTGTTGAGAGGTCCACTATGATTTGAGAAAATCTATTCCTCTTAACGATATTCGGAATAATTTGTAAAGCTATTTATAAATAAAAATAAAAAGTGTCATTTATGAAAGTTAGACAAAAGCTAGTGGAGAATTGGTTTCCATAATATTCTATTAATCTATTTTCAAACGTACAAAAACGTTTTCAGTTTAAAAAGAACTTTATTATTAAAACGTATATAACTTTTATAAATATCTAGAACCACTTTTGACAACTCATTACTTAACCAGTATAATAAATATAAGGATATTTATATTTTATTTCATTAAATATATATAACGATTTAAATTAATATTATATATATTTATACGTGTATTATACATACATAGTTTTTATACTTTTACTATACTTTAACTTTACCTTTACTTTACTTTTACTTTACTTTAACTTTAATAATTCACTTTAATAATTCATACTTTAATAATTCACTTTAATAATTCATACTTTAATAATTCACTTTAATAATTCATACTTTAATAATTCATTTTAATAATTCATACTATAATAATTCACTTTAATAATTCATACTTTAATAATTCAAAAATCTATTATAAATAGAATTCAATAGGTTTCATTATTTCATAGAAACTTGAAAATATATTTCTCTAAACTCTCTCAATCGATTATATATATATATATATATATATATATATATATATATATATATATATATATATATATATATATATATATATATATATATATATGCTCTGTATTATTTCAAGATAGTATTAGTATACATAAAATATTACGACGGAGTGATGTCCGAGTGATTTCAAAATTGTTTTTTTGAATGAGTCGAAGCTAAGGAAATTATGGGTTATAGCTATGGAGGTGATGGGTATGGTTCATAGGTATGCTTGTGAGGTCAATCTAGTGTTTATCATCTCCGTTGCGTCTACGTACATTTCTACAATATTGAATCTCAATATTGATACGTGAGCACTCATAACTTAACTTTTATATATCAATAGTGTATCCCTGACTAGTGCTCGAGTATATAGGATTATGCATGCTTGTACATTCGATATTGTCCTTAGATAGGTTTGTTGAATCTTGAATTAGATACATATGCTACTAAGATAGGGTATATGATATGCATGTCATTGGAAAGCTAGCGAAAAATTAAGAACTTTTCATTTAGATATCGAATGGTTTCGATGAACGGATTAGAAGTTATAGTCAACTGAATTTTAGTATTATTGTTAAAATGATTATTATTACTATCGTCGTTATTATTTTAATAGAAATATCATTGTTATTATAAAATATCATTATTACTATTATGTTAGTATTATCATTTTATCATAATAACATTTTTAGTAAATATAAATATTGTTATTTTTTTATAGAATAATAATAATTATTATTACAAAATAATATAACTTTTACTTATTATTATTATGATCAATATTATTTTATCAAATAAATAGGAGATACAAAGATATTTTTCACCACACGTAATATAATTACATTAATAATACTTACCACTATAGTTTTACGATATTAAGTGAACTTTATAAATTTTACTACTTAAGATATATAAAAGTATATTTTATCATATATAAACGTTAATATAAATTGTTATTAATAAATTACTTTTATTATTATAAAATCTAATAAATATATTTAAATATATAAAACGACTATAGTTAAGTTATATAATAAACACGTATAAATTTTAGAAGTCATTTTGGGTCAAGTTGACTTTTGTTGACTTTTGCATATTAGTCTCGAGCATTAGGATTGTGGTACACTATGACTTGACCAAAAATTGTTAGACAAATATTGACCAACATATAAATATATATAATTAATATAGGTTCGTGAATCCGAGGCCAACCTTGCACTTGTTAAATGACGTTATATGTATTTTTACTACGAAATACAGTATGGTGAGTTTCATTTGCTCCCTTTTATATATATTTTTGGGACTGAGAATACATGCGCTGTTTTTATAAATGTTTTACGAAATAGGCATAAGTACTAAAACTAATTCTACGTGGGTTTAAACCAGAAATATACCCTTAGCTTGGTAACATTAAACTACTTGTCTATGTACGGTAGGCGCGAATCCTAAAGATAGATCTATTGGGCCTGACAAACCCCATCCTGACTATGGGATGCTTTAGTACTTCGAGGTTATTTTAAACACACCTGATCTGGTGTACTTCAGAGGGTAAAACATGAACGTTAAGGCTTGTTACCGGGTGCCTACAACTTATAGAATACTTTTATACACTTGCGAGTGTACATATATTTATAAACGAAAATCTTGTGGTCTATTAATATATTGAAATGATTGTTATGATAAACCTATGAACTCACCAACCTTTTGGTTGACACTTTAAAGCATGTTTATTCTCAGGTATTAAAGAAATCTTCCGCTGTGCATTAGCTTATTTTAAGGATATTACTTGGAGTCATTCATGGCATATTTTGAAAGACGTTGCATTCGAGTCATTGAGTTCATCAAGATTATTATTATGTCAATTATAGTTGGATGTATTATGAAATGGTGTGCATGCCGTCAACTTTCATTGTAAAGAAAGTTTGTCTTTTAAAAACGAATGCAATGTTTGTAAAATGTATCATATAGAGGTCAAATACCTCGTGATGTAATCAACTATTGTGAATCGTTTATAATGTATATGAACGGGTCCTTTCAGTTGGTATCAGAGCGGTGGTCTTAGCGAACCAGGTCTGCATTAGTGTGTCTAACTGATAGTCGTTAGGATACATTAGTGAGCCTGGACTTCGATCGTGTCTGCATGTCAAAAGTTTTGCTTATCATTTTTGTCAGAAATTGCCTGCTTATCATTCTTAGTCTAGATACGTCTTACTGCATTGATTGCATGAATAGTGTATAGATAAAATTCATATCTTAGCGTATCTGCTAATCCATATCTTAGCGTATCTGTTACTGTAAACTTTGACTGACATATCCCGTAAATTCCTCCGTAATCTACGAAATCTTTTGCGCTATATATATAGATATTCTATGTAATTAGAATACCACCCGATAGCCGAAAAATCATTTCATATCGAAAAATCCTTTATTCAATCGAACGAAATGGAATTCGTCATTAGTTCAAGTCCCTCGAATTCCGATATGGAATCCCACTCAAGCTCCGAAAGCAGTGTGACCAGAATGGATCAACCAATTAGCCATCATCTATTCTGGATGAATTGGGGATAGGTTTGTAGCCTCCTCAATAATTGGAGACAAGATGAAGGTGATCCCTTCTATCTACCACATTGCCCTCTTGGCGATGAACCTGAAGCACTTACTGGTGAACCGGTCCGAAACACCATTTTCTCTCTCATTTCCAGAGTATCTCGTCACGATTATATACTACATCAAATTCTAGATTTTATTTATCCGCTCGTCCGAACTGACAATCACCCCAGTGTAATAGAAGAAGTCAACGAGCTTCACGCTCGAGTAGTGGCTTTAGAGAATATGGTGCAAGGGTTACAAACACCAACAGCAGCACCAGCATCATAACCAGTACCACCATCAGCAACACCAACAGTACCATCACCACCACCAACAGTAACATCCGCATCCCACACTTCAACATCACAACCTATATCCCACGAGTACCAATGACATACACTCTATAGATACCAAGGAATACCAACAACAACAACAACAACAAACGATGAGATATTGATTCATAACTTCATTGGAGAAACATTTTGCGACGATTATGTAGTCTCTAAAGTCATAGAGATTATCTATTCTAGCCCTAACTATAAATTAGATGAGTGAACCCAAATGATAGAAGGAAGAGTAGAAACCCTGACAAGAATGATGTGTGGTTTACAAGCTAGACTTGATTTACCAACAGCATCAACAGTACCATGAACATCACCAGTACAGTCAGTGCTATCAGCGTTGTCCGAATCAGCATCACCTATAACATCACAAACTCCGTCAGTTCAAGAATCACCGTGGACATCATTATAAATCAACAACAAGTATGTCATATCAATGAGTTATGAAGTATTAACTCATTTCCACTGAAGGATTTATATGTATGTCTTATATATATAAATTTTTAGACCATAATAAATATTTCCGTACTAAGCTATTATGTGTAAATCTTAACTACTCGGTTAATTCATGTTACTAATATGCGATAATGTACGTCCTTCGTTCACAACTTAACCATCATTAACTACAATCTCTGCCTCAATTCAATAAATCCCAATTCATAATAAATCAAATGAATTATTCAAATATAAGTTTGATTTTTCACTTTCATCGTCGATGTACTCGAAACTTTTAAAATAACATTATTCGTACCTTGCGAAATTCACAAGAATTCCACAAACACCAACAAATAACGAAGTATTAATTCATAATTTCAATTTTATTGAATAAATACTCCGTAAAAGTTATGTAATTTCTAAAGTCTTTAGGGATTATTCAGTTCTAGTTTCAACCGTAAATCAAATGAGTTTAATTTAATATTAACTCATTAAATCTATGTTACATCTGAAGAAAATATGCACATATATATTTTCATAAAGACTGTAATAAAATTCTGTTGTACAAAATATTAATTGTGAAAATTTTTTCTAACGGGTAGGTAATACCCGAGAGATATATAAATTCACAATTAATATGTTACATTTTTTGAATCTGATTAAGCAAATCATCAACTATACTCCCAAAATCTCACAACAATATACATTCTTGTATAGAAATCAAAACAACCATTCTCACCCAAATTTGATTACACATTCTGATTTTGACAAATCAAAATCCAAGTCATGATTTAACAGAAGACATCACTCTTAGATTCCTACATCTTTCAAAGCTATACTTTGACTTCAAAACTATGTTAGAACATCATATGTATATTAACGATTACAAACTGTGTTCAAACTCTCCGAAGTTTTCGAAGACACTTCAAACAATGAACAATCGAGATGATGATCCAACCACATATTACCCACATTTATGTACCTAAAAAGCTCTCGAAGCCAAAGTTATAGTTCGACGCATATCCGTGTCAGACCCTTTGGCATTTATTAGCTAAAATGACTTTTTAATTCCTTTTCAAGGTAGACAGTTTTGTCACAGCTCCAGCAAGTCAACTTCGACTTTTCAGTCGGACTAGTCTTATTATAACCTCGATAGATACGTTGCCCTTTTGTCATCGTTACTGGGGACCTTTCATATCTCGCCACCTTAGCAATAAACTTACCAACAACTTCAATTATCTTTGACTTTTCAAAAAATCATTATATTCATTGAAATCACATCATTTACTCATTCGCATCTTGTAACGAGAATTGTCATACGAATCATCGGAAAACAGTAACCAGTATTTTGAAATCTCGCGGCATGTCTACGCCAACAGTTATATGTGTACGTAAAACGTCTATCTCCTGGACTTACATACTTTGAATGTGAAGTTATGAAAAATATTTTGAACTGCAAACTAGTTCTTGAAATGCTGACGAAGCATCAAAAACTGTAAACGATCTTAACAGTAAAAACTTTTATGACAAAGAATAGTAAGGTGGTAAAGCTGAGAAAAAGAGAAGGTTTGGAACTGGAAAACGGATTGAACAGACTATGAAGGAGGCTGTGGACAAATCACAAAGACTAAATATGCCTTCAAAGAATCCAAATGATTCAGTGCCTACTAAAGTCATTAACGAATACCTTACTCTTTATTCTAAACCTTTACAGACAAATCTTCATCATCATCCATCAACATTATTTATCTTTCATTATAAATATCCGCGATATTTCTGAAGATATTTTCACAACTAATCTTATCTGAAGTCATTTATCTCTTTGCGCTATCAGTGTTACATCATATAAGAAACTATTAGTTTCTATATTCTATAAACTTTCGAGTTTAAATTATGAATGTTTTAAAGTAGTGTTGGGAACTGAAGCATGAGTTAGTATAATATAATGACACTTGATCAACGTGATTATATTACAGTAAGTCATGCTGAGTTTCTAATGGGACATGACGATAGACCATGCCGTCATCATGTTCCATGTTACACGACTCTTGTATTCTATTTAATCTATAAAAATATCAAGAATATATTTTCTTGATGATTCGGTCTTTTCAGGGTATTCTAGTAAATTAACAAATCAAGATTGTGCCATTACCATTTCCTTCTTAGAACATTTACTATGTTCATTCTGAAATTCATATCTGCGAATACTGGACCATTACAAACGTTGCTTAATCGCAAGAAGAAGAAATGAAAGGACAAAACTCCAAAATAGAAATTGGAGTATAAATCGCAGCAAATAAAATGGAGCATTAACTGTGGATGTCAATGATTATAGTAGACAAAAGCAGGGGCTTTGAAATATAAGGGAAGATATAAAACCCAACAACCACCCAAAAATTATAAACCGTATATATCGATGCATATAGCAATATAAAGACACGGAAGAACTAAAAATACAATAAAACCGAGAGTATAGTAGAAGTAAATAGATTCCTCTGGAGGCAGATGAAAAAGAAGAACGACAGATATGAGAGTGAGGAGTATATCGAGAATCAGTACTGGATGAATCATATTGACAAATACTTTAAAATATGAGTTGAGGGAGAAAGAATAGAAGGTGTGAGTTGTAAGGAAACGAAGGAGGTGGATTTATAGTGAAATACCCAACAGAGAAATCAAGATGGATTATCGTATTAATTCGAAGAGAATCATAATCTCCTTAATCACCGAAGAATCAAATCCAACATAGATTACAAAGTTTTTCTTTAAATTCGAAGATCAATTGTGATGACGTCAAAAGATATGACGAATCACTATAATCTTATTTCCTTCATTTATGATAACTTCCCTCATACGCTTCGAGTAATCGAATTATTTTATCCATACTTCTTAGACATGATAAAACTTCATAATCGTCATAATAACATTCTCATTGTTAGCCATAACGACCTCTATCAAATTTCAGGGACGAAATTTCTTTAACGGGTAGGTACTGTGACGACCCGAAAATTTTCGACTAAATTTAAACTTTATCTTTATATTATTCTGACACGATAAGAAATGTTTGTTAAGTTAAATCTCAAGGATTTTAAACTATGTTTATACATTCATTTAAACGTCGACCAAATTCCAATGATTCACAAACCATTAAATAAACATATATGAATATGTATGTATATGTGTATATGTTATAAATTGAAAATGTCAACAAAGTATTTAAATGTATAATGCTTTATATGAACGTATTTGTTTCAATATGATTATCGACGAAATTAAAAAAATATATTAAATGATTGAATTATCAGAAACATTGAATTATGATTACAAGTCTCTGTTGAGAGGTCCACTATGATTTGAGAAAATCTATTCCTCTTAACGATATTCGGAATAATTTGTAAAGCTATTTATAAATAAAAATAAAAAGTGTCATTTACGAAAGTTAGACAAAAGCTAGTGGAGAATTGGTTTCCATAATATTCTATTAATCTATTTTCAAACGTACAAAAACGTTTTCAGTTTAAAAAGAACTTTATTATTAAAACGTATATAACTTTTATAAATATCTAGAACCACTTTTGACAACTCATTACTTAACCAGTATAATAAATATAAGGATATTTATATTTTATTTCATTAAATATATATAACGATTTAAATTAATATTATATATATTTATACGCGTATTATACATACATAGTTTTTATACTTTTACTATACTTTAACTTTACCTTTACTTTACTTTTACTTTACTTTAACTTTAATAATTCACTTTAATAATTCATACTTTAATAATTCACTTTAATAATTCATACTTTAATAATTCACTTTAATAATTCTTACTTTAATAATTCACTTTAATAATTCATACTTTAATAATTCACTTTAATAATTCATACTTTAATAATTCAAAAATCTATTATAAATAGAATTCAATAGGTTTCATTATTTCATAGAAACTTGAAAATATATTTCTCTAAACTCTCTCTCAATCGATTATATATATATATATATATATATATATATATATATATATATATATATATATATATATATATATATATATATATTTGCTCTGTATTATTTCAAGATATTATTAGTATACATAAAATATTACGACGGAGTGATGTCCGAGTGATTTCAAAATAGTTTTTTTGAATGAGTCGAAGCTAAGGAAATTATGGGTTATAGCTATGGAGGTGATGGGTATGCTTCATAGGTATGCTTGTGAGGTCAATCTAGTGTTTATCATCTCCGTTGCGTCTACGTACTTTTCTGCAATATTGAATCTCAATATTGATACGTGAGCACTCATAACTTAACTTTTATATATCAATAGTGTATCCCTGACTAGTGCTCGAGTATATAGGATTATGCATGCTTGTACATTCGATATTGTCCTTAGATAGGTTTGTTGAATCCTGAATTAGATACATATGCTGTAACATCCCGCCTTTTTCCGTTAAATTTATTTTTAACACCGTCTTTTTCTTTTAAATAATACCTTTCGTTATTTAAATTCGTAGTTTCCGTTGACTAACGTTTATAATATTCTCGTTATTTAATTATAACATCACTCGTCTACTCGAGCGTTTTTAAAATATTCGTTTGGTTAATTCCCGCACCCGCTTTGAAACTTGAGGGACTAAACTTGCCAAAGGGCAAAGAGATGACTAGGTCAACTAGTCAACCTTCACCCTCCTCCATTCAATCACCTCCACCTCTCTCTCTTTCTCTCTATCAAGAACACACACACAAACACCCAATTCAATCATTCATCATCTAAATTCAATCTTGGAAGCTCACAACAAATCCGATTACATTTTCGTGATCCTCTCTTCATCCTCTACATTTTGATACAAACTTCATCTCGTTTGGGTAACATTTCTAAAACTCTAGATTTCTTTAAATTCGTGTTTTTGACTTGAAATTGTGTTAGTTAGTGTCTATGGCTCGTGTATAACATGAATATATGTTTTGTTTGCTCGATTCGTTGTTTTGAGTAACTAGTTTGAACATTTGAAATGGGTTAGCTTAATCCTTGATTTTGGATGAGTTAATGTTGTTAGATTGTTAAAGTGCATGTTTTAATTGTGTTACTAGTATCACTAGCTTCGTTTTGATGCGTAGGTTGATTAAGGAAACTTCAAAAACATGAATATTGATTTTTGCGGATTTTGGTTAGGGTTTGATAGACTTAAAACGAACTTTTGATGTTTCGAATGCCATGAAATGTTATTAGTAAGTGCTTAGTTGTAATGTATGCTTCATTACCTTCAAAACGGCATATCGTATGTGTAAATTGGATTCCCGAATCATAAAATACGTTTTACGAACTTGAAACTTTGAAAATAAACCTTCCTTGATCAATTGACGAGTTTTCGGTTATTGTAAATGATGTTTTTGATTAATGATATGTGGTTAGTTGTATTCCTTGTCGAAATAGCTTTCCGATGATATAAAATACATGTTCTAATTGTTTGCGGATCATAAAATGTGAATGTTTGTGTTTTGGTTCGTGCATACTTTGAAAACTGACCAGAATTCTCTGGCCAGGTAGTGGCGCGGCGCGCCACATCCCCGCGCGGCGCGCAGAATCGCCTGGCCAGATTCTGCTCACTTTGGCGCATTTCACGCGAAATGTTTGACTAGCTATCGACCTCCGATTCACATGAAACTTGTTCTAATATGCTTATATATGAATAAAAACCTCAGAAAAATAGTTCGGGACCGAACCCGAACGTGTTGACTTTTCGTTAACTTTGACCAAGTTTGACTTTTAGTCAAACTTAACCAAACTTTTATACAATCATTCTAACATGCTTTTATACTTGTTTCTTGTATGAAACTTGACAACTTGATTCACATGCTATACTTAATCGAGTCGTAACGAGCCATAGGACTAATTGAACACATTTCACCCGACCTTGTGTCGTAACCGGTTAATTGATATAACTTACTTGTTTAGGTCAAGGCTAAGCAACTTTCATGCACACGTTTACTTGTTGAAGTACTTTTATACTCGTGCACTCGAGGTGAGATCATAGTCCCATCTTTCAACAACTTTTATACTTTTAAATTATGGGATGAGAAACATATATAGTTTTATACTACATACTTTTATACTTTGAACACAAGTACAAGGAAAACAAACATTCCACAGCGAGTTAGAACAAAAATCCTCAATTCGATTATCATTAGTTACACTTGCAGGGTGTAAGCGAGAACTTATATTGTGTGGCCATACGGGTTTGACAAACCCTCATTACGGACGGTTCGCTACCGTCTACGGATGAAATATATTTTCGGGAAACAGTGTATGTTCTAACACTATTGTGATGGGGTTCTATGGAAGGAAACGTTAAGTCTTGATAATTGGGTGCTCGCGAACCAACTTTTGGAATGCAACTTTTGGATGATCAATTTATGGAAATACTAAATCTTGTGGTTCAAAATATAACTTTTACTAATACACCTATGATTTCACCAACGTTTTTCGTTGACAGTTTTCTATATGTTTCTCAGGTTCATACATGGCTATTTGATACATGCTTCCGCGTACATTCATACTTGCTTGGGGTCAAGCATACATGCATACACTCTGATTTCTTGCTTGGAGTCAAGCATACATACATGCATACGCTAGTGATAGCACCTTTGGATTCAAACATATTGTTTACATACTTACGCTATTTATAGCAACTGTGATTTTAAACTAATTATGTCGCAAGATATTTCATTTGTACTTTACTACTTTTGTAAACTTAAACTTGTTGTCGATCCGTTTGGTGAACTAAACTTTGCAAGTCATGCACGTTTCAAATGAATGCGACATAATTTTGGTCAAACGCGTCTCATATAGGGACTATGACCACGCAACGGGACCTAAGTAGTGGCGCCGTCAATGACGATTTGGTCGGGTCGCTACAGATGGTATCAGAGCGTTGGTTGTAGGGAACTAGGATGTGCATTAGTGTGTCTAACAGAGTCGTTAAGACGCATTAGTGAGTCTAGACTACAACCGGATAGTTAACATTTGCATTCTGACATACATTTGCTATAGATAGCACTTACTTGACTACTTGTGCATTATACTTGAATCATTCTTAGGCAAACTTTTTAATGGTACCCAACCTTCATCATACGAACTCGTATTCCGCCACTTTTTGGTAACACACGTAAATTCAAGATTCATGCGCGTAAGGATGACAACGACTTCATTAGTCACACTTGTTCGGGAACTCTGTCTCCCGGATTGTTATTTGCCACCGTTTCAACTTACTATCGGTTTTCCACCCCGTCTTAGCTTACTATCCATGAGTATTGTAAAGTCACTGTCACTACTCTAGGTGAGTATCGTCATCACTATTTATCGCTACGGTTGCGTACTACTCGCTATCATGACTCGTTACTCTTTTCATACCTAACTACTTTATTGTCTGATTCGAACCGCATTGACGTGAACAATCACTTATACACTTCCCTCGGGGAAACGCATCTTTAGAGTTGCACTAATTCTTTCGATTCAATACGAATCATGTTTGAGACGTCGTTACATTTTGTTCATTTTAGATTTTCACGATGACACGAACTTGAACTCATGGAGTGATGTGGGAATGGAAGTATGATTTGGCGTAATATAACGACACTCGATCAACGTGGTTATATTACGGTAAGACATACCAAAGTTCTAGTGACGCGTGATGGTGGTTAGACTCGATCAACCTAAACACCACCATGTGCCATGTACATGACTTCATCCTTTCATGTTTGGACATCCGAAAACTCCGAGAATATTTATAACAATCATACCGGGGACACACCTTCAATTATTGTCAAATTATATTTATGCTTCCGAATGAATTACCGATTCCATTCGACTTCAACCGTATGTCACACGGGTATACTAGCTCGTTCTCGCTCAGTCTTATTGACTAACTACAATTTACTCGTTATGCTCACATCGGGGCGGGAACTTCTCTTGCATCACCCTCGTACTTCCGGTTCAGGAGGTCCTTATTCTAAATTCCCAATGGAGAGAGAGACTCTCCACGTTATACTAGTATTCACCTTGAGGGTGAATAGTTCCGACGAACGTTTTTGGAAACCGATAAATCTTCCGCGACGCGAATTTTCTTGAGAAACTTGTCCTAGCTAACGTTTTCAATTCCTAGCAAACTTGTTCAATATGCCTTAGGGAAATATACCCCGTTTCGGATCGAGATCCTCGTTTCACTTCTAGATTTTAGAGTGCCTTACAAAAAGCCTCGGGACCGCGTTTAGACATGAGTACCGCGTACCATCCACAACCCGACGGACCGAACAAACATGCGATTTAAACCTTGGAAACCACAATACGAATTTGTATTACCAACTTCAAATTTACTTGAGAAAAGTATTTTCCTTTAACCGAATCCTCGTACTACAATGATTTTCATTCGAGTTTTAACGTCACTCCTTTTGAAACCACATGTGACCGGAAACGTCATTCTCCTTTGTCGAACCAAGTAAACGATGATCAATTCACCGGGGCCGAGGTTATTCATGAGCAACCGAGAAAATTTATTCATATTCAGGTAAAACCCTACGCGACTCGTAATCACCAAGAGCTACGCCGATGTTAGACGTAAACATTTCAAATTCCACGTGGGAAACCGCGTCACGTTAAGAGTCGCACCTTGGAAAGGTGCAATCCGTTTCGGGAAACGTAGGAAGCTAAATCCACTATATTTCGATCCTTTAAATTCTTGGGGTGTTTTGGACCCGTCGCTAGCCGTTTAGACTTTTCCGACTCATTTTGAGTCTCCGTTTATCCTACATTCGATGTATCAACTCAAAGACGTGTTTTGCGAAACGAGAACTTGTTATCTCCTTTGATGAACTCACTATCGACGATAAACCTCACTTCCTAGGAGGACCGATTGAAACCATGAATCATGGAAGCCAAACCTTAAAACAACATATGATCCCGACCGTCAAAATTCGTGGAAATACTCAAGGACGTACCTTCACTTATTCGTAGAATTTACAACGCAAGATCTCGAGTAAGATTCAACAACTACTACTTCCAACTAAATTTCGGGACGAAATTTCTTTTGAGTTGTGGATAATGTAACATCCCGCCTTTTTCCGTTAAATTTATTTTTAACACCGTCTTTTTCTTTTAAATAATACCTTTCGTTATTTAAATTCGTAGTTTCCGTTGACTAACGTTTATAATATTCTCGTTATTTAATTATAACATCACTCGTCTACTCGAGCGTTTTTAAAATATTCGTTTGGTTAATTCCCGCACCCGCTTTGAAACTTGAGGGACTAAACTTGCCAAAGGGCAAAGAGATGACTAGGTCAACTAGTCAACCTTCACCCTCCTCCATTCAATCACCTCCACCTCTCTCTCTTTCTCTCTATCAAGAACACACACACAAACACCCAATTCAATCATTCATCATCTAAATTCAATCTTGGAAGCTCACAACAAATCCGATTACATTTTCGTGATCCTCTCTTCATCCTCTACATTTTGATACAAACTTCATCTCGTTTGGGTAACATTTCTAAAACTCTAGATTTCTTTAAATTCGTGTTTTTGACTTGAAATTGTGTTAGTTAGTGTCTATGGCTCGTGTATAACATGAATATATGTTTTGTTTGCTCGATTCGTTGTTTTGAGTAACTAGTTTGAACATTTGAAATGGGTTAGCTTAATCCTTGATTTTGGATGAGTTAATGTTGTTAGATTGTTAAAGTGCATGTTTTAATTGTGTTACTAGTATCACTAGCTTCGTTTTGATGCGTAGGTTGATTAAGGAAACTTCAAAAACATGAATATTGATTTTTGCGGATTTTGGTTAGGGTTTGATAGACTTAAAACGAACTTTTGATGTTTCGAATGCCATGAAATGTTATTAGTAAGTGCTTAGTTGTAATGTATGCTTCATTACCTTCAAAACGGCATATCGTATGTGTAAATTGGATTCCCGAATCATAAAATACGTTTTACGAACTTGAAACTTTGAAAATAAACCTTCCTTGATCAATTGACGAGTTTTCGGTTATTGTAAATGATGTTTTTGATTAATGATATGTGGTTAGTTGTATTCCTTGTCGAAATAGCTTTCCGATGATATAAAATACATGTTCTAATTGTTTGCGGATCATAAAATGTGAATGTTTGTGTTTTGGTTCGTGCATACTTTGAAAACTGACCAGAATTCTCTGGCCAGGTAGTGGCGCGGCGCGCCACATCCCCGCGCGGCGCGCAGAATCGCCTGGCCAGATTCTGCTCACTTTGGCGCATTTCACGCGAAATGTTTGACTAGCTATCGACCTCCGATTCACATGAAACTTGTTCTAATATGCTTATATATGAATAAAAACCTCAGAAAAATAGTTCGGGACCGAACCCGAACGTGTTGACTTTTCGTTAACTTTGACCAAGTTTGACTTTTAGTCAAACTTAACCAAACTTTTATACAATCATTCTAACATGCTTTTATACTTGTTTCTTGTATGAAACTTGACAACTTGATTCACATGCTATACTTAATCGAGTCGTAACGAGCCATAGGACTAATTGAACACATTTCACCCGACCTTGTGTCGTAACCGGTTAATTGATATAACTTACTTGTTTAGGTCAAGGCTAAGCAACTTTCATGCACACGTTTACTTGTTGAAGTACTTTTATACTCGTGCACTCGAGGTGAGATCATAGTCCCATCTTTCAACAACTTTTATACTTTTAAATTATGGGATGAGAAACATATATAGTTTTATACTACATACTTTTATACTTTGAACACAAGTACAAGGAAAACAAACATTCCACAGCGAGTTAGAACAAAAATCCTCAATTCGATTATCATTAGTTACACTTGCAGGGTGTAAGCGAGAACTTATATTGTGTGGCCATACGGGTTTGACAAACCCTCATTACGGACGGTTCGCTACCGTCTACGGATGAAATATATTTTCGGGAAACAGTGTATGTTCTAACACTATTGTGATGGGGTTCTATGGAAGGAAACGTTAAGTCTTGATAATTGGGTGCTCGCGAACCAACTTTTGGAATGCAACTTTTGGATGATCAATTTATGGAAATACTAAATCTTGTGGTTCAAAATATAACTTTTACTAATACACCTATGATTTCACCAACGTTTTTCGTTGACAGTTTTCTATATGTTTCTCAGGTTCATACATGGCTATTTGATACATGCTTCCGCGTACATTCATACTTGCTTGGGGTCAAGCATACATGCATACACTCTGATTTCTTGCTTGGAGTCAAGCATACATACATGCATACGCTAGTGATAGCACCTTTGGATTCAAACATATTGTTTACATACTTACGCTATTTATAGCAACTGTGATTTTAAACTAATTATGTCGCAAGATATTTCATTTGTACTTTACTACTTTTGTAAACTTAAACTTGTTGTCGATCCGTTTGGTGAACTAAACTTTGCAAGTCATGCACGTTTCAAATGAATGCGACATAATTTTGGTCAAACGCGTCTCATATAGGGACTATGACCACGCAACGGGACCTAAGTAGTGGCGCCGTCAATGACGATTTGGTCGGGTCGCTACATATGCTACTGAGATAGGGTATATGATATGCATGTCATTGGAAAGCTAGCGAAAAATTAAGAACTTTTCATTTAGATATCGAATGGTTTCGATGAACGGATTAGAAGTTATAGTCAACTGAATTTTAGTATTATTGTTAAAATGATTATTATTACTATCATCGTTATTATTTTAATAGAAATATCACTGTTATTATAAAATATCATTATTACTATTATCTTAGTATTATCATTTTATCATAATAACATTTTTAGTAAATATAAATATTGTTATTTTTTTTATAGAATAATAATAATTATTATTACAAAATAATACAACTTTTACTTATTATTATTATGATCAATATTATTTTATCAAATAAATAGGGGATACAAAGATATTTTTCACCACGCGTAATATAATTACATTAATAATTCTTACCACTATAGTTTTACGATATTAAGTGAACTTTATAAATTTTACTACTTAAGATATATAAAAGTATATTTTATCATATATAAACGTTAATATAAATTGTTATTAATAAATGACTTTTATTATTATAAAATCTAATAAATATATTTAAATATATAAAACAACTATAGTTAAGTTATATAATAAACACGTATAAATTTTAGAAGTCATTTTGGGTTAAGTTAACTTTTGTTGACTTTTGCATATTAGTCTCGAGCATTAGGATTGTGGTACACTATGACTTGACCAAAAATTGTTAGACAAATATTGACCAACATATAAATATATATAATTAATATAGGTTCGTGAATCCGAGGCCAACCTTGCACTTGTTAAATGGCGTTATATGTATTTTTACTACGAAATACAGTATGGTGAGTTTCATTTGCTCCCTTTTATATATATTTTTGGGACTGAGAATACATGCGCTGTTTTTATAAATGTTTTATGAAATAGGCACAAGTACTAAAACTAATTCTACGTGGGTTTAAACCAGAAATATACCCTTAGCTTGGTAACATTAAACTACTTTTCTATGTACGGTAGGCGCGAATCCTAAAGATAGATCTATTGGGCCTGACAAACCCCATCCTGACTATGGGATGCTTTAGTACTTCGAGGTTATTTTAAACACACCTGATCTGGTGTACTTCAGAGGGTAAAACATGAACGTTAAGGCTTGTTACCGGGTGCCTACAACTTATAGAATACTTTTATACACTTGCGAGTGTACATATATTTATAAACAAAAATCTTGTGGTCTATTAATATATTGAAATGATTGTTATGATAAACCTATGAACTCACCAACCTTTTGGTTGACACTTTAAAGCATGTTTATTCTCAGGTATTAAAAAAATCTTCCGCTGTGCATTAGCTTATTTTAAGGATATTACTTGGAGTCATTCATGGCATATTTTGAAAGACGTTGCATTCGAGTCATTGAGTTCATCAAGATTATTATTATGTCAATTATAGTTGGATGTATTATGAAATGGTGTACATGTCGTCAACTTTCATTGTAAAGAAAGTTTGTCTTTTAAAAACGAATGCAATGTTTGTAAAATGTATCATATAGAGGTCAAATACCTCGCGATGTAATCAACTATTGTGAATCGTTTATAATGTATATGAACGGGTCCTTTTACATAGCATCTTGATCATCAGTTGGTTCAGTAGTTTGAGCAGCAGCAGGAGACAGCTGTTCAATACTAGTGGAATCAGTACCAACTTGTGATCTTTCAGAACCAGCAGACCTATGCTCAAGTTGTAAAACTTCAGTAGAGCCAGTAGGTCCACTTGGTTTGGACACAGATAGAACAAAGTGTTCCATCTCATCATCAGAGAACCCAGTAGCATGGATTGGTGAGAGTTGTGCTGCTGGTTCTTCATCATCTAGAGTTTGCTTAGTAGGCTCTTCAAACAGTAACTCTTCATGTTCATGACCAGGAGATGAAGTAGGGCAGTTTCATTAAATGTAACATTAATAGATTCTTCAAAACAACCCCTTCTCTTGTTGTAGACCCCATATGCCTTTGACATGTTGGAATATCCAAGGAATATACCTTCATCAGCCTTGGCATCAAATTTTCCCAGCTGATCCCTATTGTTTAGAATGTAACAGGGAGTGCCAAATACATGAAGAAATGAGATTAAGGGTCTTCAACCTTTAAGAACTTCATAAGCAGTTTTCTGATATCTTTTCACTATAAGAGATCTATTCTGGGTAAAACAGGCAGTATTCACAGCTTCTGTCCAGTATGAATTTTTCAACCCAGACTCAGCCAACATAGATCTTGCTGCTTCAATGAGAGTTATGTTCCTTCTTTCTGCAATACCATTTTGTTGAGGTGTTCTCACAGCAGAAAATTTCTGGGAAATAACTTTGTCAGCACAAAATTCTTACAATGTAGCATTTCTGAATTATGTACCATGATCACTTCTTAGCTGTTTCACCAACTGCCAATTCAAAAGCTCCATTCTTTTGATAAAATTGATAATTTCATCTGCAGCTTCACTCTTTTGCTTCAGAAAGAATACCCAAGTGTATCTGGAATATTCATCAACAATAACCAGTGTATACTTCTTCCCACTACAGCTGGCCACATTAACAGGACCAAACAGATCCATATGAAGTAAATGAAATGGTTTCTAAACAGATGAGATTTGCTTTGATATGAACGAGGCATGGTGATGTTTTTCCTTTTCACAACCAGGACACAATCTGTCCTTCACATAAGACATCGTGGGTAGCCCAGACACTAAACTTCTACTGGATAATTTGTGAATATCTTTGAAATTAAGGTGTGAGAGTCTCTTGTGCCATAACCACTTCAGGTTGTCTGCTGCCTTTGAATAGAAACAAGTATCAGTTTTTGTGACTACTTGTTCATGTCAATTTGATACATGTTTTCATGACATTTTGCAGTCAGCAGTGGCTTCCCTGTCTTATCAAAAATAGTGCCAATTTTCCTTCTGAATTGGACTATCTTATTCTTACTTATCAGTTTGCTTATGCTGAGTAAATTATGTTTAAGCCCAACTACATATGCAACATTTGAGAACGTGACATTCCCATTTGTCAAAGTACCAAAACCTTTTGTGTAACCCAACGAATTATCTTCATATGAAACAACTGGACCATCCTTTTCCTGATAGTCCATTAGAAGGGAATTACTTCCGGTCATATGTCTCGAACAACTACTATCGAGATACCGAATTTGCTTGTTTTGAATGCCCTGCACAGTAGCTAAGAGATTAGTTCTTTTTGGGAACCCATCCGAGGATGGGTTCTGGAAGAGTCATCTTTGATGATCTCTTCTTTTCTGCTGGCTTGCTAGAAGAAGCAGTAGCAGAGGGGGTCTGAGTTTGAGTACACTGGATGGCCAGGTGATTTTTGCTGCCACACTTGTAGCACTTTCTCACCTTTGGCCTTGGTGGCTGATCCTACACAGATCTAATAGGGGCAGTAAGATCAGGTCGACTTTTGATTACTGCCTCAATTAACTGGTCAAGCTTGACTGTCATTATCTCAGTGATAGACAGCTCATCATCCGATTCCACTTTTGCTTTTCCCTTATTGGCAGCTTTCTTTTTAGAACCAGTACCATAGTCATGGCATATTGCCTTGCCTTTATCATTTGACGAGCCAGTGTGGGAAGTTACTGGCTTGTCTGCTGATGCTGAATGACCAGTATGAATCTTAACTGCTGCTTTTGACTTACTAGTATTTCGTTTCACTGGCTTGTCTGCAGCTATTGGGTGACCAGTAAGTTGGTCATCAGCTGGCTTAGCACTAGTGGAACTCGAACAGGAAGGGGAATCAGTTGGTTTAATTTTTCTTTGATTGTTTTCAGTGATTTCCCTTTTAATCCTTCTTTCTTTTGGAGTCATGTAATAGATTCTTGAGGGGTCAGTAGTCTCATCAATTGAGGTACTGGCTTCTCTTGCTCTAACTTCATCCTCCAAAATCTCTTTCATGGCAGGTGGTGGGGACACAGCAGGTCTAACAAACTTATTTGTCATGACCTTTTTACCCTTAACTATCTTGGCAAAAGTATTTGGCAAGACAGATTCAGGATCAGTTTCAAGAATTGGGTCCATGAAAGTAACTTCTACAATAGCAGTAGCAGTAGCATAGTCACCAGCAAAGAAAGCTTCAACTTGGATAGGCACCTGCTCGTTAACACACTTAGCTGTGCATTGAGCAGATGTACACCATGAAGCAACAACCTTTTTAAGATTATCCAGCTGGTTCTTGACTTCTGGTGCCTCAACGTGAAGAGACTTTAAAGCAAAGTTTTGTTTTTCAAGTTTGGAAATATCATCTTTCAAGATTTTAATTTCATCATTTTTGCTTTTAAGTTTTGCATTTAAGGATTTGTTATCAGTTTTCAAAACTTTTTCACGTTTGCTGCCTCTACATAAGTCAACTCTTAGGTAGTCAAACATTTCGGCTTTTTCATCATCAGTATAAGTTCGAAAATTATCAACCTTATACATCATTTCAGTTTTCCATTGAGGTGAATCTCTTTTCTGATCAGCATCCCTCATATCAGCCAAAAACTTACTACCACCATCATCCTCATCAGACTCCTCGACCTCTTTGGCCATTAAACACAGCTTATTATCAGTAGCATAACCAGCACCATCATCATCAGTATCACTATCAGAAGATGAATACGAGCTGGTTTCATCCCAATCATGATGCTCAGCAACTAGAACCTTTTCTAGCTTTTTACCCTTCTTGTCAGTCTTAGCACTTTCCTTCATCTGAGCTTTCATAGCTTTGTACTTGTTCTTGTACTTATCAGCTTTTGAGAAAGAGTTAGCATGTGAAGTTGAAGGTTTCATGGACATGTATTCAGCAGCAAAATGTCCAACCTTCCCACAATTATAACACTCAGATTTAGGACCCTTGACTGACTTGCTGCTATACCTAGCACTTGGCTTCTTACTCCCTTTGTATGACTTGCTGGTTCTATTATGATTGAACCTTTAGAACTGCCTAGCCAGCAACGCCCTACCTTCAGTAAATCCTTCCATATCACTTTCATCATCACTGCTTTCTTCAGACCCAGTACCACTATCCACATCACTTTCAGCTGACTCTTATTCTGCCATCAAATTTTGAACCAGTAAAGCCTTTTGAGCTTTCTTTTTAGCAGCAGCAATAAGAGCAGTATCATCTGACTTAGAAGATTTTGAAGTGGTGGGGGCAGACCTAAAGTTTTCTTTCAGGTTCAGTTCAAATTTAGCCTCTGCCTTCTCATGATTCCAAAGGGAACTGTAGAGAGAAGACATATTAAAGTTCTTTAAGGTCTGAGTGGTTCTTAAAGGGTCAGTAACAGGTTTCCATTTAGCAGGCAGTGAATCAATGAATTCGTTTACTTGTTCAAATTCAGTATAAGTGACATTCAAAGTGATCCGGTCTGCTATTAAGGAGTTAAACCTAATGAAGGTTTTCTTAAGGGTTTCATTCTTGTAGGCAAAGAACATTTCATATTCTCTTTTCAAAGCAATCATTCTGTTCTGCCTTACCTCTCCCATACCCTCATAGGTGACATCTAGGTAGTTAATCATAAGCTTAGCATTTTCTTTTCCCCTAATCAGTTTGAACAGTGGGTTAGGCAAAGTTATAGCTAGAAGAGTTCTAATTTTAGGGTCAAGTCCAACACGACATTTATCCTCAGCATCCCACTTAGAAGGAGTGAGAATAACCTCTCTACCAGGAACAGCAGGAGTGTCAGCTGTAGCTGGAGCACTACAAATAGTCTCAGTAAGAACAAATGGGCCATCTGTGGCAATGCCAGGCATGAGTGGATCAATAGACTCAAGGTGAAGCATGAACCTTGCCTTTCAAGTTTCATACTCATCTTCATCAAATTTAGGTGGTCTATTGGATGAGCCATTTTCAAGGTAAGCTGTATTTGAATATGCAGCCATGAGAGAATTCAGATCCAAGATATTAATTATCAAGACTGAAGCTCTGATACCAGTTGTTGGTCCCTTGATAACAACAGGAGTATTGTAGAGGGGGGTGAATACAATTTATTTCTAATTAACTTAACAGTTAAACACGATTAGTATTCAAGCATGTAAATTAAATAGAGTCACAGGTAATTTTCAACGGTTATTCTTTATTGATTGAATCACAAAGAATCACAACTATCCTTGGCGGAATGATAGTTGGTTGATACAAATTACCTAGATTATAGCTAAGAGGTAAACTAAAAGCTATTACACATTTTGGACTATAAATAATAAAACTCACACCACTAGCTGTTACAATAGTGGATACAACAATTTATAGTAGTCCTATTGTCCGTGTAATTGATCCATTGTCCACTGGTACATTGGATGTCTGTACTTGAGGGGACAATTGTGTAAGAAGGCGTGCTCCCTTCTTTCCTCTTTGGTAGCTATTTGCAGGAACACCCCAATTCGGTTTGGCACCACTATTTGTTTAAACAAATAGAATGTTGTATTCCCTAGGCATTGACAAAGGATAATCCATGTCTGCACATGCGTTAAACTTCTGCATTCCTACGTGGTCTTGTAAGGTCACTTGTCAGCCGCCGACGCGTGTCCTTTTCTGTTCAACTTTGTCTTCGACTTCTGTTGAATAGTATACTTGATGTAGACCACTCAGGAAACTACCATGCTTGTAATGGAGCATGGCTGTCTTGTGTTGTATGCTGTTAACCAGACTTACTGGTTCTTCATATGCTGAGTCACTTGATATTCTTGATTTGCTGAGTACTCATCCTATGTTGATTCGAAGAATACACTCTACCTTGTGCTGGTAGACTAGGCAGCATACTAAACACTCGACACAGCTATATCAGCTGACTATACATTAACAAGCTTGTGCTGGCTGCACATAACATTTTAGTATAAATAAATTCTGTTTTGTCATAATTAAATCCTTAATTATTTTGGGGACTCAACAATAAAACATAAGAACGATAAAGAAATGCATAAACGACAAAAGGATTTAACGTGATTATATCCCAACTCCAAACACTGAGAAGAGTTTTAGTCCACGAGAGCAAACCAGAGATTTTTCTTTATACTTTTCGTGCACAATGGTACATGTTACATCAGGATTATATTTATAGTGAAAATTAAATAAGGCAACAAACTTCCAGGACTTGTTGGACAAGTCAAGATGTCACATTTGTTGACAATATAGTCGCATGTTCCACAAACGAGACATAAGCTTCGAACATATATACCACATCTTGACACTTGATCTCATGTTTGAACCATTTAATGTAACCAATGGTGACAATATGTCACCATATGTGATCCCATGTTGCCCTTACTTTTTTTTTATAAATTTTTCCTTTACATCTAACAATACATAGCATGAGGGAAGCGGTCATTTAGGCCATTGATAGCATAGGATACTACTATATCTTCTTCGATTTTTGACCCGAGATTATGGAGCATGGCAGCAATCGTATCAATGTTACGAAGTAAGTAACAACCGTTTGATCACTGATTGAGATAGTACGTAATTCAGCAGTCAATTCAATAGTTTTGGATCTTTTATTATCGTAAAAGAGCTTCTGCATAAACGCCAAGCATCGTGGGATGTTTTAGGATGCAACTTGAGCAAACGTTCCAACAAAGATATGGATATTGTAAGGAATATCCAACCCAAGACATCAACATTAGCCTTTTTCTATTCTTTGTTGGCGGGTTCTGTTAATGATGATCCATCCAAGAAGCTATTGACATTGAAGGCTACACAGTGGGTAGGAAAGAGGGTGCTCCAATGTATGTAGTTGAGTTTAGTGATATCTGGTTTAATTGGGATTAGATGGGTGACAGAAGTTACCATATAGATTTTGTCATACTTGCCTGGAAGAGACATAGCGGAAAGCAGGAGCAGATTGAAGAAGGTGTCGTGGAACAAAAAATATGATTTACAGGTTTTTGTCTGATACCTTGTTAAACCACGATAACTAGTAATGTTTTTATTACAATCGGCTTAGGAAACAAAAAAAAGCATAAATAGGCATAATGCAAACCTAATGGGCTAGAGACACACGAATGGGCCCTTATATAACACGAGCTAGTAATAATAATAATAATAATAATAATAATAATAATAATAATAATAATAATAATAATAATAATAATAATAATAATAATAATAATCTATATCTATACTATACATTAAAAGAAAAGAAAAATTGAGTTATACTTTTTTAGCATTATTGAATTTGGACCCTTAGATCAAAAAAATGACCTCCATTGCCCTTACTTGATAACCATTGGATCAACCTATAACCTTATAATTAAATTCACTCACATGAAACTTCCCATCATACCCTTGATCCATTAAAAATTACGGGAGTATCTGCTAGGAATAGGGGGTCAATCCATTCATTCCATTAACGCAATACACCCCATTCTCATAAACCCTAATTTCCATTCTGAACAAATTACGGGAGAAAATCATCTGAACAGGGGTCACCCTATTATAATTTCATTACGCCATACATCCCATTTTCAGAAAACCTAATCGTTTCCTAATCTCAATTGTTTCTCTCTTCAAATTGCTAAAGAACTTCAATTGCAGATCATGTACTTGTCGAAACAAAACCATCTTCAAAATTTGTAAGTTACACTTACGGTTTTGCGTAATCAGTAATTTTATTATGGCAGAACTCTCTACTTCCTGAAATTGACAGAATCACAAAAACAAAAAAAGATCCAATCGACAGATTCACAAAAAAACCCTAAATCAATAGCGATTACACAAAAATCCTACCATATACACAAAATCGCTACAATCAAACAAAGCCCTAAATTCCAATTGTTCAGAACTGATCGAGTCTGGTTAATCCGTTGTTGAACGGGTATGCTGTGGTTCATCAGCGCAAAATTCTGTTAAAGAGGTAATTATTCAATTATTTTCAAATTTCTGTGTATATACTGTTTACAACATGATTGAAATTACAGTTCTTTGTATATTATATATTTCAGGAATTTGGTTGTTGTTGAAGTTGTTGATTTTGATAAAAATTATCAACTGTTATTTGAACATGAATTCTGTTAGTATACCTAATATTTATTTTTCGCTGATTTTTAAGAATCGACTATGAATGTAGGCGGAAATTGGGGTTTGAGTTGATACATTGCAAACTCTGATTTTGTGCTTCTATCATTAGGTTTTACAGAACTTTGTGCAATTAACTTATTGTTGTATCACATAAAGAAAAAACAGATTTCAGAGATTGCACAGTTCTAAAGGTTCGATTAAAGTCGAGTTGCTGTGAAGGATTACACATATACCCTTTTAAGGCTCGGATATTCATTTTATATACACATTCCTACGTAGTGTGCAGATATTCAACCGTTGTTTGTGGTCCGAGCACACACAATAAAATTTGTTGTAAATAGTTACAAAGGTATCTTATATCCAATAGTGGTTCCAAATAAATATGCAAAATTGAAGCCTTATAAAAGTTATTTGCTGCATTTTTCTGTCCACATGTGCATGTTTCGGGCCAAAACTAAGAATGCCTCTCACCTCAAGTTTACTTGATGTATCAGTTTAGTTATAGGTATCATTAATTATTTTCGAGTTTATGTTTGTATTGTCATTGTGCAGTGTTTCAGTGATTTAGCTATAGTATTTGCAGAATCTACACCATTAAGAAGCAATACAATTGTGTACCATGACTTACTCGCCCTACCCAATAATTTGAAGGGGCATACCAACTGATGACCCCACCTGCAGTTCTAAAATAGAATAAATAGTGAGTTTCTGACCTATTCAGTGAGATGTTGAAGGGAATGACGATTAAAATGAAGAAGTTGTTGATCAAGCCATTGAGAACGGGGTGGTGGAGATTCATAATACTATAAAAGTTAATGGTTCTGTTTTATTATATACTCTCAAGTAAACGTAATTATTGTTTAACGATTTTTTGTGACTAATATTACGTGGGGCAAGATATTGCAACATCACTCATAAAATAGTTTTCTGTTTCATATGTTTGAATAATGATAGACAAAACATCACGTATCAAGCCTTTAGTAGCTAATTGGGTCAAAATTGTTACGTTTATGACATATTGATTGTATAACAGAATAATGTTTAGTGTGTGGAAGCAGAAAAGGAATGATGTTCATTAGAGTTTGTGTTGGCATAAAGTTTAATATCTGAAGTTAGAAGGTATTAGGTATGTTACACATATATTCATGTTGTTTGGTGAAGAATTTATTATTTATTATTATTATTATGTTTCAACATTATTATTAAGAAATGTGAACATAATTTTTAGCAATTAGCTAACTGCGATGTTCTTATTCATTTATCACATCTAGGTAAAGCCCTTAACTATTATTTGGAACATTAGTAAATTCGATTTTTGTCACCTTGGTGCTGGGTACACACTAATATATGTGACTTACATTTGTCTTAAAAAATGCGGTTGATGAAAAGTATACCGTTATTGCTATTAAGGTTTTGAAGTTCAACTTTTTTTTTTTTGCAGGAAAATGGCAATTCTATACAAAATGGCAGTGATAGACAGATGTGGTGAGTTCTAAACTCTAAATTAGATGCTTATCATTGCAACATTTTGTTTCTAACAAAATGGCTTTTTGTCCCGTTTAATTTTGCTAAAGAGTACTTATTTAATGCTTTGTTGCCAATAAGTTTATTATGGGGCAAAACTGGGATGTTTGATCAACTCTATGCGTCTCTTCTTGGAAGTAATTAATAATTTAGGGACAGTAAAAGAGGGTAAACTGATAAGGTGCTACCCTGGAAGAGAGAGTATTTTTACTTAGATGTATGCAATCTGAACGGGTTATCCCGTGACCGTAAAAAGGAAGGATGTATAGTAAGTTCTCGGAAGTGATGGGAGTAATTTTTTTAATATTATACTGGAAGACTTAAATGGCCCTAAGATATTTTCTTTTATTAATAAATTAGCCTTTTTATTGAATGGTTTATGGGCTTCCTTATGTTGGTCATGTTTAGGTTAATCAAGTTGTACGTGTGAACCGTTTTTACTTTACCTTATTTTTATTTTATTTTTTGATTTTTTTACAGTCTTTAATAAAGCTAATGTTCAACTTGAAAAGTAGAAATTATGTTTTTTAGTACATTCTCGTGCTCTGGATTCCCTCAACCATGTCTAAACCAACCTTCAAATTTGAGGGTAATTATGTAAATCACTTGACTCTAAAGTTCAGCAGCCACGTGGGCTACAAATGTGTAGCCAGATTAGATGGTCAAATCAGTTTGACGAACAGTTGCTTCAAGATCCACATGTTGACTATGTTGTTCAGACTGCTCTTCATGTCATTTGAGGTCTATAATCTTTCTTTAAGAGTTATGGTTTATTTTTTATGGTGGCAAAATAGGTGGGTCAATTTGCTTGCAAAAGATTTACTACTTTATTGGGAATTAGAACTTACAAAGTATATCAGTATTTTTTGTAGAAAAAAGGTGTTGACGAAAGATTGAGATTTTATTCAGATCTTTTGTTTAGGGTTTCAAAGAGAATTGAGTGACATGCGGATATAATAGATTGAGTGAAAGCCTACAGCTCCTGAAAGTAAGTGATAGTGTGTGAAATTGTAATTAAATCATTTTCCCTCACTTGGAACATCGTTTAGTACTAATGGGAGTCTCATTTGTTAAGTTATATTTTAGTTACAATATCCAAATGTTTGTCTCATGCATCTTCCTACAGCATATCGGGTCTAATACGGCGACATAATGTAGCCATAACAGACCCATTTGTAGACATGTCGACTCACGGTACATACACACTGGATTATAGATGCTAAATTTGCAGCAGCAGACATATCAATTATGGTGACACTTAATGTCGAAATGCCACCACAATCAAATATTCACAATTTGACTGTCTATTTTGTTTGAAAGAAAAGGGAAGTAAATGCTAAATTACATTTGCGGAGACATTTGCAGCAACGTGTTGCCACATTATTTATTTTTGACTAAAAAAGTCAAAAAGTGATGTTTTTTTATCCATATAGCGGGTGTATTGTGGCGACAAAAAGGACCCCACAAACAAGTTCGTCACAAAGGCCTAATTTCTGGTGGTATCTATTGTTTACAAGTGATAAGGACTATCTATACTCACTCCTGATAATGTATCTCATGCAGCCCCATTTGATCTTTAATAGATTTCGGCTTCAATGCCGATAAGAGATCAGATGCTAGATTATTTTATGGTACTAGAAACCTTCAAATAATGGTTTATATCATGTACCTTCTTTTTATCTTTGTTCTCTTCTGTAGATGTGTGCATATGTTTAGTACATTATCAGTAAATAAAAACCATCAATATACTCTGGTGTTCTAAAACAGGTCGACTAACGGTACAAACACACTGGACTATAACCAAGGTTTACCTGAAACATTAAGTTACTTTTTATTAACATTTTATCATTTTATGCACAATCCATTTGTAATCGGGTATTATAAGGACACTCATCCTGTGGTTCGTGCATCTGTCATGGTCAGAACATGAAGCTTTTTAATTCTATTCCTTAATTAAAGATATTTTATTTAGTCTTTAACAAATCTTAATATCTTTTTCATACCTGGAAACTTATTCTGGTCAAATATCAGCTTCTAGGAAGGAACTTAGGGTATTTTAATATGTTACTACATTTTTTCAATTGATCTTTTCGGTATGTGTTCACTCCATGCACAATTCTTAAATTTATTGCAGATGCTAGCAGGATGGGCACCAGGGTTAAATACAGTAAGTTGTTTTATTGACTTTATGAACAATACTTATATGTGATATGCAGGATGTTTCACGGGCCGTATGTGCAATAAGGGAACAAAACTTGATTTACAAAGAAACATTTAGGTTCACTGGCAGAATCTTACTCATTATTCTAAGTAGTTAGTAATAGACATTAGGTCTTGAGTCTCTCATGTTCACTGTTATTTACCCCAAGTAGGACTTGATTTACCATTTACGGTGTGTTTAGATGTAAATGTTGATAGTCAGAATTTGATCTATAGATAAACATCTAATTATTTGTTTCTGAACCATAATCACATTTGTAACTCTTGTCCTAACAGTTTCATAATGTGTTTGTTTATTGATCAAATTATAAGAGTTGCCTTATGTTGGGTTTGTTTATTTAAGTTAATTGTATGTATTGTAGCTTGAAACACTTAATTATTGTATTGTCATATTCCAATTCTCGATTCTATTAGTTAAATGAGATGTTGTAAGTTTAGGGAGAAACCTTATGCGACAGATACCATATGTGGCAAAATAGGTTGAGTTAATCACAAATACTTCGTTGTTACAGTATTATATATGTACCTATATTTCATGTATATATACAATACGATTTCCTCATGCATCTTTGTGGCTTATACATTCCACGAATTCCGTGAGTCGACATAATGTTTTGCTTTTGTTCCGAGTTAACACCCATTTTGAAAAAACAGATTCGTTAAGTACTTCTGAATCTTTATTTATCTTAATTATTATACGGTATATGGATAAGCCACAAGCTTTAAGAACTGTATTTGGTGAGTGTCTTCAGTTGCACAAGCAAGTATATTGTCAATATATTATCGATTTACTCTTATAATATTGTTGGTATCGTTGTTAGAAGATGTTTTTGCTTTTCATTTTTATTGTTTGCTTTAAATTATGTGTAAAAGATGTAGTACTTGCAATAAGATAGAGGATGAAAGAACTACAAGCTCATGAAGCAAATGATAAAATGCTATCATTGAGCATGCAAGCAGGTATTTAATACACACATTAATACAACTTTGAACTAATAGTCAAACCTAACCAGAGATTTTCTTTACAAACAAGTCTAATATGTTTAAAGTTTTGTATGGAGATTTGAGTCATATAAAAATATATGAAAATCGTGTGGGTTTTTGAGAAGGAATGGCATTAAATAATTGGTTGTTGAGTTGTTTTTCTGAAAACTTGAACACTTTATTGTTTTTTGAGTTGTTTATCAAATGGTGTAACTTAAAGTATTCTTTTACAACTTGTGGAATTATGGATTAATATTGTTGAGTTGATGTCTTTTCAGTTGTTTGTACCTATCTATGTTATATGGTCTTTGTTAGTAAAGATATTACCATGGTTGCTCAAACCATTTGCACCACGCTCACTTCTCTAGGTTGTCATTCTCCTTTTACTTTTATCCTTTTACTTCTATGTGTTATTTTATTTATTGGATATATATATCACATTTTAATGGTCAGCTAGGTCGATGTAGTTGGTCAAACTCATCCAGTCCCCATTATATAGGTTCTTGGAAAGGAGGTTACAAAACGTAATAGTTTTCTTTAAACTTCTTATTAAGGGTGCGATTGATAAAACTGAATGATTTAGCGCTCAATGGTTCATACTCTGAATGATTCAAAGGTTCTGAATGAAGTTGATTATGAATGAAAATAACATGTTTGATAATCATTTTGAACAAATAATGTGAATGATGTAAAATTTCCTCATTAACCTTTGAAATGAATAAAAGCTACAATATAGTTGTTTAATAAGTGTTCATGATATAATTTAATGAGCATATTACATAACATTTAAGTGTTTAATGGTTAAGAGACACTTCTAACTCTGAATTGTTCAACACTGAATGCTAAACTATTCAGCACCATCTATCATTCATAGGTCAGAAACAAACACGATGAATGCTGAATGGTTCAATATTCAGTACCGAACCATTTAATTAAGAGGTAAACAAATGCACCTTAAGTATTACTTTTCCCCCCTTAGTGTGAGATTATTTTGGTTTAAGCTTTAATAGCTTTATGCTAATTAAATCAGGTTATTTGAGATATGTGGTCCTTAAGCTTTTTAATTTTAGTTGTGCATTGTTGGAAATATTATATATCATAGTTTACAAAAAAGATACATGTAAGAAGAGTATATAAGAGCTTGTGTATTAAGTTGGCTCTTATATTTGTAGTTAAATTGGTGGTTAAGTAACCACTAAAATAGTTTAAATTTTTATGGGTTTATTTTTAAAATGGGATAACTTGAGATGTGTCTACGTGAGCTTGAAATGTAATGTTTTATCTCTATATAAGGAATTTTAAACCACCAATGCACTTCTTCCCAAAGACCTTAATAGAAAGATATCATATAATTTGGTCAAAAGGCTGGGTTAAATGTAAATGAAAGAACTACAGTGGATTTAATTGGTTCAATATCTAAAAAAAGTGGGTGTCTACATGAGTGACTAAAGAATATGAAAAAGGTTGGAAAAGACTACAATATTATGGGACAAGAATTGGTGCAGCTGGATCGTTAACTGGTTCAGTTACCAATAGTACCTATGAGAAGAATTAGGATAAATCCAATGAAGAATCGGTTTAGGTGTGTATATTACAAGAAACTGAATTTTCATTAAGGGGGTTGCACTTTTTCAAGAGGTTGAAATGTGAAGTTTTGAATGGATGAAAGATATGAATTTAAGATCGGATCAATGGATCATTCAGCTGCTTAAATGTTGACACTAAATGACTACTTTAAACAATTCGCTGCATTAAGTAATCTATGGGAACTTCCTCTAAGAAATACTTAAATGGTCTATATAAAAAAAAAAAATCAGACTACAACGACATATTTGACGTGAAGTTATCAATTATCTTTTTTTTTTTTTAAACAGTTTGAACTTCGGTTATATTTGGTCTTTTGATAAGACTTAATTGATATCTACAATTTTGTTCAACTTCATGTTTTGCCTTAATTTTTTACTATACACAATTTTTGACGATTTTATTTATGTGCTCAGAAATAATATATTTATTAGTAATTTTTATTGCCGAAACCCGCATTTTCTGCGGGTCTTAAGCTAGTAGTGGTAGTAATAATAATAATAATAATAATAATAATAATAATAATAATAATAATAATAATAATAATAATAATAATGATGATGATGATGATGATGATGATGATGATGATGACGACGATGATGATGATGATGACGATGATGATGATGATCATAATAATAATAATAATAATAATAATAATAATAATAATAATAATAATAATAATAATAATAATAATAATAATAATAATAATAATAATAATAATAATAATAATAATAATAATAATATTGTTGGAGGTTTTATTGAGATTTTGTGTAGGGTAAAATAATCGATAGCCGGATAAATCACTGAATCGTGGTATCACTTTCCGAAAGTAATTATTCGACCCTTATTGCCTGGGTTACACGAATATCACTTTGGGATAAGACAGAGATTAGTTCTTGTTATTGGCAGTAAACAAGAACTCTTTTGCATAAGAGTATTAAGGTGTTTTTCGTATATCTTATTCTCATAAATGATAGTCTCTATTTATAGGCACCCAAAAACAAGTATTATTCCACGATGGAGATGTTTCACTAACTAATTTCGTTTTCAAATCTAAAACAAATCCTTTACATAAAGTTGTTTGTTTTATTTCAAACATCCTAATCAAGGAAATCGTTTTCAAATCTAAAACAAATCATTTACATAAAGTTGTTTGTTTTATTTCAAACATCCAAATCAAGGAAATCGTTTTCAAATCTAAAACAAATCCTTTACATAAAGTTGTTTGTTTTATTTCCAACAACCAAATCAAGGAAATCTAGATTAAATCCTTTTCATAAAGTTGTTTGTTTTATTTCCACCTAGTGCAAGAATAATACTTCCGTAATCACTCAAATTTGTGATAATGGAAAACCATTTTCGGGTCCGGGCAATCTATCACTTAATGGGTGTACACTCCGTACCTCCTAACCCATTTACAAGTATAGATTAAATCCCTCAATTACACTAAATTTCTAACAATCCTCCCCAATTTAGTGCAATTCGTTTCATGAGAATTAAACAAATTAAAACAAAAACTCATGCATAAATGAAAATATCTTGAAGATTGAATTTTCACCTTAGTACATTACACATTCCAAATATTCGAGAATCAGGGTGTTCTAAGAATTGAACCCTTCAACCCATTTTGAATAACTGAAAATAACATACACATAAGTTTTCAAATACTCTAAAGCTATCCTGACACTTTACAAGCCATGTGTCCATATCCTTTCATGAATGTATCCAAAGCTAAAAGTCCAAGCTTTGTTGAAGCGGCAAAACTTCACATTCACATAGGTAGTTCACTTCAGTCATGCACCTGCTCTTGCACTTTTTCAAATGAACTATTAAGAAGCTAGACTTCAACCTGACCTTCAGCAGGTCCGAGTACATACCTTACCTTGGGATGATATAAAATTTATGTACTCCAAATTTCTAAGTATAAGCCTTCCGCATTGAATTCAACTTCTAATTTTCATCAGAAGGGAATTGGGTATCTTATAATTAGAAATTTATGTGGACTTTAAACCCATCCCCACAGCAGACTTGTCAACCAAGTCTCTTGCCAATCCCTTCGTCAAGTGATCAGCTAAATTCTGTTGTGACCTTACGAACACTATAGAAATCACCCCATTCATGATGAGTTCACGAATCATACTATGTCTGACACCTAAGTGTCTAGACTTTCCATTGTACATCTGGCTATAAGCTTTTGCCAATGTCGCAGCACTATCACAATGGATAGACATGGGTGCTATAGGTTTAGGCCATAATGGTATCTCATGGATCAAGTTTCTAAGCCATTCTGCTTCTTTACCAGCAGCAGCTAAAGCAACAAACTCAGATTCCATCGTTGAGTTGGTAATACATGTCTGCTTTTTAGAAGCCCATGAAATAGCACCTCCCCCAAGCAAGAACACCCAACCACTCGTTGAAGAATGATCTTCAATATTGGTTATCCAACTCGCATCAGAATATCCTTCTATTACAGAAGGAAATCCACTGTAAGATAAACTATATGCCATAGTTTTCTTTAAATACTTCAGTACCCGCCTAATTGCTTGCCAGTGATGAGTACTAGGATTACTAGTATATCTACTCAGTTTTCCCACAGCAAAAGCAATATCTGGCCTTGTACATGTCATGGCGTACATCAAACAGCCAATCACCTGAGAATACTCAAGTTGTGATACAGCTTTACCTTGGTTAGGCATAAGCTTCTCACTTGGATCAACAGGTGTACTCACAGGAGTACATTCAAAGCAATTAAACTTTCTCAACACCTTCTCAATATAATGAGATTGAGAAATTGAAATTCCTTTGCTTTCACGTTTGATCCTAATACCAAGGATAACGTCAGCCTCCCCCATATCTTTCATGGAGAACTTTGATGACAAAAATTCTTTTGTTAAATCAACTTGACTTTGGTCAGTCCCAAAGATTAACATGTCATCAACATATAGACAAATTATAACTCCTTTACCAGAATCATCAAATTTGCTATACACACATTTATCTGCTTGGTTCAATCTAAAACCACTAGATAAAACTACTTCATCAAACTTCTGATGCCATTGCTTAGGTGCTTGTTTCAAACCATATAAGGACTTCACAAGTTTGCACACCTTGCTTTCATTTCCTGGCATGACAAAGCCCTGAGGTTGGTTCATATAAACCTCCTCATCCAAATCACCATTCAAGAATGCTGTCTTCACATCCATCTGGTGAATAACCAGATTGTGAATTGTAGCCAAAGCAATCAGCAGTCTAATGGTAGTGATACGTGCCACAGGAGCATAAGTATCAAAATAGTCAATTCCAGACTTTTGTCTAAAGCCTTGAATGACTAACCTTGCCTTGAACTTTTCAATAGTTCCATCCACCTTCATCTTCTTTTTGAAGATCCATTTGCAACCCAAAGGTTTGCAACCGGGAGGTAGATCAGCTAACACCCAAGTGTTATTGCCCATGATGGAATCCATCTCATCATTAATTGCCTCTTTCCAGAATGCAACATCCTGAGACCTCATTGCTTCATCATATGTTTTAGGATCATCATCAACATTGAAACAATATGAATATTGGGTAGAAACATCATCCCTAGAACCTTCAACTAAGTATAGTTGAAAATCTGGTCCGAATGATTTAGGTTTCCTTTCTCTTTTGCTTTTCCGAAGCTCAAGTGACTGATCAACAGCCTTTTCAGAGACTTCATCATTACAATCCTTATTGATTCCATTGTTACTTGGAATCATATCCTTTGGTCTAGGTATAGATGAAAATCGATTTTCATCAAAGATTGCATCCCTTGAATCAATCACAGAATTGATTGAGACAAATTCATTAGGCTCTATTACATAGAACCTATATGCCTTGGAATGTTCAACATATCCAATAAAAATGCAATCTATACCTCTTTCACCTAAACTTTTCTTTTTGGGATCAGGCAGTCTTACAACCGCCCTACAACCCCATACACGAAGATAATTCAAGTTAGGTTTCCTTTTATTCCAAAGTTCATAAGGTGTAATCTTGTTTCTTTTGTTAGGAACTCTATTAAGCAAATAACAAGCTGTTAACATAGCTTCCCCCCAAAATCCTTCACTTAAACCCGAATAGGATAACATGGAATTAACCATTTCCTTAAGGACCCTATTCTTCCTTTCAGATATACCATTTTGTTGTGGAGTATAAGGAGCTGTGGTCTCATGGATAATACCAACGGATTGGAAATACGATTGGTCAATGTATTCACCTCCCCTATCTGTTCTAAGTCTTTTAATCAAAGCCTTTTGTTGTAATTCTACTTCAGTTTTAAATATTTTAAATTTATCTAATGCTTCATCCTTAGTATGTAACAAATAAACATAGCAAAATCTAGAAGCATCATCAATAAAAGTCACAAAATATTTCTTGTTTCCTAAAGTAGGAGTAGCATGCAAATCACATAAATCACTATGTATTAATTCCAAAATTTCAGTATCACGATGTACATTTTGAAATGGTTTCTTAGTGATCTTTGTTAACATACACGTTTTACACTTTTCATTGTTCATGTCAAAAACCGGTATTAATCCATCTTTAGACATATCTTGCATTCTTTTAAAGTGTATATGTCCTAGTCTAGCATGCCAAAGTGTAGAATTATTTATGCTAGAAGTAGATATAAAAGCAAAATTAACATTCAAGTGATTAATGTTAAGTCTAAACATTCTATTGCATAAATAACCAAAACCAACAAACATACCATGTTTTGACAAAACAAACTTATCAGATTCAATCACTTGTTTATAACCACAACAATTTAACACACTACTGGAAACTAAATTTTTTCTTATTTGTGGTACATGCAAAACATCAAACAAACAAATAGTTTTTCCAGAACTAAAACACAAATCCACACTTCCACGTCCATGAACAGAGGCTGTTGACTCATTTCCCATATGAAGAATTGATCCATCAGTCACGGACTCGTAAGTCTTGAACCAAAATCTATCCTTGCATACATGGGTGGTGGCTCCCGAGTCAACCCACCACGCGACATCATCATCCTGCACAAAATAAGCCTCAGATATATATGAAACATAATAATTCTTATTTGAATTATTAAATATATTCTGACCTTTCGAGTTGTGGTTGTTTAAACCATTTCCCGAACCGCTTGTGCTAGATCCTTTGGCATTATTATTACCAAAAATAACCTTGCAATCCTTTTTTATGTGTCCAGTTTTACCACACTTCCAACAAGTCAATTTAGACTTCTTGTTCGGATTAGCCTTGTTATAACCTCGATGTTTACGTTTGCCCTTTTTGTCATTATTACTAGTGAACTTTTTATGTTCCACCATATTGACAACAGACGTACCAGCAACTTCGTTGCTCTTTGGCTTGTCATTATCCTGCAACCTGAGGGATTCCTCAATACGCAGATGACTACCCAACTCAACAAGAGTTAACTCCTCCTTCTTATGTTTCAAAGAATGTTTAAATTCTTTCCAAGATGGAGGTAGTTTATCAATTATGCTTGAGACTTGAATAGACTCATCCATGTTCATCTTATGTTGTGTGAATTGACCAAGTATACGAATGAGCTCATTGTATTGTTCCAAGACCGGTCTAGAATCGACCATCTTGTAATTATTAAAATTACTAACAAGGAACTTTTTACTAGAAGCATCCTCAGACATATACTTGGTTTCTAAACAGTCCCATAGTTCTTTAGAAGATTCAACATTTAGGTAAATATCAAAAAGGGAATCAGCCATACCATTGAGGATTAAACCTCTAGCGATGTAGTCATCGTTCTCCCACTTGCACCTTTTCCGAATTTGTTCAATAGTGGCATCATCACCATGATCTTCAGGAATTGGTGTGCTGAGTACGTACACCACACTCATGCTGCTCAGAAAGAAGTGCATCTTCTTTTGCCATCTCCTAAAATCAATTCCCTCAAACTTATCAAGTTTGGAGAAATTCGCCGTCATGTGTTTCATCGTAGCCGCCATCGATTATAACGAATAATTACTTTCGATTGTTGGAGGTTTTATTGAGATTTTGTGTAGGGTAAAATAATCGATAGCCGGATAAATCACTGAATCGTGGTATCACTTTCCGAAAGTAATTATTCGACCCTTATTGCCTGGGTTACACGAATATCACTTTGGGATAAGACAGAGATTAGTTCTTGTTATTGGCAGTAAACAAGAACTCTTTTGCATAAGAGTATTAAGGTGTTTTTCGTATATCTTATTCTCATAAATGATAGTCTCTATTTATAGGCACCCAAAAACAAGTATTATTCCACGATGGAGATGTTTCACTAACTAATTTCGTTTTCAAATCTAAAACAAATCCTTTACATAAAGTTGTTTGTTTTATTTCAAACATCCTAATCAAGGAAATCGTTTTCAAATCTAAAACAAATCATTTACATAAAGTTGTTTGTTTTATTTCAAACATCCAAATCAAGGAAATCGTTTTCAAATCTAAAACAAATCCTTTACATAAAGTTGTTTGTTTTATTTCCAACAACCAAATCAAGGAAATCTAGATTAAATCCTTTTCATAAAGTTGTTTGTTTTATTTCCACCTAGTGCAAGAATAATACTTCCGTAATCACTCAAATTTGTGATAATGGAAAACCATTTTCGGGTCCGGGCAATCTATCACTTAATGGGTGTACACTCCGTACCTCCTAACCCATTTACAAGTATAGATTAAATCCCTCAATTACACTAAATTTCTAACAAATATAAACATGGGCCATAATCCACTAAGTCAAAATACTTATAAAAACAACAACATTTCTTAATCGCATCGAAGATGATATCTCTAGGTAAATTATAGACAGCTAACATGAGTAAAGAGACTATTTCAGTTAAAATATAAAGACTGAACAGTTATCAAGCACATCTTAAAGCTGAGGTTAAAAGCAACTTACGCCCTTTCAAATAGTTTAAATAAGATAAAGGTATTACTATTTGAATACATGAATGAATAATAATAACGAGTAGTTGTTGTGAAACACCATGAGATGCATAACAAAGTAAAATACTAAAATACAATTTATTGCTATTTGCAAATAGCCAACATAACTTCTATGAATAATAATGAGTATATATATTACTTCAGAGTTGAAGAGTTAAGACCCTCCTAACTGATCTATGACATACACCACCAGAACTTACCTTCAAATTCTTATGCGGTCTTTATTCGCTTTCGAGTCACCATCAACTCTAATGGATTTACGCCGTCGTTTCAAGAAACGGATAATCAGTGTAGCCAATAACAGGATCAAGAATATAAAATGTCTCCCTATTGTACTTGTTAAGAGGAGCATTTAGCTCAAATCTTTTTGGCAAATCCGGATTCGCCAAAAACAGACGACCATAAGCAACAAGATCTGTTCGGTTTTCAGCCAATGCATTGTTTCCATCTTCCATATCATACCCTCCGGCCGAAATAAAAGTCCCTTTGAATGTTTTTCTCATAGGCACAAGACTATTGGGGCACTCAACTTTTTCACCTAAAGCTTTCATCCTTGGTTCTACCATATGACAGTATAGAATCTTATATGCATTCAGCGATTGAGCCATGTAAAGGCCTAACGCTTTTGGATTCGAGTCACCCGATTCCATATAATTTGCAAATGGGGATAATCTTATCCCAACTTTGTCTGCTCCTATTTCGTTAACAACCGCATCAACTATTTCTAGAGCGAATCTGCAACGATTCTCTAGAGAGCCACCATACTGATCTGTCCTGTCGTTTACTTCGTCTTTCAAGAATTGGTCAACTAGATAACCGTGGGCCCCATGGATCTCAACTCCATCAAAACCTATAATTTTCACCACCAAAAAAATTACAACTTTTTCATTTACTGAAACTTTAACAATAAAAAAGATCTAAACAGTATTCTAGATATTAGTAATACTTACCAGCTTCAATTGCATTTCTTGCAGCAAGTCGAAAATCATTAACAACAAGAGGAACTTCCTCTGTATTTAACTTCCTCGGAGGTGTAAATTGTGCGATATCAATGCCGTTGGATCGTACTTGAGATGGTAATTGTTTGTTCGATGGAGATATTGGTGCTTGTCCATTTGGTTGAAAACCTATTCAACAGATGAAGCATTTCAAGATTTTGACTAAAAGCAAGCAGAGTTAATGGGCGACATAGTAAATCGTTGCAAATCTATATATCTATATATCTATATACTGAAGAAAGCATCCCCAATTATGTTTAAACGTTGTTAATACCCGTATTTGAAACCCTTCCGACATGCCAAATTTGACAAAAAAAGATTCCGCCTTTAGCATGAACAGCATCGACAATTGGTTTCCATGCTTCAACTTGTTCCTTTGTCCATATACCTGGTGTCTCCGGATACCTTAACAAGACAAAAGTATTTAAAAAAAAAAAACTGCATCATTCTAAGGAACAATGGAATGTTTAACCAAGCACATTACTCTAGAAATTACCTATCACCATTAGCTAAATGTCCTGAATACCCTGAATTAATTACAAAGTACGAATAACTTGTGACTCGTAACCAATGGTGAGCGAAATACGCATATATAATTTTAGCTTCTGAATGTTACCAAGAAAGGTAAACGCTTCATGGGTAACAACACAATATTTAGCCGAAGAGAAATAGTTTAAATTACTAGTCAAATGTCTTAATAGTCCTCAATTAATGGCCATAAAAAAGATAAATTTTATATACAAGGGCTTAATATGTAGCAGACAATGGACAAATAGCTATTTTATCTTTTTTGATTGCCAATAATGGAAAACATTTCGATTTTCACGGATATTTGATTACACCACAAAATTTCATCGATACACCACTAAAACTGCTTTAGAATGATGTACAGTACAACATTAGAATACATGTTTAGTGCCTTATGGATAATTTTGGTTGTGTAGGTATCATCCCCTTTGAAATAATGATTAAAGACCAAAGGTCATATATATACATACCCTTGGGCAGTATCTGAAACTCCAGTGGCTTCGGTAATAAGAAGGCCTCCTTTCGTTGTTCTTTGCGAGTAATATAAGATAGCATGTGGTTGAGGAACATTTCCATAAGATCTTTGCCTTGTTAAAGGTGCTAAAACAACTCTGTATTCATTTATAGATATGAATCAGACCATTTTAATATTATGAAGACTTTACAAATTCGCAAATGATGAAACAAGCAACAAGCTTCTTATGTTCTTAGTACAATCAGAATTAGACTATCAAATATTAACTATTTCAACTTGAACTCACAACAAATGAGGTTTTTCTTTTGCAACTCAAAATTCCATTTTTTTTTTTTTTAAGTGGCCGACTTAAAATCATTATTTGGGAATACATACATAATTAACTAAACAATAATAAAGAGAAGATCGGTGGCTAATTGGAGCTCACTAAATCAAGCCTTAAAATAATTACTCTACTGTCTAGATCTTCAGCAATCCTGTTACGAGATCACATGACTTGCACGTGATAACAAATGGCAGCTGCAGGGCACGTGCGTTTTAACAGATTAAATTCTAGTCCAACTAACTTTCCCGCCTAAAGTTGTTAAAAGATTAGTGCTTAAAAAGATTAGTTAGTTGTTTTGTTCATTTCAGTTTTCCAATTGCAAAAGATTCTCTCTATAATTCTCACATTCAATTTCGGTTGTAATAAAATCATTTGGTTCCATAACTCTATTTTAAGCTTGAGCTGTTAGATCGAGTGTTTGTTTGATTGCGATTCATTGCTAGATCGAGCAGAAACATGTCCAAAATAAATCGTGATAATTTCAAGCAAGAATTCAATTTGTTTGAAAAATAAAAACATACATGTTGAGTATCAAACAGTTGTGAGCAACATCCCAAACTACACCAACGAGCTTATAGCTCAGTGGTACCCGATGCCTTTGATCCCTGGGCCCACAGTGGGGGAAGCTTTGATCCGAAGAAAGGCGCAAGTTCGATTCTCAGTCTGGGCGCCCCGCATGGAATTATTTCTCCCTCCGGGGGGAAATTTGTGAAGTGTTTCGGGGTCTAGCTAGCTGGGGTAAAAATCGCCTTGCCGTCACTGTGGTACCTGGGAGGAGGTACTTTGCCGGCACAGGTCTCTTTCGGGGTGAGATTGGTGGGTGCTACGGCACACAGGGTTAGCGTGTCCCTGACAACTTACACGTTTTGATCCGAACATCCCAAACTACACCATCACAAAATCCCTAATTACATAAACTAGAAAACAAAAGGATGAATGATAATAATACCTGTGAGAAAGCTCGAATTTACCCATTTTGTAAGGGGTCAGTAGATTTATTTTCTTTTGTATATCTCCCATTTTCAGGCTCTGTGATCTTCGATTCAATGAATTGTTTTTTTATAATTGAAATATTGTTTGTAGGAACACATATGAGAGGGAAGTGATGCTTTATAGATGTTGAAAGCATCGGTGGGTTGGGCCCCAGCTTAGTTGATTGTTTTGACTTTGACTATTGTCGTATATTCATATTTAGCAAAATTTTGGGCTATAATTCTTCTGATAATCTTTATTTTACTTTTATAAACATATATATACTCTTATAATTTTTTTTTTTTATTAACATATTTAAAATATTTAATTTTGTGTATTAATTTTATATATCAACCGATCAGAAACTATTATAGTGATAATACAAAATAGAAAATAAGTTGTATACTTTCACTACCATTACCCTTACATACTAACGTCCATGGACGGAGTCGTAGTTTCAGTTTTATCCAATTGTCGTTAACGTCCATGGACGGAGTCGTAGTTTCAGTTTTATCCAATTGTCGTTTTAAGTTTCCATTCACACTATAACCGGCCCCTCAAATTCGGCTTCATTTTCACAACGACCCTCCAACTTTTCACTTTTTCAGGGGTAAAAATCGTAAATATTTACTTTTTTTAAAATAAAAGAAAATACTTCCACCCGTATTTTTAACGGGCCCTATCTTCTCGCTCGGTCCAAGTTAAATTTTTCTGAGACCACCGTTCAACTCGAAAAAATCAGACGGACACAACGGGACTAACTATGCGCGAAACGGGCATCGTTAAAAAAACACTAAATAACGGGCCCTATATTCTCGCTCGGTGCGAGCTAAATTTTTCCGAGACCACCGTTCAACTCGATATTATTTTACTAACACAACGCGACTAACTATACGCGAAACGGACATCGTCAAAAAAACACTAAATATTTCGAGCTATATTTCATACATATACATACACGTCCAACAAACAACCCAACCTACTAGATATATTATGTACCAAACAACGTATATCCAAATCCGACCGCGCGTTGAATACAACCGCAGCAACGCGCGGTCGAATTTTTTCTAGTTGTATACTATATACTCCATAAATATCATTCTAAGTCATAAATTGTTAAATTATGTATCTATGTAAACAAAATTTACGGGATGACGGATGAACCTATTAAAATATTTATGTGGCATTTTATATTTTTCATTAAATGGCCAACGAATCATTGCTTCAACGGCATCCCCTTCACCTTTTGTGTTGGGGCTGAGGATTAGGTCATGGGTTCGAGCCTCGCTCTCCCCATCCTATTAATTAATCTGCATGAAATATGGATATCCAGATTGACCTCAGTGGGGTTTTCTTCCGGATCCATTCAGGATTCAAACCCGGTCCGCTTGCCCCTCGGGATGGTTAAAGGATCGGGTTCCTGTAATGCGATTCGGGTTTCCTCCCGAACGCGCGTGTGTGTGCAAATGATGAGTGTCGTTGAAAGAAATGATACACTTATGCAAGCTTGGCGTTCAAAAAAAAAAATATTTTTCGTTAAATGGTGACATGGATATTATGTATATTTAGAAACCTAAATATAAGTCAGATATTTTAAATTTTGTTCCGATGTTGACTATAAAACATTTAGTTTTTTTTATCTTTAGTAACATTAATGATACACTAATAACTTAAACAATCGTTGATGTTTGCGTGTTACTGTGAAAATGATTTTACTCAATACCTTATATACCGTTTCAATAGTTTATAATTACAATACACACATCAATATTGAATTATTGATTTAAACATTTTCCTAAATGAGAAGTAAGAACAACGATGTATATATACTTCAAAAAGAAGTTTTACAATAGTTAATTAAGGAAATAATATTTGTTGTTGCGGAAATGTTTACAATGGCTCGCAAGTTGATGTAAGGATTGTTTTCGTTCTATATCTTAAATATTATTTATTTAATTTATAAAATCATATAAAAATGGAACAAAAAATTCGAAGAGGTACGGTATATAGTTTCGCTGTAAATCATGCTCTATACCTTAAATATTATTATAATCATTTAAAAACGGAAGAAATATTTTCAATGAGGCTACTATAAATGATATCGCTCTTAGTCACGTCGACGGTTAAATGGTTTCGTTGTAAATCATGTCGACGGTTGATACTTAATAAAAAATTTCTTATTTTTTTTTCTTAAAAAAAAATGTTATTAAAATATATGATTTTTTGAAAAAACAAATAAATAACACTGAAAAACAAAAACCAAAAGCAATTTCACTCTCACCCTCAAGTGCTCATGTTCAATTGTTATTTATATAAAATGTTCGTATGTTACACAAACAAATATGCACGTGAACGAAAACCTATATATTTGATAATAAAGGTCAAATATAAGTTTTTCAAACTATTTTATGTTCATTCTCTCTATCAACATTTATGAGTGATTCAATCTACTAATATGTGAAAATCTTTGTAAATTAAAAGTGCTCGTAGTTCTCGCTCTTTTTGTGGTTCTCATTTGAACTTTTGACTATATATATATATATATATATATATATATATATATATATATATATATATATATATATATATAGATATAGAAGAAGAAGAAGAAGTATGCCCACAATACAACGTTGCATATAGGTAATGTTGAAGGTGACACAACTTTAAGGATGGCACCTGCAGCTAACGAATACAAGTTTTTAATATCTGCAAAACACTTATACACTCATCAAAAAAGTTTATCACCTCAACATTGACATCCGTACCCGTTAATCCGTTTAATCCGTTATAATGTAAAATATAATACTACGTACAATGTAATTTCTTTATAAATTCATGTTTTAAAGAATTATAGAGACATTATCTTATAAAAAGGTCAAATTCTCAAAAAATTACTCTAAGAATTAAAGACTTAGGCATCAAATACTAACATACTAACTAAATCGTTTCGAATATATGTTACTACGGAGAAATTGTTATAAAAAGTATGTTCTAGGGAGCAACGTGTGAGTGAACCCAGGCGTTGAATCGTGAATGTGGACTAAAATAGTTTAAAAGGGGATTTATTATGATTTGGATGGGGTTCCACTACGTAAGTGATGACTTCATCAAGGACGACGACCTTATTACCCCGTTTGTTTCAACTTCCAACTCCCCTACTGCCCTATATAAGGAAAAAAAAAAAAAAAAATAGACTCTCCTACCTAAAGTTTACTCCTCTCTCTCCCATATCTATTGTTCTCGGACTAAAAAAAACACATCACATATATCTTTTTGTTTACTTTTCAATTTTACCTTTTACTTTTTACCTATATTTTTCTTCTGCATAAATAAAATAGGGGCACAAAAGACTTTTATCACATTATTCTTAATCATTTATGAAAATATACAATTAATTTGAGACATTACAAAATGAAATATGAAGTAGTGGACTATAGACTTGGGAGAGAGAGTATATTTATTTTTACTAATAAAAGTTAATACTACGTAACAAATATAAATGTCACATTAGAAAATTAGAACCTACTCAGTATGTACATGTCTTATTTATATAATTAGGAAGTGGCCGTTTGGCCCATTCCGATGGGCCGACAAAACAAAATTTCATAAAAAGGAAAAAAATCACTAAATGACGAAATTGCTGATGTCATGATGATATCATCGAATAACTATTCATTTTGTATACATTATTATTAATATTAATATTAATATTAATATTAATATTAATTATTTATATTAATGTTAATTAGAATAATCACATATATTCCAAAAATAACTATCATTAACAAACAAAATATGGAGTATGAGTTGTTGTAAAAATTATTTTTAAAACATTATTTTTAATTATTATTATTTTTATTTTTTTTATACTTGAAGTTTGTTACTTCCTCCGTTTCAATTCTATTATTCACTATTTATTATTAGGATGTTCTAAATTAATTATCTACTTTCATAAATAGATAACAATAATGTGGTAAAATTCGTTTGTGTCCCTACTTTTATATGTAAGACAATAAGATAAGTAAAAAATACGAGATAAAACTGGAAAGTTATCAAAAAAGTAAATGTGTCAGTTACTTTTTCTTAAAATGTGTATTTTTATCTGGGAACAATAGATTAAAAACGGAGAGAACATAACTTTGAATTTTCTATACGATCTTTATTTATATATGTGTTCCAACTTCCAACTTACCAACTCAAGTTCCAACTCCTCAACTCAAGTTATTTTTATTTTTATTTTTGGAGTTAAAAGTTTGTTAGATCTTTGAAGTTTATATATTATAATGGAAAAAATTAATATATATGTACATGCATCATACCACGTTACTCACATTATCTACACCATTGTAAAAAAAATGCGGTACCAAGTGGGTAAAAAATCGAAAAATACATGTCCCGTACCGGTACCGAAACCGATACCTTATTGAAATTTCGGTACGGTTTCGGTTCTCCATTTTACCCAATTTCGGCACCGGTAGTAAACGGTTACGGTACGGTTCGGTACAGTTCTGAAACCGATCTCATCCCTAGTACAAGGTATTAGAGTGGGCAAGGTAGAAAGTGTAAATATGATCATTTTCTTAAAATTTGGACGACGACCCATTTGTGTCTTTGAGATGGAATTAAAAAAAAAAAATAATTTGAACTAGTGTGGATGTGTAGGTGGCGATATTTGGTGAACAAGCACAAAACCATTGAAATATCTTCATGCAAGTTGAATTGATGGGTATAAGCAACCATTTTAACACTTCGTAGCACGGAACTCAATATTCATCCTTGTTCATCTCTAAATTGAGGATTTTTGGGGTTTTGTGACCCTTAACCTAAGGTATGAATAAATTGTGCTTTTGATCCGAAATTTTGTATTTTGATGATGTTATTATTGTTAGAAACACGGTTTAATTTCGAATTTAAGAGTTAGGGTTTGTGGGTCAAAGTTAGAGAAATTGGTGATTTTGTAAATAGATGAACTTGTAATTATTATACTTGTTGAATGGAGTTTTGTAACGACCCTAATTTTTCCGTTATCTTTTACCGTTAATTATTTAACGATCGTTAACGGTTATTCGTGCCACGTCATTTCTATGACCTATATTATTATTTTAGTAATAATATATTAATTATTATGTGTTAAATGAATATTTGTATTCATATTTTAACTTATACGTTTCTACGTGTCGCGGATTTCTATTCGGCGAATCTTTTCGGTTTTCAAACCAACGGTCGAGCTTTTGAGATTTTTAAGTCCTAATAATTTTAAATATGATATTTTAATGTCACATATTTATATATAGTGTTTATATATATTTTTCGTCGCGTAATTAATATCTCTCCGAATTTTCAATCGCGTATTCGTGTTTTCGCGTTTCGGGTTTCGTTCGGGCATTCGGGCCACAAGAAAATACTCTTAGCATCAATTTGATTAAAACACCAAAAATACTCATCATTTTAACCCTAGCTTTCATTTTAACATTCCTCTCTTCTCCTTTTCTTGTTTAGAACGACCACCATTCAGCAACATCATCATCTTCTTCAATCAAGCACTCAAATCAAAGGGCTTTCATCGTTTCCGGATTCTACATCTCGTTCTCTACGCGTTCATATCCTTCAATTCTTGATTAGGGTATAAACCCTAACCCTAGCTTTTCAATTTTTCTTTAATTTTTCTATTTTTATATGTTATAATGATAGTATGATGCTTATATGTTATTGTATTGTTGATTGTATGCGTAGAAATGCTCGATTATATATGTTTTCGGTTTGATTGTTTTGGGACAGCAGTTTGATTGTTGTTTTCTGTATATATAACTGATATAAAAGTGAAATTAAAGTGTTTATATGAGTTCCTCTCATCAAGACATTAATTTTAGACTCCGGATCCATGTCATTTCGATTCTCGGAGCTCTAGTTATGCTTAAAATGGTGTTTTGTTGAGATTAAATTGTGAAAACGAATTGGTACAGGTATGGTCCGACTTTGTGATCATATTTGGAGTATTTAGGGTGTACTAGTGTGTTAGGATTGATGATGGGATGAACTTTCATGTTCGGGTCATCGAAATCCGAGCCACGGATCACCCGGTATGACTAAAACATGTTTTTGAACGGATTAAAGCTACAAGTTGATTTATGGCTGTAAGTCACGACTTGTTTGTTGTTCTTAGGGTGTTCTTGAGCACACTAATGTGTCGGGTTGGTTGGTTAGGCGAAGATATATATAAGACTCGCCGAAAACTGATTCCCGGAGCTCAAGTTATGACCCGATGAACATTTAATTAAAACGTATGGTTATTAATTATGACTTATGATATAAATAATGAATTTCATTATTAATAAATTACTTATGATATAAAAAGTAATTATTTAATTTAAGACTTATGATATATATATTTAGTATATCATTTATTAATTAATTATGATTTAATTAAACATTTAATTAAACTTATGATTAATAATACTTTTATTGTTAATGAAAAATACTTATGGTAAGTATTAAACTTATATTATGAGATTATTATAATAAGACTTATAATAAGGATTAATTAATTATTTAATTATTATAAGGCTTAGTTATTATTTAATTATAATTTAATTATTAAATACTTATGATTTAATAATGATAATTAGAAACTTATGATATGATTAATAATTCATTATTAATTAATAATACTTATGATATGATTTAAAATCTATTATTAATTAATAATACTTATATTATGATTAATATTTAATTAATTAATTAAATACTTATGTTATATTAATTATATCATTTAAACTTATGTTAACTTTAATAATTCTTTTTAATTTAATTAAACTTATGTTATGACATAATTATACATATATGACTTTAATTAACATTATAATCTATATTATTAATATAACTTATACTTTTAAAATTAACGTTGACTATGTTTGACCAAGGTTGACTTTTGAGTTGACTTTCAATTGACTTTGACTTTCAGTTGACTTTTGTTGACTTTCTAATTAAGGAAACTTTCCTAACTTATATACTTTCCAAAAATAGCAACTTTCTAAATATGGAAACTTTCTAAATTTAGAAACTTTCATAAAATAGAAATTTCCTAAAATAGAAACTTTTCAAAAATAGAAACTTTTCTAAAATAGAAACTTTCCTAAAATAGAAACTTTTCAAAAATGGAAACTTGCTAAAAATAGAAACTTTCTAAAAATAGAAAGTGTGTGTCCGTACGCTGTTCCGATCAAACTGATGCATGTTGAGTGTTGTTCTATGTCTACTTGCAACATGTACAATAGCTATCATACTAAGACTTGACCTAAGTTAGTTATTCATATCGACCTGCTTTATTTATAGGTCGGCGTTGTGATCATACTTGATCACTTTACTTCATTGTTGTTCGCTTTTTTGGGTGGTTACTTCGTTTGCTATTAAGGTGAGTTATAGTCCCATTTTTTTATTTTAAATCTTTTGGGATGAGAATACATGCAATTTATTTTATATTTTGGACACAAGTGGAAGTTGGTTTAAATTATTCATTGTGAGTCGAACAAAAATATTTCCTAATCTGGTAATTGTAATCACTAGTTTCTACTGGTGAACGCGAATCCTATGGATAGATCTATCGGGCTTGACAACCCCATTTCGAGCTAGTCTCGCTAGCAATTTATAATCGGAATGTTTAGTACTTCGTATTTAGTTGAAGATACACTTGTTCGGTGTATATTATTTATTGTGTTTGGCAAGGGTAAATAAATGGTTAAGTGGTTACCAGGTGGCTCACGGAAAATGGAATAATATTTTTATATGTTTTCTAGAATATAATTTTGTGGTCCAAAAAGGAGTTTTTATATTTTCAAACATAAATTTTTATGGTTTAAATTAAATATTGTTCGCAATATTAAACCTATAATTCACTCAACATTTTTGTTGACAGTTACTCGCATGTTTTATTCTCAGGTTCATGATTGATTGCTTCCGCTGTGCTTAGAGAGTCTACATATTTATGATGTCAGCTTTTATTAAACATTAACTTGCATTCTATTTTGATACATTTAATAGTGGATGTTGTTGACTTGTTTTGGTCAACTTTTGGTTAAGTAATAATGTATGGTTCTTCTAAACTTACACATTTTGGTAGGTTTCCTTTATAGGAAATCATTTTTAAATAAAGAATGCAAGGTTATTTATCAAATTCATATAGAGTTATGATCAAGCTGTGGGACCAAGATAATGATGGTCGTTACAGTTGGTATCAGAGCCCTGGTTGTAGGGAATTAGGCTGCATTGATGTCGTTACCCGATTCAATAGGGTGCATTAGTAAGTCTAGTCTACAGCCCGACCTATAACCTATTATTATATGTGGTTATTTGTATCCTATAAGTAGGTATATGGTTACCATACATACATCTCTGTTATCTGAACCCGGGAGGAACTCCCATTCCGATTTAAATGTATTCTCTGACTCATGCGAGTTTATCTTTATAAGAACCCCTCGGATAGTGAAACCGAGGGATGTCATTCTTGACTTCTGAAATTCTCGACATTTCTATGTCATCTATTATGGTTATGTATATAACGTTTGAGTTATATTACGCGAGATGTCATTCTTGACTTCTAAATGCTCGACATTTCAATGTCAGCTATTATGTTTAGGTATATAACATTCTTGTTATATTACGTGCATTTGTGCCGTTGTGCCTTTGTGCTTTGGTTTTTGAACCGGAAAACGTCATTCTTGACTTTTAGAGATTCTTGGTACTTTGAAGACATTTTTATGTCATCGTTACTCCTATTCATTACTTTTGATGTTTTGTCTCTTGTGCTATCCTTAGCACATTGTTTAAGACATCGTTTTAGGGAAATTGTGTGGAAATTCGAGGTTGATCGCGTGTCCTGACCTCATGTAGTGCTATTGGAATGGAACTATGAATTAGATAAATATAATGACGTCAGGCCAACGTGATTATATTACGTTAATTCATAAAGAAGTCCCAATATTGTGACATGAGAAATAGAAAGCGAGTCAAAGAAAATTTTTAAACTACTCATTTAGAAATTCCGATGTATTACATGGGTAGGGAAAATATTCATTATCTTATTTGTTGATATACGAGAAGCTCGTTTTAACCAGATTATCTATCTCATGCTCCATCCTTCATAACTCGCTTGTTAGCAACAGCTTCGCTCGGGAACAGTTTTGGCCCAAGGACTTATGTCCTGATATTAGTCAAAACAACATGTAACTCATTGGATTTCATGACCTGGTAACATTTGTTGGTTAAAAGTGGCACGACGATTCAAGTCCTTTACTCGATCTTCCACGATCTTACTTCAACTTGTAGCCTCTGCAATACAAATACTCTGTTTATCATCGGGAGTTTTACACATTTGTTTAATTGGGCGGTTCTCACGAGATTTATGGGCGAATAGAAGTAATGAAATATTTTGTCATGTATACAATTTATAAAATCATATATGTATGTATGGATTCAAATGAATAAATTTACCCTTACCTATTCTGGCTAGTATATACTAAATTATACCTTCAAAATTATTTTAAGACCACTCATTTATTGAGCTGTTTGACTAAGTCAATTTGTTTTATATAAAATGGTACATGTTGTACATACTTCTAAATTTACTAAGAACTTCGTTCCGTTTATGTTGTCACATCAAACGTTTAAAGCTTTTTTTTTAAAAAAACTCCTTTGATTGATTTTTATCAAATTTTCGCATTACTCTATAGAATGTTTGGATCACAGTTCTTCTCATCCTCCATTTAAGGATGAAACTTACCATTAAGTTCATTGATAGAAACTCTTACACCAATTTGGATTCCGGTTTTATAACATTTGTTGGAAAGTCTTTGCGCTCATAAAATTTTCCCTCTTATGGTTGGACATGGCTGGAACGCGGACCGATAAACCAATTTTCTGGGGTACACTCGGTGGTCACCCTATTTTAGAAAAGGCGCTAGGTGGGTTTCTACCCCAACTGTTGTTATAGTGGGTATCATGGATATATTTTACACTAGACCATTTGAGAAGTTTCTACTTTCAATATTCGCTGTCAACCACAACCCCCTCGTAAACATCAATCCTAGGATTCAATACTTTGAGGTACACGAAATTATTTTTGGAGATTCATCTCACTTGGAGTCGACCATTCTTTATAAACCATGATTCGCGTTCTTTTCATCTGCACATAAATTTAAGAATATGGATGAATCCTAGATTTCCTCGCTCATTGTTCAAGGAAGTTCACTCTCGTTGAAATATCACACCTTTTGTACGTCTTCCTTTCGGAAATGTAATGAAAATTTACTTTGAAGTTCATGATCCTCGTTATCTCCTTTGAGAGAATTGCCTTATATATCTATGCCACCGATGTGACTACTCCATATATTTCTTCCTTCATCGTTGCAACCATATTTTATTCGTCGTAGTTCATCCCCTTGGAGAGCTCCTGTTCTATTTGTTAAGAAGAAAGATGGTTCGTTTTGTTTGTGCATTGATTACCGTGAATTGAACAAGCTTACTATTAGAAAACCGTTACCCTCTTACTAGAATTGATGATCTGTTCGATCAGCTTCAAGGTTCGTCTGTTTATTCTAAAATCAGTCTTCGTTCCGGTTATCATCAACTACGTGTTAAAGAATCTGATGTTCCGAAAACTGCTTTTTGCACCCGTTACGGTCACTACGAATTCCTCGTTATGCCGTTCGGATTGACAAATGCACCTGCTGTGTTCATGGACCTCATGAACCGTGTGTGCAGACCCTATCTGGACAAATTTGTTATTGTATTCATCGACGACATCCTTATTTATTCTAAGAGTGATGAAAAGCACAAAGAACATTTGAAGTTGGTGCTTGATCTGTTGAGGAAAGAATAATTGTATGCTAAGTTCTCTAAATGTGCTTTCTGGTTAAGATAAGTTCAATTCCTTGGACATATTGTTAGTAAACAGGGAATACAAGTTGATCCTGCCAAGATAGAGGCAATTGAGAAGTGGGAAATCCCTAAGACTCCTACTCAGGTTCGTCAGTTCCTAGGGTTGGTAGGTTATTATCGAAGGTTCATTCAGGATTTCTCTCGTATAGCGAAACCTCTGACTGCTTTAATACACAGGGGAAAGAAGTATGAGTGGAAGGATGAACAAGAGACTGCTTTACAAACTTTGAAGAAGAAGTTGACTACCGCTCCGATATTATCATTGCTTGAGGGTAATGACGATTTTGTTGTTTATTGTGATGCTTCGCGTTAGGGCTTTGGTTGTGTTTTGATGCAACGAAAGAAAGTTATTTCGTACGCGTCACGTCAGTTGAAGCTCCACGAACAGAATTATACAACCCATGATTTAGAGTTGGGAGCTGTTGTGTTTGCGCTTAAGATTTGGAGACATTATCTTTATGGGGTCAAGAGTACAGTGTACACGGATCACAAAAGTCTTCAACATATCCTTGACCAAAAACAGTTGAATATGAGGCAATGAAGATGGGTTGAGACGTTGAATGATTATGATTGTGAACTTTTATATCATCCGGGAAAAGCCAATGGTGTGGCCGATGCGTTAAGTCGTAAAGAAAGGGTCGAACCTCGCAGATTTAGAGCTTTGAATATGACAATTCGAACTAACCTCGCAAGGCAGATTCTTGAGGCACAACAAGAAGCCTTAAAGGAGGAGAATTTTGTGAAAGAGAATGTCAGAGGCATGGCTAAGAAGTTTGAGGTACGAGCAGATGGTACTAGATATTTTGTGGGACGTCTTTGGGTTCCGAAGTATGGTGATCTGCGACAACTTGTTTTAGATGAAGATCATAAGTCCAGGTACTCTATTCATCCTGGTTCAGGAAAGATGTATCATGATCTTAAGAAGCTATATTGGTGGCCTAATTTGAAAGCTGATGTGGCTACTTATGTGGCTAAGTGTTTGACCTGTGCTAAGGTTAAAGCTGAACATCAAAAACCGTCTGGACTTTTGGTACAACCTGAGATTCCCGCATGGATGTGGGAAGGTATTACGATGGATTTTATTACGAAGTTACCGAGAGTTGCGGGTAGCTATGATACCATTTGGGTGATTGTAGATCGACTCACTAAGTCAGCCCACTTTTTGCCGATTAAGGAAACGGATTCGATGGAGAAGCTTACTCGTTTGTATTTGAAGGAGATTGTTTCTAGGCATGGTGTTCCTGTATCAATCATTTCAGACCAAGACAGTCGATTTATATCGAGGTTTTGGCGATCCTTACAGGAAGCTTTAGGAACTAAGTTGGATATGAGCACCGCTTATCATCCGCAGACGGATGGTCAGAGTGAAAGGACCATTCAAATGTTAGAAGACATGTTGCGAGCGTGTGTTATTGATTTTGGTAATGGGTAGACAGCGATATGACTTGATAGCACCAAAATTATATATATTTTTATACCCTTTTTACGATGCTATCTTCCTCGTTTTCACACATAAACGACCCATTCATTTGCTTATTGGGGGAAATGAGCACAACATCTAGGAAAGAAGCTACAAGAGTTGTTGAAAGGAAGTCAAGCACAACATCTGGAAGTGGGGGCAAGAAGAAGAAACCAAACAATGAGGCAAATTAAGTTTTTAATGTTTTGATGTATGTATTGAATGTCTTTTGGTTGGAACTTATGTATTGAATGTATTTTGGTATATACTTGGTACTTTGGTCTTGATTTGTAATTTATGTTGCTTGAATCTTATATAATTTGGTCCTGTTTCGTATGAACTTTATGGTATGTACTTTATGCTATTTTGGTATCTACTTTATGCATACTTTTTGTTTTATTTGTGTTACTTTGTGTACGTTTTTTGTGTTGTTTGTGTTACTTGATAGAGTATATAGGTACATAAGTACAACAAAATGAGCATATGGTTTAATAAGTAGCCATTATTATGACATATATAACAACAACAAAAAAACCAGTACTAGTCTTAATTTCAACAAACTATTCAACACATTAACATGGAACACAACAGCCAAGAGAACAACACAAACACAAATCAACAACATCTTAAGGATTCTAGCACTTTCCTAGCAGCAATCAGCTCTTCTTTTAACGCACTGATTGAAAGGACCCGTCCTAATCCATCCGGACGAAGTCCATATCGATTATAAACGATTCACAACAGTTGATTACATCGCGAGGTACTTGACCTCTATATGATACATTTTACAAACATTGCATTCGTTTTTGAAAAGACAAACTTTTAATACATTGGAAGTTGACGGCATACATACCATTTTATAATATATCTAAACTATAAATGACTTGATAATAATATTGATGACATCGACGACTCGAATGCAACGTCTTTTGAAATATGTCATGAATGACTCCAAGTAATGTCTCTAAAATGAGCAAATGCACAGCGGAAGATTTCTTTCATACCTGAGAATAAACATGCTTTAAAGTGTCAACCAAAAGGTTGGTGAGTTCATTAGTTTATCATAAATAATTAATTCATCATTTTAATAGACCACAAGATTTCATATTTCCATTTCTCATAAATATACGTCCCATGCATAGAGACAAAAAAATCATTCATATGGATTGAACACCTGGTAACCGACCTTAACAATGTGCATATAGAATATCCCCATCATTCCGGGATCCTCCTTCGGACATGATATAAAAATTTCGAAGCACTAAAGCATCCGGTACTTTGGATGGGGCTTGTTGGGCCCGATAGATCTATCTTTAGAGTTCGCGTCAATTAGGGTGTATGTTCCCTAATTCTTAGATTACCAGACTAAATAAAAAGGGGCATATTCGATTTCGATAATTCAACCATATAATGTAGTTTCGATTACTTGTGTCTATTTCGTAAAACATTTATAAAAATTGCGCATGTATTCTCAGCCCAAAAATATAAAGGGTAAAAAAGCAAATGAAACTCACGCATATAAATATTGTAAAACAGTTAATAAAGCATTTGCATGAATTCTCAGCTCGAAAATGTAAAGAGTAAAAGGGAGCAAATGAAACTCACCATACTGTATTTTGTAGCAAAAATACATATTACGATATTGAACAAATGCAGGGTTGGCCTCGGATTCACGAACCTATATCATGTATGTATATTAACACATATAATAATATTCAAATAAATATATAATTTGATTTTGATTTTAGTAATATACTTGTGATGTTAAATTTGATATTAATAATTACTTATGTGTATTTTATATATATATATATTCTATTAAATTATCATAATAATCTATTATATACTTTATTAAAATATTTTGGATAAGTACTTAGCATTAATATTTTTAAATACTAATAATTTTTAATATGATAACATTTATAATAAATTCGTGTTATATTAAAACGTAAATGAACAAAAAGTATTTTATTAGTAAAAGTAGTATACTTATTATATATATTTCTATATATTTAAATTTTGTATCTAATTTATAATATCTATCTTCTTAGTTTAAGATCATAAAATACAGTTATATTTTATATACGAAATATATTTAAAATTAAAGTTATAGTTAGTAGTATTAATTAATATAATAATAATGATAAAAATAATACTAACTTTAATAAAAAGATAAATTTAAAAATAGTGATGCTTTTAGTAATAATTATTATAATAATAGTAATACTGATAATAATAATAATAACTATAGTAATAATTTACTTCTAATGATAATAATGATAATAATTTTTAAAATAATCATACAAATAATGATAATCATAATCATATTAATATTAAGGATAATACTAATAAGTATATTGTTAGTAATATTAGTACTAATAATGTTTAATTATAATAATAATAATAATAATAATAATAATAATAATAATAATAATAATAATAATAATAATAACAATAATAACAATAACAATAATATGAATAACAAGTATACTACCTTAAAGAATAGCTTCCTACTAAAAAGATGTCGCAGCTTGGGCTCGAACCCAAGACCACTCGTCTAACCCACAACCCCCTTAACCATTCATCTGTTTATAATTTCCTGAAATAATCCTTGATTTAAAAATATATAACCCTCCTATCTGTCTGTTCTTCTTTCTCTTCTTAAATTAAAACCCCAAATCCAAAAACCCATTTGAACCTCCTGATTCATTAACAATGAATCTGTAATATGATCATAATATCACCATCATCATCACAACTTGATCATAACATCACCATCATAATCATTATTTATTTTTTTAACAATTATCATAATCATTTTTCGTTATTATGATATCATCATTGTTCTTATGTTATCATCACCTTTTAACGTTTCATAATCATCATCATTTTACATAATCTTGAACTATAGAACGTATAAATGAAGTCAAATGGAAGGTTGCATTTGATCTTTGGTAACAGAACAACAAAAGAGCAAGCAGCAGCCATAGTCGGCCCAACAACAAAATAAAAGATTTCGGCCCAACTTCAAAATAAAATATTTCGACCCAATCTTGGCAACTAGCGATTGGCAGCCCAAGAGTACCAAAACTCACTTCGTATTGATTTAGGAGGACATGATTCAGGTTCGGTTTCTTTATAGCACATATAATCATTCTCCATTCAATATCATAACATTATCAACATGGAATCATCATTACATCTAACATGTATTTATCATTTTTAAATCATCTTTATTCTTCATTTTCCAATCATGCAATTACTTTACACTTACTCCTTTTGAAATTGTCGGCCACAAACCAAAAGGGTTTATATGATTTAAGTGGTCAATTGGTGGTTTGTTGAGGGATTGTCAGAAAACGTAACACTTTAAATAATATCAACGTCTTACCCATGTTTACTGTATCATTGTATAATCATCATCATTTCTAATCGTGTTTCATCATACATCATTATTAGGTTATCACCATGAAACCATCATCATCCTATCTTCATCAATATCATCCATGTTTCTGTTGGAATCGGAGAAGCTAAAAGAAAATATATATATATAGCGTAGCAACCTGTTCACGTTGTATGGTGTTCGAATTGGGTTGTTCCTGTTGGTGGTGATGGAGTTTCGGTCAGACACAGAAAGAATAGCTGCTGCAAAATAGTTATTATAACCGTTGTAAATCGAAAGTATTGGTGGTGTTTTGGTTGGTTTTCATGACTAGTTGATGATTGAGGTTTACGAAGATGAAAAACAGAAAAGAAGAAGGAGAGAGAGAAGTGATATGTATAGAGAAAGAAAAGATGGTTAGAGAGAGGAGAATGGTGGTTCGTGGTTGTGACGGGTGGTGATGTGGTGGTGGTTAAATGGGTGACGAGTGGTGGAGGATGCCGGCGGTTAATCACTTTGCCGGGGAAAAAGAAGCGTTTTATATTGAAGACGGGACAAAGAAAGGGTGAAGTGAGTTTAATTGAATGATGGTATGAAAGGTAGTAGTGGCGGATTATGGTTGCGGTGAAGGATGTTCAAATATGGTGATTATCGATGATTAAGATAATTCATGGTTTAGATATAGAAATCGTACATGTATACATATATATATACGCAGACAAAGTAGAATTAGAAATAATTTTATATTGATATTTAATAATCATGAGAGATTCAAACGTGTTTATTAGTTGTTAGTGCATTGAAGTCAAAAGTATAACAGTAATCTCATGATTGATGTATCAATTATAATTGATCAGATGTGAAGGTGAGAAGATGCAAAGGTCACGGGAAGAATAAAACAAAATGAATAAAGAAGATTGTGACATTCTGTTATACATCTCTGTCTATATTTTATATATAATACAATAATATTAATTAATTAATAATAATGATAATAATACTTATAATATTAATATAACAATTTAATATTAACATATAAATACTCACATAAAATGAAATATTATAAATTTATATATATGTAATATTTATAACTTATTTATTACAATAATTATATATATTAGCCTATAACTGTTAATATTTAAATAGTTGTTATTAACTTTGTTAAGAAAATAAAATGGGTATCTTTAAATAATGTTATTCAAAATTTTTAAGATATATATTTATATATATATTCTTAGGTACTATATTATATATATTTATAATTATATTTTTAAATACCAAGTTTTATTGTATATCATGAATTATTTTACGTCTTTGATTCTTGCAACTAAATATTTATGTATTTCAATTTATCAAGTTATAATATATATATATATATATATATATACACATATATTTATATACACATATATCTATATACACATATCTATTTAGGTTGTTCGTGAATTGTTGAGAATAGTCAAATGGTAATTGAATTAATGAAAAACAGTTCAAAATTTTGAGACTCAACTATATAGACTTTGCTTATCGTGTCGAAATCATATAAAGATTAAGTTTAAATTTAGTCGGAAATTCTTGGGTCGTCACAGTACCTACCCGTTAAAGAAATTTCGTCCCGAAATTTGGGTTAGGTGGTCATGGTTAATAATAAAAATATTTTCATGACGCATATGAGCTAGAAATTAAAGTTTTATCACTATTGAGTAATAAGGATAAATTAATTCGATTATTCGAAGAATACGAATGAAGCTATCACAAAGGAATGAAATGAGTAATTGTAAGTTCGTCTTAGTCGGTGACGTAGTCACGGTTGAATTTAGAAAATTAGGTACGTCTTATATTTTGACGTTGTCTTGGTTGAATTTAGAAAATTAGGTACGTCTTATATTTTGACGTTGTCTTGGTTGAATTCCGGAATTCAAGGGATGTAAAAGAAAATCTTGGAAATCTATAAGATCTGATTTTTCGGTGAGTAAAGAAATTAAGATCTCTATAATTGAATACGATGATCTGTATCGATTGCTTTGTCTGGTATCTTCACTATAAATGAACTTCTTCTGTTCCCTTATTTTCATCATTCCTATACTTTCATTCTTAATTCTTACTTTTAAAAGGTTGGGAAAATGCTTCATCCAGTTCTACTCCTTGATATTTTCTTAATTATCATTTCTATCATTCTTCTTTTTAATCTTCCACCAGAAGAATCTGGTTACTTCTACGATTACCTTGGGGTGATACTATTCTTAATTCTACCGTGTCTTTATATTGCTATTCGTATTAATATCCATGGTTTGTGACCTCCATGTTATTATTGGGCTTTATATTTTCTCTTATATCTTGGAGCTTTGTCCCTTCATTTTTTCTTCTTGCGATTAAACACCGCTTGTAATGGTTCAGAATTCGCAGATAAAAACTTCGGAATGAACATTGTTAATGTTCTAAGAAGGGAATCGTAATGGCACGATTTGATTTGCCAAATTACCAGAATCACTGAGAATAGAACTATCAAGAATATATTTTCTTGATAGGTTCGGAGGTGAAGTAGAATGAACGAGTCGTGTAACATGGCACATGATGACGTTATAATCTGTGAATCATCACATTCCATTAGAAACTCGGCATGACTTACTGTAATATAATCACGTTGATCAAGTGTCATTATATTATACTAACTCATGCATCAGTTCCCAACATTACTTCAAAAAGCATTCATATTTTAAGCTCAAAAGTTTACAGAATATAGAAACTAACAGTTTCTATATGATGTAATACTGATAGCACGAAAAGATTAATGATTTCAGATAAGAATAGTTATAAAAATATCTCCAGAAATATGGAGGATATTTATAATGAAAGGTACGATAATATCTCAGAATATATAAGATCAGAGGATGATAGAAACTATTGTCTGCAAGTGTTTAGAGTAAGGAGCAAGTTATTCACTATAGACTTTAGCAGACATTGAATTATTTGGATTCTTTGAAGTCAAACTTATTCTTTGTGATTTGTCCACGGCTTTCTTCATAGTTTCGCATAATCTGCTTTTCGGTACTATATTTTCTATTGAATGTTTCCAATATATTGATACACAGGAAGCACGAAGAGGTATATAATTTCGGACGAGAATATTTATGAAAATATCCTCAGAAATATCGAAGATATTGATGATGATATTTTGGAATTTCTAAGTTCGACGGTTGATGGAGAAAGATTTTCCGCAAGATTTTAACATGACTTCGGAGCAAGATATTCTCTAAAGATTTCAACAGATCCAGGATTACCTGAATCCTTTGAATATAGGATTTGGTCCTTGTATTTGTCCTTGGTCTCCTTCATGGGTAACTCAATCTGTTTTTCAATACCCGATTTTCTATCGAGCGTTCCTAACACTCCTTTCTTTATCATCAAACTTTTGCCCGTTTAGATCATCTACCATTTTTCCGTTTCCTCTGCATTTAATGCTATGATATCTGAATCATCGGTTATTAATCCGAGGTGGTTTTAGGAGAATTGTGTTTTTAGATGATTAAACGCTGATGGTAATATGATGGAATATGGAAGGTTACCTGGTAACAATAAAAGAGCATGCGTATATATAAACGGTATAATAAGGTTGTTTCGTACGAAAAGTCAAAGTTGACTTGTTGGAGCTGTGACAAAATTGGCTAATTTTGAAAAGGGATCGCAAAGTTATTTTTTGTTAATAAATGCCAAAGGATATGACGCGGATACGTGTTGAACTTTTACTCAATTGCCGAGAGTTTCTCAGGTGCATAATTATATGCATAAATCTTTCCTTCCGTAGATGAAGTGCGGTTGATTCATCCTGTCGATTGATGTGTTTTCAAGAATCATGAAAGGTTTGAACGCAGAATGTAATCGTGAAGATATAAATGAGGTTTAAGATGAAATCAAGTGGAAACTTGAGGAAATATTTAACTGTAGAAGATGAAATTTATTTACAATCTTTTAAGTCGAAAAGTGTTGTATTTAATATTTCCTACTCTTTTAATAATTTTTAATTGTCCATAATAGTAGTCCAATAGTCCAATAGTTCAATAGCTCTACCAAAACTAGTATATTTTAAGGAAATAGTCATATAGTAACAGTTAGCTAGGAACAGTTAACATAGTTTTAAAGTTTTACGTAGTTAATTAATTGGTTACAAATAAATTTTATTTTGTTCATTATTTTCTTCATTATGCCACTTGTCAAATCTTGACTTGGGTTTTGATCGACAGAAACTCGTATGTGAAATTTAATTGGAATGAAAATGGTTATTCTTTGGTGAACAGATGCGTATATCTGTAGAGTAAGTAGGATAGTAAATGACTGTTGAATTAGCTTCGAAGAATGTACAGTGTAACTTATTAATGTGAAATCTGAATATTCCTCGGGTATTACCTACCCGTTAAAATATTTTCGTCATTAACAGTTTGTACAAAAGAATTTTTAATCACAATCTTTATGAAAAAATATATATACCTATATATTTTCTTCAAATGTAATCATGGATTTAATGAGTCAATATAATATTAAACTCATTTGATTTACCGTTAGAACAAGAATATATAATCTCTAAAACATTAGAGATTACATAATCGCTATGTCAAACGAAGATAAATGATGTAGAACGTCATGTAGAACGATGATTATACTCGAGGTACAGAATGAGACGTCGAAGCTAGTGATGCGGATGTTGTTGTTGATGGTACTAGTGCTGTTGGTGCTAAGGTTGGTGATGTTACTGGTGTTGGTGATACTGCTGGTGCTTGCAAATTGTGTACCGTGCTCTCTAAAGTTAACACTCGAGCTCGGAGTTCTTTAACTTCTTCTACTAGCCCTGGTTGGTTATCAGTGTGAGGTAGAGATCGGATATCTTCTCTAGTTCCGTTAATGGTAGACTCAAGACGAAAAATTCTGGCAAAAAGGGTATAAATGGTGTTGCGAACGGGTTCGCCGGTGAGCGGGTCAAGTACTCCAAGGTTAGGTGGTAGATTCGATTCATGATATGGGGTACCTTCTTCCCTTCTCCATAGGGTGAGTATGTCGCGAACCCACCCCCATTTTCTCCAGTAATCACGGTAGTTGATTGGTTGGTGTGCTCCTGTCACGCTGTCTTCGGAGTCAGAAGAACTTGGTCGATTCGTAGAGGCCATCATACGCGATCTCAGGAAAGATTTTTGCTATGAAGAGTTTAGTGACAGCAATTGATAGTTGGATGTTATTCTCAATGCATAATTTGCATAGATATATATAGTACCAGGATCCCTTAAATTACGGAGAAATTTACGAGGGATATCAGGCAAAGTCTATAGTAACAGATATGCTAAGATATGAATTGTCAGATACGCTAAGATATGAATTTTGTCTATACACCATTCATGCAGTCAATGCAGTAAAACGTGTCTAGACTAAGAATAATGAGTAGGTAATTTCTTAAGGATGATAAGCAGATGATTTTCGACAAAAATGATAAGCAAAACTTTTGACATGCAGACACGGTCGAAGTCCAGACTCACTAATGCATCCTAATGACTATCAGTTAGACACACTAATGCTAGACCTGGTTCGCTAAGACCACCGCTCTGATACCAACTGAAAGGACCCTTCCTAATCCATCCGGACGAAGTCCATATCGATTATAAACGATTCACAACAGTTGATTACATCGCGAGGTACTTGACCTCTATATGATACATTTTACAAACATTGCATTCGTTTTTGAAAACACAAACTTTTAATACATTGGAAGTTGACGGCATACATACCATTTTATAATATATCTAAACTATAAATGACTTGATAATAATATTGATGACATCGACGACTCGAATGCAACGTCTTTTGAAATATGTCATGAATGACTCCAAGTAATGTCTCTAAAATGAGCAAATGCACAGCGGAAGATTTCTTTCATACCTGAGAATAAACATGCTTTAAAGTGTCAACCAAAAGGTTGGTGAGTTCATTAGTTTATCATAAATAATTAATTCATCATTTTAATAGACCACAAGATTTCATATTTCCATTTCTCATAAATATACGTCCCATGCATAGAGACAAAAATATCATTCATATGGATTGAACACCTGGTAACCGACCTTAACAATGTGCATATAGAATATCCCCATCATTCCGGGATCCTCCTTCGGACATGATATAAAAATTTCGAAGCACTAAAGCATCCGGTACTTTGGATGGGGCTTGTTGGGCCCGATAGATCTATCTTTAGAGTTCGCGTCAATTAGGGTGTCTGTTCCCTAATTCTTAGATTACCAGACTAAATAAAAAGGGGCATATTCGATTTCGATAATTCAACCATATAATGTAGTTTCGATTACTTGTGTCTATTTCGTAAAACATTTATAAAAATTGCGCATGTATTCTCAGCCCAAAAATATAAAGGGTAAAAAAGCAAATGAAACTCACGCATATAAATATTGTAAAATAGTTAATAAAGCATTTGCATGAATTCTCAGCCCAAAAATGTAAAGAGTAAAAGGGAGCAAATGAAACTCACCATACTGTATTTTGTAGTAAAAATACATATTACGATATTGAACAAATGCAGGGTTGGCCTCGGATTCACGAACCTATATTATGTATGTATATTAACACATATAATAATATTCAAATAAATATATAATTTGATTTTGATTTTAGTAATATACTTGTGATGTTAAATTTGATATTAATAATTACTTATGTGTATTTTTTTATATATATATTCTATTAAATTATCATAATAATCTATTATATACTTTATTAAAATATTTTGGATAAGTACTTAGCATTAATATTTTTAAATACTAATAATTTTTAATATGATAACATTTATAATAAATTCGTGTTATATTAAAACGTAAATGAACAAAAAGTATTTTATTAGTAAAAGTAGTATACTTATTATATATATTTCTATATATTTAAATTTTGTATCTAATTTATAATATCTATCTTCTTAGTTTAAGATCATAAAATACAGTTATATTTTATATACGAAATATATTTAAAACTAAAGTTATAGTTAGTAATATTAATTAATATAATAATAATGATAAAAATAATACTAACTTTAATAAAAAGATAAATTTAAAAATAGTGATGTTTTTAGTAATAATTATTATAATAATAGTAATACTGATAATAATAATAATAATAACTATAGTAATAATTTACTACTAATGATAATAATGATAATAATTTTTAAAATAATCATACTAATAATGATAATCATAATCATATTAATATTATGGATAATACTAATAAATATATTGTTAGTAATATTAGTACTAATAATGTTTAATTATAATAATAATAATAATAATAATAATAATAATAACAATAATAATAATAATAATAATAATAATAATAATAACAACAATAATAATAAAAATAATAATAATAATAATAATAATAATAATAATAATAATAATAATAATAATAATAATAATAATAATAATAATAATAATAATAATAACAATAACAATAATATGAATAACAAGTATACTACCTTAAAGAATAGCTTCCTACTAAAAAGATGTCGCAGCTCGGGCTCGAACCCAAGACCACTCGTCTAACCCACAACCCCCTTAACCATTCATCTGTTTATAATTTCCTGAAATAATCCTTGATTTAAAAATATATAACCCTCCTATCTGTCTGTTCTTCTTTCTCTTCTTAAATTAAAACCCCAAATCCAAAAACCCATTTGAACCTCCCGATTCATTAACAATGAATCTGTAATATGATCATAATATCACCATCATCATCACAACTTGATCATAACATCACCATCATAATCATTATTTATTTTTTTAACAATTATCATAATCATTTTTCGTTATTATGATATCATCATTGTTCTTATGTTATCATCACCTTTTAACGTTTCATAATCATCATCATTTTACATAATCTTGAACTATAGAACGTATAAATGAAGTCAAATGGAAGGTTGTGTTTGATCTTTGGTAACAGAACAACAAACGAGCAAGCAGCAGCCATAGTCGGCCCAACAACAAGATAAAAGATTTCGGCCCAACTTCAAAATAAAATATTTCGGCCCAATCTTGGCAACTAGCGATTGGCAGCCCAAGAGTACCAAAACTCACTTTGTATTGATTTAGGAGGACATGATTCAGGTCCGGTTTCTTTACAGCACATATAATCATTCTCCATTCAATATCATAACATTATCAACATGGAATCATCATTACATCTAACATGTATTTATCATTTTTAAATCATCTTTATTCTTCATTTTCCAATCATGCAATTACTTTACACTTACTCCTTTTGAAATTGTCGGCCACAAACCAAAAGGGTTTATATGATTTAAGTGGTCAATTGGTGGTTTGTTGAGGGATTGTCAGAAAACGTAACACTTTAAATAATATCAACGTCTTACCCATGTTTACTGTATCATTGTATAATCATCATCATTTGTAATCGTGTTTCATCATACATCATTATTAGGTTATCACCATGAAACCATCATCATCCTATCTTCATCAATATCATCCATGTTTCTATTGGAATCGGAGAAGCTAAAAGAAAATATATATACAGCGTAGCAACCTGTTCACGTTGTATGGTGTTCGAATTGGGTTGTTCCTGGTGGTGGCGATGGAGTTTCGGTCAGACACAGAAAGAATAGCTGCTGCAAAATAGTTATTATAACCGTTGTAAATCAAAAGTATTGGTGGCGTTTTGGTTGGTTTTCATGACTAGTTGATGATTGAGGTTTACGAAGATGAAAAACAGAAAAGAAGAAGGAGAGAGAGAAGTGATATGTATAGAGAAAGAAAAGATGGTTAGAGAGAGGAGAATGGTGGTTCGTGGTTGTGACGGGTGGTGATGTGGTGGTGGTTAAATGGGTGACGAGTGGTGGAGGATGCCAGCGGTTAATCACTTGGCCGGGGAAAAAGAAGCGTTTTATATTGAAGACGGGACAAAGAAAGGTTGAAGTGAGTTTAATTGAATGATGGTATGAAAGGTAGTAGTGGCGGATTATGGTCGCGGTGAAGGATGTTCAAATATGGTGATTATCGATGATTAAGATAATTCATGGTTTAGATATAGAAATCGTACATGTATACATATATATATATACGCAGACAAAGTAGAATTAGAAATAATTTTATATTGATATTTAATAATCATGAGAGATTCAAACGTGTTTATTAGTTGTTAGTGCATTGAAGTCAAAAGTATAACAGTAATCTCATGATTGATGTATCAATTATAATTGATCAGATGTGAAGGTGAGAAGATGCAAAGGTCACGGGAAGAATAAAACAAAATGAATAAAGAAGATTGTGACATTCTATTATACATCTCTGTCTATATTTTATATATAATACAATAATATTAATTAATTAATAATAATGATAATAATACTTATAATATTAATATAACAATTTAATATTAACATATAAATACTCACATAAAATGAAATATTATAAATTTATATATATGTAATATTTATAACTTATTTATTACAATAATTATATATATTAACCTATAACTGTTAATATTTAAATAGTTGTTATTAACTTTGTTAAGAAAATAAAATGGGTATCTTTAAATAATGTTATTCAAAATTTTTAAGATATATATTTATATATATATTCTTAGGTACTATATTATATATATTTATAATTATATTTTTAAATACCAAGTTTTATTGTATATCATGAATTATTTTACGTCTTTGATTCTAGCAACTAAATATTTATGTATTTCAATTTATCAAGTTATAATATATATATATATATATATATACACATATATTTATATACACATATATCTATATACACATATATATTTAGGTTGTTCGTGAATTGTTGAGAATAGTCAAATGGTAATTGAATTAATGAAAAACAGTTCAAAATTTTGAGACTCAACTATATAGACTTTGCTTATCGTGTCGAAATCATATAAAGATTAAGTTTAAATTTAGTCGGAAATTCTCGGGTCGTCACACTGATAGTCCTCACCAACCCAGGAATGATGATCTTCGAACATTCACATGTTGGTGGATCAAGTCACAAAAAGGAGCTACAACCATTATTATGAAATAAAATACAATTCATTTAACTTTTTTTTAAATACAACATATTTAGGGCTTTATGTATACTTGTCTTTAAAAAATTAGGGCTTTATCTACTAAGCACAACTATAATACCTTTTTCCAGGGTTGCGAGATGTCCAAGATGTACGTGTAGTAGCACATAATCCATAATTGCCGTCGTATTAGGGTCTGAGAAAGTAGCGATGAAAGAAGAAAGTGTGAAGATGAAGTTATGAAGTGATTAATTATATAGAAGGGTTCAACATTAATGGAATGAAAAAGTGTTTGGTAATGCATTAAATAGGAGAATAGATGGATGAAAAGCAAAAGGGCGTAATTACCCTCACATGAATGACACATGAAAGCAGCAAACGGAATGAATTTAACGTCTGTGATGTGATGGACTATCCACGAATAAAATGCAAACTTCTAGACTAAAAATGTTTAAAAATCAAGTTTTGACCATCCGTGTGATTTTCGCCAAACCACAAGGACTATCCGCGTTATTTTGTCTTCCTTTTGTTCTAATTTTACTTGCTGATCTTTGAATCCGTTCAATGTTATTACATAATCTTGCAAAAATAAAAAACAGTAAACTTTTAATGATCTATATTGCAATTCATTGATTAATTGGTTAAGTATATAGTTTAAGACCAAACCACAAGTCAACCATTGTTTAATGCTATCAATATTTAATTGGTGATAGGGGCAAAACTTGAAGTTTTGCAAACAAGAAAAGAAATTCATACCGTCATTTGGCAAACATCCACGGAACTTAATTAATTAACGTAAAGACCCGTCCTAATCCATCCGGACGAAGTCCATATCGATTATAAACGATTCACAATAGTTGATTACATTGCGAGGTACTTGACCTCTATATAATACATTTACAAACATTGCATTCGTTTTTGAAAAGACAATCTTTCATTACATCAAAAGTTGACGGCATGCATACCATTTCATAATACATCTATCTATAATTGACTTAATAATCTTGATGAACTCAACGACTCGAATGCAACGTCTTTTGAAATATGCCATGAATGACTCCAAGTAATGTCTCTAATATGAGCTAATGCACAGCGGAAGATTTCTTTCATACCTGAGAATAAACATGCTTTAAAGTGTCAACCAAAAGGTTGGTGAGTTCATTAGTTTAACATAAACAATCATTTCATAATTTTAATAGACCACAAGATTTCATATTTCTATTTCTCATAAACATACGTCCCATGCATAGAGACAAAAATATCATTCATATGGATTGAACACCTGGTAACCGACATTCACAATATGCATATAAGAATATCCCCATCATTCCGGCATCCTCCTTCGGACATGATATAAATTTCGAAGTACTAAATCATCCGGTACTTTGGATGGGGCTTGTTGGGCCCGATAGATCTATCTTTAGGATTCGCGTCAATTAGGGTGTCTGTTCCCTAATTCTTAGATTACCAGACTAAAAAGAGGCATATTCGGTTTAATAATCCAGCCATAGAATGTAGTTTTGATTACTTGTGTCTATTTCTTAAAACATTTATAAAAATTGCGCATGTATTCTCAGCCCAAAAATATAAAGGGTAAAAAGGCAAATGAAACTCACCTAATGTATTTTGTAGTAAAAATACATATGATTATATTGAACAACTGAACAATGCAGGGTTGACCTCGGATTCACGAACCTATATCATTTGTGGATATATTAAGACTTATAATAACAATTAAGCAAGTATATATATATTAATATTAATATACCTAATAATTTATATGTGATATTAATAAATAAATTAGTTTTAACTATTTTATATACTTTAGATAACTAATTAATATTTATATATACGATTATATTAACATATGTTTATCTATCGTATGTAACTTAATTAATATTTTATGATAATAACATTTCATTTTAAAACAATATGTAATATTAATATAGTTATGATACATGTAAAAAATATATTTTTATATAAATATTATTTGTTTGTTAAAATTATATTAATACTAAAATAATGATAATAATAATAATTCATTGTAATTTAATCATTTTCATGATATTATTTGTATCTTTATTCTTTATGTTAGTAATCATAACGTTAATAATTATAATAATGATAATAATATTATTGATAGTAATAATAGTAATAATAGTAATAAAAATGTTAATATTATTAAAGATAATAACTTTAATAAAAATTGATAATTAATAATAAAAACGATAGTTTTAATAAAAATAATGATAGTAATAATGATAATAGTAATAATAATGTTAAAAATAATAATAATAGTTATAATAATAATAATTTCACTAATAATGATAATAATAATGATATAATAATAATACATATAATAAAAATATTGATAATAATAATAATAATAACCATAATACTAATAATAATATTAATATATAATAATAACATCAATAATGCTAATAATAATAATAATTGTAACAATAATAATAACATTAATAAATAATAATAATAATAATAATAATAATAATAATAATAATAATAATAATATTAATAATAATAATAATAATTATTATTATTATTATACCTAATATAAAAGATCTGTGGTTTGTTGGTGGCTCAAAAGTAGATCGAGAGGAGGAGAAGCAATTCGCAGAGAAACATCACGGTACAAGTGTTCTTGATCCTTCAATCGATCGATCGATCCGTGACCATCATCAAAGTGTAACGGATCACCAATTTATCATCATCATCATTTCAACATCTTCACAGATTAACCGAATGGCAATCAACACTGAATAGTAAATCAAACGATTCGTCATCATCATCATCCGTTTTCAATCATCGTTATTCGATACTCCTCACCAATCGATCAGGTAATCAGTCAGTCAATTGATTAATGATATTCTCCGTATACTAAATTATTCGAACAGAGAAATAACACAGATTCCTGGTTTGAATAATTGAATGATTAGAATAATAATATAAAATTTTCTAATTAGGGTTTTCTTGGTATTTTGGGTGAGTATGATTTTTGCAGGTGGTGATTCCATTGAGTGTGATGGGTTTCATAATCTAATATAGGTGCCAATCTCTTAATAACTTCTTGAGGAACATCTGAAAGGTAATATGATAAGAAAAGATTTGAAATTTGTTTGTTAATTGAGATTTCTGTTGATTTTTCCTAGATATAACTTCAATTACATCAATGTTTTCACTATTGTCATCGGTTCTGAGGATGCTTATCATGTTATATATAACATTAACTATCTGATATTAAACAATGAATGTAGTTAGCAGTTTATTCCGGCTGTAGACATTGAATAGGAATAGCAGTAACCTTCTAATTTTATCGATGGTTGTGATGGTGTACTCGCCCTGGATAGAAACAGATACCATGATAGATTCTTGGTGATTGTGTGCAATACAGGAAATATATGCAGACATGGAATAGCTTGACCAAAACAGGGACCTGCAGCGTAGCAACTTATGTTGGTGTCGATCAAACAAAAAGTAAGTCGTAGTAGTTGTAGTAGATAAATATAGTGTTCTTTGATAATTGATCCCAGCTGCAGAAACAGCATACATATATTGTGGTAAAAGGTGTTGAATAAGAGGGTGATTTGCAGGTGTGATGATAGAAGATGGTGATGAGATGTCGAACACAAAATAAAAGAGAACAATCACAGTGATCGAGTGGATGATGTAGAATGAAGCAGGGACAGCGGCGAATGCAGTAGCAGGTAAATATTTAGTGGTTTTTCGTTGGTTATTTGGGTATATGTTCGAAAGGAACATAACAGTAAACAGATGATGGTGTGGTTAAGTGGTTTACATGGGTGTCAAGGTGATGGTTGGACATAATGGTTTTGAATAGTGTTGCAGGTGATTGATTAAGATCATGGGGAAGGTTTCGATGATGAAGGTGATTGTCTTGATGTCAACGGTGAAGTGGGTTGGAGGGTATTGGTCGTTTGTCTCAGAAGAAGAAGAAAAAAAATGAATTATGTGTGTGTGATTATCATGTATGTAATAATGCACATATCATTGGGTAGGTGCTTACAATTAATATAATAATGATAGTTATTAATTGATATTGATAGGGATTCGATGTAGGAGAATGACAAACAATGAAACCAATTCATGAATGTGAAAAAGGAATACAGTATGAAAGGGAAAAGAACAGAATTGAATTCTATGCCACTTTTGTCTACATATCACCGAATGCTTTTATTCTTAATTTACTATAATAATTAATAATGGATAATAATAGATAATAATACTATTAATATTATAAAACTAGTAATAATAATATTGATAAATACATCAAATTAATATTATCACATAATTATTTACATAGAATGATTTAATATAAGTTCAACACATAATATTTATACTTTATATATTTTACAACATATATATATATATATATATATATATATATGTATATGTATATATATATTCAAACTACCATATATAATATTATGTTTTAAAATTCTCCAAATATATAAATTATAGATTGGAATAATTAAACTCAACTTATATCCTTTAATACTTTATTAATATTGACCATTTATATACATCTAATTTACTTATTTATTTTTAAATAGTATTTCATTAATATATTTAATTTATAATATAAAATTATTTACATGTATAGTTATTTATATTTACATGTCTGTTTACGATTTAAGGTTCGTGAATCGTCGGGAATAGTCAAAAGGGTAATTGATTTCATGAATATAATTTCAAAGTTTTTGAGATTCACATTACAGACTTTGCTTATCATGTCAAAATCATATAAAGATTAAGTTTAAATTTAGTCGGAAATTCCCGGGTCGTCACAGTACCTACCCGTTAAAGAAATTTTGTCCCGAAATTTGAGTGAGGTGGTCATGGTTAACAATAAAAATGTTTTCATGACGCTTACGAGTTGATAATTAGAGTTTTATCATTACTGAATAGTACAGATAAAACAATTCGATTATTTGAAGCGTACTAGTGAAGCTATCACAAAAGATTATGATAGAGATTTAACTTTTTATGTAGTCACGGTTGAATTTAGAAAATAAGGTACATCTTAACTTTTGACGTTGTCTTGGTTGAATTCAGTATAAAAGATGTGTTTGATGTAGTCAAGGTTGAATTCCGGAATTCAAGGGATTAAAGAAAATCTTCGAAATCTAAAGGATTTAATTCTTCGGCGAGTAAGGAAAATTAAGATCTCTAAAATCATATACGGTGATCCGCCTTGGTTACTCAGTCTGATATTTCCATTATAAATTAAGCTTTTCCATTCCATTATTCTCATCATGCCTATACTTTCTGTCTTAGTTCATACTTCTAAAAGATTGTGAAAATGCTTAATCCCGTTCTAATCCTTGATATTTTTCTAGTTATCATTTATGTCATCTTTCTTTTCAATCTTCCACCAGAAAATCTGTTTACTTCTACTATTACCTTGAGGTGATACTATTCTTGATTATACCGTGTCTTTATATTTCTATTCGTATTAATATCCATGGTTTGTAACTTCTGTGTTTTTATGTGGCTTTATATTTTCTCTTATATTTTGGAGCTCTTTGCCTTTTTATTATCCTCCCGACTTCTAGTAAAGCGAGTAACGGTCCAGAATTCGTAAGTATGGAATTTCGGATAAACATCATGTTCTAAATAAGAAAGAATGTATTAGCACGATTTGATTTGTCAATTTACCAGAATCACTGTGAATAGAACTATCAAGAATATACTTTCTTGATATGTTCAGAAGTTAAGCAGAATGAAAGAGTTATGTAACATGACACATGATGACGTTATAATCTGTGAATCATCATGTTCCATTTAGAAACTCAGCATGACTTACTGTAATATAATCACGTTGATCAAGTGTCATTATACTATACTAACTCATGCATCAATTTCCCAACATTACTTCAATAACATTCATATTTTAAGCTCGAAAGTTTACAGAATATTGAAACTAACAGTTTCTATATGATGTAACACTGATAGCACGAAGAGATTAATGATTTCTGATAAGAATAGTTATAAAAATATATTCAGAAATATCGAGGATATTTATAATGAAAGATACGATAATATCTCGAAATATCTAAGATCAGAGGATGATAGAAACTATTGTCCGCAAGGGTTTAGAGTAAAGAGAAAGATATTTGCTAAAGACTTTAGCAGGCATGGAATCATTTGGATTCTTTGAAGTCAAACTTATTCTTTGTGATTTGTCCATGGCTTCCTTCCTAGTTTTGCATAGTCCGCTTTTCGGTACTAAATTTGTCTATTGAATGTTTCCAATATTCCATTCTTTATCATCAAACTTTTTATTGTTAAGGTCGTTTACAGTTGTCTACGGCTTCTGCTGATGCATTCAGCTTTTCCAACATTCAGAGTATTGATTTGTAGACTGAGTGCTTTTCAGAATTTCAGAAGGAAAGACCATAATTCTAAGAGATAAATGTTATATGTATACATATAACTATTGCTGTAGACATGCTGCGAGATTTTAAAATACAGATTGCTGATTCCCTGTAATTGGTATGGCAGTACTCGTTACAAGATGCGGATGAATACATGATAGGGTTTCATTGGATAAATATAGTAATTTATCAGAGAGATTTAAGCCACGGAGTGATGAGGTTACTGATACGTCTGTGGTTATAAAGGTGGATTATAAAAGGTTCCCCGGTAACAATAAAAGAGTTCGCATATATATCAAAGTTATAATAAAGTTGTTTCGAATGAAAAGTCGAAGTTGTCTTGCTGGAGCTGTGACAAAATTGGCTATTTTGAAAAAGAACTGAAAAATTATTTTGGGTAATAATAACACCAAAGGAATTAGCACAGCTACCTGTTAAACGTTTACTCAGTTTCCGAGAGTTTTTCAGGTGTATAACTATATGCATAAATCTTTCCTTCTGTAGATGAAGTGTCGTTGGTTCATCCTCTCGATTGAGGTGTTTTCAAGAATCATGAAAGGTTTGAACGCAGAATGTAATCGTGAAGATACAAATGAGTTTTAAGACGAAATCAAGTGGCAAACTTGAAGAATTGTTTAGTTTCATATGTTATAGTCAATATTTTAATTCATTTTAATTGTCCAATGTTGATAGTCCTCAGTTGATAGTCCACAGTTAGCAGTGTACAAATAATAATTCATATATAGTTTACTATATAATATTCGAATTAATTAATACGTATCGTGACCCGTGTACATGTCTCAGACTCGATCACAACTCAAACTATATATATTATTGTAGAATCAACCTCAACCCTGTATAGCTAACTCCCGCATTACTGCATATAGAGTGTCTATGGTTATTCCAAATAATATATATATATGGGTCGATATGATATGTCAAAACCATGTATACGTGTCCTGACATTTAAAGTGCGTAAAATAAATAACAGAATTTAAATGATTATAAATAAAGTGCGTAAAGTAAATAACAGAAATTAAATGACGATAAATAAAATTTCGATAATTAAATTGCGATAAATAAACTGCGATAAATAAAATGTAATCAGTTAGCTAGGAACAGTTAGCTGGAAACAGTTAGCGTGGATTCTTAACAAAATTTCTCATAGTTAATTTGTTTGTTTCTAACAAATTTTATTTTGTCCAATGTTTTCTTCATTATGCCACTTGTTGGATTATGATTGATCAAAATCCAAATATGAATTTGAATTAAAATGGTTATTCTGCGGTGAACGGATACACATATTGGTGGATGTAAGTAGGATAGTAAACGACTGTTGAATCAGCTTCGAAGAATGTACAGTGTAATTTATTAATGTGAAATCTGAATATTCCTCGGGTATTACCTACCCGTTAAAATATTTTCACGATTAACACTTTGTACGAAAGAATTTTTAATTACAATCATTATGAAAACATATATACATATATATTTTCTTCAGATGTAATCATGGATTCATTGAGTTAATATGATATTAAACTCATTTGGTTTATAGTTAGAACTAGAATATATAATCTCTAAAATATTATACATTTCATAATCGCCATGTCGAACGAAGATAAATGATGTAAAATGATACGTAGAATGATGATTATGCTCGGGGTACATAATGAGATGTTGCGGCGTGTGATGTTGAAACTTGGGTTGTTGGTGGTACTGGTATTGATGTTGGTGGTACTGTTGGTGCCAGTGATGTTGCTGAAGCTGGTAAATTTTGCACCATATTTTTCCAAGACTATAACTCGGGCGCGAAGTTCACTGACTTCTTGTATTACTTCGGGATGATTGTCAGTCGGAACGAATGGATGAATAAGGTTTAAAATTTTAGATAGAATATAATCGTGGTGAGATATTCGGGAAATGAGGGTGAAAATGGTGTTTCGGTGTGGTTCGCCGGTAAGTGCTTCAGGTTCTTCACTAAGAGGTGGATTTGGTTGATGGAAAGGATTGCCTTCTTCTCGTCTCCATTAATTAAGTCGACTACGAACTCATCATATGAATTGGGGATGGTTGGTTGGTTGATTCATTCTGGTGACACTGCTTTCGGAGCTTAGGTGAAAGTCCACGTCGGAATAACTATCGGAATAACTATCGGAATTCGAGGGACTCGAACTGGTTGAAGGATTCATCCCGTACAATCAGATGAAGAATTTTCGATAAGAAATAGATTATAGGATGTAGATTAGTACCTTGCAATACATAATTTACATATGCATATATAATACTAAAATCCCATAAGTTACGGAGGAATCTACGGAAGCTGTCAGGCAAAGTAACAACAACAGATATGCTAAGATATGAATTTATCTATACACTGTCTATGCAATAGCGGCAGTAAGACGTGTCTAGACTTTAAGGATGATAAACAAGTAATTTTCGACACGAAATGATAAGCAAAACTTTTGACATGCAGACACGGTCGAAGTCCAGACTCACTAATGCATCCTAACGACTTATCAGTTATACACACTAATGCAGACCTGGTTCGCTAAGACTACCGCTCTGATACCAACTGTGAAGACCCGTCCTAATCCATCCGGACGAAGTCCATATCGATTATAAACGATTCACAACAGTTGATTACATCGCGAGGTACTTGACCTCTGTATGATACATTTACAAACATTGCATTCGTTTTTGAAAAGACAATCTTTCATTACATTGAAAGTTGACGGCATGCATACCATTTCATAATACATCTATCTATAATTGACTTAATAATCTTGATGAACTCAACGACTCGAATGCAACGTCTTTTGAAATATGCCATGAATGACTCCAAGTAATGTCTCTAATATGAGCTAATGCACAGCGGAAGATTTCTTTCATACCTGAGAATAAACATGCTTTAAAGTGTCAACCAAAAGGTTGGTGAGTTCATTAGTTTAACATAAACAATCATTTCATAATTTTAATAGACCACGAGATTTCATATTTCCATTTCTCATAAGCATACGTTCCATGCATAGAGACAAAAATATCATTCATATGGATTGAACACCTGGTAACCGACATTCACAATATGCATATAAGAATATCCCCATCATTCTGGGATCCTCCTTCGGACATGATATAAATTTTGAAGTACTAAAGCATCAGGTACTTTGGATGGGGCTTGTTGGGCCCGATAGATCTATCTTTAGGATTCGCGTCAATTAGGGTGTCTGTTCCCTAATTCATAGATTACCAGACTAAAAAGGGGCATATTCGGTTTAATAATCCAGCCATAGAATGTAGTTTCGATTACTTGTGTCTATTTCGTAAAACAGTTATAAAAATTGCGCATGTATTCTCAGCCCAAAAATATAAAGGGTAAAAAGGAAAATGAAACTCACCTAATGTATTTTGTAGTAAAAATACATATGATTATATTGAACAACTGAACAATGCAGGGTTGACCTCGGATTCACGAACCTATATCATTTGTGGATATATTAAGACTTATAATAACAATTAAGCAAGTATATATATATTAATATTAATATACCTAATAATTTATATGTGATATTAATAAATAAATTAGTTTTAACTATTTTATATACTTTAGATAACTAATTAATATTTATATATACGATTATATTAACATATGTTTATCTATCGTATGTAATTTAATTAATATTTTATGATAATAACATTTCATTTTAAAACAATATGTAATATTAATATAGTTATGATACATGTAAAAAAATATATTTTTATATAAATATTATTTGTTTGTTAAAATTATATTAATACTAAAATAATGATAATAATAATAATTCATTGTAATTTAATCATTTTCATGATATTATTTGTATCTTTATTCTTTATGTTAGTAATCATAACGTTAATAATTATAATAATGATAATAATATTATTGATAGTAATAATAGTAATAATAGTAATAAAAATGTTAATATTATTAAAGATAATAACTTTAATAAAAATTGATAATTAATAATAAAAACGATAGTTTTAATAAAAATAATGATAGTAATAATGATAATAGTAATAATAATGTTAAAAATAATAATAATAGTTATAATAATAATAATTTCACTAATAATGATAATAATAATGATATAATAATAATACATATAATAAAAATATTGATAATAATAATAATAATAACCATAATACTAATAATAATATTAATATATAATAATAACATCAATAATGCTAATAATAATAATAATTGTAACAATAATAATAACATTAATAAATAATAATAATAATAATAATAATAATAATAATAATAATAATAATAATAATAATAATATTAATAATAATAATAATAATTATTATTATTATTATACCTAATATAAAAGATCTGTGGTTTGTTGGTGGCTCAAAAGTAGATCGAGAGGAGGAGAAGCAATTCGCAGAGAAACATCACGGTACAAGTGTTCTTGATCCTTCAATCGATCGATCGATCCGTGACCATCATCAAAGTGTAACGGATCACCAATTTATCATCATCATCATTTCAACATCTTCACAGATTAACCGAATGGCAATCAACACTGAATAGTAAATCAAACGATTCGTCATCATCATCATCCGTTTTCAATCATCGTTATTCGATACTCCTCACCAATCGATCAGGTAATCAGTCAGTCAATTGATTAATGATATTCTCCGTATACTAAATTATTCGAACAGAGAAATAACACAGATTCCTGGTTTGAATAATTGAATGATTAGAATAATAATATAAAATTTTCTAATTAGGGTTTTCTTGGTATTTTGGGTGAGTATGATTTTTGCAGGTGGTGATTCCATTGAGTGTGATGGGTTTCATAATCTAATATAGGTGCCAATCTCTTAATAACTTCTTGAGGAACATCTGAAAGGTAATATGATAAGAAAAGATTTGAAATTTGTTTGTTAATTGAGATTTCTGTTGATTTTTCCTAGATATAACTTCAATTACATCAATGTTTTCACTATTGTCATCGGTTCTGAGGATGCTTATCATGTTATATATAACATTAACTATCTGATATTAAACAATGAATGTAGTTAGCAGTTTATTCCGGCTGTAGACATTGAATAGGAATAGCAGTAACCTTCTAATTTTATCGATGGTTGTGATGGTGTACTCGCCCTGGACAGAAACAGATACCATGATAGATTCTTGGTGATTGTGTGCAATACAGGAAATATATGCAGCCATGGAATAGCTTGACCAAAACAGGGGCCTGCAGCGTAGCAACTTATGTTGGTGTCGATCAAACAAAAAGTAAGTCGTAGTAGTTGTAGTAGATAAATATAGTGTTCTTTGATAATTGATCCCAGCTGCAGAAACAACATACATATATTGTGGTAAAAGGTGTTGAATAAGAGGGTGATTTGCAGGTGTGGTGATAGAAGATGGTGATGAGATGTCGAACACAAAATAGAAGAGAACAATCACAGTGATCGAGTGGATGATGTAGAATGAAGCAGGGACAGCGGTGAATGCAGTAGCAGGTAAATATTTGGTGGTTTTTCGTTAATTATTTGGGTATATGTTCGAAAGGAACATAACAGTAAATAGATGATGGTGTGGTTAAGTGGTTTACATGGGTGTCAAGGTGATGGTTGGACATAATGGTTTCGAATAGTGTTGCAGGTGATTGATTAAGATCATGGGGAAGGTTTCGATGATGAAGGTGATTGTCTTGATGTCAACGGTGAAGTGGGTTGGAGGGTATTGGTCGTTTGTCTCAGAAGAAGAAGAAAAAAAATGAATTATATGTGTGTGATTATCATGTATGTAATAATGCACATATCATTGGGTAGGTGCTTACAATTAATATAATAATGATAGTTGTTAATTGTTATTGATAGGGATTCGATGTAGGAGAATGACAAACAATGAAACCAATTCATGAATGTGAAAAAGGAATACAGTATGAAAGGGAAAAGAACAGAATTGAATTCTATGCCACTTTTGTCTACATATCACCGAATGCTTTTATTCTTAATTTACTATAATAATTAATAATGGATAATAATAGATAATAATACTATTAATATTATAAAACTAGTAATAATAATATTGATAAATACATCAAATTAATATTATCACATAATTACTTACATAGAATGATTTATTATAAGTTCAACACATAATATTTATACTTTATATATTTTTTACAACATACATATAGTAATAATTATGTATAGTAATCATACACTTATATATATATATATATATATATATATATATATATATATATATATATATATATATTCAAACTACCATATATAATATTATGTTTTAAAATTCTCCAAATATATAAATTATAGATTGGAATAATTAAACTCAACTTATATCCTTTAATACTTTGTTAATATTGACCATTTATATACATCTAATTTACTTCTTTATTTTTAAATAGTATTTCATTAATATATTTAATTTATAATGTAAAATTATTTACATGTATAGTTATTTATATTTACATGTCTGTTTATGATTTAAGGTTCGTGAATCGTCGGGAATAGTCAAAAGGGTAATTGATTTCATGAATATAATTCCAAAGTTTTTGAGATTCACATTACAGACTTTGCTTATCATGTCAAAATCATATAAAGATTAAGTTTAAATTTAGTCGGAAATTCCCGGGTCGTCACAACTAACACTTATAGACCACTTTATTTCACAATTTTAAAGATAGACGAACAAGAGTACAACCAACAACTCGCAGCAAGACTCGGGACCAGTAAAACAAACTCTAACTAACAAAGCAAAATCTAACTAAATCTGAGCCTTACACTCTGGGACAAACTATCCCCCGTAAAAACTAAATGATACAAAGCAAACAAACACAAGCACCTAAAAAGAGCAAAATACACAAAAACACTTGCTGCAAATCAAAGCAACTAATAAACAACACCAAGCCGAACTAAACAAAAGAAAGAAACCAACTCATCGAAATCTCTATTTATTTTTCGAACTCACGTGCTTTTCAACTCTAGCAAACTAAACTCTGGTTTCAAGGGACGGATAATCAGTATAGCCAATAACAGGATGAGGTTTATAAATTGTCTCCATGTTGTAGTCATTTAGAGGAGCCTTAAGTTCAAATCTTTTTGGCAAATCAGGATTTGATATAAACAAACGACCATATGCCACAAGATCCGCTCGGTTTTCAGCCACAACATTATTTCCTTCTTCCATATCATAACCTCCCGCAGAAATAAACGTCCCTTTGAACGATTTTCTCATTGGCATGAGACTATAACTGCAAACTACTTTTTCTTGTATGGTCTTCATCCTTGGTTCAATTGCACTGCAATAGAGTATCTTATATTTGTTCAAAGATTCAGCCATGTAAAGAGCTAAAGCCTCTGGATTTGAGTCACCTGATTGTAAGTAGTCACAATATGGAGATAATCGAGTGCCTACTTTATCTGCTCCTATCTCATTTACAATAGCCTCCACTATTTCTAGTGCAAATCTGCAACGGTTTTCTAGACAACCACCATACCGATCCGTCCTGTCGTTTATTCCATCTTTTAGGAATTGGTCGATTAGATAACCATGAGCGCTATGGATCTCAACTCCATCAAAACCTATTCAGTACATTAAAAGGAAAATATATTTTGTTAGAAAATATTGACACAATTCCTTAAACAGGGCCGCCCACCCATATAGCCATCTACAATATGACATTGTAGACATTAGTCAGACAGTATCTAAGGGTGTTTATGATAAAACTGAATTATTAAACGCTGAATGATTCAAATGTTCTGAATGAAGAAGTTGTTTCTAAATGACAATAACCTATTTGAAAATCATTTTGAACTAATAATGTGAATGATGTAAAATTACCTTATTAACTTTTGACATGAATAAAACCTACAATATAGTTGTTTAATAAGTGTATTTAATATAATAAATGAGAGTATTACATAATATTTAGGTGCTCAATTGTTAAGAGAGAATTTCAGCTTTGAATGATTCAACATTCTATGCAGAACCATTTAGCACCATTCAGAGGTCATAAATAAATGCATTGAATGGAATGGTTTCAATATTTAGCGCCGAACCATTCAATTAAGAGGTAAAGAAATACACCCTAAGTAAGTAACGCATACCAGCTTCAATTGCATTTCTTGCCGCAAGTCTAAAATCGTTAACAACAACCAGAACTTCCTCTGTACTTAACCTCCTTGGAGGTGAATATTGTGCAACATCAATGCCATTGCCTCTAACCTGAGGTGTTAAATCTTTGTCTGTAGAAGATATCGGGGCTTGTCCGTTTGGCTGAAAGCCTGTTCAATTAATAGATATAGATAATCTTTATGATTACGGAAAAGGTTGGTGCATTTAAACCAATGATACGATGAATAGATGCAAATCAATCTATAATATCTACCATTACTCGAAGCCCTTCCTACATGCACAATCTGACAAAAAAAGATACCACCTTTGGCATGAACAGCATCCACAATTGGTTTCCAGGCCTCAACTTGTTCCTTTGTCCATATACCTGGTGTATCTCGATACCTTAAACATAAATAACGAACAAATGCAACATTATTTAAGGTTGTCAATGAAATTATTTGACTAAAACCTTAAACATTAATCGAACACATGCAACATTATTTATAGTTTTCTGTGAAATCATTTGACTATTTATCAACTTTCTTCCACCGCCTCCTTTTTGGATACGGTTTCAGGGTACCTACAAAATGGGAGTAAACTCAGATGTACGGCCCTTAACCACGTTATCCCGTAACCCCAACTACTAGACTATGTTGGGATATATGGTCTATAAGGCTTTGAATTATTAAATTTGTGAATCAAATTAATCAGAAGCATAAAAGTGTCAAAGTATATGTTTATACCCTTGAGCTGTATCAGAAACCCCAACGCCTTCAGAAATAAGAAGGCCTCCTTTGGTTGTCCTTTGTGAATAGTATAAGACTGCATGTGGCTGAGGGACATTTCCAAAAGATCTTGATCTTGTTACAGGTGCCAAAACAACTCTGCATGCATGATCATAAAGGAGACAATGCATAACAATTATGGTCATTTATAACTTAATTAATCCAGCCAATCAAATAGTTTAACATCATTTCATTGAAACCAACATAGTTAAGTTGCTAACAAAATCAGATATACTTATGATAATGAGAAACAATTAGGGTTAAGATTATTTGTTGATTCCTCATGAGCTACAAACAATAGAGTATGGATTACTCGCCTCAAACAAAGAAAACCTTAAAAATTAATGCAATACCTGTGAGAAAGCTCAAATTTCCCCATTTTGTAAGGGGACATAAGAAGTATTTTCTCTTCTTCCATTTGTTTTCCTACTTGTGCGTCACTCATTCTTCAAACTTATTTATTTAAATAATTAAATTCCAATATTCATATAAAATTAAGTTTGTTACGCTAGAAACCTGAATATAGTGGATTACTGCTCTTATAGATGCTGAATTCGTTAAGAACGAGGCAGAGAGAGTTCACAAGCATCCTACTGGTCACGTGAATAACATACTGTTTTAATTTTTCTCCCTGACAAACAACATAATATCTGGAGCAAGATCATTAGTCTTCCAATTTATCCTAAAATGGGACTACCTGGAAAGTGAAAATAACAAATTAGACATTTTTTAAATTTAAAAAGTTATAGAAAAAGGATGAGGTGAACATCACGAGTTTTGTTATGGTTCGGTGTTCCCCAAGGATTTAGTCCCCCAAAGAGTGACCTGACACTGCAACTAAAGAAAAATGGTTACACAAGAAAGTAAACATCTGCAACGTGTTTTGTCAACTAACAGATTATGCATAAATGGAATAATGTGTCAAGTGGGTCAAAGATCACCAAAAGTGTATTCAAAATGCATGCAACTCTAATTAAACCAAGTGTTTGTGGGTCAGTCCAACCAAACACATTTGGACACAAACCCAATTTGACATGTTACCATAACAGCCTAACCCAGGTTGCCACCTTTAACTGTTATAGAACATTGATCTAACAGGATCAAGCCTTCCCTATCATTGACTTCATTGGATCCAGAATTTTAATAAATAATAACCAATATATTGGAATATTATTGCAGGTTCCATTATATTTCAAAATAACCAAGGTTATAATTATATATCAACAAATATATGCTGTAATATTTAGTGTGAGTGCCTGACCACATAAACTCATATTTATAGAACATAAATCTTACACATCTCATATTACTTCCATGTTTGATGTTTGATTTTGTTCATGCTGCTATAAACATTCAACAATCAACAAATGAACATCAAACACGGCTTACATGAAAAATTTCCTTGTTTATTCTGAAGTAACAAAAACAAGAAATGAACATCATACTGTCATTTGGTAACTACCTACAGAACGTAATTAACTAACACGTAGGGTGCACTTATTTTCACAAGATTACCAACTCATCGAAATCTTTGTCTATTTTTTCAAACACAGTGGGCTTTTCACTTCTAGTGAATTTAAACTCTAGTTTCAAGGGACGGATAATCAGTGTAGCCAATAACAGGATGAGGTGTATAAAACGTCTCCCTGTTGTACTTGTTTAGAGGAGCCTTAAGTTCAAATCTTTTAGGCAAATCGGGATTTGATATAAACAAACGACCGTACGCCACAAGATCTGCTCGCCTTTCAGCCACAACATTATTTCCTTCTTCCATATCATAACCACCGGCGGAAATAAAAGTCCCTTTGAACGATTTTCTCATTGGAACGAGACTGTAAGGACAAACTACTTTTTCGTCTATGGTCTTCATCCTTGGTTCAACTGCACTGCAGTAGAGTATCTTATATTTATTCAAAGATTCAGCCATGTAAAGAGCTAAAGCCTCTGGATTCGAGTCACTTGATTGTGAGTAGCTCGAAAATGGAGATAATCGAATGCCTACTTTATCTGCCCCTATCTCATCTACAACTGCCTCTACTATTTCTAGAGCAAATCTGCAACGGTTTTCTAGACAGCCACCATACCGATCTTTCCTGTCGTTTATTCCATCTTTCAAGAATTGGTCAATTAGATAACCATGAGCCCCATGGATCTCAACTCCATCAAAACCTAAAAATATAACATTTTTAGTTACAAGTATCATTTCACCCTTTACGTAAAGATTTTATCATTAGGTATAAATAGCTCGAAAAATAGGTAACTCATACCAGCTTCAATTGCATTTTTTGCAGCAAGTCTAAAATCGTTAACAACAGTAGGAACTTCCTCTGTACTTAACTTCCTTGGAGGTGAAAATTCTACAACATTAATTTCATTCGCTCGTACTTGTGGCGGTAGTCCGTTGTCGGTGGATGATATCGGGGCTTGCCCGTTTGGCTGAAAGACTGTTCAATAAATGAAGAGATCGACGGTTAAGTTTTAAGTTAAATAATAGCTCATGTTTACGACGTTTAGAAACAAAAAAGTTGGTGTAGTTTAACCAATGACACAATGAATTGATGCAAATTTATCGATATGAATGATCATACCGCTATTCGAAACCCTTCCGGCATGCCAAATTTGACAGAAAAATATTCCACCTTTGGCATGAACAGCATCCACAATTGGTTTCCAGGCTTCAACTTGTTCCTTTGTCCATATACCAGGCATATCTCGATACCTTAAACATCAATACAAACACATGCAAAACATTATTTATAGTTTGTTTTTTAATGAAACTGTTTGACTATTTTTCAACTTTCTTAAACTGCCTCTAATTAGTGCTTGAAACTTTCTCTTGGGGTAGAAAGTACAAGAACTCAGTGGCGCGGAACTTGAAGATCTTAATATGGAGGGCGGAACTAATAACTTGAGGACAAATAGTAAAAAAATAAAAACCTAAAACCCATAAATATTACACTAGAAATTTTATCGAAGGTGTGGCCGGTACCCTTTGGCTTACACTAACTTCAGCCCCTGCATTTCCATATCTATTAAGACCTTATTTAGGGGTGATGGGGGTAGATGGGTTTTTTTTACGTTTTTGTGAGGTATAGTGCTGATGTGGTAAAGGTGATAGGGTGATGGCGTGATGGAGTTTGTAGTGGCATGGGGTGATGGTTATGTGATGAGGTATTTGGTCCCACTTTTGTATAATAAATGAGGTATTTATAAAATAAAAAGAAAGAAAAAAATCTGATTGGCTTAAAACCCCATCAACCACATGTGATGGACTCATCACGCATGAGGTTTTTTCCCTCCATCACGCCCCATAGTGGCGTGATGGGGCCATGGGGGCGTGATGGTGGTGATTTTGGCTCCATCACGATGCACTAAATAAGGTTTAAATACAACCAAAATTTTGGTCATATTAGTCATTGCTTAATGCGTTTTGGGTAGGGAAGAAAATAGTCAAACACACCACTACCAACCATGACATACTTTCTCCTCGTTACATACCTCACAAAATTAATTTAATAAAATAAGTACAAGTTTATTATCTAGGAGTACAAATATATAATACAGATTTAAATGAAGAAAGAGAAGCATTCGGTTCTCAAAGATGCTATTTTAAGAAAAATTTGAGGGCGAAACTGGTGAGGGCTAGTGAGGGCTAAGGGCATGCTAATGGAGCCCTCGATGAAAATGCTTGAGGGCGGCCCTCGTTGGAAGTGGTCTAATAACCCAAATGCTTGGGGATTGTCCCCGGTAACTACCGTCTCTGCCTGAGTGCCTGACTGCCACAATATAACTAAAAAAAAGAACAGAAATGTCAGGGTATATGTTTATACGTACGCTTGAGCTGTATCGGAAACTCCAGCGGCTTCAGAAATAAGAAGGCCTCCTTTGGTTGTCCTTTGTGAATAGTATAAGACTGCATGTGGCTGAGGGACATTTCCAAAGGATCTTGATCTTGTTAGAGGGGCCAAAACTACTCTGCATGCACGATTATGAAGAAGATATGCATAATCAAAGTCATTTAAAACTTGATAAATCCAGCCAATTCAACAGTATAACATCATTAGATATTAGATGTACTTGTAATAATGAGAAACAATTAGAGGTATGATAATTTGTTGATTCATACATCCAAAAGTATAGTAATGCAGTACCTGTGAGAAAGCTCAAATTTCCCCATTTTGTAAGGGGACATCATAGGTATTTTCTCTTCTTCCATTTGTTTTCCTACTTGTGTGTCACCCATTCTTCAAACTTATTTAATTTAAAAATTATTAAATTCAAATATTAGTATAAAATTAAGTTTGCTATGTTAGAAACCTGAATGTAGTGGATTATTGTTCTTATAAATGCTGAATTCGTTAAGAACTAGGCAGGGAGAGTTCACAAGCAGCCAACTGATCACGTGAGTAATATTACTGTTATAATTCTTTCTTATTAGTATAATTTTTTTTAAAGGCAATTCTTATTATCATAACAGAGTATCTTGAAATAAACAATACATGAATGTATATATATCTTTTTACATCGAAGCTAAATCTGTACATCAGCAATATAAATGTACGAAGTTTAATCAAAGCTAAATCTGCTTACATTTAAATGTACGCAATTATTTAATCGAAGCTAAATCTATCTATATTGAAATTAAATGTACATGGTTTTATCGGTGTATATGTATGTGATCGTATACAAACCTTTTATCTGACCCCGAAAATATTTATTTGTGAAGATTTGAAATTGACACATCTGAGGATGCGTTTGATAAAACTAAATGATTAGCGTTGAATGATTAATCTGAATGACATCCTACCACCAACTCCCTTAATAACGGTTATGCTTGTTTTTTCCTTCTAAATCAAAATTCAGAATTTGTTGTTATTGGAAGACGTGCAATATTTGTTGCAATTTCAGTTTTTTTTTTCCCGCAATTTGTCTAACGCCAAATATATAAATTTGCATACGGAACAACCAGATTTCTAAACCATTAGTATCACGGATGTTTAGTCTTTCAGCTTCAAACCTCACTAGGTAAACAACTTGTGACTAGATAAAAAAGATCAAACACGATCACGTGATTTTCTAAATAGGACGCGTACTTTTGAGTAAAAAAAGAAATCTCTCAATGGGTATCTGAATAGTGAAAAACACATTCTTTTACTGTTAATGTAAAATAAGATATCATAAAGCAACCTCACACATGCAAACATAGTTCAAAATAAGTTTTAATTCAAGATGAGCATCATTTGATAATAATATCTACAAGTTCATAATAAAAAATCTAAAGGGATATCAATTTCAATCCTAAAATATTGTACCCAATTCGACCACTAAGAAAGAAACATCCTAACTGAGAAGAGAAATGTCCACATCTTCCGGGATCTTAAATGTATCAGCTGCACCAAACTTTCTCCATTCTTCACCTTTAGGGGTATAATCGTCATTCTCACTGTCATCACCATCTTCATAAGAATGGGGAGTGGATGGATCATTAACACTTTTTGCTACGCAATTTTGTGTAGCAAGCATTTTGACTCGTCCAAGATGTGAGATTTCAACAACAGTGGTGTCATCGTCTACTGGTAGAGGTTGTTTCCATGGTTCCCCATCCATTCGCATATACGTGCAATCAGCTGCACCCTTATGGAACTCAAATCTGACTCGATGTGTCTAAACCAAAGGATAAAAAATCAATTCAGTCTTTAATAGCCTTATAAAAGAACGAGACGGAAAAAAATCTGAATGAACGGTGAAGGTGGCAAGATGGGTTGGTTGTTTAGTAGGATGAGTAATGGGTCAAAATTGGGTCAAGTTGAAACAAGAAATTCTTTTTGTAAGGGTTGGAATGGGCCAGGTCAGGTTAGGTCGACCCACAATTAGTTCTTCACTGATACATTTATTTATTTATAATGATAATAATACATAATGTATGATTCTGGGTAGTCTGCTGTCATATAGATTTTGGGCGACAGAGTATCTATGACCCATTTGACCCATCGAAGATAAGTCACACCCTATGTAAGAGTTTGGATTCAGTTTGAACCTGTGCAAGACGGGTACCATGTCCCTTTGGGGCGAGCAGCACAAGGCCATGCCATGCATCTCTAAAACCAACAATCTCAATAAGCCCATCGTCAACATATGGTGGTGTCAAGTCTCTCTGACAAAAAAAAAAAAAAAAAAAAAAAAAAAAAATTGGAGCACAATCATTAGCCATCTAATTTATCCTAAAATGAGACTACTTAAAAGTAAAAATAGGTAAGATATCTATATTAAAAAAATATATAGAGAGAGAATGTGGCGAACATCACGAGTTTTGTTATGGTTTGGTGTTCCCCAAGGATTGAGTCCCCCGGAGAAGCTAGGCAAGTTGAGGCATAAAATTGACCTGATACTGCAACTCAAGAAAAATCGTACTACATTAGATGACTTGAAACACAAAAAAGTAAACATCTATGGAGTTTTTTTAACATGAATATAACAGAATGAAATGTATTTAGTTATATTACCTATGATGTATTTTGAGGTCTTTCCATCCCCCATGCCTTTGCAGAATCTTAACCTTCATAAGTTGGGCTATATTCCTGCAATCAACAAAATGGTCAACAACCCCCGTCCAATAAGGAACATCCCATTTTTCTATAAAGATTATATAAATAAATATATACATATGTTGAATTTTGGCAGCAATTTTTTACTCCGTAATGAACAAGGTCAAGAACTTTACTTTGAAGAAGGGTGGAAGAGAGATGCTGCGAACCACCCTTGAGTACACCCAATCTTTGCATATGTGCCCTACAAGGTAAACAAGCACACACGTGACGATGGGAAATAACATAGATTATATGCATTATGATGTGTTTTTTGAAGATTTAAAAGCTATACAACCATATATAATAATCATTTAAAATTATGTTAACAGTTATAATGTTATATAGATAGATACCCAGTCTTTTATTTAATTTCAGTACATAACATACATACACACTAAGGCATTGAATTTGAAGTAAAATACGGAGTATAAGAATTAACTCAAACTACTTCCCTTTTGCATGTAATATGCAAACCGAACTTTGTATTTTTTGACAATAACCTAAAATTATATCACTTTCATTCACTGATGACATAGTGTTGTACAATACCTGATTTGTTAACTGATTTTTAAATTTTTCTGGATGCAACTTCCGCTCACAATGAAATGCATAAGATACTTGAGCATCCATCCCTATGTATACAAATACAAAATATTAAACTATCCATTTCAGAAACTACTTGATTATGATAACATTTAGAAGATTAAAAGTTAACAGTTGAGACTAACCCATGCTGAAATAGTTCCAGAAGCCTCCACGATATGTGTCATAACCCGACTGACAACATTTACCAAGAACACATTAACAAGATACGCAACAACCAATTTGAAATAAAATGAAAAAACAAGTTTTTTCTACTGTAAGAGGAAAAAATTATAAACAAATACATTACCACATTTAATTCGTCTGTATCAGACACGCGACTGAATGCATGCAACGAATGTGGCAGCTCCAAAGGGGCAATGGGAGCACAAGAACGTTCTTTCGGAGCAGATTTCATCCTCATAAGAATATGCCAACTGTATTATGTGAAAAGTCAATCATAATGAAAATAAGGTGTATAATATCATTAACACATCAACACCTTTTCATCAACTATCAACTATAAAATATAAAAGTAGAAATACCTGTCAATCTCCATTTCTTTTCCTTCGAGTACTTTCTTCAAAAAACTCAAAACAGATTCATGATCTGTTCCTGGGTTCTTTTTTCCCTGAAAAAACACAATACCAGAGTTACAGAAGAACAAAAAGTGACAATATCAATTTAGAAGTGGTAAATTTGACCCGTTTATGGAATCAGCTATAAGGTGTCCCTAACGGATCAAATGGATAGCTTAGCTAAAATGAATATGGAATGAATTGTCAAGTAGGTCAAAGGTCACCAAAAGTGTAATCACCATGTGTACAACTCTAAATAAACAAAGTGTTTGCGGGTCAGTCCAACCTAACCATTTGGACACAAACCCGATTTGACCCATAACGCAACCAGAAGAACCCACCCAGTTTGCCACCTCTAACTGTTACATAAAGTTTGATGTAAGCCTTCCCTATCATTGACTAGAATCCAGACTTCTAATCACCGATATATTAGGATATAACTGCACGTTCTATTGTAATTCAAATAACAAAGATAATTACATGTATTTGTTCTAATTCTTACCCAACCAAATGCAAATGGGAGATTGTTTCCCGTTCCTAAAGGCACTGTTGCTATTGGCGGTGGATGACTTAATTTGAGATCACTAACAACTCCAAGCAACCAACCAGCAGTTCCATCTCCGCCAGCAACCTGCCACGTCATCAATTAACATTTTAACCACAACATAAACACTTTATTACAATTAACAACATAAAACTTAAATCAACTTACAATTACTCGCAATTTCTTCTCTATTTTGGTAGCTAATTCATCTCCAGTAAGCTTAAGGCTTTCTATGGTTCCATACACTTTTCTTAACACTTTATCAGGAGCATCTTCACCTAAATCAAATACCTTGTAGGTAAACCAACATAAATTAAGACCTGGCAATCAATAGTTGTAGAGTATAAGAGCAAATAATCAAATATACCTGGTTCGCATTTAGAACAGAACGGTACGTGACAAGAAGTTGACTACCCAATTGACCACCACTTTTGGAGTTGATAAATACAAGCGTGGGGCATGAAGGTGCATCAACAAGAAGCTCGACTTCTCCACCCGGAATAAGGATATGATTAGGAATACGAAATTCCTTCAAAAAGTCCTCGGGATTCAACTCTCGGTTCTTCATTGATGTAACTAGTTAAACCTGCATAGCACGAATCAGAGTTTTTGTTATATAAACCATGTGATGCATAGTTGACAGATTCCGTTTTATGAGCATTTTCTCAACAAAAATCAAAGAGTGATCACAAATTCACAAGTGGTCCAAGGAGATATATATTTGGCCTTTAATGATATTTTTAGGTGAAAACATAAATTAAATTAAAATAAATTTGATGATCTAATTTAGTTACAACTATCTATTTGAACAAACCAGTGAACCAGAGACAACATTGAACCAATACTAAACACAACCAAGCCTTTAGCAATATAACTACGCAAGTCAGCCCTTAAATTAATTCCTAAAAACCAATCCCAAGATAAAAACTTGTTTCAAGCCCAAAAGAACAATATATATTGCTAAAGTAGCTTTTTTCAACAGACAAGAAATATTCTTTAGATGCAGGAATAGAATTATTACTGTCTGTAACCCATAAATTAAAAAATATAAAAAATCATGCACCAGTACTTTTATAAACAATTTAAAAAATTAGTCAAACTCACAAACATAACACATACTATATTTATTCAATATCAACATAAACAATTTTAAAAAATAAAATAATATATAGTATCCATAAACTAGATCATGACAATATTGAAGAAAAAAGAAATATAGAAATATTATTGACCTGAAGTTAAAATGTATATCAAGAAAATAATGCTACGAAAGAAGAAGATTTGATAGTGATAATTTATAATTTATTCTATAACCACTATTATTAAAGGTAAAAAGTAAAGTAACTATAATTGAACATTGTATCAAATTCTAACATCGTAATAGTTGCACAGAAACTAAAATTGGGAACCCAGCCATGATCCTGAGCTTCAAACCTATTGTTCGAACAAAATTGAAGAAATGAATTATATATGGGGGATCGATTAGTCGTACCTGCCCTGATGAAAGAAACGGTGTTTGGGGGAATTGTAATTGAGATCTGAAAATTGTTATAACTGAAGAAATGTAAAAGAAAATAAGAGGTTGGATCGTATGAATGAAGAACGTGAAATAAAGTATGAAGTTGACTTGAATTTTTTATTTATGGGGTGATGAAAAATGGAATTCGCTTTTATGGCTGCAAACCCCATGTGTTTTGTATCTGTTATCTGTATCTATCTGTATACTCCGTATGAGATAGACAGTGAGATAGGAGAGGTATATAATTCATTCACTAGTTAGTTAAAGACCCGCAAATTCGCGGGTTCTTTTTAAAAAAAATTTGTTATGGTAAAGTAGAAACATGCATTTTATATGATGATTTAAAAGGGTGAGATATTGAAAGATGATATTGTTATGATCATGATATTGTAAGAGGATCAGCAAATATGTAGAAGCATTTCAACCTTAAGAGATTAGAAAGACATGCAATTTCAACACCACAAACAGTAGAAGCTTGGATATTTATCCAACCTTATAACATGCTTGGTGAAATTTTTTTGAAAAAAAAAAAAGAAAATCCATAGCAATGACTAATACCAAACTGTTATAAATTTAGGAGTTCATAACTACATTTTTAGTAGCCCATTGCTCAATTTGTGATTACTAATAAAGAAGAAATAAGGGAGTAAAGATATTATTGAATGATGAATGTGTACAATATCCTTCACAACTGAGTGCATATTTATATTACTAAAATTGTACTATACATCCGCACTCTTCAATCATTTATGTTAGGTGAAATAGTAAAATTGTGATCCAATATTGACTTTAGCATATTACAACACTCCCCATTGGATGACAATTTTAGTTCATTATAGAGCAACTAGTACTGCCTCGTTAAAAATTTTGCTAAAGAAAAACCCAGTGGGATAAAAACTTTAGTCAAGGAAAAAAGAGTGCAGTATAGAGTTGACTCCCCCTCAAGTAGATATCGATGAGTCGTCACATCTTTTGAACTTGCCTCATGCCAATATTGTGAACGTGTGTTCTGAAAACAGCGGTTGACAGTGCTTTGGTATAAAGATCAGCAGAGTTGTTGATTGAACATATCTCATTTTAATCTGGTTGTCTTTTACGAGATCTTGAGTATATGAGAAGAATATGAGGTTTTCATCTGAAACTGTATCATCTAAATCTTTTATGTACAAGTTTAGCCCTTGTGATTTGTCTACAGTCTCCTTCATGGTTTGCTCAAACCCTTTTTTCAATTCCTATTCCCTTTTAGTCTTTTCTGAGCCTTACCAACATACCATTCTTTACCATCAAACTTATGGCCGTTAAGACCGTCTATGGCTTTGGCGCCTCGTCAGCATTTATAATTTGTTCTGTCACTTTTGATACTCTTCTTTCATTTGTATTATGCAAGCTGCATTATCTTCATAAATAGTTGTTGGTGAAGATAGTTGTTGGTCTTTTATAGCGTTCTAGTCCACAAGAATCAATAATGATTTGTGTCATTGATCTCAACCAAACACATTTTTGAGTAGTTTCATATAATGCAATCACTTCGTCATGATTTGATGATGTTGCAACAAGTGTTTGTTTTAAGAATGTCATAATTTTGTGGTACCTCCATTTAGGAATACATATCGAGTTTGAGATTTATCTTTATGAGGATTTGATGAATGACCTGCATATACATAATCAACCAAATCTTGTTTTGAAGCGTTAGAATAAAATAATTTTAAATCAGCAGTTCTTCAAGGGTATCAAAATATCTGCTTGATCCCATTTCAATGTCTTTTTGTAGGGGTTGAGCTGAACCTTGTCAATAAATTAACTGCAAAAGAAATGTCAGATCTTGTACGATTTGTAAAATACATAATAACCTCAATTGCACTAAGATATGGAACTTCTGATCTGTAAAGATCTTCATGATCTTCACGGGGATGAAATGGATCAGTGTCAATATTGAGTGATATATCAACCAATGGTTTTGTCTTTAAAAATGTTTTAAAATCTTTTCGGTATAGTTTGTTTGATGTACAAGTAAACCATTAGGCATATGCTCAATTTGTAATCCAAAGGCAATACTTGTTTTTTTTTTTTTTTTTTTCTTTCAAGATCTTTCATTAATTTTTATTTTTATTTTTAGAAGTTGAATGATTTCATAGATCTCGTTATTTGTTCATATGATGTTATGATTGTGACGACCCGGAGATTTCCGACCAAATTTAAACTTAATCTTTATATGATTTCGACACGGTAAGCAAAGTCTGTAATACTGAGTCTCAAAATTTTTGAACTGTTTCATATATTCAATTGACCTTCGACCATACCCGACGATTCACGAACAACTATTTGTAAATAGATATGTATATGTTTAAATATATATATATATATAATTTGAAATATAATTTATGATGTAATTGTTAGAAATTAATTATGTAAAAATAATTATTATTATTTAAAACATATCTATATACAAATAAAGTATATAAAAAAATAATAAATATTAAATAATCGTAATACTCATTGATGTTCCGATTGATATTAAACAAGTTAAATTCAAACTTATATTATTTTAAAATAAACGGTGATCCGAAAATGAGTTCTATAAATTTTAGGCTTATTAAAAATGTATTTAGGAACTATTTGTTAAGTTTTAACACTTTTTATATTTTTACCCAGAATTGAGAGGGACAGTTGATGTAATTTTTATTTAAAAAATTAAGGATCGAATTTTATACCATTATGACCAAAATAAATAAATATAGTTAATCTAAAAATTTGGAATTTTTTCGAAGACTTTTATCCGCCCCTGATTATCAACGGAGTACGAAACCCAGTCTGTGTAAAACCGTCGGTAGAAAGAGTTAAATTTAAAGGCTGCATTACTGTGTATGATTCATTCCACTTGCACTATGTTTACTAATTATTATTATATTATTCCAATTATTGTTATGAACTGTAACTAAATTTGTATATATATATATATATATATATATATATATATATATATATATATATATATATATATATATATATACACTCATGAACCAACCGAGAACCACACACTATAAACCATCGACTATCACCAAGATCGCCAACCACAATCACCGGAGCACACTCATGATCACCATAAACCGCCACCCTCTCCATCGAGCTTCACGTACGCCCACTTCTTTATTTATTTTCTATTATCTATCTAATCTTTATATTATGCATATATATATATATATATATATATATATATATATATATATATAGACACCCATGACCACCTTTGTCACCATGAAACCACCTTCTTTACCGGTTCAACACCATCAACGAGACCTTCATCACCATTCTCATCAACCATCGTAACTATTACCCAACACCTTCATCAGGTTCTATCACCTCTATCCACCACTCTTAACCGATCACCATCACCATTACGTGCTCGATATAAACCCAACTGTCACTACAATATTTCTCTTCGGCAAACACCACAAGAACACCATAAGCATCACTACCTCATAACCACAACAACAACCATCAACGCCCTTGCTCGTTGTATTATGTTTTTCTTTGATCACCAACACCAAACCATAACCGTAACTGCTGCTACTACTCGCATCTAACCTGTTACTGTTATTTAACTGCTACAACTACTAATATGTTTCTATTTTCAGTCACCATCGAGAACTACCACCTAAACCCATCTGCTACGCATCTATTTTCTGTCTCCCTGTTTAGAAAACTAAAACCACTCGAACCTCATCTCATTGCTACAGTAAATCGATTATGTTTTCTATTTTTCTATTAAACCGCCAACCCATCGAAACACCACAAAACACCGTAACCTCTCTCCTATTGTTTGCTACTGTTCGGTTAATATTACTGCAGTGACCGATATATATATGGGCAGGATCAATGGGGAAGTAACCAATCGGGGGGAAGCAATTTTTTTTCTCATTTTTTTTGGAAATTTTTTTTCCCGGCATCAAGATCACACAAAAATATGAACATTTAGAAGAGACACTTCGTGATGAATGTTAATATTTAGGCGGGAAAACGATCGACAAAAATAACATTCAAGATAATATTGTTCGTGAAGAATATGAACTTTTTTTTCTTCATGTTTTGTGAAGTAAAATTTAGCCCGATTTAGAGTTTAGAGTTTAGGGTTTAGGGTTTGGTGTTTTGGGTTTATTCCATAAACCCAAAACACCAAACCCTAAACCCTAAACCATAAACTCTAAACCGTTCGTGTTAAAAACTCAATCTAAATCCTAAATCTAAACCCTAAATCTAAACCCTAAACCCTAAATTTCTAAACCCTAATATCTAAACCCTATAAACCCTAATATCTAAACCCCAATAGCTAAAACCTCAAAATACGCTCGAAAAACACGATAATTGTTATATATTACTTCTTCGAGCGTTTTCCCGCCAAAATAAAAACATTTATCACAAAGTGTCTCTACTAAATGTTCATATTTTCATCTCATCTACAATGTTCGTGAACAAAGTTTTTTCAAAAAATGAAAAAAAAAAAGTTTTTGCTTCCCCCCGCTTCCCCCCGATTGGTTACTTCCCTCTTGATCCTACCCCTATATATATATATATATATATATATATATATATATATATATATATATATATATATATATATATATATATATATATATATATATATATGTGTGTGTGTGTGTGTGTGTGTGTGTGTGTTTATTTTTTTTTTATCAATCAAACTACCACCCCACAAACTTACAATTCGATTACCAAAACCTGTTGCTTGTTCTCTGTTTCGAACGAACACTCCAAACCCAGAAACTAGAAACCCTCTTTGTTGCTTTTCAAAAACTTGCTACTAAAATTACTGTTGTAGGAAGTTAACGATTATGATCATGATGATCGTGGTAATGAAAATCGAAAACGATTGTTGATGATGTTTGATGTCGTGTATTAATGATGATGTTTGTGATTGTGACACGTTAATAAAAACAACGAGGTTATAGTATTCTGTTACTGCACGCGTTTTAGAAAAACATAATAAAGAAAAAGAAATCGATTTGTTAAAGGATTTCTTGTTGGGCCACCAGGATCCGTTTTCTTTGTTTTTCGTTTTGGACTGTGCATTATTTGTATTGGTGGGCCGAGATCCATATATATTATGTTCTAAGTTGGGCCGAATTAAAATGATGTAGCAGAAGAAGAAAATTGGAGACTAAAGAAACACTGGTTAAATAAATTTAGTTCCATATACTAACAGAAAAAAGGAATTGGAAGGGTGGTTTGGTGTGTTGTCAGGTTAACGAGAGGTCACGAGTTCGAATCCGGTCTGGGGCATTATTTTTTAGATACTCACTCTTTAAAGGTAGTAAACTCATTTTAATTACTATTATTATTATTATTATTATTATTATTATTATTATTATTATTATTATTATTATTATTATTATTATTATTATTATTATTATTATTATTATTATTATTATTATTATCATTATTAGGAAACTTATCATTTTTATTGAAATTATTATTATTATTAAAAATATCATAAGTATTATTATTAACATTACTTTATTATTAGTTTTAACATTAATATTATTATTTTAACATTATTATTATTAATATTATTATTATTATTATTATTATTATTATTATTATTATTATTATTATTATTATTATTATTATTATTATCATTATTATTATTATTATACCTATATCTAAATGGTATAGTGGAAATGAATAGTCCTATTCATTTTCTCACTTTCAACAAACTTAACCCCTTAACTTTTAATTAAAATACAAATCGAACCCCCCACTTTGTACGTTTATTTTTCTCCAAATTTCACAAGCTTAACCCCCCACCTTTTATTAAAATACAAATCGAACCCCCACTTTAATAACTTTTTTTTATACTAATATTCAATTTTCACAAACTTAACCCCCTAACTTTTATTAAAATACAAATCGAACCCCCACTTTATACGTAAAGTTTTTTCAAATTTCACAAACTTAACCCACTAACTTTTATTAAAATACAAATCGAACCCCCACTTTACTAACTTTTTCTTTTTAAAATAAAACCCGAACGCTAAAAGAAGCAACTTTCACAAAAGGAACAACCCTTCAATGTTATGTCGAAAAAAATTCTTTTTTACAAAATAGATCAAGACTTTTTTTAACTCGCATTCAAAACGGAGCCCCCGGCGCGAAGCGAGGGCTCCACAACTAGTTATATCTATATATCTAAAAGCTACAGTGAAAGTGAATAGTAACCACACAAGTTTCACAAACTACCCCAATCTTTTACTTATTTACATTTTAGCCTCAAAATATATAATAGTTAACTTTATAGCTTTTATAAATTTACCACAAACTTTTAACATTTTATACTTTAACCATTAAACTTCTCCTTCATTGTAAATCGACCACATACTTTATATACTACCTAATAGACAAAAACGATTGATAGTCACCAGGGGTGTTTTCGTCCTTTCACTTTTTTCCCATTTTCCCACCTTTTTTTTCCAAAAAAGCCCCCATAGTTTGTTCAAATATTAAAATCGACCCCCGAAAGTGTCAAATACTCATTTTCATAAAAAAATTTAAATAAACTCCACCCAAATATTCAATGGGCCATATCTTCTAGCTCGCAACGAGTTAAATTTTTCTGACACCATCGTTAAACTCGAAATAATTTTAGGAGCACACTGTCACTAACTATACGCAAAACAGACGCTTTTTAAAAAACGCTAAATATTTGAGGTACTTTTCATACACGTCGATTTTGCGTTAAATTTTTAAAAGTCGACAATTCCATAGTGAAACGCGGAGATGTACATATATTGTTAATTTAAAATAACATTTAAATCTTTCACGGATTATACCTTTTAGTTCGAATCGAATTGCGCTTCAACGATATCATCTTTAGCCACGAAATAATTTTACAAACTAAACGCAATATAATACATTGAAAACCGAACCCCGGCGCGAAGCGAGGGTTCGAACACTAGTTATCACTATTTTAGTATTATAAATATTATTTTAATAAACAAATGACATTTATATAAAAATATATTTTACATCTATATTAATATTAGATACTATTTTGTTTAATAAAATGTTATTATAATTAAGTTACAAATAATATATACACATATTTTAAATTAAAGCATATACATAAATATTAAATCTAATACATTATATAATATTCTCAAGCGTTAATATATAATATTTATAATAAATAACATATATTATATCCTAACTAAAATACTTTAATAAGAATCTGTTATATAAATATTAAGCATCTAAAATATATAAAATAGATATAATTAATTTATTTATTAATATAACATACAAATTATTAATAAAAGAAGTATGCTAATAATATTAATATATATAAACTTGTTAATTGTTATTATGTGTTTTAATATATATAAAAATGATATAGGTTCGTGAATCCGAGGCCAACTCTGCATTGTTCAGTTCCGTCCTATGCATATTGTTACTACAAAATATCGTATTGTGAGTTCATTTGCTCCCTTTTACTCTTTACATTTTTGGGACTGAGAATACATGCGCTGTTTTTACAACTGCTTTATTAAATGCTTTTGAAATATATTTTTGAACTGCGAATACATGAAATGCTTTTATAAATGTTTGACGAGATAGACACAAGCAAAACATTCCTCGAATGAATTATTATGCAGACATAAGTTCTGTGGATTATTATTGAATTATGTGGACATGATAATTGCCACCAATTGATGAATATATTTTCCCCTGATTATTATTGCTTGGTAACCTAAGAATTAGAATCGGGTATGACCCTAATTCACGCGAATCCTAAAGGTAGCTACCGGGTTTAACACCCCCACCCAGAATATTCACTAGACGGAAGAGCTAGTGGACGTGGTGTTTAGTACTTCAAAGTATATATATTATACAGACGAGAGGTTCTGTTTTAGGGATATTATTTATGCGCATTATATGTTAAGGTCGGTTACCATGTTGAGCAATGAAATCATTATGAAAGTTATGTATCGAGAGAATGATTTTTATACACAGGTTATGTGTATTAGTTTTATACACGAGATATGTGTACGGTTATTTAAAAATCGCGAGGCAACCTACGGGAGAGAAAAGGATACGAACCTACTCTGCTAAGCATTATGAAAAATGGTTTCGTACACGAGATAGGTATACTGTATTTGAATCTTGTGGTCTATCAAAATGATGAATTTTATTGTTTACGATAAACTTATAAACTCACCAACCTTTTGGTTGACACTTTAAAGCATATTTATTCTCAGGTATGAAAGAAATCTTTCGCTGTGCATTTGCTCATTTTAGAGACATTACTTGGAGTCGATCATCGCAATGGGACCAGATGTTGGTGACTTCGTCCAGATGGATTAGGACGGGGTATGACAATGATCATTGACATAAACAACTTACAATCACATATCCGGACATTGTTTTCTTAATAAGAACACATGTTCAAATAAGATTATTTGTATACCCTTTTTCTTATCAAGTAATCACTTAATCAGTTATATTATTGTATCAACCCATATAAAAATCTTTGTGATTCAATGGTATACATTTCTTTGGGTTTTGCATTAGATGTTTCTGATACCTTAAACCCTTCATGGATATTCATGTATATATCACTATCAAGTGATTCATTTAAATAAGTAGTAATAACATCCATGAGATGCATTTCTAAATTTTTAGAAACTGTTAGGATGATTAAGTATCTAAAAGTAATTGTATCCATAACAGGAGAATAAGTTTTCCTCATAATCCATTCATGGTCTTTGAGAGAAATCTTGAGTTACAAGTCTAGCTTTATCTTGTAACTTCATTTTTTGTCATTTCTTTTTCGGATAAAAATTGATTTTTTATCTCATACGTTTCACATCTTTAAAAGTGATAACTATTGCGAAAACTTTTCTTTTATTGAGCGATTCTAATTCAGCTCGTATTTCTCCTATCCATTGAGTCCAATCATGTCTATTTTGACATGCAATGATAGATTTTGGTTCCAGATCATTATCTTTATTCATGATGTCATTGTAAGATTATATGAAAAATCAATATTTGTCATTTTGTTTCGGTTCAATAATATTACATAATTTATTGCAATTTATGTATTTACATCATCAATATCCTCTGCAGAAGGAATATTGATTTGTGGTTCTTCTTGAACACCCTTTTTTTTACCTCATTATCAGCTGATTTTCCTTTTCGAGGATTTTTATCTTTAGAACTAATTTGTCTTCCACGTTTCAGACATGACAAAAGACTCATGGGTGACATTATTGTCAGCTTTTGGAATTTCAATTCTTGCTAGAGCATTTACTGCTGATATATATGATTTAGTCACTCTTTTAGCATCTGTAAATGCATAGGTCAATCTATTCGCAAGTTCTTGCATATGCATTATTTTTTTTAATTTTTTGTTTAGCATTCTTTTGTGTGAGTATCAAGATACCTTAACTGATGTTCACACCATGAAACATCATTTTTTTATTTTTTTTATTTCTCCCCTTTCTCTAGGGAACATTGTCTCATTAAAGTGACAATCAAAACGTGCCGTAAAAATATCACCCGTCATGGGTTCAATATATCTTATGATTGAAGATGTTTTATATCCAACATATATTCCCATCCTTCTTTGAGGACCCATTTTAGTGCGTTGTGGTGGTGCGATAGGAACATAAACTGCACAACCAAATGTTCTAAGATGGAAAATATTTGGCTCTCGACCAAAATTAAGTTGGTAATGGTGAATATTTATGACTTGCACTTGGTTAAATGCGAATTAATACCGCATCATGTAAATTTACATGTCCCCATATAAATATTGAGAGTTTTGTACTCATTACCAATTGTCTAGTTATTAGCTACAAGCGTTTATCTATTGATTCAGCTAAACAAATTTTGTGTATGCACATGAGTAACTGGATGTTCAACAATAATCTCTGTAGACATATAATAATCATTAAATGCTTGAGATGTTAACTCACCAGCATTATCAAGTCTCATCCTTTTAATGGTGTAATTAGAATAATGTGTTCTCAATTTAATAATTTGTGCAAGAAACTTTGCAAATGCCATATCATGGCTTGATAACACACAAACATGAGACCATCCGCTAGATGCGTCTATTAGAACCATGAAATATCAAAATAGTCCACATGATGGATGAATTGGTCCATATATATAACCTTGAATTATTTCAAGAAACATTGGTGATTCTTTCTCAATATTCTTTTAATTAATCACCATATGTGCTTTTCATTAATCACCATATGTGCTTTTTATTAATCACCATATGTGCTTTTTCATTAATCACCATATGCGCTTTTCATCATATATCCTTTTCACCATATACGCTTTTAATCATATGCGCTGTGCTTTTCATCATATGCACTTTTCATCATATGCGCTTTTAATCATATGCGCTGCGCTTTTCATCATATGCACTTTTTATCATATGCGCTTTTAATCATATGCGCCGCGCTTTTCATCATATGCACTTTTTATCATATGCGCTTTTAATCATATGCGCTGCGCTTTTCATCATATGCGCTTTTCATCATTTTTATCATATGCGCTTTTTATCATATGCGCTTTTAATCATATGCGCTGCGCTTTTCATCATATGCGCTTTTCAGTGCTACATAGATATTTCTCATTTCCAGTTATCATTGACTGATAATCATATCCATTATGATATATATCAGAGAAACTTAACAAATTTCTCTTTAATTTGGAAGAAAACAAGGCATTGTTTATCAGAAAATTCGTACCATTTGGTAATATGAATTTTTTCCTTTTCCGTTCCTTATATCAAGTTTGCAAGACCTGATATAGTATTTATAATTCCTTCATTTGATTTAAATCAATGAAATATTTCTTAGATTTGATCATAGTGTGTATGTTACCACTATCTGCAATACATAGGTCTTTACCATTTAATTGATGTTGTATTTCAGCAGGATTCATACTAAAACTTCAAATAGGATAAGCAAATAATGAGTTATATTTCAGCAAGATAATCAAATTATATTACATGCAAACAAGTTACAATCTGAAGTACATAAAATATAACACTTAATAAACATATGCGTTATGGTCTAAAACCATTTATTTATGAGTGATACATAACAAGCTAGGCACTTAGAAAATTCAAACCATTCAAGTCTCAAGGTAGCTCAGGGTTTATTTAATCAAGATTTTTCAACAGATTCACTCTCGTTTTCTTTTCTTTTGGGACTTATTTGTAGAGCTAAACAAGATGTTCATGTATTCAAGAAAGACTAGACTGATGATCCACGTTACCAGATCATTAATAAGAATCTCTGGGATTCTTATAAGATCGTCTACTAACATCTTCAATTTTATTCTTTCATGAATCACCGTTATTTCTTGATAATTAATATCGTATCTATCTTTGAGTATTTTCCATAATACACTTGGATCTTCGATCATATAATATGTAGATTCTAAGGACTCATCAATATGTTTGCTAAGAAAAATACTTGCTATTGCTTTCTCTTGTTCGGAACAATTGTTATTTTCATTCAGGGTTTCTAAAATACCGATTGATTCGAGATGTTTTTCTACATTCATAACCCATGTTAAGTAGTTGTTCCCACTTGATTCTAAAGGAGCAAATTTAAGCCTTTTCAAATTCGACATTTTCTATTATAAAAAAGATGAACAACATAAATTATAATCATAATCAACTTCTATTCATAGACAAATAATAAAATGAAACTAGAATCATTTTAAATTCATAAGTAGCAAACAACAGAATAATGGCATGATTACAAATGATAAAACCACAAGAGCAGGATAGAATATAGGTTCACCCCATAGTATATTAGCAACAATGATGATAGTTAGTATGACCAATACAATAGGAAAAATCATCCTTGTGTGAATCATCTTTACAAAAAACTTTTTGAGAGTGGTAATCTGAGAAAATGAAGACTAATTTGTGAAAATGTGAAAACGGAGATATTTATTTTATATTTGAAAAATATAGTCGTTGTAACGTCGTCAGTTGACGTTAACAACCGTTATGTATATATGACTGTTGTAAAGTAGTGACCCGAACGTTTCCATGATTATATATTATATGAGATTAATATTTACATGAATAAATGTTTCCAACATGTTAAGCAATCAAACTTGTTAAGACTTGATTAATTGAAATGAGTTTATGTAGACAATTGACCACCCAATTTGCGTGATGATTCTCGAACGTCATAACTTGTGATAATTATATAATCGTTTTATTTAATTTTTTTTTTATGATGTAAGTTTTTATTTTATATATCTATATAAGAAGAAATACAATTAAATCAAAGATGTACAGTAAAACACTATTTGCTACAGTAAAACACTATTTGCTACAGTAAAACACTATTTGCTACAGTAAATTTTCGCTTTGCTACATTAAAATACTATTTGCTACAGTAAAATACTATTTGCAACAGTAAAACACTATTTACTCGTATTCAATCCGTATTCGTACTCGTACAATACTCAGCTTCTATATGTATATACTATTGGTATATACACTTCAATGATCAGCTCTTAGCAGCCTTAAATGATTAACCAACATGTGGGAACCATTACTTGTCTTCAAGTATGAATTATTACACAAAATAACAAAATGAGGAGCCATTGTTTCCATGATAAAATCACACCACCACCACCATCATTTACTACATCATTTCCATTCTATAATTTCACATACAAATCCTCTCTAATTACCTACTCCAAGAACACTTGAAAGATCAGGAACATCCAAATTATCTCAGTAATTTTTTTTTCTTTCTAATTCAAGGTAATACTCATATTCAAACTTTGATTCAATTTCTATAACTATAACAATCTTAATTCAAGTAGTAATCTTAGTTGAACTTGTTTTCGTGTCATGATTCTACTTCAAGAACTTCCAAGCCATCAAAGATCCTTTGAAGCTCAAGTTAATTTCTCATCATTTCCAGTAGGTTTACCTACTATACTTAAGGTAGTGATGATGTTCATAACATCATTCGATTCATATATATATAACTATCTTATTCGAAGATTTAAACTTGTAATCACTAGAACATAGTTTAGTTAATTCTAAACTTGTTCGCAAACCAAGTTAATCCTTCTAACTTAACTTTTAAAATCAACTAAACACATGTTATAAATTTATATGATATGCTAACTTAATAATTTAAAACCTGAAAACACGAAGAACACCGTAAAACCGGACATACGCCGTTGTACTGAAACCGGGGGCTGTTTTGGGTTAGATAATTAAAAACTATGATAAACTTTGATTTAAAAGTTGTTCTTCTGGGAAAATGATTTTTCTTATGAACATGAAACTATATCCAAAAATCATGGTTAAACTCAAAGTGAAAGTATGTTTTTCAAAATGGTCATCAAGATGTCGTTCTTTCGATGGAAATGACTACCTCTTACAAAAACGACTTGTAACCTGTATTTCCAACTATAAACTTATACTTTTTCTATTTAGTTTCATAAATTTCAGTTCATTATGAAACCATAGCAACTTGATTCACTCAAAACGGATTTAAAACGAAGAAGTTATGGGCAAAATAAAATTGGATATTTTTGCTTATTTTAGCTACGTGAAACTTTGTAACAAACCTATACTAACCATAACTTAACTAACTTATATTGTATTATACATGTATTCTAACATATATTATGTAATCTTGATAGACCATAGACACGTATACAATGTTTTTACATATCATGTCGATGTCATCTATATATATTATTTGGAACAACCATAGATACTCTATATGCGGTAATGTTCGAGTTAGCTATACAGGGTTGTGGTTGATTCCAAAATAATATATATACCTTGAGTTGTGATAGAGTCTGAGACTTGTATACACTGGGTCGTGGATTGATTTGAGATAATATATATCGATTTATTTCTGTACTATTAACTGTGAACTACTAATTGTGGACTACTAACGTTGGACTGCTAATTTAACAACTTAAAATGTCAACATGTAATAAAAATGTTGTGAATATATTTCGATCATATTTTGATATATATATATATATATATATATATATATATATATATATATATATATATATATATATATATATATATATATATATATATATATATATATATATATATATATATATATATATATATATATATATATATTTGTTATAGGTTCGTGAATCAACCCGTGGCCAAGTTTAAATCTCGACGAATTGAAAATCTGTGAAAGTGAGTTATAGTCCCATTTTTACTATCTAATATTTTTGAGATGAGAATACATGCAGCTTTTTAAATGTTTTACAAAATAGACACAAGTACTCGAAACTACATTCTATGGTTAGATTATTAAACCGAATATCACCCCTTTTAGCTTGGTAACCTAAGAATTAGGCAGACGAGAGGTTCTGTTCCTAATTGACGCGAATCCTAAAGATAGATCTATTGGGCCTAACAACCCCCATTCATGTTATGGATGGATTTAGTACTTCGAGATTATTATTATACAGACGAGAGGTTCTGTTTGGGGATATTCTGTGCATTAAAGTTAATGTCGGTTGCCAGGTGTTCAATTCATATGAATGATTTTATCTTTATGCAGATGAGAGGTTCTGCTTATAAATATGAAAATCTTGTGATCTATTATTACAATTTGATATATATATATATATATATATATATATATATATATATATATATATATATATATATATATATATATATATATATATATATATATATATATATATATATATATATATATATATATATATATAGGCTAAATCTATAACTCACCAACATTTTTGTTGATATTTTAAGCATGTTTATTCTCAGGTGATTATTAAGAGCTTCCGCTATTGCATGCTAGTTAAAGACAAGATTTGGAGTCAGCATGCTTGTATAATATTGTTTAAAAACTGCATTCAGAAAATAAATTGTTGTATAATATTATTGTAATCCATTATGTAACGGACGTGTGAAAAAGTGTATTTTAGATTATCATCACTTGATAATCTTTGTTATGTCTAATAAACCTTTATCGATAAAATAAAGGTTATGGTTTGTTCTAAAAACGAATGTAGTCTTTGAAAAACGTCTCATATAGAGGTCAAAATCTCGCAACGAAACCAATTAAGATGAAACGTTTATAATTAATATGAACGGGACATTTCAGTTGGTATCAGAGCGTTGGTCTTAGAGAACCAGAAATTTGCATTAGTGTGTCTAACCGAGTTTGTTAGGATGCATTAGTGAGTCTGAACTTCGACCGTGTTTTTCTTTAAAAACGATTGCTTAACACGTTTGTTGGAAACTATATATTGTTAACATGTAATTATTATGTGATATATTTATCTCTTAATGTGCTTGCTATTGTGTAATAGATGTCTACCTCTAGTACAAATCCCATCGACTCACCCAATAATAATGAAGAGTCGAATGTATTTTGGGAAGATTCACAAATTCCGGAAGAAGAGGAACCGGAAGAAGAGGAACCGGAAGAAGAAGAGGTTCTGGAGGGAGAAATATTAGGAACCACAGAAAAATAGTTAAATAAAAGAAAATCATCAATTAATGGACCAAAGTTAAAAATGGTTTGCGGTTTCTCCGCCGAGGAGGAAAAATATTGGGAAGATTATCAATTTTCCGATGAATCGGATCCCGACGAGGATACCGATGATGTTATAGAAATTACCCCGGCTCACTTTAATAAGGCAAAAGAAAATAATAAGGGAAAATCTATCAAAATAGAAAAACCCGAGTCCAAAATCGATGAACTTTATGTTAACATGAAATATCCCGATGGGATATATCGTAAACACCCGTATTTATTAAATTTTAACTATAACCCGGGAACATCTAAGCCACCAGGTTTTTCTAAACTATTTGTGAAAATGACGGCTCGTATTAGAGGAGCACCAGGTATCCCTAGGAAATTAGCGAAACGAACCAAGTCCGAGGAGGAAGAAACAAGTGAGTCGGAATAAAGAGTTGTAATCATGCGATGTAATATATGTAATATAGTGTGCTTGTACTTTAAAGTTATATGTAAAAATTGCTTGTATTATTTTTTAATTATCTTTTACGAATCTAATCCTCGTCTATTTTACAGTATAAAAACACAAAATGGATGTTAAGGATAGACAACCGAATATTTTAGAAGACCTACCAGGGGATATGATTGATGAAATCTTGTCTAGAGTTGGTCAAGAGTCATCGGCTCAATTTTTTATGACGAGATTAGTTTGTAGAACATTTGAAAGACGTTCCAGGCATGCCTTAGTTTATAAAAGGCTTTCCTTCGATAGATGGTGTATCTCACATTGGAGAAACCTTAAGTTACGACGTGTTTTCTTTAAGGCTTTGAGTGCGGGGAACCCTACTGCAATTTTCCGCTACGGGTTGAGAGCCTATTTTGACTCCACATATCCCAACATAGGACTTCGTTCTTTAGAAAAAGCTTCAAACATGCAACTTAAAGAAGCATGTTATGTTTATGGGTTAGTGATGTTCGCTTCTCAACAAATTGAGAAAAAGAACATTGGATTGCAACTTCTAAATAAAACATTCCTACAAGTGACAGATTCAGTAGTTGGGGTGAGAGATAAGGTTTTTAGATTGTTACAAAGCTGTTGGGCATTTCGTAACCCCCGTCCTTTTGATAACGTTACAACATGCTGCCTAGCCAACGGCCATAATGATTATTTTTCACAAGACCAAGGATGGGAAATAGTATTAGTAAAACCCGAATGCATGACTTGCTTCTGGACCTATGAATTACGTGTCTTTATTGCCTTTGCTGAACGACTTGCGTTAAACTAGAATTGTCTTAACAGCTGCTTTGTATCAAAGTTATTATGTGCTATATTTCATGCTATATGTAAAATAGCAATATTGTACGTTTGTAAACTATTGTATAAAAGTTTGAACGTAATATTATTGTAATCAGTTTTTCATATAGAATTGTAGTAGTTGAATTGTATATTAGCTACTAAGTATGAACTTAACGGGTAGGTACTACCCGAATTAAAACTTATAAAACGCTAATATGAAGAAAAAGCTTTTATAAATAAGTTCATATTATGCTACGAAATACTATTGACTACTCTCGAAATTCTATATGATTAACTCAATTCTTTTGGCTATTTTTGAAGGAAATGGCACCGACTACTAGGCAGAACTTGAATATGAGCGAGGAAGATTTCCGTGCATTCCTTGCTGCAAACATAGCTGAAGTTCAGGCTGCGATGCAAAACAACAATAATAACTTTGGGTCTAGCAGTGGAGTTAACTCCACAGGAAACCGTGTAGGATGCTCCTACAAGGCTTTCACTGCCTGTAAACCTCTGGAATTTGATGGAATTGAAGGACCAGTCGGACTGAAACGATGGACCGAGAAGGTCGAATCTGTGTTTGCTATATGCAAATGTGCCGAAGAAGACAGGGTTAAGTACGCCACGCATACCTTCACAGGTACTGCGTTAACTTGGTGGAACTCCTATCTTGAATAGGTGGGACAAGATGCTGCTTACGCACTACCGTGGTCAACATTTAAACACTTGATGAATGAGCAATATCGTCCCAGAAACGAAGTCAATAAGCTCAAGACAGAGCTTAGAGAATTACGAGCGCAAGGATTCGATATTACCACATACGAATGACGATTCACAGAGTTGTGTTTATTGTGTCCAAGAGTGTTCGAAGATGAAGAAGAGCAGATCGATGCGTTTATAAAAGGGTTACCAGAGACAATTCAGGAGGATGTGAGTGCGAGCGTGCCTACCTCAATGCAAAAGGCAAGTCGAATGGCTCACAAACTTATAAATCAGATTGAGGGGAGGATTAAAGAGCAGGCGGCCGAGGAGGCCAAAATGAAACAAGTCAAGAGGAAGTGGGAAGAAAACAGTGACAAGGGTTACCAACACAACAACAGTAACTATCGCTTCAATAGTCAACCCAACAATCACAACTACAATCGCACCATTTTTCGCAAAAACAAATGCAACAACAACCATCTTAACAACAACAACTACAATAACCGTTCCAACAACAATAACAACCACAACAACACCAATCCCAGCAATAACAACAAGCAACAGAAACCGTGCCAGAGGTGTGAAGGATACCATCCGAATGGGTACTGTACGACATCATGTACTAAGTGTAATAAAAAGGGCCATAGTACGACGAAGTGCGAAATCTACGGATCAATGGCTAAAGGAACAAATAATGCTGGAGCAAATTATGCCGACATTACTTGTTTCAGATGCGGGAAGAAGGGCCATTACAAAAATATGTGTCCAAACCAAGGGAGTACTAGTTGTCATACCCCCAAATAGGGCCGGGGTAATATGACTTCACAATATCACAACACAAGTAGGTATAAACGAGAACGACTCTATATGAGACTTTTTAATATAAACCAATGTATTAAAACAGCGGAAAGCACTAAGTCAGTTGTATACTTTAATGTTCTAATGCAATAATATGAATGTATATATGCGGACTCCAAAAGCAGCAAAGTCCAAATAGCAAATAATCTTTAGCAATCTTCACCTGAGACAAAACATGCTTAAAGTGTCAACCAAAATGGTTAAGTGAACAACATAGGTTTAATAATTATAACAAGTTTTAGACCACAAGATTTAAATAAGCGGTTTAATCAGTTCGGTAGTAGTGCTAGTGTATATGATATAGATACTAACCATTAGTTACCCTAAACACATCACGTTCGTATCGTTCATCGTTATTATGTATCCATTGACCCGCGGTCATCCGGATAGAGACGTCACCCTCAATAGCGCTATCACAATAACTAAGCTTACCAAATTCCAGTAATTAACGATATCATGGTAGGGATTAAGCATGAATCAAAGCATGTTAGCAAACAGTTTGAACTGATCAAAATAAAGTTTGAGTACTTGTGTCTAATCGTAAAACAGTTTAAAAGCAAGCATGTGTCTCACCCCAAAGTTTAAAATAAGTAAATAGAGAAAGTTAAAAAGCGGGGCTATGAAGTTCACCTTAATAGCAGATAGATATTCCACGCAAGTTATATGATCGGAGTGTTGAACACGGAGATCTCAACCTAGAGATACCATGTTCGATTAGTTAATGTCTAATAGACATAAAGTTTGTTTATTAATATAGTAAACTATATTAACAGTGACAGTTTTTGAGAAAGTTATATTTATACAAATGATAATATACTTAGTGTTATTAAGTGTTACTATATAATTAAGTGTATAAGTTATACTAATAATAGTATTATATTTAATTAATCAACTATTATGTATACTTATCATTATGTGTTTCATATATAATTATACCTATGTGATACATACATATATATATTATTTATTATTATTATACATGTATGTGTTCATAACTATATGGTATATATATATATATATATATATATATATATATATATTAGGTGTAAGTGTTACGTATATATAAGTGTGAGATGATACATACATATATATATATATACACTTATTACTTTTTTATATATTATATTTACTAACCTATTATAATACTTACATAATACACATTCATACATACACACGTACATATACATACATATATACATATACATATACACGTATGTATATATTTACATATACACACACACATATACTTACAATGTATACATACGTACGTATGTATGCATGCATGTATATCATCTTCATTATACGTTACTAACTATCATATCATAATCTACTTATCATATTCAAGACCTATTAACATTAACATAAAATCATAACTTTTAACATAATCTTATCCTAATCAACACATAAAATCATAACCTAATAACTTCTTCATAACAATGGTTATAACCATAATTTATATTCAACATCCCAATCTTATTAACCTTATTATCTAGTTTCTTTTTAATACTTCATATCCAAAACTCAGGATCATAGTTATATCCATACATAATTATATTACTTGTTCATATCTTTATCTATTAATCAACCCCATAACAAAGATCATGATCATAACTTAAGTCTACCATTTACAATTTAACTTACTTAATCTCATTAACAATATAACATTTTAGTTCAATTATGATCATGCATCTTTTATCCCTAACCCTTTCTTTTTATCATAAACAACTCATAGTTATAATCTACTTTACTTTTTCACCTACATAAAATCATAAGTTTAATTATTACTCATAACCTTAACTTTTAAAAAAAAAATTATAATGCTTTATCAAGATCATACTAATACTTAATATGATACTTTTAACTTGGATCATAACCATTATTATCATTATTCATCAACTTAATCTTATTACCCATAATGATAATCTCTTATCCTTTTAATAATCAATCTTGATAAACAATAATCATAATCATAGTTTATATTAACATCATAACTATGTTAACCAAAACAAATTAAGAGGTTCATCAACTAGGGTTCTAGATATACCTTAGAAGATTAAGTTCAAGAACAAGATGACGATTATGGGCTGAACAGAAACCAGAATCCAACAGCACAATCACGACCCAATTGGGTCTGTTTCAGGTTTGACAGAAATTAGCAGCAGCACAGTAGGTAAGTACGACCTAAAAAGAGGCTGTTTGGGTCCTCTTTGATCATAACAGAAACCAGAAACTGAAGCAGACTGCAGCAACAAAGTCGACCCAGATCAGGCCTGTTTGGGTCAGGTTAAACTTGACAGAAACAGAAGACAGATGCAGCAGCAAGTTTAGCAGCAATACTCGATCAAACCTAAGGGTTTTCTTGGGCTGTTTGATCGACAAAGAGACAGAAACAAACAACAATTAATCAATCATTAAAAAGGTATTTGTGGATCGAATAAACAGCAAGACAGGAGCACTTACAGCAAATTGCAATAACCAGGAACTTTTGGGGATGTTTGATCACGAATAGCAGGCTGGATGGGTGGTGATGATCGACTAAAAGATGACTGGATAGGGCTGAAGATGTCGACAGAAAACTGAGGGATTGCAGAAGGTTTTAGTCGACTGAATATTTAGGGAAGCAGGAGAGAAATAGTCGACAGGTTTGCAGGTGAATTCGTGGTGATTCAATCTTGAAAATCACGAGGCTTATATAGATTCTTGGAGTTTCCTAGTTGCACTATGATTCTTGGGAATTAAGGAAGGTATTAGAGATTAGCTAGGATTAAAAAGACTTGGAGTTCAAGCTGCAAAATACACAGTCGATACACATTAGATACATATGATCTTATTTATTTGTTTTTTTTACGGCATTTTACTTATTTTTATGTATTATATATATTTTCTTTTATTATTATTATTATTATTATTATTATTATTATTATTATTATTATTATTATTATTATTATTATTATTATTTATTAATGTTGTAAATATTAAGGTTTTATTATTTTATTTACATTTTATTTATTTATTAGCCCCTAATCTTATAAATTTTATTTACTCCAATTAGTTTTGTAATTATTTTTATAGTTCATATGATGTCACTTTTAATTATTGATATATATAGTTTTTATTATTAATTAAGTACTAGGGTTAGGGTTCATTATTTAATATTTAATGGTATTAGGGTTTTGTAGTTAATAGGTACGGTTAGGTTTAGAGTTTTATATCATATTAGGGTGTTTAATAATAATAATGAACATTTAATGAAAGTATAAATGTTCGTTTGTCGAATTGGATAACAACCCTATTGATGATGCACAGAATATGACATTGAACACTAAGGACAACTTGGTAAATTTAGAAGGGAAAAGTGAGGGTTGTTATAGTACATCCCCGTTAATTTAAAATTCGTCCCGAAGTTTCAGGAAGACTTCTCGAATGCATCAGCAAGTGAGAATAGATGTGGGTATTTCCGTTTCATCTGGCCTTCACGTTCCCAGGTATACTCGGGGCCTCTTTGTGAATTCCAATAGATCTTTAACAACAGGAATAAAGCTTTGTTTCGAACGTTTAACCTCAAAATCCAGAATTTCTATAGGTTTTTCGATGAAATGCATTTATTGCGAAGATCATTCAAGGGAATAGCGAGTATGTTGTCAACATGACACTTTTAGGATTCGAGATGTGAAATGTATGAACTTTATTTAACAGGAAATGTTGACTAAAAATTATCATTCAGTCAACGTTTTGTTAAAGCAAGGTCTACACTTAATTACAGTGGGGACCTACTTGAATGAGGGTTGATATGGTATGAAATTTCAGCTAAAAGAGCCTAGGTGATTAGAATATCTAGTCTTATGGACTTCCTCCATGACTAGTTCTTGAAAATTTCTGATTAATGGTGATTTTTATAGGATCGACTTATATTCCTTTACTATTAACTACACGTCCAAGGAATTGTATGATTTGTAGCCAAAGTTCACACTTGGAAAACTTGGTATACAGGTGTTCCTTCTTTAAGAGCTCTAGAATCAATTGTAGATGTTGCTCATGCTCTTTCTCGCTCTTTGGATAGATTAAGATATCATTAATGAAAACAGTTACGAATTTATCAAGATAAGGTTTGCATACATGGTTCACAAGATCCATGAATACAACAGGAGTATTGGTTAAACCAAAAGGCATGACAAGAAACTCATAGTGTCTACAACGAGTTCGGATAGTAGTCTTAGAAACATCGGTTTCCTTGACTCTCAATTGATGATAACCCGACCTAAGGTCAATCTTCGAATAGATACTTGATCCTTGCAGTTGGTCAAATAGGTCATCAATAGGCGGGAATGGATAATGGTTTTTGATGGTTAGCTTGTTGAGTTCTTGGTAATCAATACACATTCTCAACGTGCCATCTTTATTCTTGACAAATAGAACGGGTGCTCCTCACGGAGGCAAGCTAAAACGAATGGAACCTTTCTCCAAAAGCTCTTGGAATTGGCTGGATGATTCCTTCATTTCGGGTGGAGCTAATCGGTATGATACCTATGCAATAGGTACAGCACCGTGCGTGGATAATTGACAAGTGAAGGATATATAATATCTAGGGTTGATATTTATAGTTGACAATATAGTGATAAGGAGTATGTAATGGTACACAATGGTCCTAAGGTTGATCAAATCTTATTCCCATCATGATCCATTAGGATTTCTGTATGACTTATCATAATATAATGACGTTGATCAAGTGTCATTATATTATTCTAAATCATACTTTTATCACTCCATAAGGTTACTACTATGTCATCTAGTCAATATGCATCTTCATCGAGGTGAATGATTCAATGGAAAATGAAAGAAAAGAAAATAACATCATTCATTAAAAGAAAATAACTAGAGTATTACAGAAACTTAACGAAATCTTTTAAACTATAGAAGTACTAAACGGTAACACAAAGAATACTATGAAAATTTAAATGACTCTTGTAGTTTCAAAAAATCTTCATTGTGCCTCTTCCCCTTCTTCCTCATTATCCCGAGCTTCCTCGGCAGTCATCACAAATGCTCGGCCTTTAGCATTTCCCGTGTTATCCTTTTTCTTTGGACACTGGTTGCGATAATGCCCTTTTTCTCCACAGTCATAGCACGTAGGAACGACTGCGTTGGCTTTTGTTGCAGGTGTATTGGTCGAAGGAACTATAACCCTCCAAGTCTTGGCTATATGACCAATCTTCTTACACTTAGTACACTCAGCCTTGCACCACCCAGAATGGTGTTTCTCACAACGATTACAATAAGGTTGGTTCCCTAAATAACCTCCTCTTGAATTTTCAGCAACCTTCTTATTCAAACCATGGTTTTATTCCTGAGTAGGCTCAATCTTCCTTTTGCCTTCACTAGTCTTAGCCCCGGCTTGTTTATTAGCCGCGGCCTTTCTCCTCTTAGCCATCATCAAATTTTGAGCCATAAGTATCACCGCATCTAAGGTTTCTTTACTAGCAGCAATAACATTTCCTTGAATCTCGTCAGAAAGACCTTCTATGTATCGCTCAATCTTCTTTTGTTCAGTGGGCACCATGTCCGGGCACAATGAAACCAACTCTATAAACCTGTTGGTATAAGCTTCAATATTGGTACCATTGACCTTCAATTCCCAAAACTCAACCTCTAGCTTTTGAATTTGGTTCCTTGGGCAAAGCTTATCCGTCATCATTCTTTTCACAACAGCCCATGGAATAGCATTAGCAGCATCTAGCCCTACAGTTTGGGCATAAGCGTTCCACCAAGTCAAAGCAAGACCACTTAGTGTATGAGTGGCATACTTCACTCGGCCGACCTCCGCGCAGTTACAGATGCGAAAGATTGATTCGAGTTTTTCGAACCAACGAGTTAGCTCAACTGCTTCCTCATTCCCATTGAAGGATGGAGGCTTACAATTCATAAACTCCTTGTAGGTGCATGATGTAGGTAGGTTTCCTTGGTTGTTTCCTTGAATATTGTTGCCTTGGGTGGCAGCAACCAGTTGTTGAAATTGTGCAGGAGTCAAAGTGACATTTGGAAGAGCGTTAGCACCACGAGTTGCCATTGATCTTCAATACACAAAAATAGTATTAGTTGAAGAGTTTGTGGTGTACTAGGTAGCAACACCAATGGATAAGGAAAGGTAGTATGAGTTAGTTAGTGATAATGATGGTGAAACAAGTGAGTAATTGGGTGTGCGGATAGATCATTTAGTGTCGGATCCTTCGGTGTCCAAAACGATGACTGGGTGATGACTAGACATCCTAGAGAAGGAGTACTAACTAGATTCTAAGGCACGGTATGACGGTAGGGATATAAGGGGGCATAGTAAGGCAATAATAGATATGAGGATTACACTTCAAAATAAGGCAGGAAAGGTTATAGTCCTATAGATTGCTAAGGCACCTAACGAACACATAAGGCACACATAATATGCAATCCTGGTTTTCTATAACAACCTGGCTCTGATACCACTCTGTCATACCCCCAAATAGGGCCGGGGTAATATGACTTCACAATATCACAACACAAGTAGGTATAAACGAGAAAGACTCTATATGAGACGTTTTTAATATAAACCAATGTATTAAAACAGCGGAAAGCACTAAGTCAGTTGTATACTTTAATGTTCTAATGCAATAATATGAATGTATATATGCGGACTCCAAAAGCAGCAAAGTCCAAATAGCAAATAATCTTTAGCAATCTTCACCTGAGACAAAACATGCTTAAAGTGTCAACCAAAATGGTTGAGTGAACAACATAGGTTTAATAATTATAACAAGTTTTAGACCACAAGATTTAAATAAGAGGTTTAATCAGTTCGGTAGTAGTGCTGGTGTATATGATATCGATACTAACCATTAGTTACCCTAAACACATCACATTCGTGTTGTTCATCGTTATTATGTATTCATTGACCAGCGGTCATCCGGATAGAGACGTCACCCTCAATAGCGCTATCACAATAACTAAGCTTACCAAATTCCAGTAATTAACGATATCATGGTAGGGATTAAGCATGAATCAAAGCATGTTAGCAAACAGTTTGAACTGATCAAAATAAAGTTTGAGTACTTGTGTCTAATCGTAAAACAGTTTAAAAGCAAGCATGTTTCTCACCCCAAAGTTTAAAATAAGTAAATAGAGAAAGTTAAAAAGCGGGGCTATAAAGTTCACCTTAATAGCAGATAGATATTCCACGCAAGTTATATGATCGGAGTGTTGAACACGGAGATCTCAACCTAGAGATATCATGTTCGATTAGTTAATGTCTAATAGACATAAAGTTTGTTTATTAATATAGTAAACTATATTAACAGTGACAGTTTTCGAGAAAGTTATATTTATACAAATGATAATATACTTAGTGTTATTAAGTGTTACTATATAATTAAGTGTATAAGTTATACTAATAATAGTATTATATTTAATTAATCAACTATTATGTATACTTATCATTATGTGTTTCATATATAATTATACCTATGTGATACATACATATATATATTCTTTATTATTATTATACATGTATGTGTTCATAACTATATGGTATATATATATATATATATATATATATATATATATATATATATATATATATATATATATATATATATATTAGGTGTAAGTGTTACGTATATATAAGTGTGAGATGATACACACACACACACACACACACACACACACATATATATATATATATATATATATATATATATATACACTTATTACTTTTTTTATATTATATTTACTAACCTATTATAATACTTACATAATACACATTCATACATACACACGTACATATACATACATATATACATATACATATATACGTATGTATATATTTACATATACACACATACATATACTTACAATGTATACATGCACATACGTACGTATGCATGCATGCATGCATGTATATCATCTTCATTATACGTTACTAACTATCATATCATAATCTACTTATCATATTCAAGACCTATTAATATTAACATAAAATCATAACTTTTAACATAATCTTATCCTAATCAACACATAAAATCATAACCTAATAACTTCTTCATAACAATGGTTATAACCATAATTTATATTCAACGTCCCAATCTTATTAACCTTATTATTTAGTTTCTTTTTAATACTTCATATCCAAAACTCAGGATCATAGTTATATCCATACATAAATATATTACTTGTTCATATCTTTATCTATTAATCAACCCCATAACAAAGATCATGATCATAACTTCAGTCTACCATTTACAATTTAACTTACTTAATCTCATTAACAATATAACATTTTAGTTCAATTATGATCATGCATCTTTTATCCCTAACCCTTTCTTTTTATCTTAAACAACTCATAGTTATAATCTACTTTACTTTTTCACCTACATAAAATCATAAGTTTAATTATTACTCATAACCTTAACTTTAAAAAAAAATTTATAATGCTTTATCAAGATCATACTAATACTTAATATGATACTTTTAACTTGGATCATAACCATTATTATCATTATTCATCAACTTAATCTTATTACCCATAATGATAATCTCTTATCCTTTTAATAATCAATCTTGATCAACAATAATCATAATCATAGTTTATATTAACATCATAACTATATTAACCAAAACAAATTAAGAGGTTAATCAACTAGGGTTCTAGATATACCTTAGAAGATTAAGTTCAAGAACAAGATGACGATTGTGGGCTGAACAGAAACCAGAATCTAACAGCACAATCACGACCCAATTGGGTCTGTTTCAGGTTTGACAGAAATTAGCAGCAGCACAGTAGGTAAGCACGACCCAAAAAGAGACTGTTTGGGTCCACTTTGATCACAACAGAAACCAGAAACTGAAGCAAACTGCAGCAACAAAGTCGACCCAGATCAGGCCTGTTTGGGTCAGGTTAAACTTGACAGAAACAGACGACAGATGCAGCAGCAAGTTTAGCAGCAATACTCGATCAAACCTAAGGGTTTTCTTGGGCTGTTTGATTGACAAAAAGACAGAAACAAACAACAATTAATCAATCATTAAAAAGCTGTTTGTGGATTGAATAAACAGCAAGACAGGAGCACTTACAGTAAACTGCAGTAACCAGGAACTTTTGGGGATGTTTGATCACGAATAGCAGGCTGGATGGGTGGTGATGATCGACTAAAAGATGACTGGATAGGGCTGAAGATGTCGACAGAAAACTGAGGGATTGCAGAAGGTTTTAGTCGACTGAATATTGAGGGAAGCAGGAGAGAAATAGTCGACAGGTTTGCAGGCGTATTCGTGGTGATTCAATCTAGAAAATCACGAGGCTTATATAGATTCTTGGAGTTTCCTAGTTGCACTATGATTCTTGGGAATTAAGGAAGGTATTAGAGATTAGCTAGGATTAAAAAGACTTGGAGTTCAAGCTGTAAAATACACAGCCGATACACATTAGATACATATGATCTTATTTATTTTTTTTTACGGCGTTTTACTTATTTTTATGTATTATATATATATATTTTCTTTTATTATTATTATTATTATTATTATTATTATTATTATTATTATTATTATTATTATTATTATTATTATTATTATTATTATTATTATTATTATTATTATTTATTATTTATTAATGTTGTAAATATTAAGGTTGTATTATTTTATTTACATTTTATTTATTTATTAGCCCCTAATCTTATAAATTTTATTTACTCCAATTAGTTTTGTAATTATTTTTATAGTTTATATGATCTTTTAATTATATATATATATATATATATATATATATATATATATATATATATATATATATATATATATATATATATATATAGTTTTTATTATTAATTAAGTACTAGGGTTAGGGTTCATTATTTAATATTTAATGGTATTAGGGTTTTGTAGTTAATAGGTACGGTTAGGTTTAGAGTTTTATATCATATTAGGGTTTTTAATAATAATAACGATCATTTAATGAAAGTATAAATGTTCGTTTGTCGAATTGGATAACAACCCTATTGATGATGCACAAAATATGACATTGAACCCTAAGGACAACTTGGTAAATTCAGAAGGGAAAAGTGAGGGTTGTTATACTAGTGGTCATGGACGAGGAAGAGTCTTCAACATTAATGCGATAGAAGCGCAAGAAGACCCGGAGCTTGTTACGGGTACGTTTCTTATTGACGATAAACCTGCTTATGTTTTATTTGATTCGGGTGCGGATAGAAGCTATATGAGTAGAGATTTTTGTGCCAAATTAAGTGTCCATTAAAGCCTTTGGATAATAAGTTTTTACTCGAATTAGCAAACGGTAAGTTTATTACGGCGGATAAAATATGTCAAAATCGAGAAATTAAACTGGTTGGCGAAACATTTAAGATTAATTTGATACCAGTAGAGTTAGGGAGTTTTGATGTGATAATTGGCATGGACTGGTTGAAAAAGGAGAGAGCAGAGGTTGTATGTTACAAAAATGTGATTCACATTGTACGCGAAAAAGGAAAACCCTTAATGGTGTACGGAGAAAAGAGCAACGCGAAGTTAAATCTTATTAGTAGTTTGAAGGCGTAAAAACTAATAAGAAAAGGTTGCTATGTCATTCTAGTACACATTGAGGAAGTCAAACCCGAAGAAAAGAACATCAGTGATGTTCCCGTCGCAAAAGAATTTCCCGATGTATTTCCGAAAGAATTACCGGGACTACCTCCACACCGATCCGTTGAATTTCAAATAGACCTTGTACCAGGAGCTGCACCAATAGCTCGTGCTCCTTACCGACTCGCACCCAGCGAAATGAAGGAATTACAAAGTCAATTACAAGAACTTTTGGAACGTGGTTTCATTCGACCAAGCACATCACCATGGGGAGCTCCTGTTTTGTTTTTCAAGAAGAAAGATGGTACATTTAGATTGTGTATCAACTACCGAGAGTTGAACAAAGTTACCATCAAGAACCGTTATCCACTACCGATAATCGATGACTTATTTGATCAACTGCAAGGTTCGTCAGTTTATTCGAAAATTGATTTACGTTCTGGGTATCATCAAATGCGAGTGAAGGAGGAGGATATCCCAAAGACTGCTTTTAGGACGCGTTATGGTCATTATGAGTTTATGGTTATGCCATTTTGATTAACTATCACACCAGCTGTGTTCATGGACCTCATGAACCGAGTGTGTGGACCATATCTTGACAAGTTTATCATTGTTTTCATTGATGACATACTTATTTACTCAAAGAATGATCAAGAGCAACCGAGAACATTTTAGAAAAGTGCTAGAATTACTGGGGAAAGAAAAACTGTACGCTAAGTTTTCAAAGTGTGCATTTTGGTTGAAAGAAGTTCAATTCCTCGGTCACATAGTGAGCAAAGAAGGTATTCAGGTTGATCCGGCAAAGATTGAAACCATTGAGAAATGGGAACACCGAAAACTCTGACCCAGATACGTCAAATTTTAGGATTGGCTGGTTACTACAGAAGATTTATCCAAGATTTTTCCAAAATAGCAAAACCCTTGACTGCTTTGACGCATAGATGGAAGAAATTTGAATGGAAGGATGAACAAGAAAAAGCGTTTCAATTGTTGAAGAAAAAGTTAACTACATCACCTATATTGTCATTACCTGAAGGGAATGATGATTTTGTGATTTATTGTGATGCTTCAAAGCAAGGTCTCGGTTGTGTTTTAATGCAACGAAAGAAGGTAATTGCTTATGCATCCAGACAATTGAAGATTCATGAGCAGAATTATACGACTCATGATTTGGAATTGGGATTTGTTGTTTTTGCATTAAAGATATGGAGGCACTATCTATATGGGGTCAAATGTACCATATATACCGATCAAAAAAGTCTCCAACATATATTTGATCAAAAACAACTGAACATGAGGCAACGTAGGTGGATTGAGCTGTTAAATGATTACGATTTTGAGATTCGTTACCACTCGGGGAAGGCAAATGTGGTAGCCGACGCCTTAAGTAGAAAGGACAAAGAACCTATTCGAGTAAAGGCTATGAATATAATTATTTATACTAACCTTACCACTCGAATAAAAGAGGCACAGCAAGGAGTTGTGAAAGAAGGGAATTTGAAGAATGAAATACCCAAAGGATCGGAGAAACATCTTAATATTCGGGAAGACGGAACCCGGTATTGGGCTGAAAGAATTTGGGTACCAAAGTTTGGAGATATAAGAGAAATGGTACTTAGGGAAGCACATAATACCCGATATTTAATACATCCCGGAGTGGGAAAGATGTACCAAGATCTCAAGAAACATTTTTGGTGGCCGGGTATGAAAGCCGATATTGCTAAATACGTAGGAGAATGTTTGACGTGTTCTAAGGTTAAAGCTGAACATCAGAAACCATCAGGTCTACTTCAACAACCTGAAATCCCGGAATGGAAATGGAAAAACATTACCATGGATTTTATTACTAAATTGCCAAGGACTGCAAGTGGTTATGATACTATTTGGGTAATAGTTGATCGTCTCACCAAATCAGCACACTTTCTACCAATGCGAGAAGATGATAAAATGGAAAAATTAGCATGACTATATTTGAAGGAAGTCGTCTCCAGACACGGAATACCAATCTCTATTATCTCTGATAGGGACGGTAGATTTGTTTCAAGGTTTTGGCAAACGTTACAACAAGCATTGGGAACTCGTCTGCATGTAAGTACTGCCTATCATCTACAAACCCATGGGCAGAGTGAAAGGACGATACAGACTCTTGAAGACATGCTACGAGCATGTGTTATTGATTTTGGAAACAGTTGGGATCGACATGTACCGTTAGCAGAATTTTCCTACAACAACAGTTACCACTCGAGTATTGAGATGGCACCGTTTGAGGCACTTTATGATAGAAAGTGCAGGTCTCCGATTTGTTGGAATGAAGTGGGGGATAGACAAATTATGGGTCTAGAAATAATCCAAGAAACTACCGAGAAAATCATTCAAATTCAACAACGGTTGAAAACCGCCCAAAGTCGACAAAAGAGCTACGCGGACAGTAAAAGAAAAGATATAGAATTTGAAATTGGTAACATGGTCATGCTTAAGGTATCACCTTGGAAAGGTGTTGTTCGATTTGGTAAAAGGGGGAAACTGAATCCAAGGTACATTGGACCATTCAAGATTATAGATCATGTCGGACCAGTAGCTTACCGACTTGAATTACCTCAACAACTCGCCGGCGTACATGATACTTTTCAAGTATCGAATCTGAAGAAATGTTTAGCCAAAGAAGATCTCACTATTCCTTTAGATGAATTCCAAATCAATGAAAAACTTCAATTCAATGAAGAACCCGTCGAAATAATGGATCGTGAGGTTAAAGGACTTAAGCAAAACAAGATACCAATCGTTAAGGTTCGATGGAATGCTAGTAGGGGACCCGAGTTCACCTGGGAGCGTGAAGATCAGATGAAGAAGAAATACCCACACTTATTTCTAGAAGATACGCCAACATCTCCTACTGCCTGAAATTTCGGGACGAAATTTATTTAACGGGTAGGTACGGTAGTGACCTGAACTTTTCCATGATTATATATTATATGAGATTAATATTTACATGAATAAATGTTTCCAACATGTTAAGCAATCAAACTTGTTAAGACTTGATTAATTGAAATGAGTTTATGTAGACAATTGACCACCCAGTTTGCGTGATGATTCTCGAACGTCATAACTTGTAATAATTATATAATCGTTTTATTTAATTTTTTTTTATGATGTAAGTTTTTATTTTATATATCTATATAAGAAGAAATACAATTAAATCAAAGATGTACAGTAAAATACTATTTACTACAGCAAAACACTATTTGCTACAGCAAAATACTATTTGCTACAGTAAAATACTATTTGCTACAGTAAAAAACTATTTACTCGTATTCAATCTGTATTTGTACTCGTACAATACTCAGCTTCTATATATATATATACTATTGGTATATACACTTCAATGATCAGCTCTTAGCAGCCTTAAATGATTAACCAACATGTGGGAACCATTACTTGTCTTCAAGTATGAATTATTACACAAAATAACAAAATGAGGAGCCTTTGTTTCCATGATAAAATCACGCCACCACCACCATCATTTACTACATCATTTCTGTGATAACCCAAAAATTTCCAACCAAATTTAAACTTAAACTTTATATGATTTCGATACGATAAGCAAAGTCTGTAATATTGAATCTCAAAATTTGTGAACTGCTTACATGAAACCGTTTGACCTTTGACTATTCCCGACGATTCACAAACAATTAATTGTAAATAGATTTGTGTGTATTTAAATATATATGTATATATAAATATAATAACTTGGAAATTAACTTTATATATTATATGTTGTTGTATTAAAATTGAATATGTAAAATAAAATAAAAATATGATATTATGATAATTATTATTTAAAACATATCTATATATAAATAAAGTATATTAAATATATATTTTGTGATTTTGAACCTATTTTGTAAACGACGGTAACGCTTAATTATCATTCGATCGATAATAAACGAGTTAAAAAGAAACTTATGTAATTTTAAAATAAACGGTGATACGAAAATGAGTTATATAAATTTTAGGATTATTAAAAATGTATTTAGGAACTATTTGTTAAGTTTTAACACTTTTTATATTTTTTCCAGAAATGAGAGGGACAGCTGATGTAATTTTTATTTAACAAATTAAGGATCAAATTTTATACCATAATGACCAAAATAAATAAATATAGTTAATCTAAAAGTTTGGAATTTTTCTAAGACCTTTTTATCCGCCACTGATCAACAACGAAGTACGAAATAACACCCGAAATTTAACCATCGGTACATGGGACAAATGTGAGATGAATAATTGAATTCTAATCAATCATGTTACTGTATCCTTTTTGAAAATCATGCTCGATTATTTTGGATAATACTGTTTCTTTCAAATCACTTTTCCGATTCGTACACATTCACTGAATGGAACAATTATTATTACAATGTTACTATTAATTATTAGTAATTATTAGTATTATGATACTTAGATTAGATATATATATATATATATATATATATATATATATATATATATATATATATATATATATATATATATATATACCTCACTTACTCTTGCACATAATCCACACCACCACCACTGATGGTTTACCACCACCACAGATCACCGGAACCACCACTATACCATAGACCACCAGCGACCCTCAATCCACCATAAACCACCACCATTATCACCAAACACCATAACCGCCACCTTTTCCCTCTCCCTCTCTTCGTAAGTGAACCATCATCAATAATCACCCATATCCACCCCAGTAATCGCTATCATCACCAAACCTTCAAAGTAGCCACCACTCCACTCACTTCTCTCTCTCAATATATCTCTCTTTGTGAAGCACCAATCCCACGTACGTTTATATATATTTTTTATTTATTTCGTCGATAAACGCGCCAAGACAACCAACCAGTAACGGCTGCTGTAATGAAGATGAAGAAACTGTGAAAACGCGTTGATAATGATGATGAAATGAAAGAGAAGATGAATAGTAGGCGAGGTAAATGATGATGATATTTTTTATGATGATGGTTACCGAATATAATGAAGAGAATAATGATAGAAGTTAAATGATGATGTTAAGCGATGGAAAGGATGATGATAACAAACAACGATGTAGGTGATGACTAAATTGCTGTGACTTTTGCTGTTCTTGCTTATATTTTTTTCTTTTCTTTTATTTGTTCCTGCTAATCGAAAAGAGGTGATAAGGATGTCGTGAGTTTAATGATGTTTAGACTAGGTTAAATGGGTTTTGATTAATTACAAAAACAAAAAAAAGAAAAGAAAAAACAGAAAACGGGTATAAATAAATTAAGTCAGAAGTTATTTCAGGAAAAATGAAACGGAGCAGCTGGTTGGGAGTGTGCTTGGGAAACAGAAGGTCCTGGGTTCGAACCCAGGCCACTACAGTATTCTTTTTATTATCAAAAGAAGCTGTTGGGCCAAATTATGTTTATTGCTGTTGGGCTGAAAACTAATACTTGTCTGTTGGGCCGTATATAATTTGTGCAGTTGGGCCGTGTATTTAATCTGTTGGGCTGAGTAATTAAATCAATTGCTACTTGGGCCGAGAGATGGGGTTAAATAGTATTAGGCTGGGATTATAATCAGAAAAGCTGGGGTAGAGGAGTGGTGTGGGGTGTTTTCAGATTAATGTGAGGTCGCGGGTTCGAGTCTCGTCTGGGACATTTCGTTTTAGAAAAAAAGCTTGGCGAGGGTATACACTTTTATTTTATTTCTATCATTATTATTATTAGTTATTATTATGTTTATTATTATTATTATTATTATTATTATTATTATTATTATTATTATTATTATTATTATTATTATTATTGTTGTTGTTGTTGTTGTTATTGTGATTATTATTGTTATTATCATTATTAGTGTTATTATTGATATATTATTATTATTATTTACTAGTATTAATATATTACTAATTACTATTAACTATTAATATTATTAGTATTAACACTATCATTATTAATTGTATTATTATTATTGTATCATTATTGTTATTATTATTATTGTTGTTGTTAACATTAATTGTTATTACTACTACTTAATAGCATCATAATTATTACTAGTACTATAATTATTATAAGTATTATAACTATTAATATTATCATTAATATTAGTATCAGTATCATTATAGACATATTATTATTATTAACAAAAGTATTACTATTAAGATTACCACTCGTAAGAAGACTGTTATAATTATTATTATTAATAGGCATTAAGTATTAACATCAAAATTATTTTATTTTTTTCTTATTTTTTATTATTATTTATCATCATTATTATTATTAAATTATTCATTATATTGAAAATTACTGATATTATCCTTATTAATATAGTTATTATTATTAATATCACTATGATTATTTTTACCAAAATTATTATTTTGTTTTCATTAAAACTATTATTATTATTATTATCAGCTCTATCTATATCAATATTACTAAAAATAATTACGTTTATGAAAATAAAAGTTTTAAATATATTATTAAGGTTGTAAATATGTTTTTAATCAAATTAACAAAGTTTATCTAAATATTCATATATAACATGTTAGGTATTTTTATTAAAATACTAATCAAATATTGAAGGTTTTTCGTATGCCCGAGAGATATATTAATTTAATGTGGCTAATATGTTATGATCCAAGTCGGGTCATACCCAATAACAAGCTTACCGACACCCTAAACGTATTCAAGCTTAACGATTAAATCATTAAGTAAATACGCGACACTTGGATTTTAGAAAAATCGGTTTTCTAAAATGTTATCACTTGAGATAAATTATTTGGACAATTTTTATATAATTGTTTATAAGTTTTGAATGATTATATTGTGTTATATTTTATAAAAGGTTTATAAAATATGAAAGTAACATAAAATATATACATGTTATATATATATATATATATATATATATATATATATATATATATATATATATATATATATATATATATATATATATATATATATATCAAGTTTATATATATGTAAAGACATTGTTATATAAAATATATGGTGGCAGATTTTGGGTCTCCAAGACTCATATGCATGCCATGTTATTGTTACTTTTAAGAACATAAAAAGTCCATATAAGCATGGGGAACTCTTGGACCAAAGCTAGACTTATTCTCTCAAGTGTAACTAGTATTTCCAAGCTTGAAAAAAAACTGATTTTTCAGCTCCTGCTGCTGTCCAAAACTGTGGGGTTTTGTACATCAAAGGAGGTTCCAAGTTTGATTTTCAAGCTCACATTAAGTGTCTAATTAAATCCTAACTAAAGTACTAGGTGTTGGAAATTGGCTTGGGGTATTATATCTTGAGGTTTCAAAGTTTTGCAGCTTACATTCATCATCATCTTCCAAACTTGCTGCTGTCCATTTTTAGCACTCAATCTATATTAAGGAGGTAAATTCTTGTTCCCTCTTTTAGTTTGTAAGTATATGTTCAAGGCTTGATAACACATAATGGAATTCATTTAAAAGGGTTTAACATATACACTTGTTTATAAATAACATAATGCTTCTGCTTGTCTTAATTTTCATAAATTGGTTTTGTGATCAAATTAAACATATGAATTTGTTGTTATGTTGAATTCCATCAATGGTATCAGAGCCGAAGTCTTGAAATATGCTTCGAGTTGGTTTTTGTACTCACCATAACTTTGCATTTTATGTACATGCATGAAAATAAAATGCAAATATTATTGGTTTTGGGTGGGTTAATCTATGTGCCGAATTGTTTGGGCTCCAAATATGGTTTTGGTTTGCCATTTGGTTCATATTTTGTTCATATATTATTGTTCACAATCATAGCCAAGACCTTGTGATTGAATGCATGTGTATTTGAATGATTTGTATTATTCATTTGGTATGTAATAATTAATTCATTCATTTGGTTGTAATATTCATTCATTTGGTTATGTAATTTATTTTATATTTAGTATGTAAAATAGATTAGGTTGTAATTTCATTTTTTAGACAAAATGTATTAGGATATATTTTTTTTGTAAAAATGAAGATACAAGATGAAGACTTGGAAGATGCATTTGGATGCAAGATTAAGTGGGAGATTTTGAAATCTTCTACTTAGTGTATTAACCCTTAACCGGTGACATTTGTTTTCGGCTAAACAAATGTCTACCAAAATGGCTTGATTGTGAACACCTTAGTTTTGCATGCATGGTTGGTTATTGTATGATTGTGGATTGTATGTTTGTATGCTACAAATTAATCACACAAGTTAACAACAAGCAAAATGGCAATTTAATTGGTTAAATTAAACATTATTAACGACATGCAAAACGTCAATTTAAATGGTTAAATTAAAAATGGCTAAAAGGACATTAATAAACGGTTATTAATAACATGATAAGGATCATATATATAAAATGGTTTATATCAAGTAATAAAATTGGCATTATTACATGACATGAAAATGGATTTTCATAAGTACCATACACTAAATGCATGTTGGTGTATGGCACAATTGTTTTCTCAAACTAGAATTAAAGGAAACTTAAAACCCTTGCACTAGGTCAACAAGTTTAAATGCCATCCTATTGTATGACACTTAAAAAATATTAGGGAACTTATAATGGGATAAAGGTCACCTAACCATTATGAGCAAACTAATATGATTAAGGTAAATTTCGCTCACTTGTGGGATAAAGGTCACCTAACCACTTGTATGCTAAGTTTACATGTCTATACAAGTAGGAAGACTTGATTTGGAAATCATGAACTTAGGGTCACCGAAGCATGATGAACAAATAGGCTTTGATGGGATAATATGCCATGCAAAAGGATTGCATGATCCCATAACTTAGAAGTTGCAAAAGGATTGCAATTGTCATACAATGACTACCTAGCTAAATCAAATGACGGGATAAAGGTCACCTAACCGAAATTTGGTTTACCGTTGGATTCTAAAATTTAATAAATATCAATTGGATTTAAAGGGTATTGATTGTTAAATTAAAATTGATACTTAAACAACTTTGTTAAATTTTGTAGATGGCCGCCAATAACAACAACAACATCCCTAACGCACCTATTAACTTTAACAACCTATCGTTGAGGTCAATCCTCGAAAAGGAAAAACTCAACCATACGAACTTCATGGATTGGTTCCGCAATCTAAGAATTGTCCTCAAACTAGAGGACAGGGCGTATGTGTTGGAAGACCCCATTCCCGATCAACCGGACGAAGATGATACGGAAGCCATGGCTTATTGGGATAAATATTAAACCGATTCGTTGCAAGTTTCTTGCCTCATGCTTGGGACTATGATACCCGAACTCCAAAAGGATTTTGAACATCATAGTGCATATGACATGATCACTCAGTTGAAGGAGATGTTCCTTCAACAAGCTCGTGTCGAGTGCTTTGAAACGGTCCGAGCGCTTCACGCATGTCGAATGGATGACACCCAATCCGTTTCATCTTATGTCCTTAAGATGAAAAGCCTGATTGATCGAGCAAACCGTCTAAATAGCAACGTGTCCAATGAATTAGCCACGGACTTTATCCTTAACTCATTGTCAAAGAGGTTTGACACATTCGTGTTAAATTATAACATGAATGGATGGGATAAGAGCATTGGCGAATTACATGCCATGCTTAAGACGGCCGAAGCGAGCATGGGTAAAAGGGCTTCACCCGTGTTTACGATCAATGAAGGCGGGTCCAAAACCAATAACACTTATAAGCCGAAGGCGGCTAAGAGGAAAGGACCCGCCTACCAAGGCAAGGGCAAGGGAAAGGGGAAGATGGTTACCCCAACCAACAACAAGAAGCAAAAGGTTACTGGTAAAGCTAACCCCAAGGAAGATCCGTGCTTCGGTTGCGGTGAAATGGGTCACTGGAAACAAAACTGCCCGGTCTACCTCAAGGAGTTGAAGGAAAAGAGGGATGCAGGGCAAACCTCAGGTAATGTATATATGGTATACATTGAGCTTAGTATTAATTCTTCTAATACATGGATATTAGACACAGGATGTGGAACTCATATTTGCAATTCTTTGCAGGGGGTTCAAAAGAAGTGATCAAGAAGCGGGAACAACAAGTCTCTTCATGGGAAATGGAGCAAGGGTGCAAGTGAAAGCTCAAGGAGACTTTGTTTTGAAGCTACCAAGTGGTTTGGAGCTTATTTTGAAAAATGTTTTATATGCACCCGATTTATCTCGAAACATTATTTCTGTATCCCGTTTGAAACAATATGGTTTTAATCTTAATTTCATTAATGATGATATCCATGTTTCTTTAGATAATGTGTTCTATTTTAAGGCCTCGCCTTCAAATGGTATTTATGAATTGGTTCATAATGACACATCATACAATAGCTCAATATACCATGCAAACACCAAGAAGCTCAAAAGGGATTTGAGTGATTCCTACTTATGGCATTGTCGCCTTGGTCACATATGAAATGTCCCGTTCTTATTGATTAAAAACGTTCCATATTAATTGATTTCGTTGCGAGGTTTTAACCTCTATATGAGATGTTTTTCAAAGACTGCATTCATTTTAAAACAAACCATAACCTTTATTTCATCAATAAAGGTTTAAAAAGCTTTACGTAGATTATCAAATAATGATAATCTAAAATATCCTGTTTACACACGACCATTACATAATGGTTTACAATACAAATATGTTACAACAAAATAAGTTTCTTGAATGCAGTTTTTACACAATATCATACAAGCATGGACTCCAAATCTCGTCCTTATTTAAGTATGCGATAGCGGAAGCTCTTAATAATTACCTGAGAATAAACATGCTTAAAACGTCAACAAAAATGTTGGTGAGTTATAGGTTTAACCTATATATATCAAATCATAATAATAGACCACAAGATTTCATATTTCAATACACATCCCACACATAGAGATAAAAATCATTCATATGGTGAACACCTGGTAACCGACATTAACAAGATGCATATATAAGAATATCCCCATCATTCCGGGACACCCTTCGAATATGATATAAATTTCGAAGTACTAAAGCATCCGGTACTTTGGATGGGGTTTGTTAGGCCCAATAGATCTATCTTTAGGATTCGCGTCAATTAGGGTGTCTGTTCCCTAATTCTTAGATTACCAGACTTAATAAAAAGGGGCATATTCGATTTCGATAATTCAACCATAGAATGTAGTTTCACGTACTTGTGTCTATTTTGTAAATCATTTATAAAACCTGCATGTATTCTCATCCCAAAAATATTAGATTTTAAAAGTGGGACTATAACTCACTTTCACAGATTTTTACTTCGTCGGGAAGTAAGACTTGGCCACTGGTTGATTCACGAACCTATAACAATATATACATATATATCAAAGTATGTTCAAAATATATTTACAACACTTTTAATATATTTTGATGTTTTAAGTTTATTAAGTCAGCTGTCCTCGTTAGTAACCTACAACTACCACAGTTAGATGTACAGAAATAAATCGATAAATATTATCTTGAATCAATCCACGACCCAGTGTATACGTATCTCAGTATTGATCACAACTCAAACTATATATATTTTGGAATCAACCTCAACCCTGTATAGCTAACTCCAACATTCACATATAGAGTGTCTATGGTTGTTCCGAAATATATATAGATGTGTCGACATGATAGGTCGAAACATTGTATACGTGTCTATGGTATCTCAAGATTACATAATATACAATACAAGTTGATTAAGTTATGGTTGGAATAGATTTGTTACCAATTTTCACGTAGCTAAAATGAGAAAAATTATCCAATCTTGTTTTACCCATAACTTCTTCATTTTAAATCCGTTTTGAGTGAATCAAATTGCTATGGTTTCATATTGAACTCTATTTTATGAATCTAAACAGAAAAAGTATAGGTTTATAGTTGGAAAAATAAGTTACAAGTCGTTTTTGTAAAGGTAGTCATTTCAGTCGAAAGAACGACGTCTAGATGACCATTTTAGAAAACATACTTCCACTTTGAGTTTAACCATAATTTTTGGATATAGTTTCATGTTCATAATAAAAATCATTTTCTCAGAATAACAACTTTTAAATCAAAGTTTATCATAGTTTTTAATTAACTAACCCAAAACAGCCCGCGGTGTTACTACGACGGCGTAAATCCGGTTTTACGGTGTTTTTCGTGTCTCCAGGTTTTAAATCATTAAGTTAGCATATCATATAGATATAGAACATGTGTTTAGTTGATTTTAAAAGTCAATTTAGAAGGATTAACTTTTGTTTGCGAACAAGTTTAGAATTAACTAAACTATGTTCTAGTGATTACAAGTTTAAACCTTCGAATAAGATAGCTTTATATGTATGAATCGAATGATGTTATGAACATCATTACTACCTTAAGTTCCTTGGATAAACCTACTGGAAAAGAGAAAAATGGATCTAGCTTCAACGGATCCTTGGATGGCTCGAAGTTCTTGAAGCAGAATCATGACACGAAAACAAGTTCAAGTAAGATCATCACTTGAAATAAGATTGTTATAGTTATAGAAATTGAACCAAAGTTTGAATATGATTATTACCTTGTATTAGAATGATAACCTACTGTAAGAAACAAAGATTTCTTGAGGATGGATGATCACCTTACAAGATTGGAAGTGAGCTAGCAAACTTGAAAGTATTCTTGATTTTATGTAACTAGAACTTGTAGAATATATGAAGAACACTTAGAACTTGAAGATAGAACTTGAGAGAGATCAATTAGATGAAGAAAATTGAAGAATAAAAGTGTTTGTAGGTGTTTTTGGTCGTTGGTGTATGGATTAGATATAAAGGATATGTAATTTTGTTTTCATGTAAATAAGTCATGAATGATTACTCATATTTTTGTAATTTTATGAGATATTTCATGCTAGTTGCCAAATGATGGTTCCCACATGTGTTAGGTGACTCACATGGGCTGCTAAGAGCTGATCATTGGAGTGTATATACCAATAGTACACACATCTAAAAGCTGTGTATTGTACGAGTACGAATACGGGTGCATACGAGTAGAATTGTTTGATGAAACTGAACGAGGATGTAATTGTAAGCATTTTTGTTAAGTAGAAGTATTTTGATAAGTGTATTTAAGTCTTTCAAAAGGGTATAAATACATATTAAAACACTACATGTATATACATTTTAACTGAGTCGTTAAGTCATCGTTAGTCGTTACATGTAAGTGTTGTTTTGAAACCTTTAGGTTAACGATCTTGTTAAATGTTGTTAACCCAATGTTTATAATATCAAATGAGATTTTAAATTATTATATTATCATGATATTATCATGTATGAATATCTCTTAATATGATATATATACATTAAATGTCTTTACAACGATAATCGTTACATATATGTCTCGTTTAAAAATCATTAAGTTAGTAATCTTGTTTTTACATATGTAGTTCATTGTTAATATACTTAATGATATGTTTACTTATCATAGTATCATGTTAACTATATATATATATCCATATATATGTCATCATATAGTTTTTACAAGTTTTAACGTTCGTGAATCACCGGTCAACTTGGGTGGTCAATTGTCTATATGAAACATATTTCAATTAATCAAGTCTTAACAAGTTTGATTGCTTAACATGTTGGAAACATTTAATCATTTAAATATCAATCTCATTTAATATATATAAACATGGAAAAGTTCGGGTCACTACAGTACCTACCCGCTAAATAAATTTCGTCCCGAAATTTTAAGCTGTTGAAGGTGTTGACGAATCTTCTGGAAATAGATGCGGGTATTTCTTCTTCATCTGATCTTCACGCTCCCAGGTGAACTCGGGTCCTCTACGAGCATTCCATCGAACCTTAACAATTGGTATCTTGTTTTGCTTAAGTCTTTTAACCTCACGATCCATTATTTCGACGGGTTCTTCGATGAATTGAAGTTTTTCGTTGATTTGGATTTCATCTAACGGAATAGTGAGATCTTCTTTAGCAAAACATTTCTTCAAATTCGAGACGTGGAAAGTGTTATGTACAGCCGCGAGTTTTTGAGGTAACTCAAGTCGGTAAGCTACTGGTCCGACACGATCAATAATCTTGAATGATCCAATATACCTTGGATTTAATTTCCCTCGTTTACCAAATCGAACAACGCCTTTCCAAGGTGCAACTTTAAGCATGACCATCTCTCCAATTTCAAATTCTATATCTTTTCTTTTAATGTCAGCGTAGTTCTTTTGTCGACTTTGGGCGGTTTTCAACCGTTGTTGAATTTGGATGATCTTCTCGGTAGTTTCTTGTATAATCTCCGGACCCGTAATCTGTCTATCCCCCACTTCACTCCAACAAATCGGAGACCTGCACTTTCTACCATAAAGTGCTTCAAACGACGCCATCTCAATGCTTGAATGGTAGCTGTTGTTGTAGGAAAATTCTGCTAATGGTAGATGTCGATCCCAACTGTTTCCGAAATCAATAACACATGCTCGTAGCATGTCTTCAAGCGTTTGTATCATCCTTTCGCTCTGCCCATCAGTTTGTGGATGATAGGCAGTACTCATGTCTAGACGAGTTCCTAATGCTTGCTGTAATGTCTGCCAGAATCTTGAAATAAATCTGCCATCCCTATCAGAGATAATAGAGATTGGTATTCCATGTCTGGAGATGACTTCCTTCAAATACAGTCGTGCTAACTTCTCCATCTTGTCATCTTCTCTTATTGGCAGGAAGTGTGCTGATTTGGTGAGACGATCAACTATTACCCAAATAGTATCAAAACCACTTGCAGTCCTTGGCAATTTAGTGATGAAATCCATGGTAATGTTTTCCCATTTCCATTCTGGGATTTCGGGTTGTTGAAGTAGACCTGATGGTTTCTGATGCTCAGCTTTGACCTTAGAACACGTCAAACATTCTCCTACGTATTTAGCAACATCGGCTTTCATACCCGGCCACCAAAAATGTTTCTTGAGATCCTTGTACATCTTCCCCGTTCCAGGATGTATTGAGTATCTGGTTTTATGAGCTTCTCTAAGTACCATTTCTCTCATATCTCCAAATTTTGGTACCCAAATCCTTTCAGCCCTATACCGGGTTTCGTCTTCCCGAATATTAAGATGTTTCTCCGATCCTTTGGGTATTTCTTCCTTTAAATTTCCCTCTTTTAAAACTCCTTGTTGCGCCTCCTTTATTTGAGTAGTAAGGTTATTATGAATCATTATATTCATAGATTTTACTCGAATGGGTTCTCTGTCCTTCCTGCTCAAGGCATCGGCTACCACATTTGCCTTCCCCGGGTGGTAACGAATCTCAAAGTCGTAATCATTCAATAATTCAATCCACCTACGCTGCCTCATATTCAGTTGTTTCTGATTAAATATGTGTTGAAGACTTTTGTGGTCGGTATATATAATACTTTTGACCCCATATAAGTAGTGCCTCCAAGTCTTTAATGCAAAAACAACCGCGCCTAATTCCAAATCATGCGTCGTATAATTTTGTTCGTGAATCTTCAATTGTCTAGACGCATAAGCAATCACCTTCGTTCGTTGCATTAATACACAACCGAGACCTTGCTTTGATGCGTCACAATAAATCACAAAATCATCATTCCCTTCAGGCATTGACAATATAGGTGCCGTAGTTAGCTTTTTCTTCAATAACTGAAACGCTTTCTCTTGTTCAGTATTCCATTCAAATTTCTTCCCTTTATGCGTTAATGCAGTCAAGGGTTTTGCTATTCTGGAAAAGTCTTGGATGAACCTTCTGTAGTAACCAGCTAGTCCTAAAAACTGGCGTATGTGTTTTGGAGTTTTCGGGGTTTCCCACTTTTCAACAGTTTCTATCTTTGCCGGATCCACCTTAATACCTTCTTTGTTCACTATGTGACCGAGGAATTGAACTTCTTCCAACCAAAATGCACACTTTGAAAACTTAGCGTACAATTCTTCCTTCCTCAATACTTCTAACACCTTTCTCAAATGTTCACCGTGTTCTTGGTCATTCTTTGAGTAAATAAGTATGTCATCAATGAAAACAATGACAAACTTGTCAAGGTATGGTCCACACACTCGGTTCATAAGGTCCATGAACACAGCTGGTGCATTAGTTAAACCAAATGGCATGACCATAAACTCGTAATGACCGTAACGTGTTCTGAAAGCAGTCTTTGGAATATCATCTTCTTTCACCCGCATTTGATGATACCCGGAACGTAAGTCAATCTTTGAATAAACAGACGAGCCTTGTAGTTGATCAAATAAGTCGTCGATTCTCGGTAGTGGGTAGCGGTTCTTGATGGTAAGTTTGTTCAACTCTCGGTAGTCGATACACAACCTGAATGTACCATCTTTCTTCTTGACAAACAAAACAGGAGCTCCCCATGGTGATGTGCTTGGTCGAATGAAACCACGCTCTAAAAGTTCTTGTAATTGGCTTTGCAGTTCTTTCATCTCGCTGGGTGCGAGTCTGTAAGGAGCACGAGCTATTGGTGCAGCTCCTGGTACAAGATCTATTTGAAATTCAACGGATCGATGTGGGGATAATCCCGGTAATTCTTTCGGAAATACATCGGGAAATTCTTTTGCAATGGGAACATCATTGATGCTCTTTTCTTCAGTTTGTACTTTCTCGACGTGTGCTAGAACAGCATAGCAACCTTTTCTTATTAGTTTTTGTGCCTTCAAATTACTAATAAGATGTAGCTTCGTGTTGCCCTTTTCTCCGTACACCATTAAGGGTTTTCCTTTTTCTCGTATAATGCGAATTGCATTTTTGTAACAAACGATCTCTGCTTTCACTTCTTTCAACCAGTCCATACCGATTATCACATCAAAACTCCCTAACTCTACTGGTATCAAATCAATCTTAAATGTTTCGCTAACCAGTTTAATTTCTCGATTCCGACATATATTATCTGCTGAAATTAATTTACCATTTGCTAATTCGAGTAAAAATTTACTATCCAAAGGCGTCAATGGACAACTTAATTTAGCACAAAAATCTCTACTCATATAGCTTCTATCCGCACCCGAATCAAATAAAACGTAAGCAGATTTATTATCAATAAGAAACGTACCCGTAACAAGCTCCGGGTCTTCCTGTGCCTCTGCCGCATTAATATTGAAAACTCTTCCGCGGCCTTGTCCATTCGTGTTCTCCTGGTTCGGGCAATTTCTAATAATGTGGCCCGGTTTTCCACATTTATAACAAACTACATTGGCATAACTTGCTCCGACACTACTTGCTCCGCCATTACTCGTTCCAACACCATTTGTTCCTTTCGTTCTATTAACCCCTGGTCCGTAGACCTCACACTTCACCGCGCTATGACCATTTCTTTTACACTTGTTGCAAAATTTGGTGCAGAACCCCGAGTGATACTTTTCACACCTTTGGCATAGCTGCTTCTGATTGTTGTTGTTGTTGCGGTTATTATTGTTGTTGGGATGATTGTTGTAGTTGCTGTTGTTGTTGTTGTTGTTGTTGTTGTTGTTGTTGTTGTTGTTGTTGTTGTTGTTGTTGTTGGGCCTTTTGTTGTAGTTGCGATTGTTGGGATAATTGTTGCGATTATTGTTGTAATTGCTGTTGTTGTTGTATTGGTGATTCTTATCACCGTTTTCCTCCCACTTTCTTTTGACTTGCTTCACATTGGCCTCTTCAGCAGTCTGTTCTTTAATTCTTTCTTCAATCTGGTTCACTAGTTTGTGAGCCATTCTACATGCCTGTTGTATGGAGGCGGGCTCGTGTGAACTTATATCTTCTTGGATTCTTTTCGGTAATCCTTTCACAAACGCGTCGATCTTCTCTTCCTCATCTTCGAATGCTCCCGGACATAATAGGCATAATTCTGTGAATCGTCTTTCGTACGTGGTAATATCAAATCCTTGGGTTCGTAACCCTCTAAGTTCTGTCTTGAGCTTATTGACCTCGGTTCTGGGACGGTACTTCTCGTTCATCAAGTGCTTGAACACTGACCACGGTAGTGCGTACGCATCGTCTTGTCCCACTTGCTCTAGATAGGTATTCCACCATGTTAACGCAGAACCTGTGAAGGTGTGCGTAGCGTACTTCACTTTGTCCTCTTCAGTACACTTACTTATGGCAAACACCGTTTCGACCTTCTCGGTCCACCGTTTCAATCCGATCGGTCCTTCGGTTCCATCAAATTCCAAAGGTTTGCAGGCAGTGAATTCTTTGTAGGTGCATCCTACACGATTTCCTGTACTGCTAGATCCAAGGTTATTGTTGGTATGTACAGCCTGTACTGCGGCTATGTTTGAAGCTAGAAAAGTACGGAATTCCTCTTCATTCATATTCACGGTGTGTCGAGTAGTCGGTGCCATTTCCTTCAAAATAGTCAAATGGAACAAGTTAATCATATAGAATATTAAGAGTAGTTAATAGTATTTCGTAGCATAATATGAACTCATTTATAAAAGCTTTTTCTTCATATTAGCGTTTTATAAGTTTAAATTCGGGCAGTACCTACCCGTTAAGTTCATACTTAGTAGCTAATATACAATTCAACTACTACAATTCTATATGAAAAACTGATTATAATAATATTTCGCGTTCAAACTTTTACACAATATTTTACAAACTTACAATACCGCTTATTTTACATATAGCATGAAATATAGCACACAATAAATTTGATACAAGATGGTTGTGAAGATAATTCTAGCTAGTATACAAGTCGTTCAGCAAAGGCAATAAAGACACGTAATTCATACGTCCAGAAACAAGTCATGCATTCTGGTTTTACTAGGATTACTTCTCATCCTTGGTCTTGTGGAACATAACCGTTATGGCCGTTGATAAGACAGCGTGTTGTAACGTCGTCAAAGGGACGAGGGTTACGTAATGTCCAACAGTCCCGTAACAATCTAAAAACCTCATTTCTTACCCCAATTACCGACTCCGTCACTTGTGGGAATGTTTTGTTTAACAGTTGTAGCCCGATGTTCTTGTTCTCACTTTGGTGAGAAGCGAACATTACTAATCCGTAAGCATAACATGCTTCTTTATGTTGCATGTTAGCCGCTTTTTCTAAATCACGAAGTCCAATATTCGGATATATTGAGTCAAAATAATTTCTTAACCCATTGCGTAAAATAGCATTTGGGTTCCCCGCAATATATGCGTCAAAGTATACACATCGTAACTTATGGATTTCCCAATGTGATATCCCCCATCTTTTGAACGAAAGCCTTTTATAAACCAAGGCATTCTTTGAACGTTCTTCGAATGTCTTACAAACTGATCTCGCCTTAAATAGTTGCGCCGAAGAATTCTGACCGACTCTAGACAAGATTTCATCAATCATGTCTCCGGGTAGGTCTCTTAAAATATTGGGTTGTCTATCCATTTTGTGTTTTTATACTGTAAAATAGACAAGAGTTAGATTCATAAAAAAAAATACTTATTAATACAAGCAATTTTTACATATATCATAAAGCATAAGCACACTATATTACATATATTACACCACACGAATACAACTATCTTATTCCGACTCGCTTGTTTCTTCTTCTTCGGTTTTGATTCGTTTTGCCAAGTTTCTAGGGATATATGATGTTCCCCTAATACGAGCCGTCGTTTTCCACATTGGTTTAGAAAAACCTGGTGGTTTAGAGGTTCCCGGGTCATTGTTACAACTTAAGGACTTCGGGGGTTGACGATACATATAAAGTTCATCGGGGTTGTAATTCGATTTCTTTATTTTTATGCACTTTCCCTTATTATTTTCTTTTGCCTTTTTAAATTCAGTTGGGGTAATTTCTATAACATCATCGGAATTCTCGTCGGAATCCGATTCATCGGAGAATTGGTAATCCTCCCAATATTTTGCTTCCTTGGCGGAAACACCATTGACCATAATTAACCTTGGTCGGTTGGTTGGGGATTTTCTTTTACTTAACCATTTTATTATTTCCTCCACCGGTTCTATTTCTTCATCCGGTTCCGATTCTTCATCCGGTTCCGATTCTTCTTCCGGTTCCGACTCTTCTTCCGGTTCCTCTTCGGGAACTTGTGAATCAGTCCACGAATCATTCCAATTTACATTTGACTCTTCATTATTATTAGGTGAGTCAATGGGACTTGTTCTAGAGGTAGACATCTATCACATAATATCAAACGCGTTAAGAGATTAATATATCACATAATATTCACATGTTAAAAATATATAGTTTCCAACAAAATTTGTTAAGCAATCATTTTTCAAGTAAACACGGTCGAAGTCCAGACTCACTAATGCATCCTAACAAACTCGATAAGACACACTAATGCAAAATTCTGGTTCTCTAAGACCAACGCTCTGATACCAACTGAAATGTCCCGTTCTTATTGATTAAAAACGTTCCATATTAATTGATTTCGTTGCGAGGTTTTGACCTCTATATGAGACGTTTTTCAAAGACTGCATTCATTTTAAAACAAACCATAACCTTTATTTCATCAATAAAGGTTTAAAAAGCTTTACGTAGATTATCAAATAATGATAATCTAAAATATCCTGTTTACACACGACCATTAAATAATGGTTTACAATACAAATATGTTACAACAAAATAAGTTTCTTGAATGCAGTTTTTACACAATATCATACAAGCATGGACTCCAAATCTCGTCCTTATTTAAGTATGCGACAGCGGAAGCTCTTAATAATTACCTGAGAATAAACATGCTTAAAACGTCAACAAAAATGTTGGTGAGTTATAGGTTTAACCTATATATATCAAATCATAATAATAGACCACAAGATTTCATATTTCAATACACATCCCATACATAGAGATAAAAATCATTCATATGGTGAACACCTGGTAACCGACATTAACAAGATGCATATATAAGAATATCCCCATCATTCCGGGACACCCTTCGGATATGATATAAATTTCGAAGTACTAAAGCATCCGGTACTTTGGATGGGGTTTGTTAGGCCCAATAGATCTATCTTTAGGATTCGCGTCAATTAGGGTGTCTGTTCCCTAATTCTTAGATTACCAGACTTAATAAAAAGGGGCATATTCGATTTCGATAATTCAACCATAGAATGTAGTTTCACGTACTTGTGTCTATTTTGTAAATCATTTATAAAACCTGCATGTATTCTCATCCCAAAAATATTAGATTTTAAAAGTGGGACTATAACTCACTTTCACAGATTTTTACTTCGTCGGGAAGTAAGACTTGGCAACTGGTTGATTCACGAACCTATAACAATATATACATATATATCAAAGTATGTTCAAAATATATTTACAACACTTTTAATATATTTTGATGTTTTAAGTTTATTAAGTCAGCTGTCCTCGTTAGTAACCTACAACTACCACAGTTAGATGTACAGAAATAAATCGATAAATATTATCTTGAATCAATCCACGACCCAGTGTATACGTATCTCAGTATTGATCACAACTCAAACTATATATATTTTGGAATCAACCTCAACCCTGTATAGCTAACTCCAACATTCACATATAGAGTGTCTATGATTGTTCCGAAATATATATAGATGTGTCGACATGATAGGTCGAAACATTGTATACGTGTCTATGGTATCTCAAGATTACATAATATACAATACAAGTTGATTAAGTTATGGTTGGAATAGATTTGTTACCAATTTTCACGTAGCTAAAATGAGAAAAATTATCCAATCTTGTTTTACCCATAACTTCTTCATTTTAAATCCGTTTTGAGTGAATCAAATTGCTATGGTTTCATATTGAACTCTATTTTATGAATCTAAACAGAAAAAGTATAGGTTTATAGTCGGAAAAATAAGTTACAAGTCGTTTTTGTAAAGGTAGTCATTTCAGTCGAAAGAACGACGTCTAGATGACCATTTTAGAAAACATACTTCCACTTTGAGTTTAACCATAATTTTTGGATATAGTTTCATGTTCATAATAAAAATCATTTTCTCAAAATAACAACTTTTAAATCAAAGTTTATCATAGTTTTTAATTAACTAACCCAAAACAGCCCGCGGTGTTACTACGACGGCGTAAATCCGGTTTTACGGTGTTTTTCGTGTCTCCAGGTTTTAAATCATTAAGTTAGCATATCATATAGATATAGAACATGTGTTTAGTTGATTTTAAAAGTCAAGTTAGAAGGATTAACTTTTGTTTGCGAACAAGTTTAGAATTAACTAAACTATGTTCTAGTGATTACAAGTTTAAACCTTCGAATAAGATAGCTTTATATGTATGAATCGAATGATGTTATGAACATCATTACTACCTTAAGTTCCTTGGATAAACCTACTGGAAAATAGAAAAATGGATCTAGCTTCAACGGATCCTTGGATGGCTCGAAGTTCTTGAAGCAGAATCATGACACGAAAACAAGTTCAAGTAAGATCATCACTTGAAATAAGATTGTTATAGTTATAGAAATTGAACCAAAGTTTGAATATGATTATTACCTTGTATTAGAATGATAACCTACTGTAAGAAACAAAGATTTCTTGAGGTTGGATGATCACCTTACAAGATTGGAAGTGAGCTAGCAAACTTGAAAGTATTCTTGATTTTATGTAACTAGAACTTGTAGAATATATGAAGAACACTTAGAAATTGAAGATAGAACTTGAGAGAGATCAATTAGATGAAGAAAATTGAAGAATAAAAGTGTTTGTAGGTGTTTTTGGTCGTTGGTGTATGGATTAGATATAAAGGATATGTAATTTTGTTTTCATGTAAATAAGTCATGAATGATTACTCATATTTTTGTAATTTTATGAGATATTTCATACTAGTTGCCAAATGATGGTTCCCACATGTGTTAGGTGACTCACATGGGCTGCTAAGAGCTGATCATTGGAGTGTATATACCAATAGTACATACATCTAAAAGCTGTGTATTGTACGAGTACGAATACGGGTGCATACGAGTAGAATTGTTTGATGAAACTGAACGAGGATGTAATTGTAAGCATTTTTGTTAAGTAGAAGTATTTTGATAAGTTTATTTAAGTCTTTCAAAAGTGTATAAATACATATTAAAACACTACATGTATATACATTTTAACTGAGTCGTTAAGTCATCGTTAGTCGTTACATGTAAGTGTTGTTTTGAAACCTTTAGGTTAACGATCTTGTTAAATGTTGTTAACCCAATGTTTATAATATCAAATGAGATTTTAAATTATTATATTATCATGATATTATCATGTATGAATATCTCTTAATATGATATATATACATTAAATGTCTTTACTACGATAATCGTTACATATATGTCTCGTTTAAAAATCATTAAGTTAGTAGTCTTGTTTTTACATATGTAGTTCATTGTTAATATACTTAATGATATGTTTACTTATCATAGTATCATGTTAACTATATATATATATCCATATATATGTCATCATATAGTTTTTACAAGTTTTAACGTTCGTGAATCACCGGTCAACTTGGGTGGTCAATTGTCTATATGAAACATATTTCAATTAATCAAGTCTTAACAAGTTTGATTGCTTAACATGTTGGAAACATTTAATCATGTAAATATCAATCTCATTTAATATATATAAACATGGAAAAGTTTGGGTCACTACAACATAAACAAGAATCGAATGCATACACTTCAAAAGAATGGACTTTTGAAATCAAATGAACTGGACTCGTTTGATGTATGTGAATCTTGTTTACAAGGCAAAATGACTAAAGCACCTTTCAAAGGGACCTATGAAAGGGCTAAGGACTTATTGGGATTAATACATTCGGATGTTTGTGGACCCTTTAAGCCCATAACTAGGAATGGTGAAAGATACTTCGTTACTTTCATTGATGACTTCAGTCGTTTCGGATATGTCTACTTGTTAAGACATAAGGACGAAACTTTTGAAGCATTCAAGGAATATCAAAACGAAGTACAAAATCAACTCAATAAGACAATCAAGGTACTTCGTACCGATAGAGGAGGTGAATAACTAAGCGATGCTTTCCAAGATCATCTTAGAAGTTGTGGGATTATCTCGCAACTTACTCCACCCCGGACACCACAATCCGAAAGGAGGAACCGAACCCTAATGGATATGGTTCGATCTATAATGGCTAGAAGCTCGTTACCTCTATCATTTTGGGGTTATTGTCTATGCTCCACGGCTCGTATTTTAAATATGGCCCCAACCAAGAAAGTGGAACGAACACCTCATGAGATGTGGTTTGGAAAACCTCCATCTCTATCATACTTAAAGATATGGGGATGTGAAGCTTATCCTAAGCGTTACGTCCCTAATAAGTTGAATGCTCGATCCACGAAGTGTATCTTCATAGGATATCCCAAGGATGATATGGGATATTATTTCTATGATCCATCCGAGCAGAATGTATTTGTTGCTCGGAAGGCGGAATTCCTTGAAACTAAGTTCCTAATGGAAGGAAATAGTGAATGGAAGATAGATCTTGAAGAGGTTCAAGATCAAGTAGGTGATACACAATTGGCTGACACTAGCACTCAACATGAAAATGTTGAGAGTGATCAAATGGATGATCAAAATACACAAGACGTTCGCAGATCTGGTAGGATTAGTAATCCTCCTGAGAGATATGGGTTTCTCATGGATGGTTGCTATGTGGTTGATTTGGATGAACCAATAAACTACCAAGATGCTTTATCAAGGATTGATAAGGATAAATGGCAGGAAGCCATGAACGCCGAGATGCAATCCATGTATGACAATCAAGTTTGGGAACTTGTTGAACAACCTACTGGCTCAAGGCTAGTTGATTGTAAATGGCTTTTCAAAATGAAAACCGACATACATGGAAACTTGGATACATATAAAGCTAGACTTGTAGAAAAAGGTTTCACTCAAACTCAAGGGGTTGACTATGATGAAACTTTTTCACTTGTGGCAATGCTAAAGTCTATTAGGATATTACTTGCCATTGCTGCTCATTATGATTATGAAATATGGCAAATGGATGTCAAGACCGCCTTCCTAAATAGACATCTTGAGGAAGATGTCTATATGGTTCAGCCTGAAGGTTTTGTTGATCCGAAATATCCTAAAAAGGTATGCAAGTTAAAGAAGTTAATCTACGGATTGAAACAAGCATCTAGAATGTGGAATCATCGTTTTAATGAGGAGGCCAAGAAATTTGGCTTCATTAAAAATGGTGATGAAGCTTGTTTATACAAGAAAGCTAGTGGGAGCACTATCATGTTCCTTGTACTATATGTGGATGATATATTGTTATTTGGAAATGATATTCCGGCAATGCAAGGTGTCAAAACTTGGCTAAGTAAATGCTTCTCCATTAAGGATCTTGGAGAGGCACAATACGTTTTGGGAATTGGGATCTACAGGGATAGATCCAAGAAACTGATAGGTTTGAATCAAATTTCATACATTGAAAAGATCTTGAAAAGGTTCAAGATGGAGAACTCTAAGAAAGGTTTGGTACCTATTCAAAAGGGAACACTTCTCAGTTCATCTTAGTGCCCCACCACGAAAGATGAACATGAGAGAATGAAGAAAGTCCCATATGCCTCTGCTATTGGGTCAATCATGTATGCAATGATATGCACGAGACCGGATGTGTCATGTGCTCTAAGCCTGACAAGTAGATACCAGAATAACCCAGGAAACAGTCATTGGATTGCTGTCAAAAGTATATTGAAATACCTTAGGAGGACTAAGGATATGTTTCTAATATATGGGTCTGGTGAGGAGTAACTCGCAGTAAAAGGTTACGTGGACGCGAGTTTCCAAACTGATCGAGATGATTCTCGATCACAGTCCGGTTATGTCTTCACGTTAAATGGAGGTGCGGTCTCTTAGAAGAGTTCAAAACAGGATGTTGTTGCATTATCCACTACAGAGTCGGAGTACATTGCCGCATCATTGGCAGCTCAGGAAGCTGCATGGATGAAGAAATTCATCGACGACTTAGGAGTAGTCCCTTCCATTCAGGACTCTCTTGAGATCTTTTGTGACAATGAGGGTGCGATTGTTCAAATCAAGGAACCTCGTGCTCACCAAAAGACCTGTCACATTGAGCGGAGATTTAACTACATAAGGGATGAAGTTGAAAAGGGAAAGATATGTATTCGCAAAGTTTACACAGATCTTAATATAGCGGATCCACTCACGAAACTCTTACATGGTGTAAAACATCAAGGGCATGTTAGTGCATTAGGGCTTCGATATTCTAGTGATTGGTTGTGATCTGTTTTAAGTATTGTAAAGGAATGAAATTGTTCAAACCCATTGATATAATTATGGTATTAATTTATTTTGAGTTATGTTCCTATTTTGCATATTTTATCCATGAATAAGTAATTATTCTAAATTCCGTAGTCGATCACAGTTGTGGGAACAAGTGTGAGGCTTAGACTATTATGAACTTGGATTGGTATACATTCACGGGATGAATGTGGGGCAAGGTTGCGACCAAGGTTCATAGATATTTGTGGGATTCAAATATTGGAAGACCCGCCCTCAAGATTTACTAAATGGAGCCTTTGTGGTTGATCACATGTAGTCTTGAGTAAAGGCGGATATCATTGTATCCTCTGACCTGAGATGCATATTGGGTTCAGATATTTACCAAGTATTGTGCCTTGATTCTTTCCTTCGCTATTCTGAAATATGGTAGTTCACAAGGAAGAGCTCAGGCATAATGCAAGGTACATATTTAAGACGTATGTAGTCAAGATGGAATTTATCCCTCTTATTCGTTGAGAGTCAGATGTCTAAGGCCTGATAAAGTTAAATCTAAAAGAGAGTGATCACTCTGTATCTCTTGGATTTAACATGACATCTAGGACGAAAGGATATAATGAAAGATTCACCTATTCATATTCGAGATGGGAACTCGAAAAAGATGATGTTATTGAATGGCACAAAGTCATAACATATTAGGGGTGATGGACGGTCATTAGGTGGTATCCATCACTTGCATTAATTTCTTATGTTTCTCGTGCAAGTGGGAGATTGAAGGTTTTTCGTATGCCCGAGAGACATATTAATTTAATGTGGCTAATATGTTATGATCCAAGTCGGGTCATACCCAATAACAAGCTTACCGACACCCTAAACGTATTCAAGCTTAACGATTAAATCATTAAGTAAATACGCGACACTTAGATTTTAGAAAAATCAGTTTTCTAAAATGTTATCACTTGAGATAAATTATTTGGATAATTTATATATAATTGTTTATAAGTTTTAAATGATTATATTGTGTTATATTTTATAAAAGGTTTATAAAATATGAAAGTAACATAAAATATATACATGTTATATATATATATATATATATATATATATATATATATATATATATATATATATATATATATATATATATATATATATATATATATATATATATATATATATATATCAAGTTTATATATATGTAAAGACATTGTTATATAAAATATATGGTGGCAGATTTTGGGTCTCCAAGACTCATATGCATGCCATGTTATTGTTACTTTTAAGAACATAAAAAGTCCATATAAGCATGGGGAACTCTTGGACCAAAGCTAGACTTATTCTCTCAAGTGTAACTAGTATTTCCAAGCTTGAAAAAAAACTGATTTTCAGCTCCTGCTGCTGTCCAAAACCGTGGGGTTTTGTACATCAAAGGAGGTTCCAAGTTTGATTTTCAAGCTCACATTAAGTGTCTAATTAAATCCTAACTAAAGTACTAGGTGTTGGAAATTGGCTTGGGGTATTATCTCTTGAGGTTTCAAAGTTTTAGAGCTTACATTCATCATCATCTTCCAAACTTGCTGCTGTCCATTTTCAGCACTCAATCTATATTGAGGAGGTAAATTCTTGTTCCCTCTTTTAGTTTGTAAGTATATGTTCAAGGCTTGATAACACATAATGGAATTCATTTAAAAGGGTTTAACATATACACTTGTTTATAAATAACATAATGCTTCCGCTTGTCTTAATTTTCATAAATTGGTTTTGTGATCAAATTAAAATATGAATTTGTTGTTATGTTGAATTCCATCAAATATATATCAATAAAACTATATAAATATTAAACATTTTGATTATATACATAAACTAAATAAGTATAAGATATAATATATAAATTTGTTTGATTACGATTATACTTTTTAATATATATACAAATGATATAGGTTCGTGAATTCGATGCCAACCTTGCATTGTTCAGTTTCGTCATATGTATTTTTACTACAAAATACAGTATTGTGAGTTTCATTTGCTCACTTTTTCAATGATTTTGCAATATATATTTTTGGGACTGAGAATACATGCGCTACTTTATAAATATTTGACGAAATAGACACAAGTACTTAAAACTACATTCTATGGCTGGATTATTAAACCGAATATGCCCCTTTTTAGTCTGGTAATCTAAGAATTAGGGAACAAACACCCTAATTGACGCGAATCCTAAAGATAGATCTATTGGGCCCAACAAGCCCCATTCAAAGTACCGGATGCTTTAGTACTTCGAATTTATCATGTCCGAAGGGAGTCCCGGAATGATGGGGATATTCTATATTCATCTTGTTAAGGTCGGTTACCAGGTATTCACCACATGAATAATTTTTATCTCTATGCAGTTTGCGAAATGCCTGATATGAGAATGATGTTTATGAAAAATGAAATCTTGTGGTCTATTAAAATTATGGAAATGATGAATTATGATAAACTAATGAACTCACCAACCTTTTGGTTGACACTTTAAAGCATGTTTATTCTCAGGTATGAAAGAAATATTCTGCTGTGCATTTGCTCATTTTAGAGATATTATTTGGAGTCATTCATGACATATTTCAAAAGACGTTGCATTCGAGTCATTGAGTTCATCAAGATTATTATCAAGTCAATTATAGTTGGATAAATTATGAAATGGTATGCATGCCGTCAACTTTTGATGTGAAAAAAGTTTGTCTTTTAAAAACGAATGCAATGTTTGTAAAATGTATCATATAGAGGTCAAGTACCTCGCGATGTAACCAAATGTAATGTATTCGTCCAGATGGATTAGGACGGGTCATTTCAGGTGGTATCAGAGCGGTGGTCTTAGCGAACCAGGTCTTGCGTTAGTGTGTCTAACTGAAAGTTGTTTAGATGCATTAGTGGGTCTGGACTTCGACCGTGTCTGCATGTCAAAAGTTTTGCTTATCATTTAGTGTCGAAAATTACCCGCTTATCATTCTTAAAGAATCACTTGCTTATCATCTTAAGTCTAGACACGTCTTACTGTATTTAGTGCATCGATAGTGTATAGACAAAAATTCATATCTTAGCGTATCTGTTACTATAAACTTTGCCTGACAGCTTCTGAAGATTCCTCCGTGACTTATGGGATTTTGGTATTGTATATACATATGTAAATTATGTATTGAAGCATACCAAATTAAATCATATAATCTATTTCCTATCGAAAATACTTTATTTGACCGTGCAAGATGAAACTCGCTACTAGTTCAAGTTCCTCAGATTCTGACAGCTATTCCAATATGGATTTCCACTTGCGCTCCGAAAGCAGTGTAACCGGAATGGATCAACAAATCAGCCATCATCAATTCTGGACGAATTGGGGCGGACTTCGTAGCCGACTTAATCAATGGAGACGCGAAGAAGGCGATCCCTTCCACCAACCGAATTCACCTCTTGGTGAAGAACCTGAAGCACTTACCGCGAACCAATCTGAAACACCATTTTCAGCCTTATTTCTAGAGTAGCTCGACACGATTATATTCTATCCATAATTCTAAACCTTATTCATTCGCTCGTTCCTACCGAAAATCATCCCGGAGTAATCGAAGAAGCCAAAGAGCTTCGCTCTCGAGTAATCAACTTAGAAAACATGGTGCAAAACCTACCAGCTTCAACAACAGTACCGGCAACACCAGTCCACCAATAACATAAGCCTCAACATCACACGCCTCAATATCACCATCTGTACTTCGAGTATGATCTTCGTTCTACGTATCGTTCTACCTCATTTATTGTGACGATCGCTCCAAATCCATATGGACGAACACGTCATTCATCGATTTTATTGCGAGGTATTTGACCTCTATATGATATGTTTTGTAAACATTGCATTCTTTTGAAAAGGCACACCATAAATGAATATTTAAATCAAAGGTTTTCGACATTTGATGATTTCTACATATAGACAATCACCGTAAATAATAGTTTACAATAGTACTTCCATTGACAATGCAGTTAAAATAAGATACACGATGATGATTTGGTGAATGCAACGTTTCCTTGATAAACATGTCATGTAAGACTCCATGCACATAGCTTGTCTAACATATAAGCAAACAGCGGAAGACTTCTAGGGAACCTGAGAATAAACATGCTAACAAGTGTCAACACAAAGGTTGGTGAGTTCATAGTTTTAATGTTTCGTATAATCGGTATATAAAGGTGGATCACAAGATTTCAGTTGTTTCATCCAGAAACGTTTATCAAAATATTCTACGAAATTGAGCACCCTGGTAACTAAACTTAACGTATATATAATTTGTACTCTTTGTATAATCATCTTAATAATACACGTAAACCAACGTGTATGCTTCTCAAATAGCATACGTTCGTTAAAAGGCTAGTGCTCTAGCTCGGACGGGGATATCAAGCCCTATGGATCCATATACTACTACTCGCGCCCACCAGTTCTTATAACTGACAGTTACTAGTTACCAAAGTTAAGGGATTTTCGATTCAAACTCAGTGTAGAATTTAGTATGTACTTGTATCCATTGCGTTTAAAATAAAGTGCATGTATTCTCAGCCCAAAAATATAGATTGCAAAAGCAATTAAAAAGGGAGCAAATGAAACTCACGCATATAAATCTAGTATTTTCAGTATTTATAAACAGTCGCATGTATTCTCAGCCCAAAAATATATTGAGTAAAAGGGATCATATGAAACTCACCTTAGCAGCATATAAAGTCGTTCACCAAAATGTGATCGAAACACGGATTACCAAATAACCGTAGATCTCAACCTAGAGAACATATGTTGGTCAATAAATGTCTATCAAGCTAGGTCAGGTTATAGCGTATCACAATCCTAATGCTCGATATTGACATACAAAAGTTATCCAATGTTGTTTAAAAAAGTCAATTTTGACAATAGTTTAACAAAACGAGACGTACCTTATATAAGGATTCATTTACTCGGTTGGTAATATTCAAAAATCCAATTTATCAATCTCGTAAACAAGTTGTTTAAATCTTAATTGTAGATTCAAAAGCAATTTCAATTAACTTCAATCATAATTCAGTTGCTCACATCTTTTAATCCGTTCATCGAAATTATTCGATATCTAAATGAAAATTTATTGATTTTTCGTCAGCTTTCCAAAAACATATATATCATATACCTTTTACCAATAATATATGTATTTAATTCGTGGTACATCATAAACTGTTTAACAAGGAAATTTAGCATACAAGCATGTATAAATATATATACTCGAGCACTAGACATGGATACACAATTATTATATAAAAGATAAAATATAAGTACTTACATATCAATATTGAGATTCAATATTGTAGAAAAGTACGTAGACGTAACGGAGATGATAACACTAGGTTTGACTTGCAAATAATACCCATGAATATTACCCATAACCTCCTTGGCAATAACCCATAATTTCCTTAGCTTTATCCAGCTCATAAAACTATTTTGAAAGTGACACGCTCATCACCTCGTCGTAGTATTTTATGTATACTACTAATAATAATACAAATACTACTAATAATAATAAGATTAATAATAATATTAATCTTAATAATAATAATAATAATAATAATAATAATAATAATAATAATAATAATAATAATAATATAATTAATAAATATAATACGGAGTAATTTTTAAATTAAAACAGAGGCAGATATCTCGAGCTTTATAGGTGTGGCCTGTCCAGGACTGCCATGCGATCGCATGGCCTCCAAGACCATTTCCCATGCGGTCGCATGGGATGGATTTCCAGCTCATGATCTTTTAACTTCTAGTTTGTCGACATATTTTTTAATTATTGATATAATATATTTAATTTATATAATTAATTATATATTATATTAAATTCACATGCATAGTTGACTTGTAATTTTCGTTCCGATAAGTCGTACGTCGTCACTCGACTTATGTCCCGGTTCCGGTTTTTCGAACGTCCTATCGTATACTGAGAAAACTTGTACTTTACGTTTCGTGAATCGTACCTTTGTCAAAATATAGTCTTAAATCATCCATAAACTATACCACCGTAGCAATTCACTGTAGCAAAGCCATTTTTACTGTAGCAATTCACTGTAGCAAATAGTGATTTTCAAAAACACTGTAGCATTTTGGGTACTGTAGCAATTTGAAAATGTTACTATCGTTTACTAAATAACTTGAAATTATATATATGTATATATCTTTTTTTAATATACATAAATCAGTTTTTAAATACACATTGGAAGTTATTTATAAATAAATTTTAATAATAAATATTTCAACTTATCATATATATTCAAATAGATATTTAAACCAATAAGTTTAATGTACGGTGTCAAATAATTAATACATTGTTACCTTTTCAAGTTATAGTATATATGTATCTATTTACATATAATTGTTCGCGAATCGTCGAAAACAACCGAAGGGTATTTAAATATATAAAAGTAGTTCAAAAATTTTGAGATTCAGTTTTACAGACTTTGCTTATCGTGTCGGAAATGTTAATCATACAAAGATTAAGTTTAAATTTGGTCAGAAATTTCCGGGTCATCACAGTACCTACCCGTTAAAGAAATTTCGTGCCGAAATTTGAGTGAGGTCGTCATGTCTAACAATAAAAATGTTTTAATGACGAATATGAGTTGATAATAGAGTTTTATCTATGTTTGAATAATATGGATAAAATAATCCAATTACTCGAAGCGTATGAGAGAAGTTATCGTAATCAAGTGAAATGGAGAATAGAGATGCGTCTTATCTCTTGATGTAGTAACGATTGATTTCCGGATTTTAAGGAATAGAAAATCTTCATAATTTAAATAAGATTTGATTTTTTGGAATTTGCAGAAATTTGGATTTTCTTTGATTAAATGCGTAATCTGCCTCTATTGCTGCGTCCGATATTTTGCTATAAATTGACCTCTTCCGTTTCATTTATTTTCAACACTCCTATAATTTTCTTTATTATTTCATACATCCCAATAGATTGTGAAAATGCTTAATCCAGTTCTGATTCTTGATATTTTCCTGGCTATCGTATCCTTCATTCTTCTTTTTCATCTGCCACCAGAGGAAGTTATTTTCTTTTACTATTACCTTGGGGTTATAGTGTTTTTCATTCTCCCGTGTCTTTATATTGCTATACGCATTGATATACACGGTTTGTAATTTTGGGGTTGTTATCCGGCTTTATATTCTCCATTATATTTCGGAGCTTCATGCTTTTGTTTTCTCTTCCCGACCTTAAGTCAAGCGGATAATGGTCCAGAATTCGTAGGTATGAAGTTTCAGATGAACATAACTAATGTTCTAAGAAAGAAATGGTAATAGCACAATCTGACTTGTCAAATTACCAGAATACCTCGAAAAAGACCGAATCATTAAGAAAATATTTTCTTGATATTTTTAGAGATTATATAGAATGAAAGAGTTATGTAACATGGTTCATGATGAGGGTATGATATGTGAACCTTTATCACGTTCCATTAGAAACTCAGCATGACTTACTGTAATATAATCACGTTGATCAAGTGTCATTATATTATATTAACTCATGCTTCAATTCCCAACATTACTTCAAAACATTTATATTTTAAACTTGAAAGTTTCAGAATTTAGAAACTAAAATAGTTTCTTTTATGGTGTAACACAGACATCGTAAAGAGAAAATTGATTTTCGATAAGAATGATTATGAAATTATCTCCAGAAATATGGAGGATATTTATAATGAAAGATACGATGATATCTTAGAATTTCTATTATCAGAGGATGATGAAGAATATTGTCCGCAAGGGTTTAGATTCGGAAGCAAGGTATTCGTTAATGGCTTCAGCAGATACTGAATCATTTGGATTCTTTGAAGACAGGTTTCGTCCTTGTGATTTATCCACAGCCTCTTTCATACTTTGCTCAATCTGTTTTCCAGTTCCAAACTTTTTCTTTTTCTCAGCTTTACCACCATACTATTCTTTATCATCAAACTTTTGACTGTTAAGGTCGTTTACAGTTTTTGCTGCTTCATCAACATTTTTCCAAAATTCGGAGAACTAGTTTCGTAGTTTGGGGTGTTTTTCGGAAACTTCACATTCGAAGTATGTAAATCCAGGAGGTAGACGTTATATGTACACATATAACTGTTGGCGTAGACGTGCTACAAGATTTCAAAATACTGATTGCTAATTCCCGATAGTTGGTATGACAATTGCCGTTACAAGATGTGGATGAGTACATGATACGGTTTCAATGAGTATAAGGATTTTTTTGGAAGGTCAAAGATCAATGAAGTTGTTGGTAAATTTACTGCTAATGTGGTGGAACATGAAAGGTTCCCCAGTAACAAAAACGTATATGCCAAAGTTACAAGTCTGAAAGGTCGTCGTTGACTGGTTGAACGGTTGATAATACTGGATACTTTTGAAAAGGAATTGCAAGGTTATTTTCAGTAATAACAATGCTAAAGGATCTTTCACGTTTTTAAAGTCAAAGTATAGTTTTAAAAGATGTAGAGATCTAAGAATGATGTCACCCATTAAATCTTGACTTGGATTCTGATCCGTCAATATCAGAATATGTAATTAAATTTGTATGGAAACGATTGTATATCGCTGTGAGCATAGTTAATAATTTCTGAATCAAAGTTGAAGAATGTACAGTGTAACATATTAATTGTGAACTTAAATATTTCCCGGGAATTACCTACCCGTTAAAGATTTCACAAGTAATATTTTGTACAAAAGAATTTTTATTACCGTCTTTATGAAAATATATGTATGTATATTTTCTTCAGATGTAATACAGATTTGATGAGTTAATATCATATTAAGCTCATTTGATTTTTGACTTGAATTAGAAATGAATAAAACATTAAAGATTTAATAATCTTTACGGAGTATTTCACTAATGTAATCAATACTCAGTTTTATTGATATTTTCTCAGTGAATCATGTTGGTGCTCATGGAACTCTTGCTAACTTCGCAAGGTACGAATGATGTATTCTAGAAAGTTTTGAATACATCGAAGATGAAAGTATAAAATCAATCATATAATTGAATAATATACTTAGTTTATTATGAAATGGAATTCATTGAGTTGGAAACAGATATTGTAGTTAACGATGGTTAAGTCATTAACGAAGTATGTACATCATAGCATATTAGTAATATGAATTAACCGAGTAGTACCTACCAGTTAAGATTCACACGTAATAACTTGGTACGAAAAGATTTATTTTGATTTCAAAATTCATATATATTAAATATACATAAAATTTCTTCAGGGGAAATGAGTTAATATTTCATCGGTTATTGTTGCTGGTATTTCTTGGTAACTACGGTGCGTATGACGTTGATGCTCGTGGAACAGATTGTGAAGTTGAGGTTTGCGATGCGGATGTTGTTGGTGGTGGTAATGGTACTATTGGTGTTGTTGTCGGTGGTACAGTTGATGACGGTGATGCTGCTGGTGCTTGTAACCTTTGCACCATATTCTCTAAAGCCACTACCCGAGCGCGAAGCTCGTTGACTTCTTCTACTACACCGGGATGATTGGCGTTTCGGACGAGCGGATGAATAAGATCCAGAATTTGAGAGAGTATATGATCATGACGAGATATTCTGGAGATGAGAGAGAAAATGGTATTATGAACAGGTTCGCCGGTAAGTGCTTCAGGTTCTTCGACAAGAGGGCAATGTGGTGGATGGAAGGGATCGCCTTCTTCTTGTCTCCAATAATTAAGTAGGCTATGAACCCATCCCCAATTCATCCAGAATAGATGATGGCTAATTGGTTGATCCCTTCCAGTTACACTTTCTTCAGAGTTCAGGAGAATATCCATATCGGAATAGCTGTCGAAATTTAAGGAATTTGAACTACATACGGGATCCATCTTGTATAATTAGATAGATGATTTTTGATATGAAATAGATTATAGAATTTAGTTTGGTATTCTTCAATACATAATTTACATATGTATATATAATGCCAAATTCCATAAAGCAATTAAAAATGGAGCAAATGAAACTCACCTAATGTATTTTGTAGTAAAAATACATATGACGACATTGAACAATTGTAGGGTTGATCTCGGATTCACGAACCTATATCAATTGTATTTATATTAAAACATACAATCGTAATCGAACAAATTTATATATATTATTATTGATGATATAATTTTTATATTAATAAATTATATGTTATATATATTTATTTTATATATATGTTTTAAAATGATTAAAATCTATATTGTTACATTAATGTATCCATATTTATATATATATTTGTTTAGTGTTATAATTAAAAATCAATTGTTTGTTATATGTAAGTATTTATATAAATAATATTAATAGGTTTTATATATATATAGTTATGTAAAATATTAATATAATTAGAATATTTGTAATAAGTATATTTTATGCACAGTATATTTATTTGTTTAAAAAAAATAGTTTTGATAATAATAATGATTTTCTAATAATAATAATAACACTAATATTTATCTTAATAACTAAAATGATAATAATACTACTAATAATAATACTGATATTTAATTATGACTACCTATTTTATAACTTAAATTCATAATCGATTTCATAATTGTACTTGTATTCAATTAATTATAACCATTTTCGATAATTTTTATCATATTGCTTTTGTTATAAATTTCGTAACATGAATGTTGTTAACATGTTCATAATCATATTAATGATGATAACTACGATAATAATACTATTAATAATAATAATAATAATGTTAGTCATGATAATACTAAAATTTTTAATTGATAATACTAGTAATAATAATAATAATATCATACTTTTCATTAATAATAACAATGATCCTATAATTAATAATAATAACAACTAACACAATAATAGTAAATAATAATAATAATAATAATAATTAATAATAATAGTAATAATAATAATAAAAAGATGAGACTACCTTAAGAAAATTGATCTAAAAAAAATACAGTCCCTCCAGGGACTCGAACCTCTGACCTCACGTTAACCCGACACTCTAACAAACCAATGCTCTGCTGCTTAGTTTTATGTTTCAATACTCGTATTAAACGATATATCCTATATATCTAACTGGTTCCTCTTCATCTTCTACAACCCATTCGACCAAATCCAACTTAACCATATCCACGAATTTAATTTTTGGATTAGGGTGTGATATAGAACTGAAACAATCCATTGTGGTTGTTTTTGTCCGACAACAAAAAGGATTTAAACGAAATATGCCAGCAGCAGAACTCGTTAAGAACTATATGAACTCCAACCTTGATTTTGAGTTCCAGACTGTTTTAGGTTATAGTTACAACATGAATTATGTTGTAAATCGCTCATAGAATCTTCCTAAATCACCAATTGATCCGGAAACATCAACATGGTTTCAAATTTCTCGATGAACAACAGCTTTGACTTTTTAGAACGAAAGTTTGACTCGAAAAATTAACACTTAATAGGAAGAATTGGGATTTGAGGTTTTGAAGAAAGTTTCACGGCATGTTTAACAACCCGTCCTAATCCTCCTGGACGAATTCATCAACATTTGGTCCCATTGCGATGATCGACTCCAAGTAATGTCCTTAACATGAGAAAATGCACAGCGGAAGACTTAATTCGTACCTGAGAATAACATGCTTTAAAACGTCAACATAAAGTTGGTGAGATATATAGGTTTGATGCTAGCAGCGTTATAACTATGGACCACAAGATTTCATGTTTATACATAATACACTCCTCGTGTATGAAAAGTCGTTGAGCACTTGGTAACCATACTTAACATTTAAATCACAGCAGCATATTCTTAAATAAACCCTACACCGTACCAAGTGTAGTAACGAAACGAAGTACTGTGCAACCGTTTAAAACTGGTCGTCCAGCCCGGTTGGGGTTGTCAGGCCCGATAGATCTATCAACAGGATTCGTGTTTACGCTCCTCACGTAAATATTAGCTACCAAGTATAAAGAAATATGCCATAGTACAACTCAACGTAGAATTTATTTTTGATCACTTGTGTCCATAACGTAAATCATTTATAAAAACAGCGCATGTATTCTCAGCCTAAAAATATTTAGAGTTTAAAAAGGGACTATATACTCACCATACTGTATTTTGTAGTAAAAATACATATAACATCATTGAACACGTATAAGGTTGGCCTCGGATTCACGAACCTATATCAGTTATATATATATATATATATATATTAATATATGTAATTGTAATCAAACAAATATGTATGTTATTATTTTTAATGTAATTTTTATATATAATAAGTTAATAAGTTTCAATATATATATATATATATATATATATATATATATATATATATATATATATATATATATATATATATATATATATATATATATATATATATATTATTTTGTATTTAAATATAGTTATGTTTGTTCAGTACTTAATTATATATGAAATCTTTTATTTTTATACTTATGACTTTAATAATGTCATTAAAACTTGTATTTTTATAATCATAATTATTTTAATAATAGTGATTTAGATAATACTGATAATAATAACAATGATAGTTTTAGTAAAAATAATACTGTTAATAGTAAGGGTAAAAGTGATAGTTTTAATATAATTTTCAGAAATCATACCCTAATACTAATGTTAGTGTTGAAACGATAATTCTATTAATGATACCTTGTAATATTAGTGAGATTAATGATATTATCTATTTTAATAAACTGACATATTTAAATGTGATACTTTTAATAATGATAATAATAATAATACTAACAAATATAAAATGATATTAATAATAGTATTTATAATATTAAAGGGTGTTGTTTTCATAATAATAATAATAATAGTAATAATAATAATAATAATAATAATAATAATAATAATAATAATAATAATAATAATAATAATAATAATAATAATAATAATAATAATAATAATAATAATAATAATAATAATAATAATAATAGTTATGAAAATGGAATCTACCTCAAAAATCAGTTTTTAAAAGATTTGCCACTAGGTGGGATCGAACCCGAGACCTCTTGCTACCCAACACTTCCCCTTAACCATCTGACCTGCTTTCTGTTTTAATCCCTAATTCGATTTTATTTAACCTTATGATCTATCTCTACTTCTCATCTCATTAAAGAACTCATCGACCAAAGTGACATCTATTCCCTTAATATCAATATTATCAAATTCTTGTTGCTGTAAACATTACTCCATAATCAGCAATACCCACTTCATAAAATCATAACCATCGATTCCCTGTACTTGTTGAATAATGACGAGTAGGAAGAGAACAACCCAGCGGCCCAACCTACATACTTGAATCACGGCCCAAGATGCATTTAAATAGCCCAATCACATGATAAGGGCCTGCAACTTTGTATTAGTAAATTTTGGATCAAGGGTTTTTGATTTTTCTTTTTCCTATTACTATTATCCTACCGACACAGACCAAGGAATCTTGCGTATTAAATTGAATTGTGGGGTTTTAGGTCCTCGTGAGCTGTAAAAAAAATAAAAATAAAAACCGAATAGGGAACAGAAACAAAAACGTCGGTGGTGTGTTGAAACAAAAAAGATTATGCAGGCCCTCATCTTTTTATTTCTATCATCAACATCTTCTTTAACAGCATCATTTATTATCATACTCTTAACCTCAACTCCATAATCGTTATCATCATCATTCGTATAACAGAAATAAAATAGAGATATAAACCGAATAGCTGCAACAGGTATTAATCGTGAAAGCAGTTTTGATCACTAAGAAAAATAGTAGTAGCGATGGTGGTAATTGGTGGTGGTTTTTGATGGTTTATGATAGCTGAAGAAACAGAAAACAGTAGGCGTATAGCAGCAGTTGCAATAAGGATTTTGAATGATGGTTGATGATAGTTGTAACAGGAACCCGAAACAGCAAAATCAACAAAAGAGAACTCAACGGTTTTGAGGGTTTTCGGTTATACTGTAGCAGTTTGAATGGTTTTATTTGCAGGTTATAAATTTGATGGGTTTCGTTTGAACCGTAATAGGAGTCTTCAAATATTAGTTGTAGCGGGAACAGTGGTTAGCGAGTGGTGAAGTGGGTTTAGTGGGTGATGGTTTATAGTTACAAGATGGTGGCAAGATGTATGGTGATCTCTGTGGTGATGGGTTCCAAGGTGGTTGTATGTGTGAATCGAAACAGAAACAATCACATAGCGACACCCGATGGTGGTTTCATGGTGGGTTCGTTTCTCAGACTAAAATAGAGGAGAGTGAGAGTTGGTCTAGGTCGTGTGGTGTTGCATGCTCTCGAATCCAAAACAGAAAAATATAGTAAATGATGGTGAGTTTGATGGAGGTGAAAACGGGTGGTGGTTAAAAGGTGGCCGATGGTTGGAGTTTTGATGATGGCAGGGTGGCGGGTTGTGCTCTGGTATTGGAGGAGATGATGGCCGAATTATATCTATATCTCAGTATGTGTGTTACCTCACGTGTGTATAGGCATAAGTATATATAGATATAGAGATAAGCTGTGAAGAACTCCAAACAAAAATAGTAATTGAATGTAAATAAATATCTCCAGCACTAATCTAGCTGTCCTCACAACACATATAAAATTATATTAATAGATTAATTCACATGATTAATATGAAAGCTGTCACCCACTGTTGTACCGACAATCTTCACGGGTACTATATCGTGTCCATTGCTAAACAGTTAAAAATAATAAAGTGTTCCTAAAAATCTCAAATTTTGAGATTAGGCGTATTTAATTATTTCACTCATTACCTGATTAAAACCTGATCAAAAAGGAATTCGTCTAATGCTTATTTTTACTTCCAATTATTATCTATACATTTACATTTATTTTCATATAAATATATTTTTATTTACAAACAATGGTTCGTGAATCGTCAGGCTTGGTCAAAAGGGTAACTAATTATCCGAATATAGATTTCAAACTTTCTAGACTCAACATTATAGATTTTGCTTATCGTGTCGGAAACATATAAAGATTAAGGTTTAAATTTGGTCGAAAATTTCTGGGTCATTACAGCATGATTTAGAACCCTTCTACATTTATGGATTTTTGAATGGGATTCGAATTCGTGCCTTTGCAGTTTGGGTTTCAAACAGAGGGTGTCGACCTATACACTTTTAGTTTTTGGTTTTTAATTCATTTACTGAATGCAGTAGGTATTATATGGGACGTAATTCAGATATTAACACAGTAACAGAATCTTTCTCCATTGTTTTGTAGCAAAGTAAATCGACAAGGATCATGAATCGTACAGAAAAAAAACGTAAAGTAGGATATGGTTGTTAACAGATCATCTAATTGAATGAATTTGATATAGGATCGACTAGACAGAAGCATAAATCCAATAAAGTCTGATTGTGAAAGGAAACAGAATACTCAGTTATATATTCATGTATGTATACGTATCTGTATAGGACTGTATTTGTATATTAGTATATGTATTTATATAAAATATATCTGTATTTAAATATGTATTTCTGTATTTCGTATATCATATGTATATAACAATATTCCGTATAATTATATACATCTGTGACTAGGTTTGTTTATATAATCTAATTTTTAATTAATGTTATTAATTATTAATATCTTAATGATAATAATAAGAATTGTTAATATTAATAACAATAATAATAGAAAATAATAATAGGTTTAACATAAAAAAAAATAATAATAATACCATTACTTATACTACTAAATTATATATGTCAAATAAATAATAATTTTAATAGTACTGATATTACTATTACTATTAATAATAATAATGGATGTAAAAATAGTGTAATAACTATAATTAAACTTGTAATTACATTTAATATATAAATTTTATAAATTTACTACTTATGTAATGTTTAATAATCATACAATATATAATCGAGTTATTACATATAATAATACTTATACATTGAATTCCTATATATTTATGTGTATAGATTTATTACAACATTCATATTGTGTGTAGGATTTATATATATATATCTGTATCTTTATATTTTATTAACATCTTAATGATTTTGTATATTACCTTACTTATTTAATTTAAATGATCAAATGGTATTAATTCAACTTAACCTATATACTTATTTTTATATTTACATATATAATTTTTTTTCTTTTTTATTTACTTATTTATTTACACACAATTGTTCGTGAATCTTCGGGAATAGTCAAGGTTAACTGAATTCACATAAGCAGTTCCAGAATTTTCTAGACTCAACATTACAGACTTTGCTTATCGTGTCGATTTCATATTAAGATCAAGTTTAAATTTGGTCGGAAATTTCCGGGTCGTCACAGTACCTACCCGTTAAAGAAATTTCGTCCCGAAATTTGAGTAAGGTGATCATGGCTAACAATAAATATGTTTTCATGACGCATATGAGCTGATAAATAGAGTTTTATCATCATTGAGTAATATGGATAAAATAATTCGATCATGCGAAGAGTATAAGTGAAGCTATCACAAAAGAGTGAAACGAGAAAATAAGGTCTCGTCATATCTTTTGACGTAGACATGATTGATTTTCGGAGTTCAAAGGATTTAAAGAAAATCTTCAAAATCTAAAAGATTTGATTCTTTGGCGAATAAGGAAATTAAGATCTCTATAATTAAATACAGTGATCTGTTTTGATTGCTCTGTCGGATATTCCACTATAAATCCACCCTCTTTGTCAAACCCCGTCCTAATCCATCTGGACGAAGTCATCAACATCTGGTTCCATTGCGATGATCGACTCCAAATAATGTCTTTAAAATGATCAAGTGCACAGCGGAAGGTTTCTTTTTTTTTTTTTTTTTGAACGACAAGATTGCATCAGTCCGGACCGAAGCCTAGTCATCATTTGCACACACACACACACACGTTCGGGCAGGAAACCCGAACCACGATCACAGGGATCCGAACCCTTAAACCATCTCGAGGGGCAGGCGGGCCGGACCTTAGTCCCGGATCGGGTCGGTAAAACCTTCCCTTTGGGCTGACCTCAATGGAGCCTATTTCAGTCCATGTTTAATTTGGTCATTCAGAAGCCAGGTTCGAACCCTGGACCTCTTACCCGGTGAGGGTGTTTAAACACCACCGCATACCACTCAGGTAAATGCCTCGGTGGTCGGAAGGTTTCTTTATTACCTGAGAATAAACATGCTTTAAAGTGTCAACCAAAAGGTTGGTGAGTTCATAAATTTATCTTAAAACAATAAAATTCATCATTTTGATAGACCACAAGATTTAAAAGCTGCATGGTACAAATGGGCCCAAATCCTATACCCACCTGTAATGTACATGCGATATCCTTTAAATACAGTACACATTTCTCGTGTATGAAATCCATTTTTCATAAATCATAGTAACCGTACACTTATCTTATACACAAAATAACATACACATAACCTGTGTATAAAATCATTCTCTCGATATATAACATTCACATCAACTGGTGGCAATTATCATGTCCACATAATTCAATGGTGGCAATTATCATATCCACATAATTTAATGGTGGCAATTATCATGTCCACATAACTCAATGATGGCAATTATCATGTCCACATAATTCAACGGTGGTAATTATCATGTCCACGTAATTCAACGGTGACAATTATCATGTCCACATAATTCAACGGTGTCAATTATCATGTCCACATAATTCAACGGTGGCAATTATCATGTCCACATAATTCAACGGTGGCAATTATCATGTCCACATAATTCAACGGTGGCAATTATCATGTCCACATAATTCAACGGTGGCAATTATCATGTCCACATAATTCATTCGAGGAATGTTTTGCTTGTGTCTATCTCGTCAAATATTTATAAAAACATTTCATGTATTCACAGTTCAAAAATATATTTCAAAAGCATTTAATAAAGCAGTTGTAAAAACAGTGCATGTATTCTCAGTCCTAAAAATGTAAAGAGTAAAAAGGAATCAAATGAACTCACTTATTGTATTTTGTAGTAAAAATACATATAACGACATCGAACAATTGTAGGGTTGGCCTCGGATTCACGAACCTATATCATTTGTATATATATTAATATATATATATATAATCGAAATCGAATAAGTTTATATATGTATATTATTAATATACTTCTATTTTTTAATAATCTATTAATTATATTTATTTGTATATTTTTAATATTTAAAATTTATATATATTTTTACATATCCATATATCAGATTTAAAATGTAGGTTAACTCATTTATTTTAAATATCTTGTTTTGATGTTTAAAAGTATTCTCATGTATTAAACTTAATATATATATATATATATATATATATATATATATATATATATATATATATATATATATATATATATATATATATATATATATATATATATTTTCAATATTTGAAATAGGTACTTAATATTGTTTTTTTATTTTACTAATAATGATAATGATAATGATAATAATAATAATAATAATAATAATAATAATAATAATAATAATAATAATAATAATAATAATAATAATAATAATAATAATAATAATAATAATAATAATAATAAAAGTACTACCTTAAAGAATAAGTTTCTTAAAAAGTATTGCCAGAGACCGGGCTCGAACCCGCGACCTCTCGCTTAACGCAAACACTCTTGACCATGCAACCAATTCACTCATTTCTGAAATTAATCCCCTTAAATAGATATATAACCCGTTACTGTTTCTTTTCTTCTTCCCCTCAGATTCGAATTACCAGGAACAAATTCCATCATCATTCACCTTAATCATTTCCTTTCATCATCCTCACACTTTCTAAAACATCATCATACATGTACTAAAAAAAAATAGGGACGGTGATCATTGCAACTTATGGCCCAAGATAGAAGCCAACACTCGGCCCAATTCACTGAATTCGTGGCCCATTCGTAAGTTAATAAACCTGGCCAGAAATATTCGGTGGTCTCTTGACTCCCTCCTGGACTTCGACCGAACTGAGTCACTCATGCAGAATATGTATGTATATATATTGGATTCTCTTATCTTGCCCCACTCATTTTAAATAAAATAAAAAATATAACCGTGTGAAACCAAAAGCACTCATCGACCATTAGGTAACAATTAGTGCCACTTGCATAACTTTATATTCATCATATATCCACTATCAATTTAAGTGGGGGTCTTTTTGATCATAAAGTGTCGATGTAACTCCTTCGGTGGACTCCACGTTTACAAGATTAAAGGGAAAGAAATTTGGCACGTACTTGAGTAAACAACCCATCTGTCGGTCATGAATATCCACGGGTCCCAATTGATAATTTGATGTAGCTCTTATTAATATCCTATATCTAAGTTGACAAATAACGTATTATAAAAACTCTCATTCGTTGGTTTACTAGGAGAAGGAAAATGAAATAGCAAGATGGTGGGTGTTCGAGTGTAACAGGAAACAAGGAAGAAAAATGGCTGTTGCAGCAGCTTCTTTTATTCGATCACAGTAGCAATAAATAGCGACAATGGAAAGAAGAAAGAAAAAAAATAGCTGGTATGATTTTAGGGATAAAAGGTGGTGGTTAGCTGTTTACACTCGATTAAGAAATAGGTAAGCATAAGTCAATAATAAAGTTGGGCTGTTTTGATCATTGAATGCAAACAGAAAATTTGTAGATGGAAGTCTTCTAATAGATTTAGGAGAAGGATGGTAGTTAAAATTGGTTGATGTGGATTTTTAAATTGGTGATGGCGGTTTATTGTTTGAAGGAACCACGCAAGAAGAAATAATTTTGGTGATTCTTATTGTTGAAAACCGAATAGCAGACAGAAACATTATAAATATTTGAAGGGTTTTGATGGTTGTTATTCTTGATGATGATGGCCGAAAAAAATGTGGTAAGGTGATGGATTTTAAGTGAATGGTTTTTGACTATTAGTCACAAGAGAATTTCAATCCAACTAAGATCATAAAGGGTTGTTGTAACGACCCGGATTTTTCCGATCGTTTTATACTTATGAGATTAATATTTACATAAAATAAACCTTACCAACATGATAAGCAATCCAAACTGTTGAGACTTATGTTTTTGAAAAGAGTTTCACACAACGTTTGACCGTCCAATTTGACCGATGATATCACGAACTATATAACACACGATAATTATACGATTATGTATATGTACATATCTATACATATTTAACATGATTTAAGGATGGTTTAACATTTCATTGTGAACTAACAACAATGAGTTATAAGTATACTTTGAGACCACTAACTTAAGTTATCAAAACGATAACTATATGTAACATTCTTTGACATATATACTTACAATATATAATGTGTTGGTGATCTATGTCACCAATATGATTTAAGTGTAATGCGATTAATTTGTAACCAAAATAATCTTGATAAATATCGAACAAGTTTGGGAAAGTGTGGAGTGCACACTTGTTTGAACTTATCTTGATTATGACGGGGGTTCGGGGGCAGCGCCCCCGATAAGCGGGGTCCAAGGGGTGGCAACCCCTGGGGGGGTCCAAGGGGCAGAGCCCCTGGCTGGGGTCGAGCTGCCAGGTCAGCTTGGAAATTTTTTTTTTGGGCTAACATTGCTTTATTAAAAATGTCTTAAAATTTTATTTTGGCCCGGTTTGACCCAAAAATAAAAGCCCAGTTTTGAGCCTCTTTTACAGTTATAAACCCGTCCATATTTGAATTCTCGTTCCGATTCCTCAAAATTTCTACAAGTATATCAAGGGTATATGTAACTGTATCATACATAGCTTCTATACGTATTTACTATTAGTATATACCAACAATAAACTTCAATGATCAGCCACTAGACATGATGTTACATGTGGGAACCAGCCATTTAACCTCATGTGTGACTTTTGTGCAAGAAAACAAACTAAATCTCCTATATATCCATCCCATAATCATGCTATTTTGCACACACACACATACAATTTCATTTCCAATTTTCTTTCAAGTTAATTCACTCCCTAATCTCTCTTCATTTACCTACTCAAGAACGTATCAATATAGTCATCCGATTTCAAGGAGATTACTTCCAATCTTTCAATCCCACTCCACCACTCTTTTGATTCCAAGATTTTTTTTACCTTTTCCAGTAGCTTTGTCCAAGTAACTTGAGGTAGTAACCTTATTCATAACCTTATTCGATTCATATTTATATAGCTATTTTATTTTGTGTTATAAAATTTTAACAACAAGAACATAGTTTGAGTGATTTCAAACTTGTTCGCAAACTAAATAGATCCTTCTAATTTAATTTTTAAAAACACTTCAAGACCTGTAATATATCATATTATGACAAAATCGGGTTAATCATATCTTGGCTAATTAACATAATATTTAATATATATTTACTTATGATTTTATTTTATATATTTCAGGACCACCCGTAAATAACACGAGAAGATTAATCATAAGACCTCATGATTGTACGCAACACGTCATTTGACAACACGGTACTTTATGTACGCAACACGTCATTTGACAACATGGTACCATGGGTCAAGATTAATTCTGATCAACACGAATACGATGGGGTCTTTATTTATTTTATTTAAGCAACTAATTGTGGACCACTAACATCGGACTGCTAACTACGGACTAAAAAAATATTAAAAGTATTAAAAGTATATATATATATATATATATATATATATATATATATATATATATATATGTAACGATTACTTGAAAAGAAAATATGTTGATATATTATATATATGGTTAGGTTCGTGATATCTATCGGAGACCAAGTCGAGTTAAATACCTTCAAGACAAAAGTGAGTATATAGTCCCACTTTTAAACTCTAAATATTTCGGGATGAGAATACATGCATTTTATGATTTACGTTATGGACACAAGTGATTAAAAAAAATATATTCTACGTTGAGTTGTACCACTGGCATACTTCCCTGTAACTTGGTAACTACTATTTACATGAGGTATTGTAAACGCGAATCCTGTTGATAGATCTATCGGGCCTGACAACCCCAACCGGACTGGACGACCAGTATTCAACGGTTGCATAGTACTTCGTTTCGGTGACTACACTTGGTATGGTGTAGTAAGATTTCATAATAAAGGGAATATGCGACGTTGATTAAATGTTAAGTATAGTTATCAAGTGCTCAACAACTTAGAATATTTTTATTAAAACGTTTATATATGAAATCTTGTGGTCTATATTCATAACGCTGCCAGCTTTAAACCTATATCTCACCAACTTTATGTTGACGTTTTAAGCATGTTTATTCTCAGGTGATAACTAAAAGCTTCCGCTGCAACATGTTGAATTTAAGCAAGATCTTGAGTATGCATATTTGTGTCAAAAATAAAACTGCATATCGGAGGATTTGTAATGTAAAATATGTTGGAGGTCGTATTGTTATTATCACATGTAAAGTTTGTAAGTCTAAGATTATCGCTAAACGATAATCATTATTAAGTTGTTTAAACCTTGTATTTGTAATAAAAGCTATGGTTTGTATTGTAAAAACGAATGCAGTTTTTGAAAAATGTCGCATATAGAGGTCAATACCTCGCGATGAAATCATATGTTATTGTATTCGTCCTTATGGTTAAGGTCGGGTTATGACAGTTGTTTGATTGGTCACGGTAACAAACCCATATCAACTTCAAACAGCAACACTTCGTTGGTCTTTAGGTTTTGTTTGTGATTTGATAAAAGTGGTAGTAGGTTGAATGTGTTAATATCCTTGAGATATTCGTTTGTCTTGTAGCAATTTAGTCGACAAGGTTTGTACTGGAAAATATAAATAAAACAATAAAGTTGATTGTGAATGTTAACAGAATTTGGACGTTATTGAGTTTAATTCCAACAATTAGATATAGTATTATCAATTAGCTACAGTTGGAAAGGGATTTGAAACAGATTGGATCCTATGAGTATATATAATCGCATTTATAATTATGTATTTATCTATATATGAAGTTATTTATATTAAGCTATTATATGTATATATTATTTACATATCGGGTATATATGTCCATATATATTTATATTTATCAATATCTGTATATGTTATTATATATATAAATCTGTAGTTTTATATATGTAATAGTATTTATAATTGTATATTTTGTTTATATATTTGTATATATGTATGTATATCAAATTCTTAATTTTTGAAACTAATCATTATAAATATATTAACACTATTAATAATTAATGATACTAATAATAATATTGATAATAATAATATTATTGATAAAGATGATATTATGATAATGTTAATAATGACTTTAATAATAATTGTATTTATAATTATAAAGTAATAATATTAATAATAGTATTAGTCATAATAACCAATAATATTTAGATTACAACTAAATAATAATTTTAATCGATCTTATAGTAATACTTATATTTTAGGTATTCATCATAATCTTAAATTTATTAAAATTTTAATATTTAACATTTATTAATATTACTAATAATGACGAAAGTAGTAATAATATAATTTGTCATTACCATTATATATATATCACAATATATTAGAAATCATATATATTTATATATATAGATTTACTTTTAATAATTACTTAATGATTATGTTTTTATTATTTTACATTTTTAACTCAAATAATTAAATTAAATTTTTATTAATTCAAAATATTATATATACTTTTATTTATATATACCTATTTGGTTACAAATAATAGTTTGTGAATCGTCGGAAATGGTCGAAGGTCAAATGAATATATGAAACAGTTCAAAAATTTTGAGACTCAGATTAACAGACTTTGCTTATCGTGTCTAAATAATATAAAGATCAAGTTTAAATTTGGTCGGAAATTCCCGGGTCGTCACACTCTTCATTTTTTTTTTCACAGTTCACATCTTCTATTCTTTCTCCCTCAATTCAAACTTTGGTTTTCTCTTCTCGACTTTAAGTCAAACGAATAATGGTTCAGAATTCGTAGGTATAAGGTTTCAAATGAATATGACTAATGTTCTAAGAGAGATCGTAATAGCACACTCTTCATTGGTTAAGTTACCAGAATTCAAGAGAAAAGATAGAACTATCAAGAAATTATGTTCTTGATTTGTTTGGAGATTAGATAGAATGTAAGAGTCGTGTAACATGACACATGATGATAGTATGATCTACTGTGAACCATCATCATGTTTCATTAGAAACTCAGCATGACTTACTGTAATATAATCACGTTGGCCAAGCGTCATTATATTATACTAACCCATGCTTCAATTACCAACACTTCTCCACAATTCATTCATAATTTATACTTGAATTTTACAGAAGTTTCCAATATAATGGAATACAGAAAACACGAAGAGGTAGATAATTTCGGACAAGAATATTTATGAAAATATCCTCATAAATATCGAAGATATTTATGATGATATTTTGGAATTTCTAAGTTCGAAGGTTGATGAAGAAAAATTTTTCGCAAGATTTTAACATGATTTCGGAGCAAGATATTCTCTAAAGATTTCATCGGATCCAGAATTACCTGGATTCTTTGAATATAGGATTTGGTCCTTGTATTTGTTCTTGGTTTCCTTCATAGTTTCCTCAATCCGTTTTCCAGTACCAAATTTTCTATCGAGCGTTCCCAATACTCCATTCTTTATCATCAACCTCTTGGTCATTTAGGCAACTAAAATTTTACTGTTTTATCTGCATTTAATGCAGCCATATCTGAATCGTCGGTTATTAATTTGAGGTGGTTTCAGGAGAATTGTGTTTTTAGATGATTAAACGCTGATGGTAATATGGTGGAATATGAAAGGTTTTCCGGTAACAATAAAAGAGCACACATATATATTGAGGTTATAATAAGGTTGTTTCGAATGAAAAGTCGAAGTTGATTTGCTGGAGCTGTGACAAAATTGACTAATTGGAGAAGGATTGTAAAATTATTTTCGATAATAACAACGCCAAGGGAGCTAACACAGATATGTGTTAAACGTTTACTCAGGTCCCGAGTGTTTTCCGGTGCATAGCTATGTGCATCAATCTCTTCTTCCGTAGATGAAGTGTGGTTGGTTCATCCTATCGATTGAAGTGTTTTCAAGAATCATGAAAGGCTTGATGCAGAATGTAATTGTCAAGATACAAATGAGTTTTAAGATGAAATCAAGTGGCAAACTAGAAGAAATGTTTAGTTTCATATGTTATAATCAATATTTTAATTCATTTTAATTGTCCAATGTTGGCAGTCCACAGTTAGCAGTCCACAATTATTAATTCAATAATTCATATATAGTTTAATATATAATATTCGAATTAATTAATACGTATCGTGACCCGTGTACATGTCTCAGACTCGATCACAACTCAAAGTATATATATTATTTAAGAATCAACCTCAACCCTGTATAGCGAACTCGAACATTACAGCATATAGAGTGTCTATGGTTATTCCAAATAATATATATATATATATATATATATATATATATATATATATATATATATATATATATATATATATATATATATATATATATATATATATATATATATATATATATATATATGCGTCAATATGATATGTCAAAACTTTGTATACGTGTCCCGATATTTAAAGTGCATAAAATAAATAACAGAAATTAAATGACGCTAAATAAAATTGCGAGAATTAAAATTGCTATAAATAAAATGCGATAATTAAATTGCGATAAATAAATTGCGATAAATAAAAGGTAATATGGAATTAACAGTTAGCTAGGAACAGTTAGCTAGGAACAGTTAGTGTGGATTCTTAACAAAATTTCTCATAGTTAATTTGTTTGTTTCTGTGACGCCCCCGTCAAAACACTTAACGGATCCGTCAGTTGGTCCCACAGCTTGATCGGACTTAAATGAATTAAATAAACAAAGTTGCATTCTTTTATCTCAAAAGTTTCCCAAAAAGGAAACAAACCAAATTAAGTAGTTGTGAAAACATGCAAATAAACTGTTAACACAAAGGTTGAGTGAATTATAGTTTTAAATAAATAATTAAACTTTAGACCACAAGATTTAAAAATGTTAGAAAACATTAAACATTATTCCATTATCAATGAGCCACCTGGTAACCACTTAAGCCTTTATTTACCCTTGCCAAACACAATAAAAATATACACTTGGACAGTGTATCTACAACAAATTACGAAGTACTAAACATTCCGATTATAAATTTGCTAGCGCGACTAGCTCGAAATGGGGTTGTCAAACCCGATAGATCTATCCATAGGATTCACGTTCACCAGTAGAAACCAATGATTACAGTTACCAGACTAGGGAATATTTTTGTCCAACTCACAATGAATAATTAAATTTAACTGTTACTTGTGTCTAAACGTAAATAAAATGCATGAAATCACATCCCAAAAATATACTTTGAAAAGTATGTAAAAACGGGACTATAACTCACCTTAAAAGCAACTGAAGAAACCACACAAACAAGCGAACATCAAATAGAGTAAAGTGATCAGGAACGATCACAACGCTGACCTATAAATAAAGCAGGTCGATATAAATAACTAACTTAAGTCAAGTCTTAGTATGATAGCTATTGTACATATTGCAAGTAGACATAGAACAATACTCGGCAAGCATCAGTTTGACTGGAACAGTGTACGGACACATACTTTCTATTTATAGAAAGTTTCTATTTTTAGCAGGTTTCCATTTTTGGAAAGTTTCTATTTTTGGAAAGTATCTATTTTTGGAAAGTTTTTAAGTTAGGAAAGTTTCCTTATTTAGAAAGTCAACAAAAGTCAACTGAAAGTCAAAGTCAACCGAAAGTCAACTCAAAAGTCAAACTTGGTCAAACATAGTCAATGTTAATTTGAAAAGTGTAAGTTATAATAATAACATAAGTTATAATGTTTATTAAAGTTAAAGGTGTATAATTATGTCATAACATAAGTTTAATTAAATAAAATGAATTATTAAAGTTAATATAAGTTGAAATGATATAATTAATATAACATAAGTACTTAATTAATTAATTAAATATTAGTCATAATATAAATATTATTAATTAATAATAAATTTTAAATCATATCATAAGTATTATTAATTAATAATGAATTATTAATCATATCATAAGTTTCAAAATATAATTATTAAATCATAAGTATTTAATAATTAAATCATAATTAAATAATAATTAAGTCTTATAATAATTAAATAATTATTTAATCTTTATTATAAGTCTTATAGTAATATTCGAATAAAATAAATTTAATACTTATCATAAGTATTTTCCATTAATAATAAAAGTGTCATTAATCATAAGTTAAATTAAAATGTTAATTAAATCATAAATAATAATTAAATGATATAATAAAAATTTATATCATAAGTCTTAAATAATAATAATTACCTCTTTTATCATAAGTAATTAATTAATAATGAAAGCCATAAATTTTATCATAAGTTTAATCATTAACCATAAGTTTTTAATTCAAAAGTTCATCGGGTCGTATTTTGAGCCCCGGGTGTCGATTTCTGGCGAGCCTTATATGCATCTCCGCCTATCCAAACCACTCGACACAATGGTGTACTCAAGAACACTCCAAGAACAGTCCCTAGGTCATGGTAATCAGCAATGACACCACTTGGGACTTCAATTTACTCAAAACAGTGATTTAGGCACAACGGGTGAACCGTGGCTCGGATTTAGGTGACCCGAACATGAGAATTCATCCCACCATTAGTCCTAACACAATGATACACCCTAAAGACACCAAGGATGGTCAAAAAGTCGGACCCAACCTGGTTCTTGTCCATAACACAATTCAATTTTAACAAAAAGTAATTTGATCATAACTAGGGCTCCGGGAATCGAAACGACATGAATCCGGCGTCTAAAATTAATGTCTTGATGAGAGGAACTTATCTAGATAGTTTATTTTAACTTTTATATCAATCACAAACCCAGAAATCACGAAATAGCTGCTGTCCAGAAATTTACAAACCGAAAACATGCAATTTTGAGTACATCTATGCATACAAACACCATTACAATAATCCACAAACATCATACTATCAATTAAACATCAAAATACAGTAAATAAATGAAAAATAGAAAAATTCTAGGGTTAGAGTTTATACCCTGATCGAGAAACAAACAACGTAGTCGCGTAGAGAAAGACGAGAGGAATCCGATTATACTAGTTATCTCTTGATCCAAGCTTGAAAATTGATGAAGATGGTGGTTTATGGTGGTGATGGCGATGGCACAAGGGGAAGAGGAGAAGGAGGAGAGCAAAATTAATAAGTTTAGGTTTAGATTAATTGTGGAATAATTAAAATGGAATGTCAAAAAAAGAAAACAAGGGATATACTCCCCCCTCCAATGAGGCTTCAGCCGAAAAAATTAGTGGGGTGGGCCCTACTTGGTCCATCTCACTTAAATGTATATTCCTTGTGGCCCGAAAGCCCGAACGAGTCCCGAAACGCGAAAACGCACTTACGCGATTTAAAATCCGGAAAGATAACAAACGCGCGACGAAAAATAAATATAAATACACTATATAATAATATGATCTTAAAATATCATATTTAAAATATTTAGGATTTAAATATCCCAAAAACGCGTCCATTGGTTTGAAAACCAAAAAGATTCGCCGGATGGAAATCCGCGAGACGTAGAAACGTATAAATTAAAATATGAATACAAATATTCACATAACACATAATAATTAATATATATATATATATATATATATATATATATATATATATATATATATATATATATATATATATATATATATATATATATATATATATATATATATATATATATATATATTACAAATAATAATATAGGTCATAGAAATGATGTGGCACACTAACACTTAACGGTCGTTAAATAATTAACTGAAAAGATAACGGAAAAAGTAGGGTCGTGACAGTACCTTCCCGTTACGGAAATTTCGTCCCGAAATTTAAGCAGGCGCAGGGGTTGACTCGGCATCTGAGAACAAATGCGGGTATTTCTGCTTCATCTGGTCTTCACGCTCCCAAGTGAACTCGGGACCGCGTCTAGCGTTCCATCTGACCCGAACAATAGGAATTCTGCTCTGTTTAAGAGTCTTAACCTCCCAGTCCATGATTTCAACAGGCTCCTCAATAAAATGCAATTGCTTATCAACTTGAAGTTCCTCCAAAGGAATAGTCTGATCAAATTCAGCCAAGCACTTCTTTAAATTCGAAATATGGAAAACATCATGGACAGCACTGAGTTCTTGTGGCAATTTCAAACGATAAGCCACCGGTCCAACTCTTTCAATAATCTCAAAAGGTCCCACGAAACGAGGACTTAACTTCCCTCTTTTACCAAAACGGATTACGCCCTTCCAAGGCGAAACCTTTAACATAACACGATCACCAACTTGAAATTCAACATCTTTCCTTCCCTTATCGGCATAACTCTTTTGCCGACTTCTAGCAGTTCTCAACCTTTCTTTAATTTGTACAATCTTCTCAGTAGTCTCGTGAATAATCTCTGGACCTGTAAGTTGAGCATCCCCAACCTCATTCCAATAAATGGGAGACCTACATTTCCTACCGTACAAAGCTTCAAACGGTGCGGCTTTAATACTTGCGTGGTAACTGTTGTTATAAGAAAACTCAGCTAGCGGCAAATATTTATCCCACCCATTTCCAAAATCAATGACGCACGCTCGCAACATATCTTCTAATGTCTGAATGGTCCTTTCACTTTGACCATCCGTTTGAGGGTGATAAGCGGTGCTCATATCCAACCTAGTACCCAAGGCTTCCTGTAAAGATCGTCAAAACCTCGACACAAATCGACTGTCTCGGTCGAAAATAATGGAAACAGGAACACCATGCCTAGAAACAATCTCTTTCAAATACAAACGGGTGAGTTTCTCCATCGAATCCATTTCCCTAATCGGCAAAAAGTGAGCTGACTTAGTGAGTCGATCTACAATCACACAAATCGCATCATAGCCACCCGATACTCTTGGTAACTTAGTAATAAAATCCATAGTGATACCTTCCCACTTCCACTCGGGAATTTCTGGTTGCACCAAAAGTCCAGACGGTTTTTGATGTTCAGCTTTGACCTTAGCACAGGTCAAACACTTAGTCACATACTTAGCTACATCACCTTTCAAATTATGCCACCAATACAGCTCCTTAAGATCCCGATACATCTTTCCTGAACCAGGATGAATAGAGTATCTAGACTTATGAGCCTCATCTAAAACAAGTTGTCGAAGACCTCCAAATTTCGGAACCCAAAGACGTCCCGCAAAATACCTAGTACCATCAGCTCGTACTTCAAACTTCTTAGCTACCTTTTCTACATTCTCCTTCACGAAATTCTCCTCCTTTAAGGCTTCTTGTTGTGCCTCAAGAATCTTCCTAACGAGGTTTGATCTAACTGTCATATTCAAGGCCCTAACCCTGCGAGGTTCAGTCCTTTCTTTACGACTCAATGCATCAGCCACAACATTGGCCTTACCCGGGTGATACAAAAGGTCACAATTATAATCATTCAACGTCTCAATCCATCTTCGTTGTCTCATGTTCAACTGTTTCTGATCGAGGATATGTTGAAGACTCTTGTGATCGGTGTACACAGTACTCTTGACACCATAAAGATAGTGTCTCCAAATTTTAAGCGCAAAAACAACAGCCCCCAACTCTAAATCATGAGTTGTATAGTTCTGTTCGTGAATCTTCAACTGTCGTGACGCATACGCAATAACCTTCTTTCGTTGCATCAAAACGCAACCATAGCCTTGTCGCGATGCATCACAATAAACAACAAAATCGTCATTACCATCCGGTAGTGACAAAATCGGAGCGGTAGTCAACTTCTTCTTCAAAATCTGAAAAGCATTCTCTTGTTCATCCTTCCACTCATACTTCTTCCCCTTATGCGTTAAAGCAGTCAGAGGTTTCGCAATACGAGAGAAATCCTGAATGAACCTTCGATAGTAACCTGCCAACCCTAAGAACTGACGAATATGAGTAGGAGTTTTTGGAGTTTCCCACTTTTCAATCGCCTCAATTTTAGCAGGATCAACTTGTATTCCCTGTTTATTAACAATATGACCAAGGAACTGAACTTCTCTTAACCAAAAAGCACACTTAGAGAACTTAGCATACAACTCTTCTTTCTTTAACAAATCAAGCACTAACCTCAAGTGTTCTTCGTGCTCTTCATCACTCTTAGAATAGATAAGGATGTCGTCGATGAAAACAATAACGAACTTGTCCAGATAGGGTCTACACACACGGTTCATGAGGTCCATGAACACAGCAGGTGCATTTGTCAATCCGAACGGCATAACAAGAAATTCAAAGTGACCGTAACGGGTGCGAAAAGCAGTTTTTGAAACATCAGATTCTTTAACACGCAACTGATGATAGCCAGAACGAAGAACAATTTTTGAATAAACAGACGAACCCTGAAGTTGATCGAACAGATCATCAATTCTCGGAAGAGGATAACGATTTTTAACAGTGAGCTTATTCAGTTCACGGTAATCAATGCATAAACGAAAAGAACCATCTTTCTTCTTAACAAACAGAACGGGAGCTCCCCAAGGGGACGAACTAGGACGAATGAAACCTTTGTCTAACAACTCACGAAGTTGACTCGACAATTCTTGAAGTTCGGAAGGCGCAAGACGATAAGGAGCACGTGCTACAGGAGCAGCGCCGGGAACAAGATCAATCTGAAATTCTACCGCGTGTTGCGGCGGAAGGCCAGGTAAGTCATCGGGAAACACCTCGGGAAAATCCCTAACAATGTGAACATCATCAACGTTCTTTACTTCCTTACTAGGATCAACAACATGAGCAAGAATAGCATGACAGCCCTTGCGGAGATGTTTACGAACTTTCATACAGCTAATAAGGTTTAACTGTGTGCATTTCTTATCTCCAAAGACCATCAGTGGCTCTCCAATCACATCAGTAATACGAATAGCCTTATCATAACACACGATCTCAGCACGGTTCGCAGATAACCAATCCATACCAATAACAATATCAAAACTACCAAGTTCAATCGGTATCAAATCTATCTCGAAATCCCTACCTCCCAGATTAATGTTACATTTACGATGTACAGTCTTAGCAGTAAGTTCTTTACCATTAGCTACTTCAACAACATAAGTATTGTCTAAGAGAGTTAATGGCGTTTTAATTCTCGGACTTAATTTACTCGACACGAAACTTAAATCAGCCCCTGAATCAAATAGTACATAAACTGATAAATCGTTGACTGAGAACGTACCAGTAACAAGCTTAGGATCTTCCTCCGCATCCTTAGCATTAATGTTGAACGCTCGGCCGCGTGCAGTCTCTGCAGTCTTCTTATTGGGACAAGCATCTCGGAAATGCCCCGGCTTCCCACACTCATAACAAACCCTTTAATTACTTCCATTATTCGATTTCCCATTACCGTTACCGTTACCACCTCTATTACCAACATTATTATTACCACCAGCCGCGGGAGTAGCAGAACCTGGCAAAAGCACTGTACAATCTTTAGCAATGTGCCCTTGCTTAGAGCACCTCTTACAAGTAACTGTGCAGTAACCATCATGAGCTTTATAGCAATGAGGACACACACGATGATTTCTGTTATTAGCACCTGAGGTATCCTGTTTCTTCTGCTGATTTTGGTTTTGATTGCGGTTGTTATCCCACTTTCGTTTCCCATTATCAACCTTCTTAACAACCTCCTCACTACTTTCAACAACTGTAGTCTTGCTTTTTCTCAACACCTTGTCATTAAGTTTGTGGGCCATAGACATAGCCGCCTCAATAGTCTGGGGTTCACTAGACTCAACCCCATGTTCAATCTTCTCGGACAAACCATCAATGTAAGCCTCAATTTTGCGGTCCTCATCCGCATAAACCCTCGGACACAGCAAAGTTAACTCGAAAAACCTTCGTTCATAGGCATCTAACTCGGTGCCATGCATTTTCAAATTTTTGAGCTCAACCTCTAGCTTCTTAAGCTCACCCCGAGGTCTATAGCGGGTGATCAATCTTTCCTTAAAATCATTCCAGACCAAACCATAAGCTGCATCGCTTCCCAAACTACTAACCAGATTGTTCCACCATGTCAAGGCACTATCCTTGAGAGTGCAACTAGCGAAACTAACTTTGTCCTCTTCACGGACCCGACTGACCCTGAAAATAGATTCGATTTTCTCGAACCAACGAGTAAGCCCTATTGGTCCTTCCGTACCACTGAATTCTTGGGGTCGACCAGCCATAAAAGTTTCGTGGGAGCATCCCACCTGGTTGTTGTTCACATTGGCGTTAACATTAGCATTTGCTGCCATAGCAGCAGCAATTCCTTCATTGATCAGGCGTTGCATACGCGCTTCAGTGGACTCTCTTGGAGGCATGATCTTCAAAATAGAATAACACATCCGTTAGTACCAAGAATAATACTAGTGTCATAAAGGAATAGATCAAAATACGAAAAGACTAACCATTAAGATATTAGTCAACTAACACTATGAGTAATAACATGACAGTTATGATTGTTATAGAAATAACCATCACATGCATACATATTTTATGATAACATCATACAACATACATAGCACCTAACATACATGAACATATATTACGCATAATATAACATGCCAAGAGCCACAACATCAGAAATAAAACATGATAATGATAATAGATGTCATAAAAATAACCATCCATACATAATGAAAAAAAATATCCCATAACAAAATCTTAATAAAATCCTCGGCAAAACGCCGTACATAACCCAAAATGTATGTATAAAAAGGACATTAAGTCTGATGAAATAGATAATCAATATGAATAATCACATCACATTCGCTTAGAGCGGTGATAAGCTGGTCCAGCATGAGTCTCAGCAGGATCCTCATACTTACGCAACTTCCCTTTCACAACATCCAACTCTTCCTTCAACATACGAACAGTGCTCTCGAGAGCCTCGAACTTAGCATTAACTTCTCGATCACGCTTATGGTTTGCATCCTCAACCCTATGCTTGAAAGTGATAAAGTTACCCATGTCGGCACGGATCTCGTCCATAACTTCATTATGTGGCAAAGTGGGCAAACAATCACTAAGGGCGTTAATACGTGTCACCTCATTATAAGCCCGGTTCATATGAGTAATGGTAGAAAAATAGTAATGAACAGGATCATCGATCTCCAGTTGATTAGCACGACGTCTAGCAGGAGACGGTGGAGCAGGAGCAGCAACAGAGTTATCCCTCGAAGTCGACATCTGCAAACAGCAAAACCGCAAACCACATACCAAAAAGATATGAAAGCTAATAATATAACTTATACGAAATGAAATGCATAATAATGCTATACCAAAAAGGTCGGGCTGTAGACTAGACTCTAATGCACCCTAATAACCACGGGTTGACCACATTAAGACCGCCTAGTTCCCTACAACCAACGCTCTGATACCACATGTGACGCCCCCGTCAAAACACTTAACGGATCCGTCAGTTGGTCCCACAGCTTGATCGGACTTAAATGAATTAAATAAACAAAGTTGCATTCTTTTATCTCAAAAGTTTCCCAAAAAGGAAACAAACCAAATTAAGTAGTTTAAAAACAACCAACCATAGTATTAAACCAAAAGTTGACACAAAACCTTGCCAACAAACCCACAATTTAAATTATCCAAAAATAGAATGCCAACTTAAGTTTCATAAATTGTTTCATAAAATCTGCCCAAATGCATGCAGACTCTTCTAAAGACAGCGGAAGCATCATATAACTCAAGTACCTGTGAAAACATGCAAGTAAACTGTCAACACAAAGGTTGAGTGAATTATAGGTTTAAATAAATAAGTAAACTTTAGACCACAAGATTTAAAAATGTTAGAAAACATTAAACATTATTCCATTATCAATGAGCCACCTGGTAACCACTTAACCCTTTATTTACCCTTGCCAAACACAATAAAAATATACACTTGGACAGTGTATCTACAACAAATTACGAAGTACTAAACATTCCGATTATAAATTTGCTAGCGCGACTAGCTCGAAATGGGGTTGTCAAACCCGATAGATCTATCCATAGGATTCGCGTTCACCAGTAGAAACCAATGATTACAGTTACCAGACTAGGGAATATTTTTGTCCAACTCACAATGAATAATTAAATTTAACTGTTACTTGTGTCTAAACGTAAATAAAATGCATGAAATCACATCCCAAAAATATACTTTGAAAAGTATGTAAAAACGGGACTATACTCACCTTAAAAGCAACTGAAGAAACCACACAAACAAGCGAACAGCAAATAGAGTAAAGTGATCAGGAACGATCACAACGTCGACCTATAAATAAAGCAGGTTGATATAAATAACTAACTTAGGTCAAGTCTTAGTATGATAGCTATTGTACATGTTGCAAGTAGACATAGAACAATACTCGGCAAGCATCAGTTTGACTGGAACAGCGTACGGACACATACTTTCTATTTATAGAAAGTTTCTATTTTTAGCAGGTTTCCATTTTTGGAAAGTTTCTATTTTTGGAAAGTTTCTATTTTTGGAAAGTTTCTATTTTTGGAAAGTTTTTAAGTTAGGAAAGTTTCCTTATTTAGAAAGTCAACAAAAGTCAACTGAAAGTCAAAGTCAACCGAAAGTCAACTAAAAAGTCAAACTTGGTCAAACATAGTCAACGTTAATTTGAAAAGTGTAAGTTATAATAATAACATAAGTTATAATGTTTATTAAAGTTAAAAGTGTATAATTATGTCATAACATAAGTTTAATTAAATAAAATGAATTATTAAAGTTAATATAAGTTGAAATGATATAATTAATATAACATAAGTACTTAATTAATTAATTAAATATTAGTCATAATATAAATATTATTAATTAATAATAAATTTTAAATCATATCATAAGTATTATTAATTAATAATGAATTATTAATCATATCATAAGTTTCTAAATATAATTATTAAATCATAAGTATTTAATAATTAAGTCATAATTAAATAATAATTAAGTATTATAATAATTAAATAATTATTTAATCTTTATTATAAGTCTTATAGTAATATTCTTATAAAATAAATTTAATACTTATCATAAGTATTTTCCATTAATAATAAAAGTGTCATTAATCATAAGTTAAATTAAAATGTTAATTAAATAATAAATAATAATTAAATGATATAATTGATAATGCTAAAAATGAACATATATTTTATAGCATTATTCCTCAAGAAAGACAAGCTTTTAGTTGCAATTGTTCTATTTACAAGTGATATTCGTTTAAATAATAAAAGGTGAAGACAAAAGACAGATTCGACGAATTGAAGACGCAAACGACCAAAAAGCTCAAAAGAACAAAAGACAATCAAAAAGGTTCCAATTATTGATAAGAAACGTCTCAAAATCACAAGAGTACAAGATTCAAAACGCAAAGTACAAGATATTAAATTGTACGCGAGGACGTTCAAAAATCCGGAACCGGGACCAGAGTCAATTCTTAACGCTCGACGCAACGGACTAAAAATTACTAATTAACTATATATATAAATATAATATAATATATAATTAATTATATTAATTATATATATATTATATATATATATTTAAAACCGTCGGCAGCAGGAAACTCCAAGGGTGTAAACTGTAAATACCTCTCCGCGACTCGCGGAGTTTTAAGGCCATTTTGCCGCGAGTCGCGGAGCCCCAAATTTCACTTCTGGCTATAAAGCCAACCGAATTCTGATCAAAATCATCATCTATTTTCTCAATCTCTCTCTCAATATATACGTAATATATTTATATTTATAATTTATATTTTAATTTTAATTATAATTCTAATAATAAGGGTATGTTAGCGAATGTTGTAAGGGTGTAAGTCGAAATTCTGTCCGTGTAACGCTACGCTATTTTTAATCATTGTAAGTTATGTTCAACCTTTTTATATTAATGTCTCGTAGCTAAGTTATTATTATGCTTATTTAAAACGAAGTAATCATGATGTTGGGCTAATTACTAAAATTGGGTAATTGGGCTTTGTACCATAATTGGGGTTTGGACAAAAGAACGACACTTGTGGAAACTAGACTATGGGCTATTAATGGGCTTTATATTTGTTTAACTAAATGAAAGTTTGTTAATGTTAATATAAAGATTTACAATTGGGCGTCCCTATAAACTACCATATACACTCGATCGGACACGATGGGCGGGGTATTTATATGTACGAATAATCGTTCATTTAACCGGACACGGGAATGGATTAATAGCCACTAGAATAATTAAAACAGGGGTGAAATTACATTCAAGGGTAATTGGTGTAATTGTTAACAAAGTAGTAAAACCTTGGTTTACACGCAGTCGATAACCTGGTGTATTCATTAAACAAAGTATTAAAACCTTGTTACAATTCGAATCCCCAATTAGTTGGAATATTTATCTTCGGATATAATAATAATTTGACAAGGACACTTGCAATTTATATTTATGACTGATGGACTGTTATGGACAAAAACCAGACGGACATATTGAATAATCCAGGACAAAGGACAATTAACCCATGGGCATAAAACTAAAATCAACACGTCAAACATCATGATTACGGAAGTTTAAATAAGCATAATTCATTTATTTCATATTTAAATTCCTTTATTTTATTTAATCGCACTTTTAATTATCGTACTTTTAATTATCGCAATTTAATTTTATCGCATTTTTATTATTCGCAATTTCATTATCGTTATTTACTTTACGCTTTAATTTAAAGTCTTGTATTTATTTTATATTTTACATTAGGTTTTAACTGCGACTAAAGTTTTAAAATCGACAAACCGGTCATTAAACGGTAAAAACCCCCCTTTATAATAATAATATCACTTATATATATATTTGTATTTTTATAAAAGTAAACTAATATAGCGTTGAGCTTTGTTTAAAGATTTCCCTGTGGAACGAACCGGACTTACTAAAAACTACACTACTGTACGATTAGGTACACTGCCTATAAGTGTTGTAGCAAGGTTTAAGTATATCCATTCTATAAATAAATAAATATCTTGTGTAAAATTGTATCGTATTTAATAGTATTTCCTAGTAAAATAATAAGCTATTTATATACACCTCGCACTTCATCAAGTATTTTTGGCGCCGCTGCCGGGGAATATCTTAAAAGCCGGAAGCGCAACGCTAATATAAAAAAAAAAAAAGATTTTTATCTACTTTTATTAAAAGTCGTTTTTTTTGTAAAATTACGTTTTAAAAATTCGAAAAATATAAAAAGAAAAACAAAAATATTAATATTTTTAAGATTTTGTAAAATATTTAAGTTTTATAAGTTTCTTTATTTCTATTTTAGTTTATAAAAATATAAGTTTTATTTTAAAATCGTTTATTTAAATTAAAAACAGAAAACACAAAATAAAAAAAAAAAATAAAAAGAAAAACGCGTAAAAAGACAAAGCTGTCAACTGAATTCCTGAACCCCGCGACTTGCGGGGTTTTCCTTTTTTTTTGCCGCGACTCGCGGAGACCCTCTGACACACGGACAAAAACCCTAATCACGGGTTATTTTTAATTATTATTATTATTAAAACCTAAATATTATTATTATTATTAATTTTAGTTTTATTTTTACTTTTTACTTTATATTTATGTATTTAGTATTAATTAAGTTTTTATTAAATTGTAAAATTAATAGTTTATTAAATAAATAATATAAAAATAATATTTTTATAAAAATTGTACTTTTTACAACTTTTTGTATATTTTTATATTTTGTACCTTTTTAATCGTTGTAGCGTAACTTTTGTATTTTTTAGCTCATAATTAATTTTAAACTTAGTTTTTGCTATAGTTATTTTTACTCCTATATTTTTAGGCTTTGCCATAGAATTCCTTAAGTGCTTTTTCTTTAGACTAAGATTTAGGTGCTTTAGAATTTTGCGACGCCTTTTTAAGTTTTAGTTTCTTTTTAAGTTATTTCCATTTGGAATTTAGTTTTTCCTGTAAGCTTTAATATTTTTAGACACCTTTTACTATGTATCAATTATCATTCCAATTAGTAATTTCAATTTGCGATTATAATTTTAAGTTAGTTGTAGTAATAAGGTTAAATTAGTTAAGTATTTTTAAGTTTTGATAAGTTCCTTTTATTTTTCCGTCACCTTTTATTTTTCAACCATATTTTTTTTCTTTTTCGACCTTTTTCGACGAACTCTTTTTCTCTCTTATTTCTCGCCATTCTAGTTTTTAGGACTTAGAATTTTTTCTACTTCTTATCTAAATTTCTTAAAATTACGAAAATTTATTTTGAGTGGTTAAATTAATAGACATCAAAATTTTCTGGTTCGTAGTAATAGTTGGATTTGTACGTGGACCGGGTTATTGGAGCCAAACAGTCCTCAATTATATTGAGACCAAACGAATCCTGCCCCTCTGCTGCATCTTTTGGCTATTCGAAACGTGGGCAAAATCAGAAAAGTCTATTGATTGGATAACTTATTATAATTTTTCTTTCCTTTTAAAAACTAATAGGATATTCTGTGAATGCACCGAGCAAGACGTTCACCACCTTTTGTACGTTCACCACCTGTAACTCGATCAAGACATCGTTTAACAAATATAACCGCCGTTGATTTTTCTTTAGAATCGTCATCCAGTCGACCAAGTACTTCAGTTCAAATTTCCGGTAATCCAGTTTTTGAAACAAACCTCACAATTGAGAATCCAGAAAATATTCAGGAACGGTTCGTAGATCCTGAACCACTAAACTTTCCTCCGGAACCACCAATCATTCAAACAGAGATTGTTGAGGAACGAACTATTAAATCTGAAGCATCTAGTGATACCGATTCAACAAATTCAATTATGGAGAATCTGGAACCTTTAAGTATGGAAGACCGAATGAGAGCTAAACGCACTGGCCAAGGTCACGCAATTACTCATCCAGACATTAATGCGCCAGATTATGAAATCAAAGGACAAATTCTACACATGGTGACTAATCAATGCCAATTTAGTGGTGCGCCGAAGGAAGATCCAAATGAACATCTACGTACCTTTAATAGGATCTGCACACTATTTAAAATCCGAGAAGTGGAGGATGAACAAATATATCTCATGTTATTTCCCTGGACTTTAAAGGGAGAAGCCAAAGATTGGTTGGAATCGTTACCTGAAGGGGCGATCGATACATGGGACGTTTTAATTGATAAATTTCTTAAACAATTTTTTCCTGCATCTAAAGCCGTAAGACTTCAAGCAGAAATTGTTACGTTCACACAGAAACCAAATGAAACTCTATATGAGGCGTGGACAAGATATGGAAAGTTATTAAGAGGATGTCCGCAACATGGTTTAGACACCTGTCAAATAGTACAAATATTCTACCGAGGATGCGACATCACTACAAGAAAAGACATAGATATAGCAGCTGGTGGTTCTATTATGAAGAAAACCGAAACTGATGCTTACAAAATTATTGATAACACTGCTTCCCACTCACATGAGTGGCACCAAGAAAAAGACATCATTAGATCATCTAAAGCAGCTAGAGCCGATTCTAGCCATGACTTAGATTCCATTTCCGCAAAGATAGATGCTTTCGAGAGACGAATGGAAAAAATGACTAAAGATATTCATGCTATACGAATTAGTTGTGAGCAGTGTGGAGGACCACATTTGACAAAAGATTGTCTAAGTATTGAATTAACAATGGAACAAAGAGAGAATATTTCATACATAAACCAAAGGCCTGGAAATAATTATCAGAATAATTATCAACCGCCAAGACCAATTTACAATCAAAACCAGAATTATAACCGAAATATTCCATACAACAACCAACAAGGTCCAAGCAATCAACAAGTATCCAATAATACTTACAATCAGCAAAGACCGAATTTTCAAAACAAACCACCACAACAAACCGATGATAAAAAGCCGAATTTAGAAGATATGATGACGAAGCTAGTTGAAACTCAAACGCAGTTTTTCACATCTCAAAAACAAACCAATGAACAAAATGCTCAAGCATTTAGGAATCAACAAGCTTCTATTCAAAATCTGGAACAAGAAGTAAGTAACCTAGCAAGGTTAATAGGTGAAAGAAAACCGGGAAGTTTACCTAGTGATACAAATGCTAACCCCCGGAATGAAACAGCTAAAGCTATTACCACAAGAAGTGGTACAACACTTAAACCACCTGAAATACCTGTAACTTCTGATGAAACTATTCCTACTCCACAAGAACCACAACCTGATCAAGATAAGGAAAAAGAACCGGTAGTTGAAAAGGTTAATGAAGATAACACAGTTAAGGATAAACCTTATGTTAAACCATACCAACCACCTCTTCCTTATCCGAGTAAAATGAAGAAAGAGAAACTTGAAGCCGAGCAATCCAAATTCTTGGATATGTTTAAACAGATAAATGTAAATCTTCCTTTCATTGATGTGATTTCAGGAATGCCTAGGTATGCTAAATTCTTGAAAGATCTAATCACGAATAGAAAGAAAATGGAAGAACTCTCGGCTGTTACTATGAATGCTAATTGTTCAGCAGTGCTGTTGAATAAGATACCAGAAAAACTATCTGATCCAGGAAGTTTCACAATTCCATGTTTTCTGGGTAGCCTTAGTTCAATAGAAGCATTAGCAGATTTAGGTGCTAGTATAAATCTAATGCCGTATTCACTATACGCTAAACTAGACCTTGGAGAATTGAAACCAACCAGAATAAGCATACAACTAGCCGATAGATCAATAAAATATCCTAGAGGGATAATGGAGAACATGCTAGTTAAAGTTGGTACTTTAGTATTTCCAGTAGATTTTGTTGTTTTGGACATGGAAGAAGATTCTCAAGTTCCCCTCATATTAGGAAGACCATTCTTAAACACGGCTAAAGCAATGATAGACGTGTTCGGTAAGAAACTGACCCTAAGTATAGAGGATGAGAGTGTTACCTTTTCAGTTGATAGAGCAATGCAACAACCACAATCTGCAGATGATACATGTTATTATATTCAAACTATAGATGCACATGCAGAATTATTAGAAGAATTTCCAGAATTACAAGGAACAGGAGAATGTTCTTTAGGAGAAGGTAATGAACCAATTGATGAAGCCGAAATGTTAGCTACACTTATAGCTAATGGATATGAACCAACAACAGAAGAAATTCAAATGCTAAAAGAAGAAGATAGATATCGATATAAATCATCGATAGAAGAACCTCCGAAATTAGAGTTAAAGCCACTTCCAAACCATTTGGAATACGCTTATTTACATGGTGAATCTGAATTACCTGTAATAATATCGTCTTCTCTTACTGAAAATGAGAAATCACAACTCATTTCTATGTTGAAAGCTCATAAACCAGCCATTGCATGGAAGATTCATGATATTAAAGGAATAAGTCCTTCGTATTGCACACATAAAATCCTTATGGAAGAAGGTCATAAAACGTATGTGCAACGCCAACGAAGACTAAATCCTAATATGCAAGATGTAGTTAAGAAAGAGATTATTAAACTGCTAGATGCAGGTTTGATATATCCAATCTCTGATAGTCCATGGGTAAGCCCAGTTCAATGCGTGCCTAAGAAGGGTGGCATGACTGTCATTACAAATGAGAAAAATGAGCTTATTCCTACTAGGACTGTAACAGGATGGCGTGTATGTATTGATTATAGAAAATTAAATGACGCCACCAGAAAAGATCACTTTCCCTTACCTTTCATAGATCAAATGTTGGAAAGATTAGCCGGAAATAGTTACTATTGTTTTCTAGATGGATTTTCCGGATATTTTCAAATTCCAATAGCACCCGAGGACCAAGAGAAAACCACATTCACGTGCCCTTATGGTACTTTTGCTTACAAAAGAATGCCATTTGGACTTTGTAACGCCCCTGCAACCTTTCAAAGGTGTATGATGGCGATTTTTCATGACATGATAGAAGAATGCATGGAAGTATTCATGGATGACTTTTCAGTCTTCGGTGATACATTTAAATCATGTCTAGTTAATCTGGAACGAATGCTAATTAGATGCGAAAAATCAAATCTAGTACTTAATTGGGAGAAATGCCATTTCATGGTTAAAGAAGGCATCGTTCTTGGACATAAAATTTCAAAAGAAGGAATTGAAGTGGATAGAGCTAAAGTAGATGTAATTGCTAAACTTCCACATCCCTCCAATGTTAGAGGAGTTAGGAGTTTTCTAGGGCATGCCGGTTTTTACCGACGTTTCATAAAAGATTTTTCTAAAATTGCCACTCCTATGAATAAACTCCTAGAAAAGGATGCGCCATTCATCTTTTCAGATGAATGTATCAAATCTTTTAATATTCTTAAAGAGAAACTCACTAATGCACCGATCATGATAACACCAAATTGGAATCTACCATTTGAACTAATGTGCGATGCAAGTGATTTTGCAATGGGAGCCGTTTTAGGACAAAGGATTGAAAAACGATTTCAACCTATATATTATGCTAGTAAGACGTTACAAGGAGCACAAACGAACTATACAACTACTGAAAAAGAACTCCTTGCTATTGTCTTTGCTTTTGACAAATTTCGATCATATCTCGTTCTAGCAAAAACGGTGGTCTATACCGACCATTCTGCTCTTAGATACCTATTTTCAAAACAAGATGCTAAACCAAGATTAATCCGTTGGATCTTACTCTTACAAGAGTTTGATATTGAAATCCGAGATAAAAAAGGAGCAGAAAATCTCGCCGCTGATCATCTTTCTCGTCTTGAAAATCCCGAATTAGAAGTTCTGAATGAATCGGCCATACAAGACAACTTTCCTGATGAATATCTATTGAAGATAGATTATAAAAAAATCCCATGGTTTGCAGACTATGCAAACTACTTAGTTTGTGGATTCCTTGAAAAAGGATTATCGTACCAAAGACGAAAGAAATTCTTCAGTGATATAAAACACTATTTCTGGGAAGATCCACATCTGTTTAAAAGTTGTCCCGATGGAATAATACGCCGATGTGTATTTGGAGATGAAGCTAGTAAAATTTTAAACCATTGTCACACAGGACCAACAGGAGGGCATTATGGGCCTCAACTAACAGCAAGAAAAGTTTATGAAGCTGGATTCTATTGGCCTACAATTTACAAAGACGCACACCTTCTTTGCAAATCTTGTGATGCATGTCAAAGGGCCGGAAAAATAAGTCAACGTGATGAAATGCCACAAAATGTCATCCAAGTATGTGAGGTATTTGACATTTGGGGTATTGACTTTATGGGTCCATTTCCAAAATCTCATAATAATCTATATATACTCGTAGCCATTGATTATGTATCTAAATGGGCGGAAGCACAAGCTCTCCCAACTAACGATGCACGAGTTGTAGTCAACTTTTTAAAACGTCTTTTTGCAAGGTTTGGAACACCGAAAGCTTTAATAAGTGATCGGGGTACTCATTTCTGTAATAATCAACTTGAGAAAGTTCTTAAAAGATATGGAGTAACTCATAAAATCTCCACCGCATATCATCCACAAACAAGTGGACAAGTTGAAAATACAAACCGAGCTTTAAAACGTATTCTAGAGAAAACCGTAGGATCAAATCCGAAGGAATGGTCCATTAAATTGGAGGATGCACTCTGGGCTTTTAGAACAGCCTACAAAACTCCAATTGGAACCACACCTTTTAGACTTGTGTATGGAAAAGCATGTCATCTTCCAGTAGAAATTGAACACAAAGCATTTTGGGCTTTGAAGACATGTAACCTTGATTTACATGAAGCTGGACGTCTACGATTAAGTCAACTAAACGAATTAGAAGAATTAAGACATGAAGCATACGAAAATTCGTTAATCTATAAAGAAAGAACGAAGAAATGGCATGATAAAAGAATCAGAAGTTCAAGGGAATTTAAAGAAGGAGACAGAGTTCTTCTTTTCAATTCACGATTCAAGCTATTTCCTGGAAAATTGAAGTCAAGATGGTCTGGACCATTCATAGTCAAAAGAGTTTTCCCATACGGAACGATAGAATTGATAAATTCAAATGGGATTGAATTTAAAGTTAATGGTCACAGAGTTAAACATTACATACAGGGTCCGATGGAAGTCGACAACGAAGTTACTCACAATTTCGACACCACAGCTAACTAAGTGTGGGGAGAATCAAGTCTTTAAAGGATAATATGTATTTCTGTTAGAGTTAGATTGTCTGTTTTCGTGTAGTTCTCGAAAATGGAACACGTATGGTCTTTCCCTAGCAGACCCTAAAGAACTAGTCTTCTCCCCCCATTCTGAATTTTTATTTTTTTTAGGTTTTTACGAAATGAAGACTGCCTGTGAACTAAACCATGGTCTAATGCTACACGCTTTGATCACTAAACGTAATAATGACATACTACCGAGTGAAATAGTATCAGTAATCAGAGAAAGAATGGACGGAGTTAGAAAAGGATCCAGATGCGAAGATAATAAGTTACAATTTGGTAAAGGAAAATCAAAATCCGCAGCGAAAAGAAGAGCACGACACCTATAAAAATGTCACAAATGCGGAAAATGGTCACATGGAGGTAAATGTTCAAATAATCAAACCTATTCAAATACCGAATTTGTTACTTTATGCAGAGACGGACCGTTCATATGTTTAGAAGAAAAGACAATGAATGCTCGAGGTTACGCCTATGCAGCCATGGAAAACCAATTAAACCGACTATCTTATGAATATAATAGATCATATAACTAAGAAATCTATTTCACAGGTATGTCTGTACAGTTTTTATTTTTATTTTTATTTTTAACCTTTTGATAATAAACGCTAATTTGTTCGCTAAAAAGTATTAAATTGGTATTAAATAAAATTAGGTTTGGCGACCGAAATTATTGATATCCTTCAAAAATTTATTACATCACTGCGAAATTTAACGTTTATTCTTAAGGTATAAATATCTTTAAACAATCAAACCAAAATATTTCAAAACTTCGTCATGAGTTAAATTAGGTCTTGGAACCGAAATTACTTTACCGAAAAGAGGGGCGCATATTTTTGATAATATTTGATTGATTAAAGTGGGATAAAAAGACAAAAAGATTTTTAATTTTATTATGTTTTTAATCTTAATATTTAAATCTTAATTTAATATTGTAAACTTTGTAAAAACAATATTTTTAAAATTGTAAATATTTGAAAAATTAATATAAGTTTGGTATGAATTTATAAATTTTTAAATTAAGTTTGGTGTGAATTTTTAATTTTTAAAATATTAATTTTTAATTTTAAATTTTGAGTTTGGTGTGAATTTTTAATATTAATTTTGAATTTTATATTTAAGTTGTGTGAATTTAAAAACAAAAATTTACTTTATCTCATTAAGTTAAAAATATGATTTTTAAAATTCGTCGTAAGTTGAAGACTAGGTCTTTGAACCGAAATTGCTTTACCCGAGGGAGGGACGAGAACTTTTATTATCATTATTTTTAATCTTATTGATTTAAAGTATGCCAAAAACATTGAAAAAACCCAAAAATCTTAGCTTTTAAAACAATCGCTACAAAAAGACAAATTTTAAAATTTTGTCGAGGGACGGACTAGGACATCGATCCGAAACGACCTCGTCCTAAATAACAAGGGAAACAAAATTTTAAAATTAATTTCTTAATTGTTTTATAAGTTAAAGATTATATAAAAAAAAAAAATAAAAAAAAAAAAAAAAAAAAAAAAATAAACTCCGCGACTCGCGGAGTTTGCAGTGCAAAACTCCGCGACTCGCGGAGGGTCCAAAACCCAGAAAAAAAAATAAAAGAGCTGCTCGATCAGTTTACCTCCCCCACACAAAAACACTCAAATACAGCTCGAAAAAGAACCCGAAAATACACCCAAAAACACTCCAAAAATCTCAATTTTTAACCGTTAATCACCAAATTTTTTGCTAAAATCATGTTGAGAAGAATGATATCTAGGAACTACTCAAGAAAAACGGTAAATTTCTACACCTAAACACCATTTAATTCGAATTTTAGTGTTCTTGAGCTATTTTTCCCCAATTTGATTTTGATGCTTTTTAGTGTAATTAGACTTAAATTGTTTATGTATTATGCTTGTATAACCTAGATTGATGCTGTTTAACATGATTAGAAGCCTTAAACTTCAAATTTTGAATAATCTAGGGTTTGTGTTCTTGAGCAATTTGGGGCTTTTTGATATAAACAGGTTATGGCCGATTTTTGTCATGAATTGTTGCTAAATTGAGTAGTGTAACATGTCTAGGTAGTTAAATGATCCAAACTTTGAGCCTAAACATGATTTTGAGAATTAAAGTGGACTTTTTCAAGTCCAAAATTCATGAACTTGATTTTTGAAAGATAATGCCATTTGAGACTTGTTTATTTGCTAGTAATGATTATTTTGACATGTTATTTGAGTTGAATGCTTATGAACTTGGCGAAAATTTTCGTATATGCTTATTTGAAAAAGTGTAGATTTGATAAAAATGTGAAAATGAGCTTAAGTTTGATATAAATTGATAATGTCATTGTAATTATTTTGATTGATGATTTTGCTGACACTAATGCATATTTGGATGCACAAAATTTGTGTTTGATGTGTTTTGCAGAATGAAAGGGGTGAATCTTCATCCCAAGCCCGTCATGCTCCTGCTGAGAACTTGGAACAACAGGAGGTAGATAACTACTACAAGCAGGATGTACCTCATCCAGTCATGACCTTTTCAGATATGCACTTGGAACAGTTGCACCCGAACCTGCGATTTGACAGACTTTGGATAGATTATCCAAAATATCAACGGGGTTTGCATACTCTTCACTCTAAGGTTGTTGAGGTACCGAGGGTCATAGAATGGGGACCCTTGGAAGCTGTAGAATTGGCCGGGCCAATTAGGGAATTACTGGTACAGAGGTATGGTAATTCTTCTTTTAATGACTGGATATGTTTATTCACCATACGCAGACCTGTATATAAAGTATGGTGTGAAGAGTTGTTATGTAGTATAGAGTTGAATGATCGGGTAGCTAGTTTAACCGATCGTTCTTTTATTAGATTTTTGTTAGGCGGTTCGATGCGCCACATGTCTTTACTGGACATGGCTCAGGCTTTACGTATATACACGCCTGAGGAATTAGCGTCTGCCGATTGTAGAGGATTGATACTAAACGGTAGGAAAATAGATGAAAATTTTGATACACACGGTGTGTGGAGTCAAATGACAAGCCATCACCGTTTTAAAGGGGGAAACTACTCTTATTTGGATATAGATAGAGCCGAATTAAGAGTAATACATAGGTTTTTAGCTAATTCGATTACACAAAGAGGTAAAAACAAAGAAAAGGTAAATGAACAAGATTTGTTTTACCATATGTGTATTCGAGACCCACACAGCGCTGTAAGTATACCATATTGTGTGGGTTATTATTTATCAGCTATGGTTCGAGGGATGCGTCCACATAGCATAATAGGAGGTGGTATTTTTATTACTTTGATTGGTGAATATCTCGGTGTGGATATAAGTCGGGGGGGATTATTAGTAGAAGAGCAGGAACCCCGCGACACTATAGGTTTAAATGTATACCATGGTGCGAAAGTTTTGAAGCGGCGAAATAACGCCGCAGTACGGTACAATGGTAGACATCCACAGGTAGAGAGAAACCAGGAACAAGGTAATGTAGGAGGGGGGAATGAGATGCAAGAAATGCATAGGTTTATAGCTTCTCAGGAATACGAAAATGCTAGACAGAGAGCATTTGAAGATTGGCAAGTTTATCAGAACCAGATCATAGCGCATTGCCAACATATAGGTAGAAACTATATTCCTACACCGAAACCCGTCTTCCCTCCTTGGTCGATAGAGATGCAGCCACCATATCCTACGTATGACCCTGCCGAAGCATTCTATAGCACTTATGGTTATGCGTGGAACCCCTATTGGTACCAATATCATCCTTAGTTTACTTATTTTTATTTTTATTTTGTAATTTGTAATTATTGATATGTTTAATACTTTTGTTAATATTGTAATCATTTTTATAATTATCTAACTTTTATTCTTAGATTTTAATAATTTTTGAATGTGGGGTAATAAACCAAACTTCAAAAATATGTATATATGTTTGCAGTTTATCTTATGTACACAACAGGGTAAAACAACGCATTTTCAAAGACTGGCATTAAGTTCAGCAAAAGCAAGTAATTTTGACGACAATGATGCAAAATGTATGTGAAATAACAACAAGACGGAATGAACAAATGACGTGCACCATTTATCATTCAGCAAACAAACGCCAATATATTTGGAAACTTTGGTAAAAATTTAATCATTTTCACACAAATCACCCTCAATAATTTAAATTGTTACTGATTTCTTGCAAATGAGGGCATTGCAAGATCTTAAGTGTGGGAAGGGTTAAATTCTTTCGGATTTTAAAAATTTTTATATTAAACACTTGGTTACCATTAAAATACTAGTAAAGCAGTAGTTGTATTAGAATCTAGTGCTCTCTGATAAAAAAGAACAGCCCTAGTCTTATATACTGACTACCCAATTCTAGTAAAATTTTTCAATTAAATAAATTCAAATCATGTTTATACATATTTATGAACGATAAAACTAGGTTTTAACACCGAAATTATTGTTACCTCGGAAAGGACATAAATTGAGAAACAAACTAAAATGTTAAAATTCATTTAAAATGGAATAGAGGACGATAAAAAGAAAAATAAAAAGCCAAGTGTGGGAAAATTTACCAAGTTATTTTAAACATATGTCACATATATTTGTAACAAATAACTGAAAATACTTTTGCTTTGAACTAAACTAAACTGTTTTACCCGATGAAAGAAAAGAAGAGATGGATCTACACGATGAATCAATTCCATCACTAAAAGGAAGTAAAGTCTTCCGAAAAAGACGCGCTTCTTGATTTAGGTCATGAAGTTGTCGTCCAGACCAGCTGTAGGTTGACGAAAAATCTAGAAAAGTCATCACTAAAATCAGCAGGAAATCCACGGACCTCAGCATAAAACAGGGTCGCCAAGTGGTCAGATTTATCCTAACCATGAGAAGGATTTATCTCGTACAATGGGGAGGCGCCGTGCAAATTAGCTGGATAAGACTAATGAATCAGATCTCCAAAAAGGATAATCTCCTTAAAGATTAAAAATCAGCTTTTAAGACTGATATTACTCAATCCTAGAGATTGACCTTAAAGATTGAGAATTACAAACTCATGGAATTCGATGATATCTAAACTCGAGCTTAAACGAGAAAATATTTTGATCAAAAATACAAACCGATTTGTTTTCTGAAAACCCTATTTTCAATGCGTTCATTACCATTGAACGTAAAATCCTAGGAATTCACCTGGAATTCATTAGGTCGCCTGAACTAAATCGGGTGTCAACCGTAAGAACGGTGGTTGCATAGCATGGTCAAAGACAGGACCTTGTGCCAGACCGAAAAATTATAAGGGTGAGCTTTACTATTTCTCCTACCAAGGATAGTAATTGCGTCCGACACGTTATAGACCATAATCAAAAGCATGTCACGGGACATTGCCTTAACAGTTGCTTGTTCAACGCTTTCCTTTACAACCGGACGGTAGTTTGCCGAAAGGTAATATACGGAACAAGTAAACTGGACGTGTTGCTTTCCAAATACAAGGTTAGCAAGTGGGTGACACAAAACCGCAAGTTTTGAGCTAAAATTTTCAAATCTGAAACCCACCAAACCCACAAAAATATTTTGCAAACACCGGTAAAGGGTTATTCCGGAAAACTTATCTAGGGTAAAAACTAGATTTCAAAAGATCAAATGTTTTCATAAAGATCCAATTTCCTTAATGGATCTAAATTTTTATAGTCATGTGGGACTGTAAACCATATCGTTACTACCATTGTTTATACCGCCATATAGAAATCACTGATGTACAAAGTGTGAAGAATAAAGAAGTGATTCTAGTATTTCAAGACAATATTGCTTGAGGACAAGCAACGCTCAAGTGTGGGAATATTTGATAATGCTAAAAACGAACATATATTTCATAGCATTATTCCTCAAGAAAGACAAGCTTTTAGTTGCAATTGTTCTATTTACAAGTGATATTCGTTTAAATAATAAAAGGTGAAGACAAAAGACAGATTCGACGAATTGAAGACGCAAACGACCAAAAAGCTCAAAAGAACAAAAGACAATCAAAAAGGTTCCAATTATTGATAAGAAACGTCTCAAAATCACAAGAGTACAAGATTCAAAACGCAAAGTACAAGATATTAAATTGTACGCGAGGACGTTCAAAAATCCGGAACCGGGACCAGAGTCAATTCTTAACGCTCGACGCAACGGACTAAAAATTACTAATTAACTATATATATAAATATAATATAATATATAATTAATTATATTAATTATATATATATTATATATATATATTTAAAACCGTCGGCAGCAGGAAACTCCAAGGGTGTAAACTGTAAATACCTCTCCGCGACTCGCGGAGTTTTAAGGCCATTTTGCCGCGAGTCGCGGAGCCCCAAATTTCACTTCTGGCTATAAAGCCAACCGAATTCTGATCAAAATCATCATCTATTTTCTCAATCTCTCTCTCAATATATACGTAATATATTTATATTTATAATTTATATTTTAATTTTAATTATAATTCTAATAATAAGGGTATGTTAGCGAATGTTGTAAGGGTGTAAGTCGAAATTCTGTCCGTGTAACGCTACGCTATTTTTAATCATTGTAAGTTATGTTCAACCTTTTTATATTAATGTCTCGTAGCTAAGTTATTATTATGCTTATTTAAAACGAAGTAATCATGATGTTGGGCTAATTACTAAAATTGGGTAATTGGGCTTTGTACCATAATTGGGGTTTGGACAAAAGAACGACACTTGTGGAAACTAGACTATGGGCTATTAATGGGCTTTATATTTGTTTAACTAAATGAAAGTTTGTTAATGTTAATATAAAGATTTACAATTGGGCGTCCCTATAAACTACCATATACACTCGATCGGACACGATGGGCGGGGTATTTATATGTACGAATAATCGTTCATTTAACCGGACACGGGAATGGATTAATAGCCACTAGAATAATTAAAACAGGGGTGAAATTACATTCAAGGGTAATTGGTGTAATTGTTAACAAAGTAGTAAAACCTTGGTTTACACGCAGTCGATAACCTGGTGTATTCATTAAACAAAGTATTAAAACCTTGTTACAATTCGAATCCCCAATTAGTTGGAATATTTATCTTCGGGTATAATAATAATTTGACAAGGACACTTGCAATTTATATTTATGACTGATGGACTGTTATGGACAAAAACCAGACGGACATATTGAATAATCCAGGACAAAGGACAATTAACCCATGGGCATAAAACTAAAATCAACACGTCAAACATCATGATTACGGAAGTTTAAATAAGCATAATTCATTTATTTCATATTTAAATTCCTTTATTTTATTTAATCGCACTTTTAATTATCGTACTTTTAATTATCGCAATTTAATTTTATCGCATTTTTATTATTCGCAATTTCATTATCGTTATTTACTTTACGCTTTAATTTAAAGTCTTGTATTTATTTTATATTTTACATTAGGTTTTAACTGCGACTAAAGTTTTAAAATCGACAAACCGGTCATTAAACGGTAAAAACCCCCCTTTATAATAATAATATCACTTATATATATATTTGTATTTTTATAAAAGTAAACTAATATAGCGTTGAGCTTTGTTTAAAGATTTCCCTGTGGAACGAACCGGACTTACTAAAAACTACACTACTGTACGATTAGGTACACTGCCTATAAGTGTTGTAGCAAGGTTTAAGTATATCCATTCTATAAATAAATAAATATCTTGTGTAAAATTGTATCGTATTTAATAGTATTTCCTAGTAAAATAATAAGCTATTTATATACACCTCGCACTTCATCAATAATAAATATTTATATCATAAGTCTTAAATAATAATAATTACCTCTTTTATCATAAGTAATTAATTAATAATGAAAGCCATAAATTTTATCATAAGTTTAATCATTAACCATAAGTTTTTAATTCAAAAGTTCATCGGGTCGTATTTTGAGCCCCGGGTGTCGATTTCTGGCGAGCCTTATATGCATCTCCGCCTATCCAAACCACCCGACACAATAGTGTACTCAAGAACACTCCAAGAACAGTCCCTAGGTCGTGGTAATCAGCAATGACACCACTTGGGACTTCAATTTACTCAAAACAGTGATTTAGGCACAACGGGTGAACCGTGGCTCGGATTTAGGTGACCCGAACATGAGAATTCGTCCCACCATCAGTCCTAACACAATGATACACCCTAAAGACATCAAGGATGGTCACAAAGTCGGACCCAACCTGGTTCTTGTCCATAACACAATTCAATTTTAATAAAAAGTAATTTGATCATAACTAGGGCTCCGGGAATCGAAACGACATGAATCCGGAGTCTAAAATTAATGTCTTGATGAGAGGAACTCATCTAGATAGTTTATTTTAACTTTTATATCAGTCACAAACCCAGAAATCACGAAATAGCTGCTGTCCAGAAATTTACAAACCGAAAACATGCAATTTTGAGCACATCTATGCATACAAACACCATTATAATAATCCACAAACATCATACTATCAATTAAACATCAAAATACAGTAAATAAATGAAAAATAGAAAAATTCTCGGGTTAGGGTTTATACCCTGATCGAGAAACAAACAACGTAGTCGCGTAGAGAAAGACGAGAGGAATCCGATTATACTAGTTATCTCTTGATCCAAGCTTGAAAATTGATGAAGATGGTGGTTTATGGTGGTGATGGCGATGGCACAAGGGGAAGAGGAGAAGGAGGAGAGCAAAATTAATAAGTTTAGGTTTAGATTAATTGTGGAATAATTAAAATGGAATGTCAAAAAAAGAAAACAAGGGATATACTCCCCCCTCCCATGAGGCTTCGGCTGAAAAAATTAGTGGGGTGGGCCCCACTTGGTCCATCTCACTTAAATGTATATTCCTTGTGGCCCGAAATCCCGAACGAGTCCCGAAACGCGAAAACGCACTTACGCGATTTAAAATCCGGAAAGATAACAAACGCGCGACGAAAAATAAATATAAATACACTATATAATAATATGATCTTAAAATATCATATTTAAAATATTTAGGATTAAAATATCCCAAAAACGCGTCCGTTGGTTTGAAAACCAAAAAGATTCGCCGGATGGAAATCCGCGAGACGTAGAAACGTATAAATTAAAATATGAATACAAATATTCACATAACACATAATAATTAATATATATATATATATATATATATATATATATATATATATATATATATATATATATATATATTATTACAAATAATAATATAGGTCATAGAAATGACGTGGCACACTAACAGTTAACGGTCGTTAAATAATTAACTGAAAAGATAACGGAAAAAGTAGGGTCGTGACAGTTTCTAACAAATTTTATTTTGTCCAATGTTTTCTTCATTATACCACTTGTCGGATTCTGATAGGTCAAAATCCAAATATGAAATTGAATGAAAATGGTTATTCTGTGGTGAACGAATACGTGCATCGGTGGATGTAAATAGGATAGTAAATGACTGTTGAATCAGATTTAATAGAATGTACAGTGTAACTTATTAATGTGAAATTTAAATATTCCTCGGGTATTACCTACCCGTTAAAATATTTTCACCATTAACAGTTTGTACAAAGGAATTTTTAATTACAATCTATATGAAAACATATATACATATATATTTTCTTCAGATGTAATCATGGATTTAATAAGTTAATATGATATTAAACTCATTTGATTTACCGTTAGAACAAGAATATATAATCTCTAAAATATTAGAGATTACATAATCGCCATGTCGTACGAAGATAAATGATGTAGAACGATACGTAGAACGATGATTATACTCGAGGTACAGAATGAGATGTTGAGGTATGGATTGTTGATGATACTGGTGCTGTTATTGATGGTACTGTTGGTACCGATGATGTTGTTGAAGCTGGTAAATTTTGCACCATATTTTCTAAATTGATTACTCGAGCGCGAAGCTCGTTGACTTCTTCCATTATTCCGGGATGATTGTCGGTCGAAACGAGCGGATGGATAAGGTTTAGAGTTTGGGATATCATATAATCATTGCGAGATATCCTGGAAATGAGGCTGAAAAATGGTGTTTCGGATAGGTTCGTCGGTAAGTGCTTCAGGTTCTTCGCTAAGAGGTGAATTTGGTTGATAGAAAGGATCACCTTCTTTTTGTCTCCAATGATTAAGTCGATTATGAACCCATCAGATGAATTTGGATGGCTGATTGGTTGATTCATTCTGGTGACGCTGCTTTCGGAGCTTAGGTGAACATCCATGTCGGAATCCGAGGGACTTGAACTAGTGGCGAGTTCCATTTTGTACGATTGAATAAAGGATTTTTCAATAAGAAATAGATTATACAATGTAGATTAGTACCCTGCAATACATAATTTACATATGCATATATAATACTAAAATACCATAAGTTACGGAGGAATCTACGGAAGCTGTCAGGCAAAGGTAACAATAACAGATACGCTAAGATATGAATTTATCTCTACACTGTCTATGCAATAGAGGCAGTAAGACGTGTCTAGACTTTAAGGATGATAAGCAAATAATTTTCGACACGAAATGATAAGCAAAACTTTTGACATGCAGACACGGTCGAAGTCCAGACCCACTAATGCATCTAAACAACTATCAGTTAGACACACTAATGCAAGACCTGGTTTGCTAAGACCACCGCTCTGATACCAACTGTGATAACCCGTCCTAATCCTCCTGGATGAAGTCTTCAACATTTGGTTCCATTGAGAGGTACTGACTTAAATATGCCATAAACGGCTCCATGTAATATGAGCAAATGCACAGTGGAAGATTTCTTTCATACCTGAGAATAAACATGCTTAAAAGTGTCAACCAAAAGATTGGTGAGTTCATAGGTTTATCATATCAATCATTTCAATATATCGATAGACCACAAGATTTCCGTTTATAAATATATGTACACTCGCAAGTGTATAAAAGTATTCTATAAGTTGTTGAGCGCTTCGGTAACCATACTTAACTATTAATGTGGCATATTCCCTTTATTATGAAATCTACCTACACTCACAAGTGTAGCAAAAACGAAGTACTATGCAACCGTTTACGATACTAGAGCGACTAGCCCGGTTGGGGTGGTCAAACCCGATAGATCTATCAATAGGATTCGCGCTTACATGTTCTTCCAATATATAAATATTAGTTTCCAAGCTATTAGGGAAGATATGCAGGGTGGTACAACTTAACGTAGAATATATTTTAAGTACTTGTGTCTATTTCGTCAAACAGTTATAAAAGCAACGCATGTATCCTCAGCTCAAAAATATATATTGCAAAAGCAATTAAAAAGGGAGTAAATGAAACTCACATAATGTATTTTGTAGTAAAAATACATATGACGACATTGAACAATTGTAGGGTTGATCTCGGATTCACGAACCTATATCAATTGTATTTATATTAAAACATACAATCGTAATCGAACAAATTTATATATATTATTATTGATGATATAATTTTTATATTAATAAATTATATGTTACATATATTTATTTTGTATATATGTTTTAAAATGATTAAAATCTATATTGTTACATTAATGTATCCATATTTATATATATATTTGTTTAGTGTTATAATTAAAAATCAATTATTTGTTATATGTAAGTATTTATATAAATAATATTAATAGGTTTTATATATATATAGTTATGTAAAATATTAATAAAATTAGAATATATGTAATAAGTATATTTTATGCACAGTATATTTATTTGTTTAAAAAAAATAGTTTTGATAATAATAATGATTTTCTAATAATAATAATAACACTAATATTTATCTTAATAACTAAAATGATAATAATACTACTAATAATAATACTGATATTTACTTATGACTACCTATTTTATAACTTAAATTCATAATCGATTTCATAATTGTACTTGTATTCAATTAATTATAACCATTTTCGATAATTTTTATCATATTGCTTTTGTTATAAATTTCGTAACATGAATGTTGTTAACATGTTCATAATCATATTAATGATGATAACTACGATAATAATACTATTAATAATAATAATAATAATAATGTTAGTCATGATAATACTAAAAATTTTAATTGATAATACTAGTAATAATAATAATAATAATATCATACTTTTCATTAATAATAACAATGATCCTATAATTAATAATAATAACAACTAACACAATAATAGTAAATAATAATAATAATAATAATAATTAATAATAGTAATAATAATAATAAAAAGATGAGACTACCTTAAGAAAATTGATCTAAAAAAAATACAGTCCCTCTCGGGACTCGAACCTCTGACCTCACGTTAACCCGACACTCTAACAAACCAATGCTCTGCTGCTTAGTTTTCTGTTTCAATACTCGTATTAAATGATATATCCTATATATCTAACTGGTTCCTCTTCATCTTCTACAACCCATTCGACCAAATCCAACTTAACCATATCCACGAATTTAATTTTTGGATTAGGGTGTGATATAGAACTAAAACAATCCATTGTGGTTGTTTTTATCCGATAACAAAAAGGATTTAAACGAAATATGCCAGCAGCAGAACTCGTTAAGAACTATATGAACTCCAACCTTGATTTTGAGTTCAAGACTGTTTTAGGTTATAGTTACAACATGAATTATGTTGTAAGTCGCTCATAGAATCTTCCTAAATCACCAATTGATCCGGAAACATCAACATGGTTTCAAATTTCTCGATGAACAACAGCTTTGACTTTTTAGAACGAAAGTTTGACTCGAAAAATTAACACTTAATAGGAAGAATTGGGATTTGAGGTTTTGAAGAATGTTTCACGACATGATTTAGGACCCTTCTACATTTATGGATTTTTGAATGGGATTCGAATTCGTGCCTTTGCAATTTGGGTTTCAAACAGAGGATGTCGACCTATACACTTTTAGTTTTTGGTTTTTAATTCATTTACTGAATGCAGTAGGTATTATATGGGACGTAATTCAGATATTAACACAGTACCAGAATCTTTCTCCATTGTTTTGTAGCAAAGTAAATTGACAAGGATCATGAATCGTACCGAAAAAAATAATATAACGTAAAGTATGATATGGTTGTTAACAGATCATCTAGTCGAATGAATTTGATATAGGATCGACTAGACAGAAGCATAAATCCAATAAAGTCTGATTGTGAAAGGAAACAAAATACTCAGTTATATATTCATCTATGTATACGTATCTGTATAGGACTGTATTTGTATATTAGTATATGTATTTATATAAAATATATCTGTATTTAAATATGTATTTCTGTATTTTGTATATCATATGTATATAACAATATTACATATAATTATATACATCTGTGACTAGGTTTGTTTATATAATCTAATTTTTAATTAATGTTATTAATTATTAATATCTTAATGATAATAATAAGAATTGTTAATATTAATAACAATAATAATAGAAAATAATAATAGGTTTAATATAAAAAAATAATAATAATAATACCATTACTTATACTACTAAATTATATATGTCAAATAAATAATAATTTTAATAGTACTGATATTACTATTACTATTACTATTAATAATAATAATGGATGTAAAAATAGTGTAATAACTATAATTAAACTTGTAATTACATTTAATTTATAAATTTTATAAATTTACTACTTATGTAATGTTTAATAATCATACAATATATGTGACGATCGCTCCAAATCCATATGGACGAACACGTCATTCATCGATTTCATTGCGAGGTATTTGACCTCTATATGATACGTTTTGTAAACATTGCATTCTTTTGAAAAGGCACACCATAAATGAATATTTAAATCAAAGATTTTCGACATCTGATGATTTCTACGTATAGACAATCACCGTAATATAATAGTTTACAATGATACTTTCGTTGACAATGTAGTCAAAATAAGATACTTGGTGATGATTTGGTGAATGCAACGTTTCCTTGAAAAATATGTCATGTAAGACTCCAGGCACATAGCTTGTCTAACATATAAGCAAACAGCGGAAGACTTCTAGGAACCTGAGAATAAACATGCTAACAAGTGTCAACACAAAGGTTGGTGAGTTCATAGTTTTAATGTTTTGTATAATCTGTACATAAAGGTGGATCACAAGATTTCAGTTGTTTCATCCAGAAATGTTTATCAAAATATTCTACAAGATTGAGCACCCTGGTAACTAAACTTAACGTATATATAATTTGTACCCTTTGTATAATCATCTTAATAATACACGCAAACCAACGTTTACGTTTCTCAAATAGCATACGTCCGTTAAAAGGCTAGTGCTCTAGCTCGGACGGGGATATCAAGCCCTATGGATCCATATACTACTACTCGCGCCCACCAGTTCTTATAACTGGCAGTTACTAGTTACCAAAGCTAAGGGATTTTCGGTTCAAACTCAGTGTAGAATTTAGCATGTACTTGTATCCATTGCGTTTAAAATAAAGTGCATGTATTCTCAGCCCAAAAATATAGATTGCAAAAGCAATTAAAAAGGGATCAAATGAAACTCACCTTAGCAGCATATAAAGTCGTTCACCAAAATGTGACCGAAACTCGGATTACCAAATAACCGTAGATCTCAACCTAGAGAACATATGTTGGTCAATAAATGTCTATCAAGCTAGGTCTGGTCATAGTGTATCACAATCCTAATGCTCGAGATCGACATACAAAAGTTATCCAAAGTCGTTTCAAAAAGTCAATTTTGACAATAGTTCAACAAAACGAGACATACCTTATATAAGGAGTCATTTACTCGGTTGGTAATATTCAAAAATCCATTTTATCAATCTCGTAAACAAGTTGTTTAAATCTTAATTGCAGATTCAAAAGCAATTTCAATTAACATCAATCATAATTCAGTTGATCATATCTCTTAATCCGTTCATCGGAACTATTCCATATCTAAATGAAAAGTCATTGATTTTTTGCCAGCTTTCCAAAAACATGCATATCATATACCTTTTACCAGTAATATATGTATTTAATTCGTGATTCATCATAAACTATTTAACGATGAAATTTAGCATACAAGCATGCATAAATATATATACTCGAGCACTAGACATGGATACACAATTAATATATAAAAGATAAAATATGCGTGCTTACGTATCAATATTGAGATTCAATATTGTAGGAAAGTACGTAGATGCAACAGAGATGATAAAAACTAGGTTTGACTTGCGAATAATACCCACGAATATTACCCATAATTTCCTTAGCTCTATCCTGCTCGAAAACCCATTTCAAAAATGACCCGCTCATGGCCTCGTCGTAGTATTTTATGTACTAATAATACTACTAATAATAATAAGATTAATAATAATAATATTAATCTTAATAATAATAATAATAATAATAATAATAATAATAATAATAATAATAATAATAATAATAATAATAATAATAATAATAATAACAATAATATTAATATAAATATAAATATATACGAGTGTAATATGAGTAAACAAAACTTGAGCAGAAACTGGACTTTTATAGGCAACTTTTTGGAATCTGATGCCCATGCGATCGCATGGGTTTTTAGTGTATTTTTCATGCGATCGCATGGCCGCCTGATCCAGCTCAAAATATTTTTGTTTTCTTGTTTGTCGACATATTATTATATAATATATATAATATATATAATTTAAATAATTAATTATATATTATATTAAATTCATGTGCATAGTTGACTTGTAATTTTCGTTCCGATGACTCGTACGTTGTCACTCGACTTATGTCCCGGTTCCGGTTTCTCGAACGCATTTTTGTACGCTTAGAAAACTCGCAATTTACGTTTTGTGACTCGTACCTTTGTCAAAATATAGTCTTAAATTATCAATAAACTATATCATTCAAAGTGTATCTTAAACTTTCGAGTGTTTTGGTCATTTACTTCTATAAATCATTGTCTCGCTATTTGTTAATATATATATATATAATTACAAATCGTTTTATGACCAAGTTAATATATATTTTCAACATTCATAAACACGTTTTAAATATACGTCGCAAGTTATTCATATAATTAGTATTCCAACTTATCATATATATTCAAATAAATATTTAAACAAATAAGTTTAATGTACGGTATCAAACCATTAAAACTTTGTTACATTTTCAAGTTATAGTACATATATGTATCTATTTACATATAATGGTTAGCGAATCGTTGAGAACAACCGAAGGGTACTTGAATAGTTCAAAAATTTTGAGATTCGATTTTACAAACTTTGCTTATCGTGTCGGAAATGTTAATCATACAAAGATTAAGTTTAAATTTGGTCAGAAATTTCCGGGTTGTCACAGTACCTACCCGTTAAAGAAATTTCGTCAAATTTGAGTGAGGTCGTCATGACTAACAATAAAAAATGTTTTCATGACGAATATGAGTTGGTAAATAGAATTTTATCACCATTGAATAATACGGATAAAACAATCCGATTACTCGAAGTGTATGAGAGAAGTTATCGTAATAGAGTGAAAAGGAGAATAGAGATTCGTCTTATCTCTTGATGTAGTAATGATTGATTTCTGGAATTTAAGGAATAGAAAATCTTCATAATTTAAATAAGATTTGATTCTTCGAAATTTAAGGAAATTAGGATTTCCTTTGATTAAATGCGTAATCTGCCTCGATTGTTATATCTGATATTTTGCTATAAATTGACCTCTTCCATTTCATTTATTTTCACCACTCCTATAATCTTCTTTCTTATTTTATACTGATAATGCTAAAAACGAACATATATTTCATAGCATTATTCCTCAAGAAAGACAAGCTTTTAGTTGCAATTGTTCTATTTACAAGAGATATTCGTTTAAATAATAAAAGGTGAAGACAAAAGACAGATTCGACGAATTGAAGACGCAAACGACCAAAAAGCCCAAAAGTACAAAAGACGATCAAAAAGGTTCCAATTATTGATAAGAAACGTCTCGAAATCACAAGAGTACAAGATTCAAAACGCAAAGTACAAGATATAAAATTGTACGCAAGGACGTTCGAAAATCCGGAACCGGGACCAGAGTCAACTCTTAACGCTCGACGCAACGGACTAAAAATTATAAGTTAACTATGTATATAAATATAATATAATATATAATTAATTATATTAATTATATATATATTATATTTATATATATAAAACCGTCGGCAGAGAAACTCCAAGGGTGTGAGCTGTAATTTCTATCTCCGCGACTCGCGGAGTTTGAAGGGCATTTTGCCGCGAGTCGCGGAGCCCCAATTTTCAACCCTGGCTATAAAGCAAACCGAATTCTGATCAAAATATCATCATCTTTTTCTTCCTCTTCATACGTAAAATTTATATTTATATTTATAATTTATATTTTAATTTTAATTATAATTCTAATAATAAGGGTATGTTAGCGAATGTTGTAAGGGTGTAAGTCGAAATTCTGTCCGTGTAACGCTACGCTATTTTTAATCATTGTAAGTTATGTTCAACCTTTTTATATTAATGTCTCGTAGCTAAGTTATTATTATGCTTATTTAAAACGAAGTAATCATGATGTTGGGCTAATTACTAAAATTGGGTAATTGGGCTTTGTACCATAATTGGGGTTTGGACAAAAGAACGACACTTGTGGAAACTAGACTATGGGCTATTAATGGGCTTTATATTTGTTTAACTAAATGAAAGTTTGTTAATGTTAATATAAAGATTTACAATTGGGCGTCCCTATAAATTACCATATACACTCGATCGGACACGATGGGCGGGGTATTTATATGTACGAATAATCGTTCATTTAACCGGACACGGGAATGGATTAATAGCCACTAGAATAATCAAAACAGGGGTGAAATTACATTCAAGGGTAATTGGTGTAATTGTTAACAAAGTAGTAAAACCTTGGTTTACACGCAGTCGATAACCTGGTGTATTCATTAAACAAAGTATTAAAACCTTGTTACAATTCGAATCCCCAATTAGTTGGAATATTTAACTTCGGGTATAATAATAATTTGACAAGGACACTTGCAATTTATATTTATGACTGATGGACTGTTATGGACAAAAACCAGACGGACATATTGAATAATCCAGGACAAAGGACAATTAACCCATGGGCATAAAACTAAAATCAACACGTCAAACATCATGATTACGGAAGTTTAAATAAGCATAATTCTTTTATTTCATATTTAATTTCCTTTATTTTATATTTAATTGCACTTCTAATTATCGCACTTTTATTTATTGTTATTTAATAGCACTTTTAATTATCGTACTTTTTAATTATCGCAATTTTATTTTATCGCATTTTTATTATTCGCAATTTCATTATCGTTATTTACTTTACGCTTTAATTTAAGTCTTGTATTTATTTTATATTTTACATTAGGTTTTAACTGCGACTAAAGTTTTAAAATCGACAAACCGGTCATTAAACGGTAAAAACCCCCCTTTATAATAATAATATTACTTATATATATATTTGTATTTTTATAAAAGTAAACTAATATAGCGTTGAGCTTTGTTTAAAGATTTCCCTGTGGAACGAACCGGACTTACTAAAAACTACACTACTGTACGATTAGGTACACTGCCTATAAGTGTTGTAGCAAGGTTTAAGTATATCCATTCTATAAATAAATAAATATCTTGTGTAAAATTGTATCGTATTTAATAGTATTTTCTGCTAAAATTAATAACTATTTTATATACACCTCGCATAACATCAAGTATTTTTGGCGCCGCTGCCGGGGAACTATCTTAAAAGCCGGAAGCGCAACGCTAATATAAAAAAAAAAGATTTTTAGTTACTTTTATTAAAAGTCGTTTTTGTAAAAATACGTTTTAATTATTCAAAAATATAAAAAGAAAAAACAAAAATATAAGTATTTTTAAGATTTTGTTAAATATTTAAGTTTTATAAGTTTCTTTATTTCTATTTTAGTTTATAAAAATATAAGTTTTATTTTAAAATCTTTTATTTATTTAAAAAACAGAAAACAGAAAAAAAAAAATAAAGAAAAACGCGTAAAAAATTATCACCTGTCAGCTGAATTTCTGATCCCCGCGACTCGCGGGGTTTTCCTCATTAATCACCGCAACTCGCGGAGGCCATCTGACACGCGACAGGAAGCCCTAAAACTGCATTAATTACGGTTAATATTAATTATTATTATTATTTTAAACCTAATTATTATTATTATTATTATTAGTTTTATTTTTAATTTTACTTTTTATTTAATTTAATGTATTTAGTATAAATTAGTTTAATAAAATTGTAAAATTAGTAGTTTTATTAAATAAATAATATAAAAATAATATTTTTATAAAAATTGTACTTTTTACAACTTTTTGTATATTTTTATATTTTGTACCTTTTTAATCGTTGTAGCGTAAAATTTGTATTTTTTAGCTCATATTTAATTTTAAACTTAGTTTTTGCTATAGTTATTTTTACTCCTAGATTTTTAGGCTTTGCCGTAGAATTCCTTAAGTGTTTTTTCTTTAGACTAAGATTTAGGTGCTTTAGAATTTTGCGACGCCTTTTTAAGTTTTAGTTTCTTTTTAAGTTATTTCCATTTGGGATTTAGTTTTTTTTCTTGTAAGCTTTAATATTTTTAGACCTTTTACTATGTATCAATTATCATTCCAATTAGTAATTTCAATTTGCGATTATAATTTTAAGTTAGTTGTAGTAATAAGGTTAGGTTAGTTAAGTATTTTTAAGTATTTTTAAGTTTCTTTTATTTTTCCGTCACCTTTTATTTTTCAACCATTTTTTCTTTTTCGACCCTTTTGCGACGAACTCTTTTTCTCTCTTATTTCTCGCCATTCTAGTTTTTAGGACATAGATTTTTATTCTACTTCTTATCTAAATTTCTTAAAATTACGAAAACTTATTTTAAGTGGTTAAATTAATAGACATCAAAATTTTCTGGTTCGTAGTAATAGTTGGATTTGTACGTGGACCGGGTTATTGGAGCCAAACAGTCCTCAATTATATTGAGACCAAACGAATCCTGCCCCTCTGCTGCATCTTTTGGCTATTCGAAACGTGGGCAAAATCAGAAAAGTCTATTGATTGGATAACTTATTATAATTTTTCTTTCCTTTTTAAAACTAATAGGATATTCAGTGAATGCACCGAGCAAGACGTTCATCACCTTTTGTACGTTCACCACCTGTAACTAGATCAAGACATCGTTTAACAAATATAACCGCCGTTGATTTTTCTTTAGAATCGTCATCCAGTCAACCAAGTACTTCAGTTCAAATTTCCGATAATCCATTTTTTGAACCCAACCTCACAATTGAGAATCCAGAGAATATTCAGGAACGGTTCGTAGATCCTGAACCATTAAACTTTCCTCCGGAACCACCAATCATTCAAACAGAGATTGTTGAGGAACGAACTATTAAATCAGAATCATTTAGTGATACCGATTCAACAAATTCAATTATGGAGAATCTGGAACCTTTAAGTATGGAAGACCGAATGAGAGCTAAACGCACTGGCCAAGGTCACGCAATTACTCATCCAGACATTAATGCGCCAGATTATGAAATCAAAGGACAAATTCTACACATGGTGACTAATCAATGCCAATTTAGTGGTGCGCCGAAGGAAGATCCAAATGAGCATCTACGTACCTTTAATAGGATCTGCACACTATTTAAAATACGAGAAGTGGAGGATGAACAGATATATCTCATGTTATTTCCCTGGACTTTAAAGGGAGAAGCCAAAGATTGGTTGGAATCGTTACCTGAAGGGGCGATCGATACATGGGATGTTTTAATTGACAAATTTCTTAAACAATTCTTTCCTGCATCTAAAGCCGTAAGACTTCAAGCAGAAATTGTTACGTTCACACAGAAGCCAAATGAAACTCTATATGAGGCGTGGACAAGATATGGAAAGTTATTAAGAGGATGTCCGCAACATGGTTTAGACACCTGTCAAATAGTACAAATATTCTACCGAGGATGCGACATCACTACAAGAAAAGACATAGATATAGCAGCTGGTGGTTCTATTATGAAGAAAACCGAAACTGATGCTTACAAAATTATTGATAACACTGCTTCCCACTCGCATGAGTGGCACCAAGAAAAAGATATCATTAGATCATCTAAAGCAGCTAGAGCCGATTCTAGCCATGACTTAGATTCCATTTCCGCAAAGATAGATGCTTTCGAGAGACGAATGGAAAAGATGACTAAAGATATTCATGCTATACGAATTAGTTGTGAGCAGTGTGGAGGACCACATTTGACAAAAGATTGTCTCAGTATTGAATTAACAATGGAACAAAGAGAGAATATTTCATACATAAACCAAAGGCCTGGAAATAATTATCAGAATAATTATCAACCGCCAAGACCAATTTACAATCAAAACCAGAATTATAACCGAAATATTCCATACAACAACCAACAAGGTCCTAGCAATCAACAAGTATCCAATAATACTTACAATCAGCAAAGACCGAATTTTCAAAACAAACCACCACAACAAACCGATGATAAAAAGCCGAATTTAGAAGATATGATGACGAAGCTAGTTGAAACTCAAACGCAGTTTTTCACATCTCAAAAACAAACTAATGAACAAAATGCTCAAGCATTTAGAAATCAACAAGCTTCTATTCAAAATATGGAACAAGAAGTAAGTAACCTAGCAAGGTTAATAGGTGAAAGAAAACCGGGAAGTTTATCAAGCGATACAAATGCTAACCCCCGGAATGAAACAGCTAAAGCCATTACCACAAGAAGTGGTACAACACTTAAATCACCTGAAATACCTGTAACTTCTGATGAAACCATTCCTACTCCACAAGAACCACAACCTGATCAAGATAAGGAAAAAGAACCGGTAGTTGAAAAGGTTAATGAAGATAACACAGTTAAGGATAAACCTTATGTTAAACCATACCAACCACCACTTCCTTACCCAAGTAAAATGAAGAAAGAAAAACTTGAAGCCGAGCAATCCAAATTCTTGGATATGTTTAAACAGATAAATGTAAATCTTCCTTTCATTGATGTGATTTCAGGAATGCCTAGATATGCTAAATTCTTGAAAGATCTAATCACGAATAGAAAGAAAATGGAAGAACTCTCGGCTGTTACTATGAATGCTAATTGTTCAGCAGTGCTGTTGAATAAGATACAAGAAAAACTATCTGATCCAGGAAGTTTCACAATTCCATGTTTTCTGGGTAGTCTTAGTTCAATAGAAGCATTGGCAGACTTAGGTGCTAGTATAAATCTAATGCCGTATTCACTATACGCTAAACTAGACCTTGGAGAATTGAAACCAACCAGAATAAGCATACAACTAGCCGATAGATCAATAAAATATCCTAGAGGGATAATGGAGAACATGCTAGTTAAAGTTGGTACTTTAGTATTTCCAGTAGATTTTGTTGTTTTGGACATGGAAGAAGATTCTCAAGTTCCTCTCATATTAGGAAGACCATTCTTAAACACGGCTAAAGCAATGATAGACGTGTTCGGTAAGAAACTGACCCTAAGTATAGAGGATGAGAGTGTTACCTTTTCAGTTGATAGAGCAATGCAACAACCACAATCTGCAGATGATACATGTTATTATATTCAAACTATAGATGCACATGCAGAATTATTAGAAGAATTTCCAGAATTACAAGGAACAGGAGAATGTTCTTTAGGAGAAGGTAATGAACCAATTGATGAAGCTGAAATGTTAGCTACACTTATAGCTAATGGATATGAACCAACAACAGAAGAAATTCAAATGCTAAAACAAGAAGACAGATATCGATATAAATCATCGATAGAAGAACCTTCGAAATTAGAGTTAAAGCCACTTCCAAACCATTTGGAATACGCTTATTTACATGGTGAATCTGAATTACCTGTAATAATATCATCTTCTCTTACTGAAAATGAGAAATCACAACTCATTTCTGTGTTGAAAGCTCATAAACCAGCCATTGCATGGAAGATTCATGATATTAAAGGAATAAGTCCTTCGTATTGCACACATAAAATCCTTATGGAAGAAGATCATAAAACGTATGTGCAACGCCAACGAAGACTAAATCCTAATATGCAAGATGTAGTTAAAAAGGAAATTATTAAACTGCTAGATGCAGGTTTAATATATCCAATCTCTGATAGTCCATGGGTAAGCCCAGTTCAATGCGTGCCTAAGAAGGGTGGCATGACTGTCATTACAAATGAGAAAAATGAGCTTATTCCTACTAGGACTGTAACAGGATGGCGTGTATGTATTGATTATAGAAAATTAAATGACGCCACCAGAAAAGATCACTTTCCCTTACCTTTCATAGATCAAATGTTGGAAAGATTAGCCGGAAATAGTTACTATTGTTTTCTAGATGGATTTTCCGGATATTTTCAAATTCCAATAGCACCCGAAGATCAAGAGAAAACCACATTCACGTGCCCTTATGGTACTTTTGCTTACAAACGCATGCCATTTGGACTTTGTAACGCCCCTGCAACCTTTCAAAGGTGTATGATGGCGATTTTTCACGACATGATAGAAGAATGCATGGAAGTATTCATGGATGACTTTTCAGTCTTCGGTGATACATTTAAATCATGTCTAGTTAATCTGGAACGAATGCTAATTAGATGCGAAAAATCAAATCTAGTACTTAATTGGGAGAAATGCCATTTCATGGTTAAAGAAGGCATCGTTCTTGGACATAAAATTTCAAAAGAAGGAATTGAAGTGGATAGAGCTAAAGTAGATGTAATTGCTAAACTTCCACATCCCACCAATGTTAGAGGAGTTAGGAGTTTTCTAGGGCATGCCGGTTTTTACCGACGTTTTATAAAAGATTTTTCTAAAATTGCCACTCCTATGAATAAACTCCTAGAAAAGGATGCTCCATTCATCTTTTCAGATTAGTGTATCAAATCTTTTAATATTCTTAAAGAAAAACTCACTAATGCACCGATCATGATAACACCAAATTGGAATCTACCATTTGAACTAATGTGCGATGCAAGTGATTTTGCAATGGGAGCCGTTTTAGGACAAAGGATTGAAAAACGATTTCAACCTATATATTATGCTAGTAAGACGTTACAAGGAGCACAAACGAACTATACAACTACTGAAAAAGAACTCCTTGCTATTGTCTTTGCTTTTGACAAATTTCGATCATATCTCGTTCTAGCAAAAACGGTGGTCTATACCGACCATTCTGCTCTTAGATACCTATTTTCAAAACAAGATGCTAAACCAAGATTAATCCGTTGGATCTTACTCTTACAAGAGTTTGATATTGAAATTCGAGATAAAAGAGGAGCAGAAAATCTCGCCGCTGATCATCTTTCTCGTCTTGAAAATCCCGAATTAGAAGTTCTAAATGAATCAGCCATACAAGACAACTTTCCTGATGAATATCTATTGAAGATAGATTATAAAGAAATCCCATGGTTTGCAGACTATGCAAACTACTTAGTTTGTGGATTCCTTGAAAAAGGATTATCGTACCAAAGACGAAAGAAATTCTTCAGTGATATAAAACACTATTTCTGGGAAGATCCACATCTGTTTAAAAGTTGTCCCGATGGAATAATACGCCGATGTGTATTTGGAAATGAAGCTATTAAAATTTTAAACCATTGTCACACAGGACCAACAGGAGAGCATTATGGGCCTCAACTAACAGCAAGAAAAGTTTATGAAGCTGGATTCTATTGGCCTACAATTTACAAAGACGCACACCTCCTTTGCAAATCCTGTGATGCATGTCAAAGGGCCGGAAAAATAAGTCAACGTGATGAAATGCCACAAAATGTCATCCAAGTATGTGAAGTATTTGACATTTGGGGTATTGACTTTATGGGTCCATTTCCAAAATCTCATAATAATTTATATATACTCGTAGCCATTGATTATATATCTAAATGGGCGGAAGCACAAGCTCTCCCAACTAACGATGCACGAGTTGTAGTCAACTTTTTAAAACGTCTTTTTGCAAGGTTTGGAACACCGAAAGCTTTAATAAGTGATCGGGGTACTCATTTCTGTAATAATCAACTTGAGAAAGTTCTTAAAAGATATGGAGTAACTCATAAAATCTCCACCGCATATCATCCACAAACAAGTGGACAAGTTGAAAATACCAACCGAGCTTTAAAACGTATTCTAGAGAAAACTGAAGGATCAAATCCGAAGGAATGGTCCATTAAATTGGAGGATGCACTCTGGGCTTTTAGAACAGCCTACAAAACTCCAATTGGAACCACACCTTTTAGACTTGTTTATGGAAAAGCATGTCATCTTCCAGTAGAAATTGAACACAAAGCATTTTGGGCTTTGAAGACATGTAATCTTGATTTACATGAAGCCGGACGTCTACGATTAAGTCAACTAAACGAATTAGAAGAATTAAGACATGAAGCATACGAAAATTCGTTAATCTATAAAGAAAGAACGAAGAAATGGCATGATAAAAGAATCAGAAGTTCAAAAGAATTTAAAGAAGGAGACAGAGTTCTTCTTTTCAATTCACGATTCAAGCTATTTCCTGGAAAATTGAAATCAAGATGGTCTGGACCATTCATAGTCAAAAGAGTTTTCCCATACGGAACGATAGAATTAATAAATTCAAATGGGATTGAATTTAAAGTTAATGGTCACAGAGTTAAACATTACATACATGGTCCGATGGAAGTCGACAACGAAGTTAATCACAATTTCGACACCACAGCTAACTAAGTGTGGGGAGAATCAAGTCTTTAAAGGATAATATGTATTTCTGTTAGAGTTAGATTGTCTGTTTTCGTGTAGTTCTCGAAAATGGAACACGTATGGTCTTTCCCTAGCAGACCCTAAAGAACTAGTCTTCTCCCCCCATTCTGAATTTTTATTTTTTTAGGTTTTTACAAAATGAAGACTGCCTGTGAATTAAACCATGGCCTAATGCTACACGCTTTGATCACTAAAAGAAATAATGATATACTACCGAGTGAATTAGTATCAGTAATCAGAGAAAGAATGGACGGAGTTAGAAAAGGATCCAGATGCGAAGATAATAAGTTACAATTTGGTAAAGGAAAATCAAAATCCGCAGCGAAAAGAAGAGCACGACACCTAGAACGATGTCACAAATGCGGAAAATGGTCACATGGAGGTAAATGTTCAAATAATCAAACCTATTCAAATACCGAATTTGTTACTTTATGCAGAGACGGACCGTTCATATGTTTAGAAGAAAAGACAATGAATGCTCGAGGTTACGCCTATGCAGCCATGGAAAACCAATTAAACCGACTATCTTATGAATATAATAGATCATATAACTAAGAAATCTATTTCACAGGTATGTCTGTACAGTTTTTATTTTTATTTTTATTTTTAACCTTTTGATAATAAACGCTAATTTGTTCGCTAAAAAGTATTAAATTGGTATTGAATAAAATTAGGTTTGGCGACCGAAATTATTGATATCATTCAAAAATTTATTACATCACTGCGAAATTTAACGTTTATTCTTAAGGTATAAATATCTTTAATCAATCAACCCAAAATATTTCAAAAATTCGTCATGAGTTAAATTAGGTCTTGGAACCGAAATTACTTTACCGAAAAGAGGGGCGCATATTTTTGATAATATTTGATTGATTAAAGTGGGATAAAAAGACAAAAAGATTTTTAATTTTATTATGTTTTTTTAAAATTAATATTTAAATCTTAAATTAATATTGTAAATTTTGTAAAAACAATATATTTAAAATTGTAAATATTTGAAAAATTAATATAAGTTTGGTATGAATTTATGAATTTTTAAATTAAGTTTGGTGTGAATTTTTAATTTTTAAAATATTAATTTTTAATTTTATGCATTTCAAATTTTAAGTTTGGTGTGATTTTTTTTAATATTAATTTTGAATTTTATATTTAAATTGTGTGAATTTAAAAACAAAAATTTACTTTATCTCATTAAGTTAAGAATATGATTTTTAAAATTCGTCGTAAGTTGAAGACTAGGTCTTTGAACCGAAATTGCTTTACCCGAGGGAGGGACGAGAACTTTTATTATCATTATTTTTAATCTTATTGATTTAAAGTATGCCAAAAACATTGAAAAAACCCAAAAATCTTAGCTTTTAAAACAATCGCTACAAAAAGACAAATTTTAAAATTTTGTCGAAGGACGGACTAGGACATCGATCCGAAACGACCTCGTCCTAAATAACAAGGGAAACAAAATTTTAAAATTAATTTCTTAATTGTTTTATAAGTTAAAGATTATAAAAAAAAAAAAAAAAAAAAAAAAAGAGCAAACTCCGCGACTCGCGGAGTTTGAAGTACAAAACCTCCGCGACTCGCGGAGGGACCAAAACTCAGAAAAAAAATAATAAAACGCAAAAACTGATCAGTTTACTCCCCAAAACAAAAACATAAAGCAAAACTGCACGCGAAAAGCTCCGCAAAAACACGAAAAAAACCCCCCAAAATCTCAATTTTTAACCGTTAATCACCAAATTTTTTGCTAAAATCATGTTGAGAAGGATGCTATCTAAGAATTTCTCAAGAAAAACGGTAAATTTCTACACCTAAACACCATTAATTCGAAATTAGGTGTTCTTGAGCTATTTTTCCCCAATTTGATTTTGATGCTTTTTAGTGTAATTAGACTTAAATTGTTTATGTATTATGCTTGTATAACCTAGATTGATGCTGTTTAACATGATTAGAAGCCTTAAACTTCAAATTTTGAATAATCTAGGGTTTGTGTTCTTGAGCAATTTGGGGCTTTTTGATATAAACAGGTTATGGCCGATTTTTGTCATGAATTGTTGCTAAATTGAGTAGTGTAACATGTCTAGGTAGTTAAATGATCCAAACTTTGAGCCTAAACATGATTTTAAGAATTAAAGTGGACTTTTTCAAGTCTAAAATTCATGAACTTGATTTTTGAAAGATAATGCCATTTGAGACTTGTTTATTTGCTAGTAATGATTATTTTGACATGTTATTTGAGTTGAATGCTTATGAACTTGGCGAAAATTTTCGTATATGCTTATTTGAAAAAGTGTAGATTTGATAAAAATGTGAAAATAAGCTTAAGTTTGATATAAATTGATAATGTCATTGTAATTATTTTGATTGATGATTTTGCTGACACTAATGCATATTTGGATGCACAAAATTTGTGTTTGATGTGTTTTGCAGAATGAAAGGGGTGAATCTTCATCCCAAGCCCGCCATGCTCCTGCTGAGAACTTGGAACAACAGGAGGTAGATAACTACTACAAGCAGGATGTACCTCATCCAGTCATGACCTTTTCCGATATGCATTTGGAAGAGTTGCACCCGAACCTGAGATTTGACAGACTTTGGATAGATTATCCAAAATATCAACGGGGTTTGCATACTCTTCATTCCAAGGTTGTTGAGGTACCGAGGGTCATAGAATGGGGACCCTTGGAAGCTGTAGAATTGGCCGGGCCAATTAGGGAATTACTAGTACAAAGGTATGGTAATTCTTCTTTTAATGACTGGATATGTTTATTCACCATACGCAGACCTGTATATAAAGTATGGTGTGAAGAGTTGTTATGTAGTATAGAGTTGAATGATCGGGTAGCTAGTTTAACCGATCGTTCTTTTATTAGATTTTTGTTAGGCGGTTCGATGCGCCACATGTCTTTACTGGACATGGCTCAGGCTTTACGTATATATACGCCTGAGGAGTTAGCGTCTGCCGATTGTAGAGGATTGATACTAAACGGTAGAAAGATAGATGAGAATTTTGATACACACGGTGTGTGGAGTCAAATGACAAGCCATCACCGTTTCAAAGGGGGAAACTACTCTTATTTGGATATAGATAGAGCCGAATTAAGAGTAATACATAGGTTTTTAGCTAATTCGATTACACAAAGGGGTAAAAACAAAGAAAAGGTAAATGAACAAGATTTGTTTTACCATATGTGTATTCGAGACCCACAGAGCGCTGTAAGTATACCATATTGTGTGGGTTATTATTTATCAGCTATGGTTCGGGGGATGCTACCACATAGCATAATAGGAGGTGGTATTTTTATTACTTTGATTGGTGAATATCTCGGTGTGGATATAAGTCGGGGGGATTATTACTAGAAGAGCCGGAACCCCGCGACACTATAGGTTTAAATGTATACCATGGTGCGAAAGTTTTGAAGAGGCGAAATAACGCCGCAGTACGATACCATGGTAGACATCCACAGGTGGAGAGAAACCAGGAACAAGGTAATGTAGGAGGGGGAATGAGATGCAAGAAATGCATAGGTTTATAGCTTCTCAGGAATACGAAAATGCTAGACAGAGAGCATTTGAAGATTGGCAAGTTCATCAGAACCAGATCATAGCGCATTGCCAACATATAGGTAGAAACTATATTCCTACACCGAAACCCGTCTTCCCTCCTTGGTCGATAGAGATGCAGCCACCATATCCTACGTATGACCCTGCCGAAGCATTCTATAGCACTTATGGTTATGCCTGGAACCCCTATTGGTACCAATATCATCCTTAGTTTACTTATTATTTTTTATTATTTTGTAATTTGTAATTATTGATACATTTAATATTTTTGTTAATATTGTAATCATTTTTATAATTATCTAACTTTTATTCTTAGATTTTAATAATTTTTGAATGTGGGGTAATATACCAAACTTCAAAAATATGTATATATGTTTGCAGTTTATCTTATGTACACAACAGGGTAAAACAACGCATTTTCAAAGACTGGCATTAAGTTCAGCAAAAGCAACTAATTTTGACGACAAGATGCAAAATATATGTGAAATAACAACAAGACGGAATGAACAAATGATGTGCACCATTTATCATTCAGCAAACAAACGCCAATATATTTGGAAACTTTGGTAAAAATTTAATCATTTTCACACAAATCACCCTCAATAATTTAAATTGTTACTGATTTCTTGCAAATGAGGGCATTGCAAGATCTTAAGTGTGGGAAGGGGTTAAATTCTTTCGGATTTTTAAAATTTTTATATTAAACACTTGGTTACCATTAAAAATACTAGTAAAGCAGTAGTTGTATTAGAATCTAGTGCTCTCTGATAAAAAAGAACAGCCCTAGTCTTATATACTGACTACCCAATTCTAGTAAAATTTTTCAAAATTTTCAATTAAATGAATTCAAAATCATGTTTATACATATTTATGAACGATAAAACTAGGTTTTAACACCGAAATTATTGTTACCTCAGAAAGGACATAAATTGAGAAACAAACTAAAATGTTAAAATTCATTTAAAATGGAATAGAGGACGATAAAAAGGAAAATAAAAGCCAAGTGTGGGAAAATTTACCAAGTTATTTTAAACATATGTCACATATATCTGTAACAAATAACTGAAAATACTTCTGCTTTGGACTAAACTAAACTGTTTTACCCGATGAAAGAAAAGAAGAGATGGATCTACACGATGAATCAATTCCATCATTAAAAGGAAGTAAAGTCTTCCGAAAAAGAAACGCGCTTCTTGATTTAGGTCATGAAGTTGTCGTCCAGACCAGCTGTAGGTTGACGAAAAATCTAGAAAAGTCATCACTAAAATCAGCAGGAAATCCACGGACCTCAGCATTAAACAGGGTCGCCAAGTGGTCAGATTTATCCTAACCATGAGAAGGATTTATCTCGTACAATGGGGGGGCACCGTGCAAATTAGCTGGATAAGACTAATGAATCAGATCCCCAGAAAGGATAATCTCCTTAAAGATTAAAAATCAGCTTTTAAGACTGATATTACTCAATCCTAGAGATTGACCTTAAAGATTGAGAATTCAAACTCATGGAATTCAATGATATCTAAACTCGAGCTTAAACGAGAAAATATTTTGATCAAAAATTACAAACCGATTTGTTTTCTGAAAACCCTATTTTCAATGCGTTCATTACCATTGAACGTAAAATCCTAGGAATTCACCTGGAATTCATTAGGTCACCTGAACTAAATCGGGTGTCAACCGTAAGAACGGTGGTTGCATAGCATGGTCAAAGACAGGACCTTGTGCCAGACCGAAAAATTATAAGGGTGAGCTTTACTATTGCTCCTACCAAGGATAGTAATTGCGTCCGACACGTTATAGACCATAATCAAAAGCATGTCACGGGACATTGCCTTAACAGTTGCTTGTTCAACGCTTTCCTTTACAACCGGACGGTAGTTTACCGAAAGGTAATATACGGGACAAGTAAACTGGACGTGTTGCTTTCCAAATACAAGGTTAGCAAGTGGGTGACACAAAACCGCAAGTTTTGAGCTAAAATTTTCAAATCTGAAACCCACCAAACCCACAAAAATATTTTGCAAACACCGGTAAAGGGTTATTCTGGAAAACTTATCTAGGGTAAAAACTAGATTTCAAAAGATCAAATGTTTTCATAAAGATCCAAATTCCTTAATGGATCTAAATTTTTATAGTCATGTGGGACTGTAAATCATATCGTTACTACCATTGTTTATACCGCCGTATAGAAATCACTGATGTACAAAGTGTGAAGAATAAAGAAGTGATTCTAGTATTTCAAGACAATATTGCTTGAGGACAAGCAACGCTCAAGTGTGGGAATATTTGATAATGCTAAAAACGAACATATATTTCATAGCATTATTCCTCAAGAAAGACAAGCTTTTAGTTGCAATTGTTCTATTTACAAGAGATATTCGTTTAAATAATAAAAGGTGAAGACAAAAGACAGATTCGACGAATTGAAGACGCAAACGACCAAAAAGCCCAAAAGTACAAAAGACGATCAAAAAGGTTCCAATTATTGATAAGAAACGTCTCGAAATCACAAGAGTACAAGATTCAAAACGCAAAGTACAAGATATAAAATTGTACGCAAGGACGTTCGAAAATCCGGAACCGGGACCAGAGTCAACTCTTAACGCTCAACGCAACGGACTAAAAATTATAAGTTAACTATGTATATAAATATAATATAATATATAATTAATTATATTAATTATATATATATTATATTTATATATATAAAACCGTCGGCAGAGAAACTCCAAGGGTGTGAGCTGTAATTTCTATCTCCGCGACTCGCGGAGTTTGAAGGGCATTTTGCCGCGAGTCGCGGAGCCCCAATTTTCAACCCTGGCTATAAAGCAAACCGAATTCTGATCAAAATATCATCATCTTTTTCTTCCTCTTCATACGTAAAATTTATATTTATATTTATAATTTATATTTTAATTTTAATTATAATTCTAATAATAAGGGTATGTTAGCGAATGTTGTAAGGGTGTAAGTCGAAATTCTGTCCGTGTAACGCTACGCTATTTTTAATCATTGTAAGTTATGTTTGTAACATCCCGCGTTTTTCCGTTAAATTTAATTTTAACACCGTCTTTTTTTTTAAAACATAATCTTTCGTATTTAAATTAATAGTTTCCGTGAGTAACGTTCATTATATTCCCGCTATTTAATTTTGACATCACCCGTTTACTCGAGCGTTTTAAAAATATTCGTTTGGTTAATTCCCGCACCCGCTCTGAAACTTGAGGGACTAGTTCCGCCACTTGACCAAAGAGGTGGCTAGTAGTTGACTAGTCAACCACTCACCACCTCCATCCACTCCATTCATCCATTTTTTTTTTCTTCTTTCTTTTTTTCTCTCAAGAACACAAACATAAATCATCATCTAAATCCGGATCGGGAAGCAAACTTCAAAACCAATTACATATTTGGAATCCTCTCTTCATCCTCTACAATTTGATACCAACTTCATCTCGTTTGGGTAACATTTCTAAAACTCTAGATTTCTCTAAATTCGTGTTTTTGATTTGAAATGGTGTTAGTTAGTGTCTATGGCTCGTGTCTAGCATGAATATATGATTTACTTGCTCGATTCGTTGTTTTGAGTAACTAGTTTGAACATTTGAAATGGGTTTGCTTAATCCTTGATTTTGGATGAGTTAATGTTGTTAGATGTTAAAAGTGCATGTTTTAAAAGTGTTACTAGTATCATTAGCTTCATTTGGATGTAAAGATTGATCTAAGAAACCTCTTAAACTTGATTATGAAATTTGGTGATTTTTGGTTAGGGTTTCATGAACTAGGAATGGATTTTTGATGCATTAAATGACATGAAATGTTAATTGTAAGTGTTAGGTTGTGTTGTATGCTTAATTACCTTCGAAACGGCATATTGTTCATGTAATTTGGCTATCGAATCATTAAATGGCGTTTATGACTTGTATGCATTGAATGAGGAGCATTGATTGCGGTTTTTGGTTGTTGTAAATGAAAGTTTGATTGATAAAAAGTGCATAGTTGCGTTCCTTGTCAAAATACCTTTCCGGTGATATAAAATGCATGCCTTGAATGTTTGCGGTTTGTAAATTGTGTTGGGTTGAGTTTTGATTCGTGCACTTAGGAGTTTCAGCAACCAGGGCCTGGAAACACCTCAGGACGCCGTCCAGATACCCAGGACGACGTCCCACTTTTCTTACCTAGACGCCGTCTAGGAATTGGGGACGCCGTCCCACTCTTTTAATCGAGACGCCGTCTAGCCATTTGGGACGCCGTCCCATTTGGCTAAAACTGGCTGTTTGCTTTGGTCATTTGACATGAAAATGTTTGCTATGCTACGGACCTCCGATTAACATGAAACTTGGCCAACATGCTCATATATGATTATATAACTTAGAAAAATTGTCGGATATCCAACCCGACCCCGTTGACTTTTCTGTTGACTTTAACCCGACCAAGTTGACTTTTAATCAAACTTAACCAAACTTTTATACCATCATTCTAACATGCTTTTATACTCATTTCTTGTATGAAACTTGACAACGTGATTCACATGCTATACTTAATCGAGTCGTAACGAGCCATAGGACTAATTGAACACATTTCACCCGACCTTGTGTCGTAACCGGTTAATTGATATAACTTACTTGTTTAGGTCAAGGCTAAGCAACTTTCATGCACACGTTTACTTTATGAAGTACTTTTATACTCGTGCACTCGAGGTGAGATCATAGTCCCACCTTTTTAACAACTTTTTATACTTTTAAATTGTGGGCTGAGAAACATATACTTTGTTACATTTTGTACTACTTATTTTTATACTTTGAACACAAGTACAAGGAAAACAAACATTCCACAGCGAGTTAGAACAAAAATCCTCAATTCGATTATCATTAGTTACACTTGCAGGGTGTAAGCGAGAACTTATATTGTGTGGCCATACGGGTTTGACAAACCCTCATTACGGACGGTTCGCTACCGTCTACGGATGAAATATATTTTCGAGAAACAGTGTATGTTCTAACACTATTGTGATGGGGTTCTATGGAAGGAAACGTTAAGTCTTGATAATTGGGTGCTCGCGAACAATACTTTTGGAATGCAAACGATTTTGATAATCAACTATGGGAATACTAAATCTTGTGGTTCAAAAACAACGTTTATAAATACATCTATGATTTCACCAACGTTTTTCGTTGACAGTTTTCTATATGTTTCTCAGGTTCATACTTGGCTATTTGATACATGCTTCCGCGTACACTCATACTTGCTTGGAGTCGAGCATACATGCATACACTCTGATTTCTTGCTTGGGGTCAAGCATACATACATACATACGCTAGGGATAGCACTTTTGGATTCAAACTTTTGTTTACATACTTACGCTATTTATAGCAACTGTGTTTTTCAACTTATATTATGTCGCAAGTTATTTCATTTATACTGTATGACTTTTGTAAACTTAGACTTGTTGTCGAACGGTTTTGTAAACTAAACTTGCAAGTCTTGTACCTTTCAAATGAATGCGACATAATTTTGGTCAAACGAGTCTCATATAGGGACTACGACCACGCAACGGGACCTAAGTTAAGGGCGCCGTCAATAACGGTTTTGGTCGGGTCGTTACAAGTGGTATCAGAGCGTTGGTTGTAGGGAACTAGGACGTGCATTAGTGTGTCTAACAGAGTCGTTAGGACGCATTAGTGAGTCTAGACTACAACCGGATAGTTAGCATTTGCATTCTGACATACATTTGCTATAGATAGCACTTACTTGACTACTTGTGCATTATACTTGAATCATTCTTAGGCAAACTTTTTAATGGTACCCAACCTCCATCATACGAACTCGTATTCCGCCACTTTTTGGTAACACACGTAAATTCATGATTCATACACGTATGGATGACGACGACTTCATTAGTCACACTTGTTCGGGAACTCTGTCTCCCGGATTGTTATTTGCCACCGTTTCAACTTACTATCGGGTTCCCACTGGTGTTTCTTACTATCTACTTTTTGGCGTTACTACCATCACTACTCTAGGTGAGTATCGTCATCAACATTTATCGCTACGGTTGCGTATTACTTGTTATCATGACTCGTTACTCTTTTCATACCTAAATACAATATTGTTTGAATCGAACCGATTTGACATGAACAATCATTTATACACTTCCCACGGGGAAACGCTTCCTTAGATTTGCAGAAATTCTTTCGATTTAATATCAGTCACGTTTGAGACGTCGTTACATTTTGTTCATTTTAGGTCTTCACGATGACACGAACTTGAATCTATGGAGTGATGTGGGAATGGAGGTATGAGTTAGCGTAATATAACGACACTCGATCAACGTGGTTATATTACGGTAAGACATACCAAAGTTCTAGTGACGCGTGATGGTGGTTAGACTCGATCAACCTAAACACCACCATGTGCCATGTACATGACTTCATCTTTTCAGGTTTGGACATCCGAAAACTCCGAGAATATTTATAACAACCATACCGGGGACACACCTTCAATTATTGTCAAATTATATTTATGCTTCCGAATGAATTACCGATTCCATTCGACTTCAACCGTATGTCACACGGGTATACTAGCTCGTCCTCGCGCAGTCTTATTGACTAACTACAATTTACTCGTTATGCTCACATCGGGGCGGAAACTTCTCTTGCATCACCCTCGTACTTCCGGTTCAGGAGGTCCTTATTCTAAATTCTCAATGGAGAGCGACTCTTCACGTCATACAAGTATTCGCCGCGAGGGTGGATAGTCCTAACAATCGTTTTCAAAACCCAATAAGAACTTGCCCCGACGAACGTTTTTGGAAACCTATAAATCTTCCGCGACGCGAATTTTCTTGAGAAACTTGTCCTAACTAACGTTTTCAATTCCTAGCAAACTTGTTCAATATGCCTTAGGGAAATGTACCCCGTTTCGGATTGAGATCCTCGTTTCACTTCTAGATTTTGGAGTACCTTACAAAAAGCCTCGGGACCGCGTTTAGACATGGGTACCGCGTACCATCCACAACCCGACGGACCGAACAAACGTGTGATTTAAACCTTGGAAACCATAATACAAGTTTGTATTACCAACTTCAAATTTACTTGAGAAAAGTATTTTCCTTTAACCGAATCCTCGTACTACAATGATTTTCATTCGAGTTTTTTTTACGTCACTCCTTTTGAAACCACATGTGACCGGAAACGTCATTCCTTTTTGTCGAAACCAAGTAAACGATGATCAATTCACCGGGGCCGAGCTTATTCATGAGCAATCGAGAGGATTTATTCATATTCAAGTAAAACCCCACGCGACTCGTAATCACCAAGAGCTACGCCGATGTTAGACGTAAACATTTCAAATTCCACGTGGGAAACCGCGTCACGTTAAGAGTCGCACCTTGGAAAGGTGCAATCCGTTTCGAGAAAACGTAGGAAGCTAAATCCGCAATATTTTGATCCTTTAAATTCTTGGGGCGTTTTGGACCCGTCGCTAGCCGTTTAGACTTTTCCGACTCATTTTGGGTCTCCGTTTATCCTACATTCGATGTATCAACTCAAAGACGTGTTTTGCGAAACGAGAACTTGTTATCTCCTTTGATGAACTCACTATCGACGATAAACCTCACTTCCTAGGAGGACCGGTTGAAACCATGAATCATGGAAGCCAAACCTTAAAACAACATATGATCCCGACCGTCAAAATTCGTGGAAATACTCAAGGACGTACCTTCACTTATTCGTAGAATTTACAACGCAAGATCTCGAGTAAGATTCAACAACTACTACTTCCAACTAAATTTCGGGACGAAATTTCTTTTGAGGCGTGGATAATGCAACATCCCGCGTTTTTCCGTTAAATTTAATTTTAACACCTTCTTTTTTTTTAAAACATAATCTTTCGTATTTAAATTAATAGTTTCCGTGAGTAACGTTCATTATATTCCCGCTATTTAATTTTGACATCACCCGTTTACTCGAGCGTTTTAAAAATATTCGTTTGGTTAATTCCCGCACCCGCTCTGAAACTTGAGGGACTAGTTCCGCCACTTGACCAAAGAGGTGGCTAGTAGTTGACTAGTCAACCACTCACCACCTCCATCCACTCCATTCATCCATTTTTTTTTTCTTCTTTCTTTTTTTCTCTCAAGAACACAAACATAAATCATCATCTAAATCCGGATCGGGAAGCAAACTTCAAAACCAATTACATATTTGGAATCCTCTCTTCATCCTCTACAATTTGATACCAACTTCATCTCGTTTGGGTAACATTTCTAAAACTCTAGATTTCTCTAAATTCGTGTTTTTGATTTGAAATGGTGTTAGTTAGTGTCTATGGCTCGTGTCTAGCATGAATATATGATTTACTTGCTCGATTCGTTGTTTTGAGTAACTAGTTTGAACATTTGAAATGGGTTTGCTTAATCCTTGATTTTGGATGAGTTAATGTTGTTAGATGTTAAAAGTGCATGTTTTAAAAGTGTTACTAGTATCATTAGCTTCATTTGGATGTAAAGATTGATCTAAGAAACCTCTTAAACTTGATTATGAAATTTGGTGATTTTTGGTTAGGGTTTCATGAACTAGGAATGGATTTTTGATGCATTAAATGACATGAAATGTTAATTGTAAGTGTTAGGTTGTGTTGTATGCTTAATTACCTTCGAAACGGCATATTGTTCATGTAATTTGGCTATCGAATCATTAAATGGCGTTTATGACTTGTATGCATTGAATGAGGAGCATTGATTGCGGTTTTTGGTTGTTGTAAATGAAAGTTTGATTGATAAAAAGTGCATAGTTGCGTTCCTTGTCAAAATACCTTTCCGGTGATATAAAATGCATGCCTTGAATGTTTGCGGTTTGTAAATTGTGTTGGGTTGAGTTTTGATTCGTGCACTTAGGAGTTTCAGCAACCAGGGCCTGGAAACACCTCAGGACGCCGTCCAGATACCCAGGACGACGTCCCACTTTTCTTACCTAGACGCCGTCTAGGAATTGGGGACGCCGTCCCACTCTTTTAATCGAGACGCCGTCTAGCCATTTGGGACGCCGTCCCATTTGGCTAAAACTGGCTGTTTGCTTTGGTCATTTGACATGAAAATGTTTGCTATGCTACGGACCTCCGATTAACATGAAACTTGGCCAACATGCTCATATATGATTATATAACTTAGAAAAATTGTCGGATATCCAACCCGACCCCGTTGACTTTTCTGTTGACTTTGACCCGACCAAGTTGACTTTTAATCAAACTTAACCAAACTTTTATACCATCATTCTAACATGCTTTTATACTCGTTTCTTGTATGAAACTTGACAACGTGATTCACATGCTATACTTAATCGAGTCGTAACGAGCCATAGGACTAATTGAACACATTTCACCCGACCTTGTGTCGTAACCGGTTAATTGATATAACTTACTTGTTTAGGTCAAGGCTAAGCAACTTTCATGCACACGTTTACTTTGTGAAGTACTTTTATACTCGTGCACTCGAGGTGAGATCATAGTCCCACCTTTTTAACAACTTTTTATACTTTTAAATTGTGGGCTGAGAAACATATACTTTGTTACATTTTGTACTACTTATTTTTATACTTTGAACACAAGTACAAGGAAAACAAACATTCCACAGCGAGTTAGAACAAAAATCCTCAATTCGATTATCATTAGTTACACTTGCAGGGTGTAAGCGAGAACTTATATTGTGTGGCCATACGGGTTTGACAAACCCTCATTACGGACGGTTCGCTACCGTCTACGGATGAAATATATTTTCGAGAAACAGTGTATGTTCTAACACTATTGTGATGGGGTTCTATGGAAGGAAACGTTAAGTCTTGATAATTGGGTGCTCGCGAACAATACTTTTAGAATGCAAACGATTTTGATAATCAACTATGGGAATACTAAATCTTGTGGTTCAAAAACAACGTTTACAAATACATCTATGATTTCACCAACGTTTTTCGTTGACAGTTTTCTATATGTTTCTCAGGTTCATACTTGGCTATTTGATACATGCTTCCGCGTACACTCATACTTGCTTGGAGTCGAGCATACATGCATACACTCTGATTTCTTGCTTGGGGTCAAGCATACATACATACATACGCTAGGGATAGCACTTTTGGATTCAAACTTTTGTTTACATACTTACGCTATTTATAGCAACTGTGTTTTTCAACTTATATTATGTCGCAAGTTATTTCATTTATACTGTATGACTTTTGTAAACTTAGACTTGTTGTCGAACGGTTTTGTAAACTAAACTTGCAAGTCTTGTACCTTTCAAATGAATGCGACATAATTTTGGTCAAACGAGTCTCATATAGGGACTACGACCACGCAACGGGACCTAAGTTAACGGCGCCGTCAATAACGGTTTTGGTCGGGTCGTTACAATGTTCAACCTTTTTATATTAATGTCTCGTAGCTAAGTTATTATTATGCTTATTTAAAACGAAGTAATCATGATGTTGGGCTAATTACTAAAATTGGGTAATTGGGCTTTGTACCATAATTGGGGTTTGGACAAAAGAACGACACTTGTGGAAACTAGACTATGGGCTATTAATGGGCTTTATATTTGTTTAACTAAATGAAAGTTTGTTAATGTTAATATAAAGATTTACAATTGGGCGTCCCTATAAATTACCATATACACTCGATCGGACACGATGGGCGGGGTATTTATATGTACGAATAATCGTTCATTTAACCGGACACGGGAATGGATTAATAGCCACTAGAATAATCAAAACAGGGGTGAAATTACATTCAAGGGTAATTGGTGTAATTGTTAACAAAGTAGTAAAACCTTGGTTTACACGCAGTCGATAACCTGGTGTATTCATTAAACAAAGTATTAAAACCTTGTTACAATTCGAATCCCCAATTAGTTGAAATATTTAACTTCGGGTATAATAATAATTTGACAAGGACACTTGCAATTTATATTTATGACTGATGGACTGTTATGGACAAAAACCAGACGGACATATTGAATAATCCAGGACAAAGGACAATTAACCCATGGGCATAAAACTAAAATCAACACGTCAAACATCATGATTACGGAAGTTTAAATAAGCATAATTCTTTTATTTCATATTTAATTTCCTTTATTTTATATTTAATTGCACTTCTAATTATCGCACTTTTATTTATTGTTATTTAATCGCACTTTTAATTATCGTACTTTTTAATTATCGCAATTTTATTTTATCGCATTTTTATTATTCGCAATTTCATTATCGTTATTTACTTTACGCTTTAATTTAAGTCTTGTATTTATTTTATATTTTACATTAGGTTTTAACTGCGACTAAAGTTTTAAAATCGACAAACCGGTCATTAAACGGTAAAAACCCCCCTTTATAATAATAATATTACTTATATATATATTTGTATTTTTATAAAAGTAAACTAATATAGCGTTGAGCTTTGTTTAAAGATTTCCCTGTGGAACGAACCGGACTTACTAAAAACTACACTACTGTACGATTAGGTACACTGCCTATAAGTGTTGTAGCAAGGTTTAAGTATATCCATTCTATAAATAAATAAATATCTTGTGTAAAATTGTATCGTATTTAATAGTATTTTCTGCTAAAATTAATAACTATTTTATATACACCTCGCATAACATCATATACTTACAAAAGATTTGTGAAAATGCTTCATCCAGTTCTGATTCTTGATATTTTCTTGGCTATCATATCATTCATTCTTCTTTTTCATCAGCCACCAGATGAGGTTATTTTCTTCTACTATTACCTTGGTGTTATATTGTTTTTCATTCTCCCATGTCTTTATATTGCTATACGCATTGGTATACACGGTTTGTAATTTCGGGATTGTTTTCGAGCTTTATATTTTCCATTATATTTCGGAGCTTCATGCTGTCGTTTTCTCTTCCCGACTTTAAGTCAAGCGGATAATGGTCCAGAATTCGTAGGTATGAAGTTTCAGATGAACATATCTAATGTTCTAAGAAAGAAATGTTAATAGCACAATCTGACTTGTCAAATTACCAGAATACCTAAAAAAAAACTGATTCATTAAGAAAATATTTTCTTGATATTTTTAGAGATTATATAGAATGAAAGAGTTATGTAACATAGTTCATGATGAGGGTATGATCTGTGAACCTTTATCACGTTCCATTAGAAACTCAGCATGACTTACTGTAATATAATCACGTTGATCAAATGTCATTATATTATACTAACTCATGCTTCAATTCCCAACACTACTTCAAAAACATCCATTTTTTGAAATTTTTAGAAATTAGAAACTAAAATAGTTTCTTTTATGATGTAACACAGATAGCGTGAAGAGATAAATAATTTTAGATGATAATAGTTATGAAGATATCTTCAGAAATATCGAAGATATTTATAATGAAAGATATGATAATATCTTAGAATTTCTAATATCGAAGGATGATGAAGAAGATTTGTTCGTAACGGATTTTGAGTCAGGAGTAAGGTATTCGTTAATGACTTCAGCAGATACTGAATCATTTGTATTCTTTGAAGGCAGGTTTAGTCTTTGTGATTTGTCCACAGCCTCCTTCATAGTCTGCTCAATCCATTTTCAGTTCCAAACCTTCTCTTTTTCTCAGCTTTACCACCATACTATTCTTTATCATCAAACTTTTGACTGTTAAGGTCGTTTACAGTTTTTGCTGCTTCATCAGCATTTTTCCAAAATTCGGAGAACTAGTTTCGCAATTTGGGTGTTTTTCAGAAACTTCACCTTTGAAGTAAATAAGTCTAGGAGATAGACATTATATGTATATATATAACTGTTGGCGTAGAATTTCTGCGAAATTTGAAATATTGATCGCTAATTTTCGGTAGTTGGTATGGCAATTACCGTTACAAGATGTGGATGAGTACATGATAGGGTTTCAATGAACAATTATAATGGTTTTTCGGAGAGACTTTAAGTCACAGATTAATGAATTTGCTGGTACATTTACTGTTAATGTGGTGTAACATGAAAGGTTCCCCAGTAACAAAAACGTATATGCCAAAGTTACAAGTCTGAAAGGTCGTCGTTGACTGGTTGAACGGTTGATAATACTGGATACTTTTGAAAAGGAATTGCAAGGTTATTTTCGGTAAAAACAATGCTAATGGATCTTGCACAGATTTAAAGTCAAAGTATAGTTTTGAAAGATGTAGAGATCTAAGAATGATGTCACCGGTTCAGAGTTATGACTTGGATTCTGATCCGTCAATATCAGAATATGTAATTGAATTTGTAAGAAAACGATTGTATATCGTTGTGAGCATTGTTAATAATTTTTTAATCAAAGTTGAATAATGTACAGTGTAACATATTAATTGCGAACTTATATATTTCTCGGGTATTACCTACCCGTTAAAGATTTCACAATTAATACTTTGTACAAAAGAATTTTTATTACCGTCTTTATGAAAATATATGTATGTATATTTTCTTCAGATGTAACACAGATTTAAGGAGTTAATATCATATTAAGCTTATTTAATTTTCGGCTTGACTTAGAAATGATTAATCTCTAAAACATTAAAGATTACATAATCTTTGCGGAGTATTTCGCTAATGTAATCGATACTTCATTATTTATTCTTATTCCTCGTTGAAGGATGTTGATGCTCGTGAAATTTTTGTGAACCTTACAAGGCACAGATGATGTTTTCTGGAAAGTTTCAAGTACATCGAAAATGAAAATGTAAAATCAATTATGTAATTGAATAATACACTTGGTTTATTATGAAATGGAATTCATTAAGTTGAAACAGAGATTGTAGTTAACAATGGTTAAGTTGTTAAGGAAGGATGTACATCATTGCATATTAGTAATATGAACTAACCGAGTAGTACCTACCAGTTAAGATTCACACGTAATAGCTTAGTACGAAAAGATTTATTTTGATTTCAAAATTCATATATATTAAATATACATAAAATTTCTTCAGGGGAAATGAGTTAATACTTCATCGGTTATTGTTGCTAGTATTTCTTGGTAACTACGATGCGTATGACGTTGATGTTCAAGGTACATATTGTAATGTTGAGGCTTGCGGTGCGGATGTTGTTGATGGTACTGTTGATGCCGGTGATTCTGCTGGTTCTTGTAACCTTTGCACCATATTCTCCAAAGCCACTACCCGAGCGCGAAGCTCATTGACTTCTTCTACTACACCGGGATGATTGGCGGTTCAGACGAGCGGATGAATAAGATCCAGAATTTGAGAGAGTATATGATCATGACGAGATACTCTGGAAATGAGAGAGAAAATGGTGTCTCGAACAGGTTCGCCGGTAAGTGCTTCAGGTTCTTCGCCAATAGGGCAATGTGGTGGATGGAAGGGATCGCCTTCTTCTTGTCTCCAATAATTAAGTAGGCTACGAACCCATCCCCAATTCATCCAGAATAGGTGATGGCTGATTGGTTGATCCATTCCTGTTACATTGTCTTCGGAATTCAGGTGAATATCCATATCGGTATAGCTGTCGGAGTTTAAGGAATTTGAACTAGATACGTGATCCATCTTGTATAATTATGGAGATGATTTTTGATATGAATTAGATTATAGAATTTAGTTTGGTATTCTTTAATACATAACTTACATATGTATATATAATACCAAATTCCATAAATGTAATGACCCGCACTTTTTCGATCGTTCTATACTTATAAGATTAATATTTACATAAATTAAACCTTACCAACATGATAAGCAATCCAAATTGTTGAGATTTATGTTTTCGAAAAGAGTTTTACACAACGTTTGACCGTCTAGTTTGACCGATGATATCACGAACTATATAATATATGATAATTATACGTTTGTGTATATATATATATATATATATATACATATTTAACATGATCTAAGGATATTTTAATACCTCATTTTGTATTAATAACAATAAGTTATAAGTATATTTTGAAACTACTAACTTAAGTTTTTAAAACGATAACCATACGTAACGTTATTTGACATAAATACTTTTGACCTATAATGTTTATACATATATCGTATAAGTAATGTATTTAATCACTTTTAAGGACTTAAATACATAAAACAATATAAGTATATTCACAAAAGATGGCTATATTTGAATTCTCATTCCATTTTTCACAAGATTTCTATACGTATATCTAGAGTACATGTACTCGTATCATACCTAACCTCTATACGTATTTACTATTGGTATATACACATCAAATCACCACCAACCAGCCCTTGTTCAATGCCTTATGTATAAGGTAACTACTTTTGTTATCTAGTATGACAATTTCACATGATTAAAAGATTTTTTCACAAAATTACAAACTTATACACCTTTTACACCACCATTTATACTCCATTCCATTTTCATTTTACTACACATTTCTTTAACCAAAAACACACTCTTAAGAAACTCCATAACCATTCAGCTAGTATCCATGAAGATCTAGCCATAAAAACATCACTTAAACACCATAAGAAAAACCTTACAAAAACACTTCAAGAATCCTTTCAAGAACACAAGTTTACTTCCAATCTTTCATCCAATTCCATCACTCTTTTGGTTCTAGGTTTTTACTCCTCTTTTACAGCAATCTCGTCCAAGTAACTTGAGGTAGTAACTTTGTTCATAACCTTATTCGATTCATATATATATAGCTATCTTATTTTGTGGTATAAAATTTTAACAACAAGAACATAGTTTGAATGTTTTCAAACTTGTTTGCAAACTAAATAGATCCTTCTAACTTAACTTTTAAAATACTTCAAGACCTGTAATATATCATAAATATATGCTAATTTAACAAGGTATAACTTGGTTTTTCAAAGAACACCTTAAAAACTGTTTTTACGACGTCGGAGTGCAACCGGGGGCTGTTTTGGGTTGGATAATTAAAAACTATTTTGAACCTTGAATTGGAGGTTTATTTTCTGGAAAAATGATATTTACTATGAATATGATAACACATAAAAATTTCATGATTTAACTCAAAGTATAAGTATTTTTAGAAAAATAATCATTTAATGTTGTTTACATAAGGGAAAATGATTAACTTCATAAGTTTCACCAAAGTTTGACCTATGACCTGTGATTTCGAATACAAACTAAGGTATTTACAGTTCATAGTATTAAATAAGAACTCGATCCAAGGAAGTGGCAAGTTGAACCAACGAAAACGGAGTTGTAACGAAGAAACTATGACCAAAACAAAATCGGATATCCAAGACTTGTTTAGTCACGAAAATAATTGGAGAAAAATTAAATAAATCACATCTTTTTAAAATAACATGATATTTTATATATATGTACTCATAATTTAATTTTATATGGTTCAGGATCACCCGTAAACAATACGAGAAGATTAATCATAAGATTCCATGATTGTACGCAACACGTCATTTGACAACACCGGTACTTTATGTACGCAACACGTCATTTGACAACACCGGTACCGTGGGTCAAGATTAATCTCGACCAATACATATACGATGGGGGTTTTTATTTATTTCATTGGGGGTTTATTAAACACCTAAAAATGAACCATTAAAATTGAATTACTAACATCGGACTGCTAACTACGGACTAAGGAATTATTAAAAGTATTAAAAGTATTATAAGTATATATATGTGACGTTTGTTTAAAAAGAAAAGGTATTGATATATTATATATGGATAGGTTCGTGATATCAATCGGAGACCAAGTCAAAATTACATATCTTCAAGACGAAAGTGAGTATATAGTCCCACTTTTAAACTCTAAGTATTTCGGGATGAGAATACATGTATTTTATGTTTTACGTTATGGACACAAGTAACTGAAAAATATATTCTACGTTGAGTTGTACCACTGGCATACTTCCCTGTAGCTTGGTAACTATTATTTACAGCGGTATTGTAAACGTGAATCCTGTTGATAGATCTATCGGGCCTGACAACCCCAACCGGACTGGACGACCAGTATTCAACGGTTGCACAGTACTTCGTTTCGAGACTACACTTGGTACGGTGTAGTAAGATTTCATAATAAAGGGAATATGCGACGTGATTAAATGTTAAGTATGGTTACCAAGTGCTCAACCACTTAGAATATTTTTATTAAAATATTTACATATGAAATCTTGTGGTCTATATTTATACCGCTGCCGGCATTAAACCTATATCTCACCAACTTTATGTTGACGTTTTAAACATGTCTATTCTCAGGTGATAACTAAAAGCTTCCGCTGCAACATGTTGAATTTAAGCAAGATCTTGAGTATGCATATTTGTGTCAAAAATAAAACTGCATATCCGAGGAATTGTAATGTAAAATATGCTAGAAATCGTATTGTTATCATCACATGTAAAGTTTGTAAGTCTAAGATTATCGCTAAACGATAATCATCTTTATATTGTCTAAAGCTTGTATTAACATAAGAGTTATGGTTTGTAATGTAAAATAAATGCAGTTGTTCTTTTAAAAATGTCGCATATAGAGGTCAATACCTCGCAATGAAATCATACGTTATCTAACTCGTTCTTATGGTTAAGGACGGGTTATGACATGTGGTATCAGAGCGGTGGTTTTTGCGAACCAGGTTTGCATTAGTGTGTCTAACTGATAAGTCGTTAGGATACATTAGTAAGTCTGGACTTTGACCGGGTCTGATTTAAAAACCATTGCTTATCATTGTTGGTTAAAATTTATATGTAAATATTATGTAGTACTAATGGGTTAGTTGTTGTGTGATAGATGTCGGGCTCAAAACTTATTATCACATTCAGCGACTCCGAATCAGAATCTTCAGATGGTATTTCAGTCATTAACCTATCCGATGACGAAAATAATATCTTTGGGGAAGACTCACAAATTCCGGATGAACCAACTATAAAGAACCCGGAAAGTGAACCCGAGGAGGAAAGTGAACCCGAGGAGGAAAGTGAACCCGAGGAAGAAATACAGGAAATTACGAAAGACAAGTTCGAACTAGGAAAGAAACGAAAGGCTAATGAATTAGAAAATTCAAATCTTGAGTTTAATAAGGATGATGTGGCACCAACTCCACTAGACACTACCACCCCTATTCCCGCTATTCCTATTCGTTCTATCCCGGCATCCAGTTCTTCAGTCCCACAGCCAAAATATAGGCAGACAGCCAGGATAAGCGTTAAGCGATTCTTTGAACCTAAACGTCTTAAAAAAATAGACCAAACGATGCGCTGCCGTATTAAACCATGGGATCATATAATGTTTTGTATAATATTATTAGTGTGGTTTGCTTAATGTTCGATGTAAGATAAGCATATGTAAAATAGTGAAGTGTGAAATGCAATAATTTTCCATGGTTAAGTATTATTTAGATGGTAGTAATTGATTCTGTACTAAGCTATTAAGTATGGACATTAACGGGTAGGTACTACCCTAGATATAATTATAAAACGCTAATAAGAAGAAAAGGCTTTTATAATAATACCTGGTTCATATTATTAATAAGTTATAATGTACTGTAAATATACACTACATCTATAATATTCCATGTGAATAATTATTTTCTTTTCATTCTTATAGAAGAATATGGCGCGATTGAACCGAATGACGGAACAAGAAATCCAGGAACTCATCAATCAGCGAGTGAACGACAGAATGTTATGGGTCGAGGCTGCAAGAGGTGCTACAGTTAACCCAAATCTTCGTGTGGGGTGCACTTACAAAACTTTTCAAGCTTGCAAGCCCTCATCATTCAGTGGAACAGAAGGACCGATCGGTTTAACCCGGTGGATAGAAAAGATGGAGACTGTGTTTAAAATCAGTGGTTGTGTTGAAAAGGACATGACCAAGTATGCATCGTGCACTTTACAAGATAGTGCACTCACGTGGTGGAAAAATTATGTGAAGGCTGTAGGAGGAGATGTAGCTTATGATACTCCATGGGAAGTATTCAAAACAATGTTAATCAACGAATATTGTCCAAGGAACGAGGTTAGGAAGTTGGAAGATGAATTACGAAGTCTGAAGGTTGTTGGTACTGAAATCACCAACTACAATCAGCGATTCATGGAATTAGTTTTGCTATGTCCTGAATTGGTCCCAACCGAAGAACGGAAGATTGAAATGTACAAAGATGGTTTGCCCAAAAAGGTCAAGGCAAATGTTACAGCATCGAAACCTAAGACAATTCATGAAGCTATAACCATGGCAAACGAGCTAATGGATCAGGTCATCATGGATAAGAAAGTATCCAATACTGATGTGAAGGTATCAGGTAACAAAAGAAAGTGGAATGGAAATTATGATCGAGGTAACCAACAACAATCTTTTAAGAAACAAGAAACCACGAAAGGTGCGGGTAGTGGTTCAGGTTTTGGTTACAAAGGACAAAGTCCTTTATGCAACCGATGCCACAAACATCATTTTGGTTACTGTAGTGTGGTATGCAACAAGTGTAATCGACAGGGTCATCTTGCTGAAGATTGTAGGGCTCTCGTTACAAATACAAATGGTACCAAGACTCCTGCCACTAATGCAAATAGAACTGCTTTGGCTACTGTTACTTGTTATGGATGTGGGAAACAGGGTCATTATAAGAGCCAGTGCCCGAATCCAGAGAAGAATATCGGACCTGCACGAGGGAGAGCATTTGTTATTAATGCTAGAGAGGCGTGTGAAGACCCGGAGCTTGTTACGGGTACGTTTACCATTAATAACTTATCCGCATCTATTATATTTGATACTGGTGCTGATAGAAGTTACGTGTGTAGAGACTTTCACGCTAAATTGAATTGTTCATCATTACCTCTAGATGCTAAGTACATGATTGAGTTAGCTAATGGTAAACTAATTAAAGCCGATAAAATTTGCCGTGATTGTAAAATAAATTTAGCCGGAGAAACATTTAAGATTGATTTGATACCCGTAGAATTAGGAAGTTTTGATGTAATAGTCGGCATGGACTGGATGTCCAAAATAGGAGCTGAAGTTATGTGCGCCAAGAAGGCAATTCGCATTCCTCGTAAGAATAAAACGCCAGTAATGATTTATGGAGAGAAGGGTAACTCAAAGCTAAAACTCATTAGTTATTTGAAAGCTCAAAAGTGCTTGAAGAAAGGGTGCTATGCTATCTTAGCACATGTTAATAAAGTCGAAAAGAAAGAAAAAGAGAAGTGCATCAATGACGTGCCTGTGGCAAGAGATTTTCCTGAAGTATTTCCGGAAGAGTTGCCGGGATTACCTCCATTTAGATCTGTAGAATTTCAAATAGATTTAGTACCAGGAGCTGCACCAGTGGCTCGTGCTCCATATAGACTTGCACCGTCCGAATTAAAAGAACTTCAAGGTCAGTTAAAAGAATTACTAGACCGTGGATTCATACGACCAAGTACTTCACCATGGGGAGCTCCGATTCTATTTGTTAAAAAGAAAGATGGATCTTTTAGGATGTGTATAGATTATCGTGAATTAAATAAGTTAACTATCAAGAATCGGTATCCACTACCGAGAATTGACGACTTATTTGATCAACTCCAAGGATCATGTGTGTACTCGAAAATTGACCTAAGATCGGGCTATCATCAATTACGTGTCAAAGAAGAAGATATACCGAAAACTGCTTTTCGGACACGCTACGGTCATTACGAATTTTTGGTCATGCCGTTTGGATTGACGAGTGCGCCAGCTGTATTCATGGACCTCATGAATCGAGTTTGTAGTCCATATTTAGATAAGTTTGTTATCGTTTTCATTGATGATATTCTTATCTATTCCAAGAGTGAGCAAGATCATGAGCAGCATTTAAGGTTGATATTAGAGTTGTTAAGAAAAGAACAGCTATATGCTAAATTTTCTAAATGTGCTTTCTGGTTGAAAGAAGTGCAATTTCTTGGCCACGTTGTTAGTAGCTGAAAGGATCCGAAACTAATCATCCGAACGATGTCCATATTGATTATAAACGAATTACAATAGTTGATAACATCGCGAGGTACTTGCCCTCTATATGATACATTTTACAAACGTTGCATTTATTCTTAAAAGGCAATCTATAGTTACATCCAGAATTGACATATTCGCCTGACATTTCATAATATTCAAATGACCTAAACCGCCATTTACTTAATAATAGTCTCTATGAACTTCAATGACTCGAATGCAACGCCTTATGATATAGGTCCTTAATGGCCTCAAGTAGTATCCTTAGTACGAGCTAATGCACAGCGGAAGACTTAATTCATACCTGAGAATAACATGCTTTAAAATGTCAACATAAAGTTGGTGAGATATATAGGTTTGATGCTAGCAGTGTTATAACAATGGACCACAAGATTTCATATGTAAACATTTTAATAAAAATATTCTAAGTGGTTGAGCACTTGGTAACCATACTTAACATTTAATCACGTCGCATATTCCCTTTAATATGAAATCTTACTACACCGTACCAAGTGTAGTCACAAAACGAAGTACTGTGCAACCGTTGAATACTGGTCGTCCAGTCCGGTTGGGGTTGTCAGGCCCGATAGATCTATCAACAGGATTCGCGTTTACAATACCGCTGTAAATATTAGTTACCAAGCTACAGGGAAGTATGCCAGTGGTACAACTCAACGTAGAATATATTTTTCAGTTACTTGTGTCCATATCGTAAAACATAAAATACATGTATTCTCATCCCGAAATATTTAGAGTTTAAAAGTGGGACTATATACTCACTGTTGTCTCGAAGATATATATAATTTGACTCGGTCTTCCGGTTGATATCACGAACCTATCCATATATAATATATCAATACCTTTTCTTTTTAAAACAAACGTTATATATATATATACTTGTTATACTTTTAATACTTTGAATAATTCCTTAGTCCGTAGTTAGCATTTCGTTGTTAGTAATTCAATTTTTAATGGTTCATATTTAGATGTTTAATATACCCGCAATGAAAAATATAAAACCCCCAACGAAATAAATAAAACCCCATCGTATATGTATTGGTCGAGATTAATCTTGACCCACGGTACCGGTGTTGTCAAATGACGTATTGCGTACATAAAGTACCGGTGTTGTCAAATGACGTGTTGCGTACAAACATGGGATCTTATGATTAATCTTCTCGTGTTGCTTACGGGTGATCCTGAACCATATGAAATTGAATTATGAGTACATATATATAAAATATCATGTTATCATAGAAATATGTGATTTATATAATTTTTTTCCAATTGATCCCGAAGTTGAAAAAGTCTAGGATAACCAATTTTGTTTCGGTCATAGTTTCTTCGTTACAAGTCCGTTTTCGTTGATTCAAATTGCCATCTTCTTGGATCGAGTTCTTCTTTAAGACTATGAACTGAAAATACCTTGGTTTGTATTCAAAATCATACGGCATAGGTGAAACATTAGTGAAACATATGAAGTTAAACATTTTGTTACAAAAAAACATTTAATGACCATTTTTCTAAAAATACTTATACTTTGAAAAACCAAGTTTTACCTTGTTAAATTAGCATATATTTAAGTTATATTACAGGTCTTGAAGTATTTTAAAAGTTAAGTTAGAAGGATCTATTTAGTTTGCAAACAAGTTTGAAAACATTCAAACTATGTTCTTGTTGTTAAACTTTTGTACCACAAAATATGATAGCTATATATATATGAATCGAATAAGGTTATGAACATAGATTCTACCTCAAGTTCCTTGGATAAGATTGCTGTAAAAGAGGATTAAAAAGCTAGAACCAAAAGGGTGATGGAAGTGGATGAAAGATTGGAAGTAAGTTGGTGTTGTTGGAAGGTTTTCTTGAAGTGTTGTTGTAAGAGTTTTCTTATGGTGTTTAAGTAAGGTTTTTATGGCTAGATCTTCTTGGTATTTTGCTGTATTGTTATGGAGTTCAAAGCTCTTGAAAGTGTGTGTGTTTTTAGCTAGAGAATGGAAGTAAAATGAATCAAAAATGATGATACATATATACTCCTAAAAATGTGATCTTTAAGGATAACATGACAAAATTTTAGTTTGTATTTTTGTAATTAGTCTTACAATCATTCAAAAGTAATTACCTTATACATAAGGCATTGAACAAGGCTGGTTAGGTGGTGATTTGATGTGTATATACCAATAGTAAATACGTATAGAAGCTAGGTATGATACGAGTACAAATACTCTAGATATACGTATAGAAATTTTGTGAAAAATGGAATGAGGATTCAAATATAGCTATCTTTTGTGAATACACTTATATGGTTTTATGTATTTAAGTTCTTAAAAGTGATTAAATACATTACTTATACGATATATGTATAAACATTATAAGTCATAAGTATTTATGTCAAATAACGTTACGTATGGTTATCGTTTTGAGAACTTAAGTTAGTAGTTTCAAAATATACTTATAACTTATTGTTATTAATACAAAAATGAGATATTAAAACATCCTTAGATCATGTTAAATATGTATATATACATATATATACACAAACGTATAATTATCATATATTGTATAGTTCGTGATATCATCGGTCAAACTAGACGGTCAAACGTTGTGTAAAACTCTTTTCGAAAATATAAATCTCAACAATTTGGATTGCTTATCATGTTGGTAAGGTTTAATTTATGTAAATATTAATCTTATAAGTATAGAAAGATCGAAAAAGTGCGGGTCAACTTTAGGGTTTTTGCTTATCGTGTCGGAACCATACAGAGATTAGAGTTTAAATTTGGTCGGAAATTTCCGGGTCGTTACAGTACCCATCCGTTAAAGAAATTTCGTCCTCGAAATTTGGTAGAGGTTGTCATAAATAACAATAGGAATGTTTTCATGACGAATATGAGGTAATAATGAAATTTTATCATTATTGAAAGATTTAGATAAAACGATTTGGTTAAGTGAGACGCACGAGCGAAACTATCACAAAAGAGTGAAATGAGTAAATATAGAATTGTTGTAACCGATGACGTGATTAGGATTGATTTCCGGAATTTATGGAAAATCTTACGTAATAAGATTTGGTTCTTTGGCGATCAAGATCTTCTTTGATTTAGTGCGGCGATCTGTTTCGATTTCTTTGTCGAATATTTTGCTATAAATCCATTTCCTTCTCTTCCTTATTTCCACAACTCACATCTTCTATCCTTTCTCCTTCAACTCATACCTTAAAGTATTCTTTTAAATGCTCCATCCCGTTCTAATTCTTGTTATACTTCTAACTTTCATATCTTTCATTCTTCTCTTTCATTTATCGCCAGAAGAATCTATTTACTTCTATCCTTTCGTCGGAATTATAATATTTTTAATTCTCCCGTGTCTTTACGTTGCAATACGTATTGATATACACGGTTTGTAAATCATGGGTGATTTTCGGCCTTTGTATTCTTCATTATTTTTCAAAGCTTCATACTTTCGTTTTCTCTTCCTGACTTTGAGTCAAGCGAGTAATGGTTCGGAATTTGTAGATATGAGATTCGAAATGAGTATAGCTAATGCTCTAAGAAAGAAATGGTAATAGGACAAATTTTGATTTGTCAAATTACCAGAATACCCCGGAAAAGATAGAACTGTCAGGATGACATGTTCCTATTATGTTTGAGAATTGGATAGAATGTAAGAGCCGTGTAACATGGCACATGATGATGGTACTGTGAATCATCACATTTCATTAGAAACTTAACATGACTTACTGTAATATAATGAAGTTGATCAAGTTTCATTATATTATACTAATTCATGCATCAGTTCCCAACACTGCTTCAGAACATTCCTATTTTAAACTTGAAGGTTTTTAGAACTTAGAAACTAACACAGTTTCTTTTATGTTGTAACGCAGATATTACGGAGAGATAAATATTCTCAGATAAGAATAGTTGTGAAAATATCTCCAGAAATATGGAGAATATGTATAACAGAAGATATGAAGATATCTTATAATATCTAAGATAAGATGATGATGAAGAATATCATCGGGAAAGGTTTAGGATAAGGGGTAGGGTTTTTACTAATGGTTTCAGCAGGCACTTAATCGTTTGAATCCTTTGAAAGCAGATTCAGTTCTTGTGATTTATCTACATCCTCCTTCATACTTTGCTCAATCCGTTTTCCAGTTCCAACTCTCCTCTTTTTCTAAGCTTTACCAACACAATGTACTTCATCATTAAACTTTTGACTGTTAAAGTCGTTTACAGTTTTTACTGCTTCTTCAGCATTTCAAGAACTACTTCATAGTCCAGGATGTTTTTCAGAACTTCACATTCGAAAAATGTAATTCTTAGGGATAGTCGTTCTCGGTATAACTGGGAGAATTTCTACGAGATTTTCAAAATACTGATTGCGGATTTCGCCAAAGAGATAACGAGTTGCTGGTACGTCTGCTGATGATGTTGTGAAAAAGGTTCTCCGGTAACAACGGCGAAAGGACAAAGTATAAATATCGAGATTATAATAGGAGTAGTCTCACTGAGAAGTCGAAGTGGAGCTGTGACAAAATTTAGCTTCTTGAAAAGGAATCGTATGATTGTTTTTGATAATGAATGATAAGGAATTCGACGCGGATACGTTTTAACTATAACTTCGGTTTCGAAAAATTTTCAGGTGCATCACTGTATGCATAAATCTTTCTTCCGTAAACGAGGTGCGGCTGGTTCAACTTCTCGATCGAGGTGTTTTCAAGAATCATGAAAAGATTTGAATGAGGATTATAATTGTCGAAGTACAAATGAGGTTTAGGATGAAATCAAGTGGCAAACTTGAAGAATTGTTTAGTTTCATATGTTATAATCAACATTTTATTTTATTTTAATTGTCCAATGTTTCTTCTTTATGCCACTTGTTGGATTTAGATAGGTAAAAATTCAAATATGAAATTTAAATGGAAATGGTTATTCTGGGGTGAACGGATACGTATATCGATGGTTGTAAGTAGAATAACAAATGATCGTTGAATCAGATTCAAGAATGTACAATATAACTTATTAATGTGAATTCTAAATATTCCTCGGGTACTACCCACCCGTTAAAATATTTTCATCATTATTAGTTTGTACGAAGGAATTTTTAATTACTATCTTTATGAAAATATACTTGCATATATATTTTCTTCAGAGATAATCATAGATTTAATGAGTCAATAAGATATTAAACTCATTTGATTTATCGTTAATTCTAGATTACATAATCTCTAAGACTTTAGAAATTACATAATCGTCATACGATACGTAAAGCGAAGATAATCGATGTAGAACGATATATAGAACGAAGATCATACTCGAAGTACAGATATTGAGCCGTGTGATGTTGATATTCGAGATACAGATTGTGATGTTGAGATTTTGGGGGTGACAAGAGTACTGTCGGCGTTGATAATGGTGGTATAGATTATGCTGCTGGTGCTGCTGCTGGTGTTTGTAACCTTCGCACCGTATTTTCTAAAGCCACTACCCGAGCGCGAAGCTCGTTGACTTCTTCTATTATACCGGGATGATTGACGGTTGGAACGATCGAATGAACAAGATTCGAAATATGGGATAGTATGTAATCATGACGAGATACTCTAGAAATGAGCGAGAAAATGGTGTTTCGAATAGGTTCGCCGGTAAGTGCTTCAGGTTCATCGTTAAAAGGACAATTTGGTGGATGGAATGGATCACCTTCTTCTTGCCTCCAGAGATTTAGTATATTACGAACCCATCCCCAATTCATCCAAAATAGATGATGGGAAATTGGTTGATCCATTCCGGTGACGCTGTTCTTAGAGCTCGAATGGAAATCCATATCGGCGTAGCTATCGAAGTCGGAGGAATTCGAACTGGATGAAGAATCCATCTTGTATAGTCGGAGAAATGAATTTTTGGTTTGGAATAGATTATAGGAGTTGGGTTTGGTACTCTTCAATACATAATTTACATATGTATATATAATATCAAAATCCCATGAATTACGGAGAATCTTTGAAATACGTCAGGCAATGTCTATAGTAACAGATACGCTAAGATATGAATTTTGTCTATACACTATCGATGCACTAAATGCAGTAAGATTTGTCTAGACTTAAGAATGATAAGCAGGCAGTTCCCTAAGGATGATAAGCAGATGATTTCCGACTAGGATTGATAAGCAAAACTTTTGACAGGCAGACACGGTCAAAGTCCAGACTCACTTAATGTATCCTAACAACTACTAGTTAGACACACTAATGCAAGGCCTGGTTCGCTAAGACCAACGCTCTGATACCAACTGAAAGGATCCGAAACTAATCATCCGAACGATGTCCATATTGATTATAAACGAATTACAATAGTTGATAACATCGCGAGGTACTTGCCCTCTATATGATACATTTTACAAACGTTGCATTTATTCTTAAAAGGCAATCTATAGTTACATCCAGAATTGACATATTCGCCTGACATTTCATAATATTCAAATGACCTAAACCGCCATTTACTTAATAATAGTCTCTATGAACTTCAATGACTCGAATGCAACGCCTTATGATATAGGTCCTTAATGGCCTCAAGTAGTATCCTTAGTACGAGCTAATGCACAGCGGAAGACTTAATTCATACCTGAGAATAACATGCTTTAAAATGTCAACATAAAGTTGGTGAGATATATAGGTTTGATGCTAGCAGTGTTATAACAATGGACCACAAGATTTCATATGTAAACATTTTAATAAAAATATTCTAAGTGGTTGAGCACTTGGTAACCATACTTAACATTTAATCACGTCGCATATTCCCTTTAATATGAAATCTTACTACACCGTACCAAGTGTAGTCACAAAACGAAGTACTGTGCAACCGTTGAATACTGGTCGTCCAGTCCGGTTGGGGTTGTCAGGCCCGATAGATCTATCAACAGGATTCGCGTTTACAATACCGCTGTAAATATTAGTTACCAAGCTACAGGGAAGTATGCCAGTGGTACAACTCAACGTAGAATATATTTTTCAGTTACTTGTGTCCATATCGTAAAACATAAAATACATGTATTCTCATCCCGAAATATTTAGAGTTTAAAAGTGGGACTATATACTCACTGTTGTCTCGAAGATATATATAATTTGACTCGGTCTTCCGGTTGATATCACGAACCTATCCATATATAATATATCAATACCTTTTCTTTTTAAAACAAACGTTATATATATATATACTTGTTATACTTTTAATACTTTGAATAATTCCTTAGTCCGTAGTTAGCATTTCGTTGTTAGTAATTCAATTTTTAATGGTTCATATTTAGATGTTTAATATACCCGCAATGAAAAATATAAAACCCCCAACGAAATAAATAAAACCCCATCGTATATGTATTGGTCGAGATTAATCTTGACCCACGGTACCGGTGTTGTCAAATGACGTATTGCGTACATAAAGTACCGGTGTTGTCAAATGACGTGTTGCGTACAAACATGGGATCTTATGATTAATCTTCTCGTGTTGCTTACGGGTGATCCTGAACCATATGAAATTGAATTATGAGTACATATATATAAAATATCATGTTATCATAGAAATATGTGATTTATATAATTTTTTTCCAATTGATCCCGAAGTTGAAAAAGTCTAGGATAACCAATTTTGTTTCGGTCATAGTTTCTTCGTTACAAGTCCGTTTTCGTTGATTCAAATTGCCATCTTCTTGGATCGAGTTCTTCTTTAAGACTATGAACTGAAAATACCTTGGTTTGTATTCAAAATCATACGGCATAGGTGAAACATTAGTGAAACATATGAAGTTAAACATTTTGTTACAAAAAAACATTTAATGACCATTTTTCTAAAAATACTTATACTTTGAAAAACCAAGTTTTACCTTGTTAAATTAGCATATATTTAAGTTATATTACAGGTCTTGAAGTATTTTAAAAGTTAAGTTAGAAGGATCTATTTAGTTTGCAAACAAGTTTGAAAACATTCAAACTATGTTCTTGTTGTTAAACTTTTGTACCACAAAATATGATAGCTATATATATATGAATCGAATAAGGTTATGAACATAGATTCTACCTCAAGTTCCTTGGATAAGATTGCTGTAAAAGAGGATTAAAAAGCTAGAACCAAAAGGGTGATGGAAGTGGATGAAAGATTGGAAGTAAGTTGGTGTTGTTGGAAGGTTTTCTTGAAGTGTTGTTGTAAGAGTTTTCTTATGGTGTTTAAGTAAGGTTTTTATGGCTAGATCTTCTTGGTATTTTGCTGTATTGTTATGGAGTTCAAAGCTCTTGAAAGTGTGTGTGTTTTTAGCTAGAGAATGGAAGTAAAATGAATCAAAAATGATGATACATATATACTCCTAAAAATGTGATCTTTAAGGATAACATGACAAAATTTTAGTTTGTATTTTTGTAATTAGTCTTACAATCATTCAAAAGTAATTACCTTATACATAAGGCATTGAACAAGGCTGGTTAGGTGGTGATTTGATGTGTATATACCAATAGTAAATACGTATAGAAGCTAGGTATGATACGAGTACAAATACTCTAGATATACGTATAGAAATTTTGTGAAAAATGGAATGAGGATTCAAATATAGCTATCTTTTGTGAATACACTTATATGGTTTTATGTATTTAAGTTCTTAAAAGTGATTAAATACATTACTTATACGATATATGTATAAACATTATAAGTCATAAGTATTTATGTCAAATAACGTTACGTATGGTTATCGTTTTGAAAACTTAAGTTAGTAGTTTCAAAATATACTTATAACTTATTGTTATTAATACAAAAATGAGATATTAAAACATCCTTAGATCATGTTAAATATGTATATATACATATATATACACAAACGTATAATTATCATATATTGTATAGTTCGTGATATCATCGGTCAAACTAGACGGTCAAACGTTGTGTAAAACTCTTTTCGAAAATATAAATCTCAACAATTTGGATTGCTTATCATGTTGGTAAGGTTTAATTTATGTAAATATTAATCTTATAAGTATAGAAAGATCGAAAAAGTGCGGGTCAACTTTAGGGTTTTTGCTTATCGTGTCGGAACCATACAGAGATTAGAGTTTAAATTTGGTCGGAAATTTCCGGGTCGTTACAGTAGCAAAGGAATTCAGGTTGATCCAGCAAAAATTGAAGCCATTAAAAAATGAGAGACTCCTAAGACACCAATGCAGATACGCCAATTTTTGGGTTTAGCCGGTTATTATAGAAGGTTTATTCAAGATTTTTCCCGAATAGCTAAGCCGTTGACAGCGTTAACGCAAAAAGGGAAGAAATATGAATGGACTTCTGAGCAGGAGAGTGCATTTCAATTACTGAAAAAGAAGTTGACTACGGCGCCTATTTTATCGTTACCAGAAGGGAACGATGATTTTGAAATATATTGTGACGCTTCGCGACAAGGTTTTGGTTGCGTTCTTATGCAACGGAAGAAAGTTATTGCATACGCATCCCGACAATTAAAGATTCACGAGCGGAATTATACGACGCATGATCTAGAACTGGGAGCAGTCGTGTTTGCATTGAAGATATGGAGACACTACTTGTATGGGGTTAAATGCACTGTGTTTACTGATCATAAAAGCCTTCAACATATTTTCGATCAAAAACAGCTGAACATGAGGCAACGTAGGTGGGTTGAGTTAATAAATGACTATGATTGTGAAATTCGTTATCATCCCGGGAAAGCGAACGTGGTGGCCGCCGCTCTAAGCAGAAAGGAACGAGAACCAATTCGAGTACGAGCGATGAACATAAAAATTCGCATGAATCTCAACTCACAAATCAAAGAAGTTCAACGAGAAGCACTTACTAAAGAAAATATAGGAAATGAAATAATGAAGAAGTATGAGAAGCAACTCGTTATACGGGAAGATGGAATTCGATATTTTGCAAACCGTATTTGGGTACCGAAGTTGGGTAGATTAAGGAAGTTGATATTGAATGAGGCACATAAGACAAGATACTCGATACATCCTGGAGTTGGAAAGATGTACCAAGATCTTAAGACACATTATTGGTGGCCTAATTTAAAGACAGACGTTGCAACATATGTTGGGGAGTGTTTAACTTGTTCCAAAGTCAAAGCAGAACACCAAAAGCCGTCAGGGCTACTTCAACAACCAGAAATCCCAGAATGGAAATGGGATGGTATTACCATGGATTTCATCACGAAGTTACCAAAGACTGCCTGGGGATATGATACCATTTGGGTAATTGTTGATCGTCTCACCAAATCTGCACATTTCTTGCCTATAAAGGAAACGGATAGAATGGAGAAATTATTACGATTATATATAAAGGAAATAGTTTCAAGGCATGGAATACCTATTTTCATTATATCTGATCGTGATAGTAGATTTACCTCAAAGTTCTGGCAATCACTACAGGAGGCACTAGGAACTCGTTTGGATATGAGCACCGCATATCATCCGCAAACTGACGGGCAGAGTGAAAGAACAATTCAGACTCTTGAAGACATGCTCAGGGCATGTGTGATCGATTTTAGAAACGGATGGGATAAGTATTTACCGTTAGCAGAATTCTCATATAATAATAGTTATCATGCGAGCATTAAAGCTGCACCATTCGAAGCACTGTATGGAAGGAAGTGTAGATCTCCTATCTGTTGGAATGAAGTAGGAGATCGACAATTAACTGGTCCCGAGATCATACACGAAACGACTGAGAAGATAGTACAAATCAAGGAGAGATTGAAAACAGCCCGTAGCCGCCAAAAGAGCTACGCTGATGTCCGAAGGAAACCATTAGAGTTTCAGATCGGGGACATGGTTATGTTAAAGGTGTCACCGTGGAAAGGTGTAATACGCTTCGGAAAAAGGGGTAAACTGAACCCAAGATATGTAGGCTCGTTCAAGATCATTGAACGCATTGGACCGGTAGCTTATCGACTCGAATTACCGCAACAACTCGCCGGAGTACATAATACCTTTCACGTCTCAAACCTTAAGAAGTGTCTTGCAAAGGAAGACCTCACCATTCCTCTTGAAGAAATCCAAGTTGACGAGAAATTACAATTCGTAGAAGAACCAGTCGAAATCATGGACCGTGAAGTTAAACAGCTCAAGCAGAGCAACATACCGATCGTTAAGGTTCGTTGGAATGCTCGAAGAGGTCCCGAGTTTACGTGGGAACGGGAGGACCAGATGAAACGAAAATATCCACACTTGTTTCCCGATGACGCAAAATAGGTACAATTTTAAAATTTCGGGACGAAATTTATTTAACGGGTAGGTACTGTAATGACCCGCACTTTTTCGATCGTTCTATACTTATAAGATTAATATTTACATAAATTAAACCTTACCAACATGATAAGCAATCCAAATTGTTGAGATTTATGTTTTCGAAAAGAGTTTTACACAACGTTTGACCGTCTAGTTTGACCGATGATATCACGAACTATATAATATATGATAATTATACGTTTGTGTATATATATGTATATATACATATTTAACATGATCTAAGGATATTTTAATACCTCATTTTGTATTAATAACAATAAGTTATAAGTATATTTTGAAACTACTAACTTAAGTTTTTAAAACGATAACCATACGTAACGTTATTTGACATAAATACTTATGACCTATAATGTTTATACATATATCGTATAAGTAATGTATTTAATCACTTTTAAGGACTTAAATACATAAAACAATATAAGTATATTCACAAAAGATGGCTATATTTGAATTCTCATTCCATTTTTCACAAGATTTCTATACGTATATCTAGAGTACATGTACTCGTATCATACCTAACCTCTATACGTATTTACTATTGGTATATACACATCAAATCACCACCAACCAGCCCTTGTTCAATGCCTTATGTATAAGGTAACTACTTTTGTTATCTAGTATGACAATTTCACATGATTAAAAGATTTTTTCACAAAATTACAAACTTATACACCTTTTACACCACCATTTATACTCCATTCCATTTTCATTTTACTACACATTTCTTTAACCAAAAACACACTCTTAAGAAACTCCATAACCATTCAGCTAGTATCCATGAAGATCTAGCCATAAAAACATCACTTAAACACCATAAGAAAAACCTTACAAAAACACTTCAAGAATCCTTTCAAGAACACAAGTTTACTTCCAATCTTTCATCCAATTCCATCACTATTTTGGTTCTAGGTTTTTACTCCTCTTTTACAGCAATCTCGTCCAAGTAACTTGAGGTAGTAACTTTGTTCATAACCTTATTCGATTCATATATATATAGCTATCTTATTTTGTGGTATAAAATTTTAACAACAAGAACATAGTTTGAATGTTTTCAAACTTGTTTGCAAACTAAATAGATCCTTCTAACTTAACTTTTAAAATACTTCAAGACCTGTAATATATCATAAATATATGCTAATTTAACAAGGTATAACTTGGTTTTTCAAAGAACACCTTAAAAACTGTTTTTACGACGTCGGAGTGCAACCGGGGGCTGTTTTGGGTTGGATAATTAAAAACTATTTTGAACCTTGAATTGGAGGTTTATTTTCTGGAAAAATGATATTTACTATGAATATGATAACACATAAAAATTTCATGATTTAACTCAAAGTATAAGTATTTTTAGAAAAATAATCATTTAATGTTGTTTACATAAGGGAAAATGATTAACTTCATAAGTTTCACCAAAGTTTGACCTATGACCTGTGATTTCGAATACAAACTAAGGTATTTACAGTTCATAGTATTAAATAAGAACTCGATCTAAGGAAGTGGCAAGTTGAACCAACGAAAACGGAGTTGTAACGAAGAAACTATGACCAAAACAAAATCGGATATCCAAGACTTGTTTAGTCACGAAAATAATTGGAGAAAAATTAAATAAATCACATCTTTTTAAAATAACATGATATTTTATATATATGTACTCATAATTTAATTTTATATGGTTCAGGATCACCCGTAAACAATACGAGAAGATTAATCATAAGATTCCATGATTGTACGCAACACGTCATTTGACAACACCGGTACTTTATGTACGCAACACGTCATTTGACAACACCGGTACCGTGGGTCAAGATTAATCTCGACCAATACATATACGATGGGGGTTTTTATTTATTTCATTGGGGGTTTATTAAACACCTAAAAATGAACCATTAAAATTGAATTACTAACATCGGACTGCTAACTACGGACTAAGGAATTATTAAAAGTATTAAAAGTATTATAAGTATATATATGTGACGTTTGTTTAAAAAGAAAAGGTATTGATATATTATATATGGATAGGTTCGTGATATCAATCGGAGACCAAGTCAAAATTACATATCTTCAAGACGAAAGTGAGTATATAGTCCCACTTTTAAACTCTAAGTATTTCGGGATGAGAATACATGTATTTTATGTTTTACGTTATGGACACAAGTAACTGAAAAATATATTCTACGTTGAGTTGTACCACTGGCATACTTCCCTGTAGCTTGGTAACTATTATTTACAGCGGTATTGTAAACGCGAATCCTGTTGATAGATCTATCGGGCCTGACAACCCCAACCGGAATGGACGACCAGTATTCAACGGTTGCACAGTACTTCGTTTCGAGACTACACTTGGTACGGTGTAGTAAGATTTCATAATAAAGGGAATATGCGACGTGATTAAATGTTAAGTATGGTTACCAAGTGCTCAACCACTTAGAATATTTTTATTAAAATATTTACATATGAAATCTTGTGGTCTATATTTATACCGTTGCCGGCATTAAACCTATATCTCACCAACTTTATGTTGACATTTTAAACATGTCTATTCTCAGGTGATAACTAAAAGCTTCCGCTGCAACATGTTGAATTTAAGCAAGATCTTGAGTATGCATATTTGTGTCAAAAATAAAACTGCATATCCGAGGAATTGTAATGTAAAATATGCTAGAAATCGTATTGTTATCATCACATGTAAAGTTTGTAAGTCTAAGATTATCGCTAAACGATAATCATCTTTATATTGTCTAAAGCTTGTATTAACATAAGAGTTATGGTTTGTAATGTAAAATAAATGCAGTTGTTCTTTTAAAAATGTCGCATATAGAGGTCAATACCTCGCAATGAAATCATACGTTATCTAACTCGTTCTTATGGTTAAGGACGGGTTATGACAATAAATCACGAAGAAATTTTCGGAAGATGTCAGGAAAAGTTTACAGTAACAGATACGCTAAGATATGAATTTTTGTCTATACACTATTTATGCAATAAATGCAGGAAAACGTGTCTAGACTTACGAATGATAAGCATGTAATTTTCGACAAGAAATGATAAGCAAAACTTTTAACATGCAGACACGGTCGAAGTCCAGACTTACTAATGCATCCTAACAACTATCAGTTAGACACACTCATGCAAGACCTGGTTCGCTAGGACCAACGCTCTGATACCAACTGTGACGATCGCTCCAAATCCATATGGACGAACACGTCATTCATCGATTTCATTGCGAGGTATTTGACCTCTATATGATACGTTTTGTAAACATTGCATTCTTTTGAAAAGGCACACCATAAATGAATATTTAAATCAAAGATTTTCGACATCTGATGATTTCTACGTATAGAAAATCACCGTAATATAATAGTTTACAATGATACTTCCGTTGACAATGCAGTCAAAATAAGATACTTGGTGATGATTTGGTGAATGCAACGTTTCCTTGAAAAATATGTCATGTAAGACTCCAGGCACATAGCTTGTCTAACATATAAGCAAACAGCGGAAGACTTCTAGGAACCTGAGAATAAACATGCTAACAAGTGTCAACACAAAGGTTGGTGAGTTCATAGTTTTAATGTTTTGTATAATCTGTACATAAAGGTGGATCACAAGATTTCAGTTGTTTCATCCAGAAATGTTTATCAAAATATTCTACAAGATTGAGCACCCTGGTAACTAAACTTAACGTATATATAATTTGTACCCTTTGTATAATCATCTTAATAATACACGCAAACCAACGTGTACGTTTCTCAAATAGCATACGTCCGTTAAAAGGCTAGTGCTCTAGCTCGGATGGGGATATCAAGCCCTATGGATCCATATACTACTACTCGCGCCCACCAGTTCTTATAACTGGCAATTACTAGTTACCAAAGCTAAGGGATTTTCGATTCAAACTCAGTGTAGAATTTAGTATGTACTTGTATCCATTGCGTTTAAAATAAAGTGCATGTATTCTCAGCCCAAAAATATAGATTGCAAAAGCAATTAAAAAGGAAGCAAATGAAACTCACCTTAGCAGCATATAAAGTCGTTCACCAAAATGTGACCGAAACTCGGATTACCAAATAACCGTAGATCTCAACCTAGAGAACATATGTTGGTCAATAAATGTCAATCAAGCTAGGTCTGGTCATAGTGTATCACAATCCTAATGCTCGAGATCGACATACAAAAGTTATCCAAAGTCGTTTCAAAAAGTCAATTTTGACAATAGTTCAACAAAACGAGACATACCTTATATAAGGAGTCATTTACTCGGTTGGTAATATTCAAAAATCCATTTTATCAATCTCGTAAACAAGTTGTTTAAATCTTAATTGCAGATTCAAAAGCAATTTCAATTAACATCAATCATAATTCAGTTGATCATATCTCTTAATCCGTTCATCGAAACTATTCCATATCTAAATGAAAGTCATTGATTTTTTGCCAGCTTTCCAAAAACATGCATATCATATACCTTTTACCAGTAATATATGTATTTAATTCGTGATTCATCATAAACTATTTAACGATGAAATTTAGCATACAAGCATGCATAAATATATATACTCGAGCACTAGACATGGATACACAATTAATATATAAAAGATAAAATATGCGTGCTTACGTATCAATATTGAGATTCAATATTGTAGGAAAGTACGTAGATGCAACGGAGATGATAAAAACTAGGTTTGACTTGCGAATAATACCCACGAATATTACCCATAATTTCCTTAGCTCTATCCTGCTCGAAAACCCATTTCAAAAATGACCCGCTCATGGCCTCGTCGTAGTATTTTATGTACTAATAATACTACTAATAATAATAAGATTAATAATAATAATAATATTAATCTTAATAATAATAATAATAATAATAATAATAATAATAATAATAATAATAATAATAATAATAATAATAATAACAATAATATTAATATAAATATAAATATATACGAGTGTAATATGAGTAAACAAAACTTGAGCAGAAACTGGACTTTTATAGGCAACTTTTTGGAATCTGATGCCCATGCGATCGCATGGGTTTTTAGTGTATTTTCCATGCGATCGCATGGCCGCCTGATCCAGCTCAAAATATTTTTGTTTTCTTGTTTGTCGACATATTATTATATAATATATATAATATATATAATTTAAATAATTAATTATATATTATATTAAATTCATGTGCATAGTTGACTTGTAATTTTCGTTCCGATGACTCGTACGTTGTCACTCGACTTATGTCCCGGTTCCGGTTTCTCGAACGCATTTTTGTACGCTTAGAAAACTCGCAATTTACGTTTTGTGACTCGTACCTTTGTCAAAATATAGTCTTAAATTATCAATAAACTATATCATTCAAAGTGTATCTTAAACTTTCGAGTGTTTTGGTCATTTACTTCTATAAATCATTGTCTCGCTATTTGTTAATATATATATAATAACAAATCGTTTTATGACCAAGTTAATATATATTTTCAACATTCATAAACACGTTTTAAATATACGTCGCAAGTTATTCATATAATTAATATTCCAACTTATCATATATATTCAAATAAATATTTAAACAAATAAGTTTAATGTACGGTATCAAACCATTAAAACTTTGTTACATTTTCAAGTTATAGTATATATATATGTATCTATTTACATATAATGGTTAGCGAATCGTTGAGAACAACTGAAGGGTACTTGAATAGTTCAAAAATTTTGAGATTCGATTTTACAGACTTTGCTTATCGTGTCGGAAATGTTAATCATACAAAGATTAAGTTTAAATTTGGTCAGAAATTTTCGGGTTGTCACAATATATAATCAAGTTATTACATATAATAATACTTATACATTGAATTCCAATATATTTATGTGTATAGATTTATTACAACATTCATATTGTGTGTAGGATTTATATATATAACTGTATCTTTTTATTTTATTAACATCTTAATGATTTTGTATATTACTTTACATATTTAATTTAAATGATTAAATGGTATTAATTCAACTTAAACCTATATACTTATTTTTATATTTACATATATAATTTTTTTTTCTTTTTTATTTACTTATTTATTTACACACAATTGTTCGTGAATCGTCGGGAATAGTCAAGGTTAACTGAATTCACATAAGCAGTTCCAGAATTTTCTAGACTCAACATTACAGATTTTGCTTATCGTGTCGATTTCATATTAAGATCAAGTTTAAATTTGGTCGGAAATTTTCGGGTCGTCACAAATGCGCCCATAATAATTGCTCCGAATTGGTCTCTTCCATTCGAGCTTATGTGCGATGCTTCTGATTTTGCTGTTGGCTCTGCTTTGGGTCAAAGGGTCGAGAAACATTTCCGACCCATTTACTATGCAAGCAAGACCTTGCAGGGAGCGCAATTGAATTATACTACCACTGAAAAGGAGCTCCTTGCGGTGGTCTTTTCGTTTGATAAGTTCCGGTCCTACTTAGTCTTGTCTAATACTATTGTTTTTATGGACCATTCTGCTCTGAAGTACCTATTTTCGAAACTGGATGCAAAACCTCGACTGCTTAGATGGATCTTGCTTTTGCAAGAATTCGATATCGAGATCCGGGATAAGAAGGGTGCTGAAAATCTAGCGGCTGACAACTTGTCTAGACTCGAGAATCCAAATCTCAAAGTCCTTCACGAATCGAGTATCCATGATGATTTTCTCGATGAATATCTCATGGAGATGGACAAGGTGGACGAGCCATGGTACGTAGACATTGCTAATTATCTCGTTGGGGAATTCTTGGAAAAAGGGTGGTCACATCAAAAGAGGAAGAAATTCTTCAGTGACCTTAAGTACTATTTCTGGGAGGCTCCCTATCTTTTTTGTTGTTGTCCCGATGGGGTTATCCGGCGGTGTGTTTCCGGTAAAGAGTGTATGCGTATTTTGACCGAGTGCCATAGTGGGCCTACCGGTGGGCATTTTGGACCCCAAATCACGGGGTGTAAAGTCTATGATGCTGGCTTCTTTTGGCCAATAATTTTTAAGGATGCCCACCGGATTTGCAAATCGTGCGATTCTTGTCAAAGGGCCGGTAAAGTCACCAAACGGGATGAGATGCCTCAACAAAGCATCCAAGTTTGCGAAGTATTTGACGTTTGGGGAATTGACTTTATGGGGCCATTTCCGAAATCTCAGAATTATAGTTACATACTCATTGCTATTGACTACGGGTCTAAATGGGCCGAAACGCAAGCTTTGGCTACAAACGATGCACGAGTTGTGATTTCGTTCCTTCATCGTTTATTCTCTTGATTTGGAACTCCTAAAGCTTTAATTAGCGATAGGGGTACTCATTTTTGTAACGCCCAAATGGAGGAGGTATTGAAGCGATATGGAGTTCTCCATAAAGTTTCTACTTCATACCATCCCCAAACGAGCGGACAAGTTGAGAATACCAATCGAGCACTTAAAAGGATTCTTGAGAAAACTGTGGGGTCGAATCCGAAGGAGTGGGCGAATAAGCTCGATGAAGCTTTGTGGGGGTTTCGAACCACCTACAAAATGCCAATTGGTACCACTCCTTATCAGTTGGTTTATGGAAAAGCGTGTCATCTCCCGTTGGAGATTGAGCATAAAGCAATGTGGGCACTTAAAAAGTGCAATTTGGATTTGAAGGAAGCCGGACACCTAAGGGCGGGGCAATTGAATGAGCTTGGTGAATTACGCCTTGATGCGTATGAAAATTCGTTGATTTATAAAGAGAAAACCAAGCAATGGCATGATAGGAGGTTAAAGGGTCCGAAAGATTTTAATGAGGGTGATCGAGTGCTCTTGTTTAACTCTAGATTGAAGCTTTTACCAGAAAAACTTAAGTCCCGATGGACGGGACCATTTGAGGTTATTAAGGTGTACCCATACGGTGCGATTGAGTTGAAAAATGTGAGTGGTACTACCTTTAAGGTGAACGGACATCGAGTGAAGAAATATTTCAATGGTCCGTTGGAGATTGATGACGGGGTTCACGTTGAACCCGATCCTAACGTCACTTGAAGTTGGTAACGAGTCTTGTGAATGACTCGGTAATAAACTTCACATTGTTGTAGAGTTTGTATGTTTTTGTGCTTATTTGACGATATGTGCAATATGATCTTGCTCGGCTTTTTGTTTGGGTTGTTGGTTGGATTTTATGATGAGTAAATGGGTTAAAATGGCTTTAAAATGCGAAATTCTGGATTATCAGCACCTGGAGCGCCACTCCAATCCATTGAGCGCCGCTCAGATGGTGCGTACCTGATGTACCAGATGTTTAAAACCCCTCGACATGGATTTTATGCCTAATGGAGCGCCGCGCAACCTTTCGGAGCGCCGCGCAATATATGGAGCCCCACTCCATTTGTCTGTCGGGCAGGGGGCAGTTTGCTTTTTAATAAAAAAAAACCCTTATTTTTCCACCACACAAAAGGGAGACGGGGTTACAGCCTTTTTGAAGGTTTTTCTTATGCCCGAGAGACATATTAAATTAATGTGGCTAATGTGTTATGATCCAAGTCGGGTCATACCCAATAACAAACTTACCAACACTTTACAAGTATTTAATCTTAACGGTTGGATCGTTAAATGAATACGCGACACTTAAATTTTAGAAAATTGGTTTTCTAAAATATTATCACTTGAGATAAATTATTTGGATAATTTATATTTAATTATTTATAGGCTTAAATAATTATGTTATGTTATATTTTATAAATTGGTTTATAAAATGTAAGTAACTTAAATGCATGGTTTTATATCAAGTTTTATATCTTTACAAGACTAATTTTAACAAGTTTTATAAAAAATATGAATCTTGATATCCTACACCCATATGGGACGTTTTGTGGAGACCAAGAGAGTCTTCACCATGCCTTTTGTTACTTTTAATATGCACATGTCCTTATGTGTTTTTGCTTGACCAAAAAAATATACAAGTACACATGCATTAGAACATAAAATAATACAAGTGATACTCTTCTTTTTCCTTGCTGTATTCTGGCCGAAGTTTTTCATGAAAAAGGAGAGTTCTTGAGCTTAGTTGGAAGCCTAATTTCAAGTGTCAATAAATCCTAACCATAGTAATAGGTGTTGGTATCAAGTTTGGGGTATTATCTCTTGAGGTTTCATTGTTTTGAGACTCCATTCACCATCATCTTTTCTCAAAGTTGCTGTCCAGTTTTGAGCAGAAAAGAAAGTGAGTTTAAAACTTATGTTCAAGGTGTTTAAGGGTCCAAAATATTAGCAAGCTCAAGGGTGGTGTTGGAGCTTCAAAGGCTTGGAGTTTAAACCACTTGAAGTATCAATTTGGAGGTTATTTTCACCATCATCTCCATCAATTTTCTGCTCATTTTCAGCAACCCTCAAATTTGATTTGAGGAGGTATGATACTCTTATCCTTTCTTGTTATTTGTAAGCATATATTCACAACTTGATCCTATTGGGATTTAACTTTAAATTGGTTTAAAGATAACAAGTAAAATTTGAAAGTTTCACGCTTCCGTTCATAATGATTCTTAAAAGGTTTTAAGTATTATGAAACTAGTTAAATCCCAACAATGGTATCTAGAGCCGAAGTTGTTGAAATATGCTTCGAATTGTTGTCTTTAAACCCACTATATTTGCATTCCAAGTACATGCATGAAAATGGAATACAAAAATTGTCGGGTTTGGGTGGGTTTGATATGATGGCCGAAATTTTGATGTTCCAAAAGGGGTTTGGAACTTGTCATTTTGGTCATTTTGGTTGCATGTTAAAGTTCACAATCCTAGCCTTGACCTTGTGTTGATTGCATGCTATATTTGGTTGATTTGTTATATTCATTTGGTATGTATTATCATTCATTCAAAAGGCATGTAATAATTATTCATTTGGTTGTAATATTTATTATTTTGGTTATGTAATTTATTTTATATTTGGTATGTAAAATAGATTAGGTTGTATTTTCATTTTCTAGACAAAATGTATTAGGATATATTTTGTAAAATGATGAAGATGATGAAGACTTGAAGAACACATGAAGAAGCATTTGGATGCAAGATTAAGTGGGAGGTTAAAACCTCCTACTTTGTGTTATTACCTTTATCCGGTGGCATTTGTTTTCGGCTAAACAAATGTCTACCAAAAATGGCTTGATTGTGAACATATGATTTTGCATGCGTGGTTGTTTTGTATGATTATATGGATTGTATGTTTGTATGCTACAAGTTAATCACACAAGTTAACAACAAACTAAAATGGCAATTTAAATTGGTAAAAATTGACATTATTAACGACATGCAAAACGTCAAATTTAAATGGTTAAATTAAAAACGGCTAAAAGGACATTAATAAACGGTTATTAAGGACATGATAAGGATCATACATATAAAATGGTTTATATTAAGTAATTGGCTTAATTACAAGACATGAAAATGGTTTTTCATAAGTACCATGCACTAAATGCATGTTGGTGTATGGTATAAAAGTTTTCTCAAACTTGAATTAACAAAAACTCAAAATCCCTTTCATTAACAAGGTAAACAAGTTAAACGCCATCCTATTGTGTGACACTTAAAAGTATTAGGGAACTCATGATGGGATAAAGGTCACCTAACCATTATGAGCAAACTAATGTGATTAAGGTAAATTTCGCATGCTTGTGGGATAAAGGTCACCTAACCACATGTATGTTAAATTTACAAGTCTATACAAGTAGGACGACTTGATTTGGGAATCATGAACTTAGGGTCACCGAAGCATGAAGAACAAATAGGCGTTGATGGGATAAATATGCCATGCAAAAGGATTGCATGATCCCATACTCTAGAAGTTGCGAATGGATTGCAATTGTCATTTATTGACTACCTAGCTAAATCAAATTGCGGGATAAAGGTCACCTAACCGAAATTTGGTTTACCGTTGGATTCTAATATTTAATAAGTCAATTAAAATTTAAAAGGGGTATTGAATGTTAAATTAAAATCGATACTTAAACGAACTTTGTTAATTTTGTAGATGGCCACCAATAACAACAACAACATTCCAAACGCACCACTTAACCTGAACCACCTATCATTAAGGTCTCTCTTAGAGAAAGACAAACTCAACCATACAAACTTTATGGATTGGTTCCGCAATCTTCGGATTGTCCTCAAACAAGAGGATAAAATGTATGTGCTTGAGGACCCCATTCCCGATCAACCGGATGAGAATGATGTGGAGGCAATGGCCTCTTACGATAAGTATTGCCACGACTCCCTTCAAGTCTCATGCTTAATGCTTGGGACTATGATACCCGAACTCCAAAAGGATTTCGAGCACCATAGTGCATACGACATGATAACGCAATTGAAGGAGATGTTCCTCCAACAAGCGCGTGTCGAGCGCTTCGAAACGGTTCAGGCGCTACATGCTTGTCGTATGGACGATACCCAATCGGTTTCATCTTATGTACTCAAGATGAAAAGCCTTATCGATCGTGCTAACCGACTTAACCTAAACATATCCAATGAGTTAGCCACCGATCTTATCCTTAACTCCCTATCAAAAAGGTTTGATCAATTTGTAATTAATTACAATATGAATGGGATGGATAAGAGCATAGGTGAGCTTCACGGTATGCTTAGAACGGCGGAAACTAGCATGGGTAAAAGGGCTTTACCCGTGTTAGCAATCGATCAAGGTGGGTCCAAAAGTAAGACCTCTAAGCCAAAGGTGGCTAAGAGAAAAGGACCCGCCTATCAAGGCAAAGGGAAAGGGAAGATGGTTACCCCAACCATCAACAAGGCTAAGAAGCAAAAGGTAGCCGAGAAGGCAAACCCAAAGGAAGACCCATGTTTCGGTTGCGGTGAGATGGGTCATTGGAAACGAAACTGTCCGGTTTATCTTAAGGAGTTGAAGGACAAGAGGGATGCAGGGCAAACCTCAGGTAATATATATATGGTATATATAGAGCTTAGTATTACTTCTTATAATACATGGGTATTAGACACTGGATGTGGAACTCACATTTGCAATTCATTGCAGGGGTTCAAAAGAAGTAGCAAGCAAACGGGAACATCAAGTCTCTACATGGGTAATGGAGCCAAAGTGCAAGTGAAGGCTCAAGGAGACTTTGTGTTAAAGCTTCCAAGTGGTTTGGAACTTATTTTGAAAGATGTTTTGTATGCACCCGATTTATGTCGAAACATTATTTCCATTTCCCGTTTGAAACAATGTGGTTTTAACCTTAATTTTATTGATGATGATATTCATGTTTCTAAAGATAATGTATTCTATTTCAAGGCTTCGCCTTCAAATGGAATTTATGAATTGGTTCATGATGACACATCATCGAGCTCTATATACCATACTAGCACCAAGAAACTCAAAAGGGATTTGAGTGATTCCTACTTATGGCATTGTCGCCTTGGTCACATAAACAAGAACCGAATGCATACACTTCAAAAGAATGGACTCTTGAAATCAAATGAGATGGACTCGTTTGATGTATGTGAATCTTGTTTACAAGGCAAGATGACTAAAGCACCTTTCAAAGGAACTTATGAAAGGGCTAAAGATTTATTGGGATTAATACATTCGGATGTATGTGGACCCTTTAAACCCATAGCTAGGAATGGTGAAAGATACTTCGTTACTTTCATTGATGACTTCAGTCGTTTTGGATATGTCTACTTATTAAGACACAAGGACGAAACGTTTGAAGCATTCAAAGAATATCAAAACGAAGTACAAAATCAACTCAATAAGACAATTAAGGTACTACGTACCGATAGAGGAGGTGAATACCTAAGCGATGCCTTCCAAGATCATCTTAGGAGTTGTGGGATTATCTCACAACTTACTCCACCCGGAACACCCCAACTTAATGGAGTTTCCGAAAGGAGGAACCGAACCCTAATGGATATGGTTCGATCTATGATGGCAAGAAGCTCGTTGCCTCTATCATTTTGGGGTTATTGTCTAAGCTCCGCGGCTCGTATTTTAAATATGGCCCCAACCAAGAAAGTGGAACGAACTCCTCACGAGATGTGGTTTGGTAAACCTCCATCTCTATCATACTTAAAGGTATGGGGATGTGAAGCTTATCCTAAGCGTTACGTCCCTAATAAGTTGAATGCTCGATCCACAAAGTGTATCTTCATAGGATATCCCAAGGATGATATGGGATATTATTTCTATGATCCATCCGAGCAAAATGTATTTGTTGCTCGAAAGGCGGAATTCCTTGAAACCAAATTCCTAATGGAAGGTGATGGTGAAAGGAAAATAGATCTTGTAGAGGTACAAGATCAAGTTGATGATACACAAATGGTTGACACTAGTACTCAACATGAGGATGTTGAAAATGATCAAGTGGATGATCAAAGTACACAAGACGTTCGAAGATCTAGTAGGATTAGTAATCCTCCTGAGAGATATGGTTTTCTCGTGGATGGATGCTACACGGTTGATTTGGATGAACCGATAAACTACGAAGATGCTTTATCAAGGATTGATAAAGATAAATGGCAGGAAGCCATGAACGCCGAGATGCAATCCATGTATGAAAACCAAGTGTGGGAACTTGTTGAGCAACCTCCTAGCTCTAAGCTAGTTGATTGCAAATGGCTTTTCAAAATGAAAACCGACATACATGGAAACTTGGATACATACAAAGCTAGACTTGTAGCAAAAGGATTCACTCAAACTCAAGGGGTTGATTATGATGAAACTTTCTCGCCAGTGGCAATGCTAAAGTCTATTAGGATATTATTTGCCATTGCTGCTCACTACGACTATGAAATATGGCAAATGGATGTCAAAACCGCTTTTCTAAATGGATATCTTATGGAAGATGTCTATATGGTCCAGCCTGAAGGTTTTGTTGATCCAAAATATCCTAAAAAGGTATGCAAGTTAAAGAAGTCAATCTACGGATTGAAACAAGCATCTAGAATGTGGAATCATCGTTTTAATGAGGAAGCCGAGAAATTTGGCTTCATTAAAAATGGTGATGAAGCTTGTGTATATAAGAAAGCTAGTGGGAGCACTATCATGTTCCTTGTACTATATGTGGATGATATATTATTATTTGGGAATGATATTACCACAATGCAAGGAGTCAAAACTTGGCTAAAGAGTTGCTTCTCCATTAAGGATCTTGGAGATGCACAATACATATTGGGGATAGGGATCTATAGGAATAGATCCAAAAGATTGATAGGTTTAAGTCAAAGTACATACATTGATAAAATCTTGAAAAGGTTCAAGATGGAAAACTCTAAGAAAGGTTTGGTACCTATTCAAAGAGGAACCGTTCTCAGTTCATCTCAGTGTCCTACCACGAAAGATGAACAAGATAGAATGAAGAAAGTCCCATACGCATCTGCAATTGGGTCTATCATGTATGCAATGATATGTACTAGACCGGATGTGTCATGCGCTCTAAGCTTGACAAGTAGATACCAGAACAACCCAGGAAACAGTCATTGGATTGCTGTTAAAAGTATACTGAAATACCTTAGGAGGACTAAGGATATGTTTCTAATATACGGGTCTGGTGAGGAGGAACTCGCCGTAAAAGGTTACGTGGACGCGAGTTTCCAAACTGATCGAGATGACTCTCGATCACAATCCGGTTATGTCTTCATGTTAAATGGTGGTGCGGTCTCTTGGAAGAGTTCGAAACAGGAGGTTGTTGCGTTATCCACTACAGAGTCAGAGTACATTGCCGCCTCACTGGCAGCTCAGGAAGCTGCATGGATGAAGAAATTCATCGACGACTTAGGAGTGGTCCCTTCCATTCAGGACCCTCTTGAGATCTTTTGTGACAACGAGGGTGCGATTGCTCAAATCAAGGAACCTCGTGCTCATCAAAAGACTCGTCACATTGAGCGGAGATTCAACTACATCAGGGATGAGGTTGAAAAGGGAAAGATATGTATTCACAAAGTTCACACAGATCATAATGTTGCGGATCCACTCACGAAGCTTTTACATGGGCCAAAACATGAGGGACATGTTTGTGCGTTAGGGCTTCGATATTCTAGTGATTGGAATTGATCTACTTTATGTATTGTAACAGAACGAATTAGTTCAAACTCATTAATATAATTATGGTATTAATTTAATTATGAGTCATGTTCCTATTTTGCATATTTCATCCATGAATAAGCAACTATTCTAAATTTCCGTAGTCGATCACATTTGTGGGAACAAGTGTGAGGTTTAGACTATTATGAACTTGGATTGGTATACATTCATAGGTTGAATGTGGGGCAAGGTTGCAACCAAGGTTCATAGATATTTGTGGGAAACAAATATTGGAAGACCCGCTCTCAAGAATTACTGTATAGAGCCTTTGTGGTCGATCACATGTAATCTTGAGTAAAGGAGAATATCATTGTATCCTCTGACCTGAGATACATATTGGGTTCGGATATTCAACAAGTACTGTGCCTTGATTCTTTCCTTCGCTATTCTGAAACATGGTAGTACATAAGGAAGAACTCAGGTATATTACAAAGTGTATATCTAGGACGTATGTAGTCAAGATGGAATTTGTCCCTCTTATTCGTTGAGAGTCAGATGTCTAAGGCCTGAAAAGTTAAATCTATAAGAGAGTGATCACTCTGTATCTCTTGGATTTAACATGACATCTAGGACGAAAGGAAATAATGAAAGATTCACCTAATCATATTCGAGATGGGAACTCGAAAGGGATGATGTTATTGAATGGCACAAAGTCATAACATATTAGGGGTGATGGACGGTGTGTTAGGCTGTATCCATCACTTGCATTAATTTCTTATGTTTCTCGTGCAAGTGGGAGATTGAAGGTTTTTCTTATGCCCGAGAGACATATTAAATTAATGTGGCTAATGTGTTATGATCCAAGTCGGGTCATACCCAATAACAAACTTACCAACACTTTACAAGTATTTAATCTTAACGGTTGGATCGTTAAATGAATACGCGACACTTAAATTTTAGAAAATTGGTTTTCTAAAATATTATCACTTGAGATAAATTATTTGGATAATTTATATTTAATTATTTATAGGCTTAAATAATTATGTTATGTTATATTTTATAAATTGGTTTATAAAATGTAAGTAACTTAAATGCATGGTTTTATATCAAGTTTTATATCTTTACAAGACTAATTTTAACAAGTTTTATAAAAAATATGAATCTTGATATCCTACACCCATATGGGACGTTTTGTGGAGACCAAGAGAGTCTTCACCATGCCTTTTGTTACTTTTAATATGCACATGTCCTTATGTGTTTTTGCTTGACCAAAAAAAATATACAAGTACACATGCATTAGAACATAAAATAATACAAGTGATACTCTTCTTTTTCCTTGCTGTATTCTGGCCGAAGTTTTTCATGAAAAAGGAGAGTTCTTGAGCTTAGTTGGAAGCCTAATTTCAAGTGTCAATAAATCCTAACCATAGTAATAGGTGTTGGTATCAAGTTTGGGGTATTATCTCTTGAGGTTTCATTGTTTTGAGACTCCATTCACCATCATCTTTTCTCAAAGTTGCTGTCCAGTTTTGAGCAGAAAAGAAAGTGAGTTTAAAGCTTATGTTCAAGGTGTTTAAGGGTCCAAAATATTAGCAAGCTCAAGGGTGGTGTTGGAGCTTCAAAGGCTTGGAGTTTAAACCACTTGAAGTATCAATTTGGAGGTTATTTTCACCATCATCTCCATCAATTTTCTGCTCATTTTCAGCAACCCTCAAATTTGATTTGAGGAGGTATGATACTCTTATCCTTTCTTGTTATTTGTAAGCATATATTCACAACTTGATCCTATTGGGATTTAACTTTAAATTGGTTTAAAGATAACAAGTAAAATTTGAAAGTTTCACGCTTCCGTTCATAATGATTCTTAAAAGGTTTTAAGTATTATGAAACTAGTTAAATCCCAACACTTTTTACACCCAAACATCTATTTCTATTTCATTCTATTTATCTTTTCTTCACCTACAAATCCTTAGATCTTAAAACCCCAATTCTTGAACTTCAATTTCTTGTTTAATTACTTCACATCTTGCAAGAATGGCTCCCCCTAAGGTCCGAATTTATTTTCTATCTTATTAATTTCATCTAAATTGTGTGTATTTACATGATGAATTAATGTGTGGTTTGTTTAATTAGGCTTTTGTGTTCTAATTAGTAATGGGTTTTGTTAGATTGTGCTTATATGCTTTGATTTCATGATTTACTTGGTGTTTTTGGAAGTTATACTTGATACTAGGGTTTGTATGTTGAGGATCCGAATTTGTAAGAGATAGAAGAGTTGTTTACTTGAAATTGTTCTTGTTTTTGAATTGTTGGTATGTTCATGAGCTAGAGTAGGGTTGTGTTCATATGGGCGGGTCAAATTGGTTTGAATGTATTGAGCTATATTTGATTTATTTATTTAAAGATGCCATGCTAGAAGAGACATAACTTGCGTTTTGTGATGAGATGAGTAGTTTGATAGTAGTTGTTTGAATTGGTGTAAGTTTGCAAACATGATGAACATTATTAGATTTGAGGAATTTAATAGAGTGATATGAAATCATGTTTGTCATTTTTTTGGTTGTGTTGTTATGAGAGTATGGTTGTTATGAGCTATGTTTAAGAGATAGTGCAATATGCGTAGATTTGAGTTCTTGGCATGTTTACATGTGTTACTTGGTTAATTTGTTGATTGTCTTTAAAGTGACTTAGCATATAACATGTTTTGGTTGTGTTGGGACTTCGGTGCTTATTATTTTGACTAACACTAACTTTTGAGTTTGGTGTTTTGGTTTCTTTATTTGTTTCATTTGTGTAGAGATCGCGAGGCAACACTGAACCAAGACAACCACCAAATAATCCGGAGCTATGGTTGTCACAAATTGCGAATGATGAGGAATTAGAAGAATGTTTTACACTTGTTAGTGCCCGTCCGATCGAACGGACTTTCTATTTGGATTGGACGCAACTCACAGCAGTGGGTAATAATATTGTTAGGAGGTTGCGTCAGTATTTGTGGGTAACATACGCAGGGCAAGAGCTGAGGCCATATGAAAGGCTATTTGAAATACGTGAAGATGTGTTTGAACAGTTGACTATCGAGTTCTTTTCTACAGTGAGTTGTCGACCGCGAGCCTCTTCGACTGAGGCAGATTTCTTGACATTCAGGTTAGGCGGTTTAGAGCGGAACATGAGTAAGATTGGGGTAGCTCGGGCGTTAGATTTATATCCCGAGTTAAATGACAACGATTTAAAGTGGTTTTTGATTCAGTGCAAAGTGTTTAGGCAGGAGGCGTTTAGTGAAAGTGAATATTGGCCAACAGTGGCGAAAGATACTACAGGTCAGTTTAGTTCAAGTCGAAGTGTTCAGTCAATGCTTCAACTTCCGGAGGACCGGATTATTTTTAAGATGATTGCTACTGTGTTTATGGCTAGGGGAAATGCGAACAAGATTCAACGAAGGGATCTTTGGATTCTTCAGCAGATTAAGTTGAGAGAAAGGATTGTCGTCCCGTGTATGTTAGGAGCATGGTTTCAAGAGATTGGTACAGATAAACGAACAGAACGCCCATTGTTATGTGGGCACTTGGTTACTAGGTTTGCTCGGGCGTTTTCGGTCCCGACTAGTAGGTGTGATATAGTGGGAGTTGAGGCGATGCCCACTAATATTCTGTTTTTCTCGAAAGCTGAGTTTATCTGAAGAGGTCTACAAGGTTGGGTTTTGGTGGATGATGATGAGCAACAAAAACAACCAGGAGATGGGGCTGGACGTGGTCGTGGACGTGGTGTTAGTCGCTCCACGTATGAGGAAGGTAGCTCGAGTGCTGCGAACGTACAGGGTACGTGGTCATTTGGTGAAGAGAGTTAGAATTCGTTGGTTAACAGTGTAGACGGTCTTCATCTGGAGTTTAGGGATAGCCGGTCAGCATATGATGCTCAGGTTGAGCATAATCAGTTGATGTTAGAGGAGCAGCACAGGCTTAACGATGATATGCGGGTCTGGCACCAGAATAGTTATGGTGCGATTAACACGACGCTGGGACAGTTTGGAATGGAGATGGGTCGTTTGGGAGAGCGTGTTGACAGGGTAGAGTATGATGTTAGGGGAATTCGGGCCCACAATTAGTGGGAGGTGAAAGGATCCGTCCTAATCCATCTGGACGAAGTCACCAACAACTGGTTCCATTGCGATGATCGACTCCAAATACTGTCTTTAAAATGAGCAAATGCACAGCGGAATGTTTCTTTCATACCTGAGAATAAACATGCTTTCAAGTGTCAACCAAAATGTTGGTGAGTTCATTAGTTTAACATAAATAATCATTTTAATAGCCCACAAGATTTTCACTTCTCATAAATATACGTCCCATGCATAGAGACAAAAATAATCATTCATATGGATTGAACACCTGGTAACCGACATTCACAATATGCATATAAGAATATCCCCATCATTCCGGGATCCTCCTTCGGACATAATATAAATTTCGAAGTACTAAAGCATCCGGTACTTTGGATGGGGCTTGTTGGGCCCGATAGATCTATCTTTAGAGTTCGCGTCAATTAGGGTGTCTGTTCCCTAATTCTTAGATTACCAGACTAAAAGGGGCATATTCGATTTCGATCATTCAACCATATAATGTAGTTTCGATTACTTGTGTCTATTTCTTAAAACAGTTATAAAAGTTGCGCATGTATTCTCAGCCCAAAAATGTAAAGGGTAAAAAGGTAAATGAAAACTCACCATACTGTATATTGTAGTAAAAATACATATAACGACATTGAACAAGTGTAGGGTTGGCCTCGGATTCACGAACCTATATCATTTGTATATATATTAATACACATAAAATAGTAATCGAACAGGTTTATATATTATTAGTGGTTTAATTGTTATTTTAATTAGGTTTTTCATTAATAACCTTATTAATTATATTTATTAATATTTATCATAAAAGTATTAATATAGTTATGTTATGTGTATTAAATATTGTTTTATATAACTAATAGTTATTTGATAAAATAATATTGATAATAATAATAAATAAAAGTTGTTTTATTTTTACAATAATAATAATATTAGCTATTATGATAATAATATTGATAATATAAAAATAATAATATTAATGTCAAAATAATAATAATGATAGTAATAATAATAATTTTGATAAAAATGATAACTTCTCTAGTAATGATAATAATAATAGTAAAAATGATACTTTTAATATAATTGAGAGTTTTTACTAAAAATGATACTAATAATAATATTAATGATATTATTAATAATAATTTTAAGAATATTAATAATTATAATAATAACAATATTAATAATAATAATAATAATAATCATAATAATAATAAATAAATAAATAACTACCTCAAGGAAGTAGCCCTAACAATAATGCCCAAGTCCGGGTTTGAACCCGCGACGTCCCGCTAACCCGATAACATCCTTAACCCGAATCATCATCACTTGTAAAACTTTATAATCCTATTAAACTATCATCATTATAATCCTAATCATAATCCTAAACATTTTAATTCCACCATCTTAATCATAACCATTCACAAAATCATATCATAATCATAATCATAATCATCTAAACGCTTTGCTATCATCTTCATCATTCATTTACAACCTCGAATCATAATCATTCGGGAATCATATGCGACCATCATTACTAACATAACCATCGACTATCATTATCATGAAGTATCACCATCATACTTATCATCATGCACCATCATCTTCATCCTAACTTGTATCATCATCTAACCCTCGTCATTATAATTTTAACAACATCATCGTCATCCTCCTGGTTTAATATCAACATCACGTATCATTACGGTCCAACAAGAATGCAGGTCCTCGGTTCAACAATTAATATATATACGACCCAATGAAACAAAATGGGTCACGGCCCAAATTAAAAATTTATTCTCAGCCAAAGTACCAAAGAGATCCCACTTCCAATAACACACCTAGCATTCTCACGGCCCCATTTGTAAAGACTTAAAAAAAAAATTCGGTGTACAATAGAAAACGTGGGGTTCCATCAATTCTTTTCTTGGTGGATTCTTGTTATCAAATAATTATGAAACATATAGTAACAAATATGTCTTATTATTTGTTGTAACCTCATGGTCATCTTCCATTACCCTAAACACCATCACTATCATCTCATAACTAATCCATTAATTAAAAAAAAAATTCGGTTCCTTCTTTAACTCCACACGACACAAGGTAGCAAGAAAAGTGACAATAGTGGTTGTAGTTTTTATTGGTTCCACCACTTGTATTATTGAAACCAAATTTGTAAAAGAAAAGGGCCCGGTCTTGGTGGAGTTTGGCATCTAACCAAAAAAAAAAAGATTAAGAAGCTCATGATATAGTTTGTAGTTGGTTTACTTTCAGTGATTGTGGGGCTCGACTTTTGAAAGGATCGGCAGCATCAAACAATATTCATTCGGCACTTTATCAAAATCATAACATACCTTTAAGTCAAGCGGGGTGTTATTTATTTGATACAAGTCGAGCACTACCTCCTTAAATTGGTCCACATATTATTATTAGTCTTCCATATTAATCTCTGCTTTCAATACAGAAAAACATTCGGTAAGTGTGGTGGTTGTGAAGGTGATTCTTTGCTCAAGAATAGAAGAGAGAAGGATGAGAGAGAGAGAGAGAGGTGATTTAGGTAATGGTTTGTGGCGGGTTGATGTTAATTAGGAGAAGAAACCGGGTGTAGTAGCTTGATAGGGTTATTGTGGTGATGGTGGGTTTGTTTACGAAGAAGAAAATTAAGAATGATGGTTAAGGTGAGTTCAAGAAAGAAAATAGAAGAGATATAAAAGTAACGTGCTTGGACAGGAAGAAGAAACTGACTTGAGGGCAACGAATAGCAAGGATTGCCGCAGGTTTTGTGTTTTTCAATGGTGGTTTTAAACAGAAATTATAAGGAAGAAAAGAGAGGAAAATATGGAAGAGAGAGGGATTGTGAGTGAAGGTGGTGGTGTAATTGCTTTCTAACGGAACAGAAACAGAAACTTGTAAATAATAGTAGTGGTATATCGAGCAGTAGCAATTAGCAATAAGTAGTAGTAAATAGATGTTCATTTGGGTTTAATCGAATGGTTTCATCAACAACAAAAAAATAGCAGCAGCAACGATGGTTGGTTGGAAGGTGAAAATGGTTGAAGTAGAAGAAGCTAGAGTGATAGATGGTGGTGTACCAAGGATGAAACATGAATTAAGTAAGTTCAAAGTAAGAGATGGTGGGATTGTTCTTGGTCACAAATAAGAGGGAAGGAACGGGAGAAAGATGATGAAAGAGATGGCGGTTGTGGAGATGGAGATAGGTGGTAGTTTAATGGAGGAAGTGGTGGTTCTTAGTGATCTAACAAAAATAGAAGTAATAAGCAAGTAATCTGGGTTGTACTTTTGATGAGATATTGTAAGGTAGAAGTAATAATAGAAGTGTGGTGCATGCATCTCATCATATATGTATATGCATATTCCCACGTGAAAGGAAAATATATATATATATATATATATATATATATATATATATATATATATATTATATATATATATATATATATATATAATAAATTATTCAACAAACGTACCACCCTTGACTTTAATTTGCATTTACAGCTCACAATTCTAATCCGTGATATTTCTTGAGATTACCTACACTCCATTGGTTGTCTTTTATTGTGAGTGGGAGACAAAAACCACATCTATAAATATATAATATACTTCTTTCCGTGAATTTAGTAAAAAGAAACCACTCTTACCTCAAGTTAAGAATATAATCATATCACTAATGGCAATAGTTCTAGTTGATTATATCAAAGGTAGTTAAATCATTACATGTAATAACACTTCACATGTTATGGTATAAAAGATAGTCTGTAGGCCTAATACATTTAAAACTGATATGGAGTAAATGATAATCTTCATGCAAGGGTTGTTACATTTAAGATCTCTTTGCAATTTGTATATGTTTAGAATCAATTGAACTCTATATAATAAATATTCCTACACAACTCAATGAGATGATTATGTTGCAATTCAAATGAAAATGCGAATATAGTAAATACGATTAGCCAAAACATTTTCATATTTTGAAACTTAAGTCATATAATATTTTACTATCGAATTTCAAGTTTCTAGTATATATGTTCGTGAATCGTCGGGAATAATCGGAGGTCAATTGAATATATGAACATCGTTCCAAAATTTTCTAGACTCAACATTACAGACTTTGCTTATCGTGTCAAAAACATATAAAGAGTAAGTTAAATTTTGATCGGAAATTTCTGGGTCGTCACAGTACCTACCCGTTAAAGAAATTTCATCGCGAAATTTGAGTGAGGTGGTCATGGCTAACAATAAAAATATTTTCATGACGAATATGAGTTGATAAATAGAGTTTATTACTGTTGAGTAATATGGATAAGATAATTCAATTATTCGAAGAGTAGAGTGAAGTTATCACAAAAGAGTGAAATAAAGAAGTAAAGATTCGTCATAGCTTTTGACGTAGTCAGGGCTGAATTCCGGAATTCAAGAGATTTAAAAGAAAATCTTTGAAATCTGGGAGATTTGATTCTTCGACGAATAAGGAGATTAAAATCTCTATAATTAAATGCGATGATCTGTCCCGATTACCACGTCTGATATTTCCGTTATAAATTTACCTTTTCCGTTCCATTAGTTTTCACCACTTCTATAATCAATTCCCAAATTCAAAAGATTTGAAAATGCTTATTCCAGTTTTGATTCTTATTATTATTCTTACTATTGCAACAATCATTCTCCTTTTTCAATTACCACCGGAGGAATTTACTTTCTTCTACTTCGCCCTTGGGGTTATAGTGTTTTTAATTCTCCCGTATCTTTATGTTGCGATAAACATTGATATACACGGTTTGTAATTTATGTGTTGTTATCGAGCTTTATATTCTCTCTTATATTTCGAAGCTCTATGCTTTTATTTTCTCTTTCCGACTTCAAGTCAAGCGAATAATGGTCCAGAATTTGTAGATATAGAGTTTCAAATAATTATAATGTTCTAAGCAGTAAGGAATGTATTAGCACGATTTGATTTGTCAAATTACCAGAATTCCTGAGGATGGAACTATCAAAAATATACTTTCTTGATATGTTCAGAAGTTAAGCAGAATGAAAGAGTTATGTAACATGACACATGATGATGGTATGATCTACTGTGAATCATCACGTCCCATTAGAAACTCAGCATGACTTACTGTAATATAATCACGTTGGCCAAGCGCCATTATATTATACTAACTCATGCATCAGTTCCTAACACTTCTCCACAATTCGTTCATAATTTATACTTAGATTTTACAGAAGTTTCCAATATAATGAGATACCGAAAACACGAAGAGTTAGATAATTTCGGACAAGAATATTTATGAAAATATCCTCAGAAATATCGAAGATATTTATGATGATATTTTGGAATTTCTAAATTCGAAAGTTGCTGAAAAAAATTTTCCGCAAGATTTTAACATGAATTCGGAGAAAGATATTCTCCAAAGATTTCATTGGATCCAGAATTATTTGGATTCTTTGAATATGGGGTTTGGTCCTTGTATTTGTCCTTGGTCTCCTTCATGGTTAGCTCAATCCGTTTTTCAGTACCAAATTTTCTATCAAGCGTTCCCAACACTCCATTCTTCATCATCAAACTTTTTGGCCATTTAGACCATCTACAATTTTACTGTTTCCTCTGCATTTAATGCAGATATATCTGAATCGTCAGTTATCAATCCGAGGTGGTTTCAGGAGAATGGTGTTTTTAGATGATTAAACGCTTATGGTAATATTGTGGAATATGAAAGGTTCCCCGGTAACAATAAAGAGCACGCATATATATCAAAGTTATAATAAGATTGTTTTGAACGAACTGTCGATGTTGATTGTGCTAGAGCTGTGACAAAATTTGATATTTTGAAAGGAATTATCAAGTTATTTTGGGTAATAATAACACTAAAGGAATTGGCACTGCTACAGGTTAAATGTTCATTCAATTTCTGAGAGTTTTTCAGGTACATAACTATGTGCATCAATCTCTTCTTCAGTAGATGGAGTGCTGTTGGTTTATCCTCTCGATTGAAGTGTTTTCAAGAATTATGAAATGTTTGAACGCAGATTGGAATCGTTAAGATACAAATGAGGTTTAGGATGAAATCAAGTGGCAGACTTGAAGAATTGTTTAGTTTCATATGTTATATTCAATATTTTAATTCATTTTAATTGTCCAATGTTATTAGTCCACAGTCGATAGTCCAATAATTCATATATAATTTAATATATAATATTCGAATTAATTAATACGTATCGTGACCCGTGTACATGTCTCAGACTAGATCACAACTCAAACTATATATATTATTTTAGAATCAACCTCAACCCTGTATAGAGAACTCGATCATTACTGCATATAGAGTGTCTATGGTGATTCCAAATAATATATATATATATATATATATATATATATATATATATATATATATATATATATATATATATATATATATATATATATATATGCGTCGATATGATATGTCAAAACCTTGTATACGTGTCCCGATATTAAAAGTGCGTAAAATAAATAACAGAAAATAAATGACGATAAATAAAGTTCGTAAAGTAAATAACAGAAATTAAATGACGATAAATAAAATTGAGAGAATTAAAATTGCGATAAAATAAATTGCGATAATTAAATTACGATAATTAAAATGTAATACGAAATTAACAGTTAGCTAGAAACAGTTAGCTAGGATTTTGTTAGCGTGGATTCTTAACAAAATTTCTCATAGTTAATTTGTTTATTTCTAACAAATTTTTATTTTTGTCCAATGTTTTCTTCATTATGCCACTTGTTGGATTCTGGTAAATCAAAATCCAAATATGAAATTGAATGAAAATAGTTATTCTGCGGTGAATGGATTCGTATATCTGTGGATGTAGGTTGGATAGTAAATGACTGTTGAATCAGATGGAAAGAATGTACAGTGTAACTTATTAATGTGAAATCTAAATATTCTTCGGGTATTACCTACCCGTTAAAATATTTTCACCATTAACAGTTTGTACGAAAGAATTTTTAATTATAATCTTTATGAAAATATACTTGTATATATATATTTTCTTCAGATGCAATCATGGATTTAATGAGTAAATATGATATTAAACTCATTTGATTTACCGTTAGAACGAGAATATATAATCTCTAAAGCATTAAGGATTATATAATCGCTATGTTGAACGAAGATAAATAATGTAGAATGATACGTAGAACGATGATTATACTCGAGGTACAGAATGAGATGTTGAAGCATGGATTGTTGATGGTACTGGTGCTGTTATTAATGGTACTGTAGATACTGGTGATGTTGCTGAAGCTGGTACATTTTGCACCATACTCTCCAAATTGATTACTCGAGCGCGAAGTTCGTTGACTTCTTCCATTATTCCGGAGTGATTGTCGGTTGGAACGAGCGGATGAATAAGGTTTAGAATTTGAGATAGTATTTAATCGTGACGAGATACTCTAGAAATGAGAGAGAAAATGGTGTTTCGAATAGGTTCGCCGGTAAGTGCTTCAGGTTCACCGCCAAGAGGTGATTTCGGTTGATGGAAAGGATCACCTTATTCTTGTCTTCATTGATTAAGTCGACTACGAACTCATCAGATAAATTGGGGTTGAATGATTGGTTGATTGATTCTAGCGACGCATGCTTTCGGAGCTCAGGTGAACATCCATGTCGAAATAACTGTCGGAATAACTATCGGAATAGCTATCGAAATCTGAGGGACTCGAACTGGTTGAGGGATTCATCTCGTATGATCAGATGAAGGATTTTCGATAAGAAATAGATTATAGGATGTAGATTAGTATCCTGCAATACATAATTTACATATGCATATAAAATACTGAAATCTCATAAATTACGGAGGACTCTACGGAATCTGTCAGGCAAGGTCTACAATAACAGATACGCTAAGATATGAATTATCAGATACGCTAAGTTATGAATTTTGTCTATACACGATTCATGGAATCAATGCAGTAAGATGTGTCTAGACTAAGAATGATAAGCAGATAATTTTCGACACGAAATGATAAGCAAAACTTTTGACATGCAGACACGGTCAAAGTCCGGACTCACTAATGCATCTAAACAACTATCAGTTAGACACACTAATGCAAGACCTGGTTCGCTAAGACCACCGCTCTGATACCAACTGAAAGGACCCGTCCTAATCCATCTGGACGAAGTCACCAACAACTGGTTCCATTGCGATGATCGACTCCAAATACTGTCTTTAAAATGAGCAAATGCACAGCGAAATGTTTCTTTCATACCTGAGAATAAACATGCTTTCAAGTGTCAACCAAAAGGTTGGTGAGTTCATTAGTTTAACATAAATAATCATTTTAATAGCCCACAAGATTTTCACTTCTCATAAATATACGTCCCATGCATAGAGACAAAAATAATCATTCATATGGATTGAACACCTGGTAACCGACATTCACAATATGCATATAAGAATATCCCCATCATTCTGGGATCCTCCTTCGGACATGATATAAATTTCGAAGTACTAAAGCATCCGGTACTTTGGATGGGGCTTGTTGGGCCCGATAGATCTATCTTTAGAGTTCGCGTCAATTAGGGTGTCTGTTCCCTAATTCTTAGATTACCAGACTAAAAGGGGCATATTCGATTTCGATCATTCAACCATATAATGTAGTTTCGATTACTTGTGTCTATTTCTTAAAACAGTTATAAAAGTTGCGCATGTATTCTCAGCCCAAAAATGTAAAGAGTAAAAAGGTAAATGAAAACTCACCATACTGTATATTGTAGTAAAAATACATATAACGACATTGAACAAGTGTAGGGTTGGCCTCGGATTCACGAACCTATATCATTTGTATATATATTAATACACATAAAATAGTAATCGAACAGGTTTATATATTATTAGTGGTTTAATTGTTATTTTAATTAGGTTTTTCATTAATAACCTTATTAATTATATTTATTAATATTTATCATAAAAGTATTAATATAGTTATGTTATGTGTATTAAATATTGTTTTATATAACTAATAGTTATTTGATAAAATAATATTGATAATAATAATAAATAAAAGTTTTTTTATTTTTACAATAATAATAATATTAGCTATTATGATAATAATATTGATAATATAAAAATAATAATATTAATGTCAAAATAATAATAATGATAGTAATAATAATAATTTTGATAAAAATGATAACTTCTCTAGTAATGATAATAATAATAGTAAAAATGATACTTTTAATATAATTGAGAGTTTTTACTAAAAATGATACTAATAATAATATTAATGATATTATTAATAATAATTTTAAGAATATTAATAATTATAATAATAACAATATTAATAATAATCATAATAATAATAATCATAATAATAATAAATAAATAAATAACTACCTCAAGGAAGTAGCCCTAACAATAATGCCCAAGTCCGGGTTTGAACCCGCGACGTCCCGCTAACCCGATAACATCCTTAACCCGAATCATCATCACTTGTAAAACTTTATAATCCTATTAAACTATCATCATTATAATCCTAATCATAATCCTAAACATTTTAATTCCACCATCTTAATCATAACCATTCACAAAATCATATCATAATCATCTAAACGCTTTGCTATCATCTTCATCATTCATTTACAACCTCGAATCATAATCATTCGGGAATCATATGCAACCATCATTACTAACATAACCATCGACTATCATTATCATGAAGTATCACCATCATACTCATCATCATGCACCATCATCTTCATCCTAACTTGTATCATCATCTAACCCTCGTCATTATAATTTTAACAACATCATCGTCATCCTCCTGGTTTAATATCAACATCACGTATCATTACGGTCCAACAAGAATGCAGGTCCTCGGTTCAACAATTAATATATATACGACCCAATGAAACAAAATGGGTCACGGCCCAAATTAAAAATTTATTCTCAGCCAAAGTACCAAAGAGATCCCACTTCCAATAACACACCTAGCATTCTCACGGCCCCATTTGTAAAGACTTAAAAAAAAATTCGGTGTACAATAGAAAATGTGGGGTTCCATCAATTCTTTTCTTGGTGGATTCTTGTTATCAAATAATTATGAAACATATAGTAACAAATATGTCTTATTATTTGTTGTAACCTCATGGTCATCTTCCATTACCCTAAACACCATCACTATCATCTCATAACTAATCCATTAATTAAAAAAAAATATTCGGTTCCTTCTTTAACTCCACACGACACAAGGTAGCAAGAAAAGTGACACTAGTGGTTGTAGTTTTTATTGGTTCCACCACTTGTATTATTGAAACGAAATTTGTAAAAGAAAAGGGCCCGGTCTTGGTGGAGTTTGGCATCTAACCAAAAAAAAAAAGATTAAGAAGCTCATGATATAGTTTGTAGTTGGTTTACTTTCAGTGATTGTGGGGCTCGACTTTTGAAAGGATCGGCAGCATCAAACAATATTCATTCGGCACTTTATCAAAATCATAACATACCTTTAAGTCAAGTGAGGTGTTATTTATTTGATACAAGTCGAGCACTACCTCCTTAAATTGGTCCACATATTATTATTAGTCTTCCATATTAATCTCTGCTTTCAATACAGAAAAACATTCGGTAAGTGTGGTGGTTGTGAAGGTGATTCTTTGCTCAAGAATAGAAGAGAGAAGGATGAGAGAGAGAGAGAGAGAGGGGGGTGATTTAGGTGATGGTTTGTGGCGGGTTGATGTTAATCAGGAGAAGAAACCGGGTGTAGTAGTTTGATAGGGTTATTATGGTGATGGTGGGTTTGTTTACGAAGAAGAAAATTAAGAATGATGGTTAAGGTGAGTTCAAGAAAGAAAATAGAAGAGATATAAAAGTAACGTGCTTGGACAGGAAGAAGAAACTGACTTGAGGGCAGCGAATAGCAAGGATTGCAGCAGGTTTTGTGTTTTTCAATGGTGGTTTTAAACAGAAATTATAAGGAAGAAAAGAGAGGAAAATATGGAAGAGAGTGGGATTGTGAGTGAAGGTGGTGGTGTAATTGCTTTCTAACGGAACAGAAACAGAAACTTGTAAATAATAGTAGTGGTATATCGAGCAGTAGCAATTAGCAATAAGTAGTAGTAAATAGATGTTCATTTGGGTTTAATCGAATGGTTTCATCAACAACAAAAAAATAGCAGCAGCAACGATGGTTGGTTGGAAGGTGAAAATGGTTGAAGTAGAAGAAGCTAGAGTGACGGATGGTGGTGTACCAAGGATGAAACATGAATTAAGCAAGTTCAAAGTAAGAGATGGTGGGATTGTTCTTGGTCACAAATAAGAGGGAAGGAACGGGAGAAAGATGATAAAAGAGATGGCGGTTGTGGAGATGGAGATAGGTGGTAGTTTAATGGAGGAAGTGGTGGTTCTTGGTGATCTAACAAAAATAGAAGTAATAAGCAAGTAATCTGGGTTGTACTTTTGATGAGATATTGTAAGGTAGAAGTAATAATAGAAGTGTGGTGCATGCATCTCATCATATATGTATATGCATATTCCCACGTGAAAGGGAAAATATATATATATATATATATATATATATATATATATATATATATATATATATATATATATATATATATATATATATATATATATATATAAAATAAATTATTCAACAAACGTACCACCCTTGACTTTAATTTGCATTTACAGCTCACGATTCTAATCCGTGATATTTCTTGAGATTACCTACACTCCATTGGTTGTCTTTTATTGTGAGTGGGAGACAAAAACCACATCTATAAATATATAATATACTTCTTTCCGTGAATTTAGTAAAAAGAAACCACTCTTACCTCAAGTTAAGAATATAATCATATCACTAATGGCAATAGTTCTAGTTGATTATATCAAAGGTAGTTAAATCATTACATGTAATAACACTTCACATGTTATGGTATAAAAGATAGTCTGTAGGCCTAATACATTTGAAACTGATATGGAGTAAATGATAATCTTCATGCAAGGGTTGTTACATTTAAGATCTCTTTGCAATTTGTATATGTTTAGAATCAATTGAACTCTATATAATGAATATTCCTACACAACTCAATGAGATGATTATGTTGCAATTCAAATGAAAATGCGAATATAGTAAATACGATTAGCCAAAACGTTTTCATATTTTGAAACTTAAGTCATATAATATTTTACTATCGAATTTCAAGTTTCTAGTATATATGTTCGTGAATCGTCGGGAATAATCGGAGGTCAATTGAATATATGAACATCGTTCCAAAATTTTCTAGACTCAACATTACAGACTTTGCTTATCGTGTCAAAAACATATAAAGAGTAAGTTAAATTTTGATCGGAAATTTCTGGGTCGTCACAGGAGGTTCATCAGCGACAAATTCAGTGATAGATGCGTCAGAACCCGGAGGCATATATTCCGACGCGGACTACCATTCCTGATTATACATCAGTTACTCCTCCGAGAACGGATCCTTCATATGACCCGTACCAAGCTTGTCAGGATACTTTTGGTGTGGATTGGGACCCGTTCAGAGACTTGTGGCGGAGGAATGATTGATTTGTTGCACATGTTTATGTTGTATTTGTTTGAAACTATTTCTTTTTCATTTGGTCTGTACTTGAATAATTTTATTTTCTGTTTATGTACTTTGAAACTTATTTGAGGGACAAGGCGTTTCGGCATCTGGTGGTGCCACCTTGTCCTGTTATGTAGTTCGTATGTTTTTATTTTCTTAGGTTTGTTGGTGAAACGATTTTTCAAGTCTGGCATTAAGTTCAGCAAAACTGCATGATTGATGATATTGGTGTGATGATCGGGAATGGACGATGTTCTTATGCTGGAAGTTAGTTCAGCGCCATCTGTCACTGGCATTCCGCGATCAGTGGTTAAACTCGATAAGTTTTTATATTTTCTTTCTCACATAACCCTTTCGATTTTTATCTATTTTTGATCTCAAATGATGGGGACATTACTTGATCTCAAGTGTGGTGTGGAGGATGTAAAATCTCTCGGGTTGGTTGTTAATGGAATCATCATCATATTAGTTTTGATTTAAAAAGACTTGACGTTTCACGGGTTTTGGTCGTAAAAAAAAATGAAAAAAATTAGGGGTAAAATTAAAAAAAAAACAGAAAAGTTAGTTTAAAAATAAAAAAAAAAAGAGTAGAAAAACAATTGAAAATTCGGCCAAAACCTTTATTCTGAAAATTGGCTTGGTATTTTATGGTATATTTCGTGTTTTCAAAGAAGCCAAAATTGTCCTACAAGTTCATTATTTTGGACATGAAATCCTACGAGTTCGGGGAACTCAATAGTAGGTCACCTGTACTCAAACGGGTGTAAATCGTGAGAGAGCGGTGATTGCATAGCGTGATTGTGACCGAATCACGTGCCAGATCACAAACTTTTGGTTACTTGGTATAGCAGACTTCCGAAACTATATCATTTTTATTATTACATCATTTAATGGTGTGATACTGTGGGAAGATGAGCCTAGAGCTTCACCAGTGTTATCCTTTTTAGGAACAATAGCTACGTGCTTGTGTTTGCTTAGACAACACAACCCATAGTCAAAAGCTATGGCACCCAAAGGTTTTTGGGATTTAACCCGAGTGTCAATTGAAATAGATTGGCATTCCCGAGTGACTCAGATCCACTCATTAAGGAAGTAAAGTCTTCCGACTGTTTCACTTGGTACGTATACCTCTTAAGCTGTACCATTTCATTACCCATCATTTCACGATGAGGTACTGTTAGAGGTGAAAGTCTTGAATTTTCAAAACATGTTCATTATTTTGAATGTGAAATCCTACATGAACATTAAAATTCATACGTAGGTTATCTGCACCAAGGCGGGTGTCAACTGTATGAACAGTGATAGTAGTGTGTGGTCGAAACCGGACCATGCGCTAGATCGAAAACTTAAACAGGGCGATCCTCATTGTTTCTCCTAACAAGGACAATGTTGCACCCCGACCACTTTATTTAACCACAAAGGATGTATCTATTCCATCCTAAAGGGAGTCAAGTCTCCCGAACGACACACTTGCTGATTTGTTTCAGAAGTTGTAGTCCAGACCAGTTGTACGGTGACGAAAAATCTTGAAAAGTCATTGCTAAAATCGACTGGAAATCTACGAGGCCTCAACGTCAAACAGGGAAACTGGTAGTCAAAGGTTATCTCAATGACGGAGATTTGCTAGTCAAATGGGAAGTGCACCATGATACATAAAATGTTAGTGATTGATCAGATTCCCAGTGGATAACCTCCGGAAAGGTAAGATATCAGCTTTTAAGCCTAATGAACCTCAATCTTTATGGTTGACTTAACAGATTAGATGATCACCTCATGATTATCGATGATATCTAGACGTAATGTGTATCCTCCTAAGCACATTATTTTCTTACCAACATCTCACGATGTTAGGTATTGTGGGAGGCATTGGCTTGACCAATTGCGGGGTAGCCCGTGAGTTCTTTTTGGCACATGTGTTTGATTATCATATCTTTGGTGTTTGGCTCCCACTTGATTCCCGGTTCCTTTGAATACTTACACTATGGTTCGAGATTCTTTACCTCATTTTATTTGGTACTCTATTCGAGATTATATTTAGCTACTTTGTTCATACTATTTGCTTGAGGATTGAGAAGTAAATTTCGGGGAATGCAAGTGGGAGGTATGGTTGGTATTTACATCCAAATCGTGCCCATGCTAGTTTGTGGTTTGTCAGTTACGAGTTTGGTTTTACATACATGTTGAAGAAGTTATCATATGGTAGAAGATTATTATCGAGTTCGATTGCTTGAGGACAAGCAAAACTCTAGTGTGAGGTTGTTTGATATCGCATATTTCATACGCGTTTTCCTTAGCGATATCGGGCACATTTTGGTCCTTTTGGATACGATTTGGTGTTATTTCGATAAGTGTTGTGAAAGTTCGAGTTCTAAGACCAAGGAGATGAATTTTGAAGATATTTGATGGTTTTAGTGATTTTCTATGGAAACAAGTGAAAGAGATTGGTTCGATTCGAGTTTGGTTCGAAAACGAGTGATTTTATGAGTTTCATAGTCCGGATTCAGCAAAAAGGGACTGGAGCGCCGCTCTAAAACATGGAGCGCCGCTCCAGTAGGCATAAATTATAGTTCGAGGGGTTTTGAAAATCAGAAGATAAGTTTCCAGTTATATGGAGCGCCGCTCCATATGTGGAGCGCCGCTCCAATTTCAGCCGGGGTCAGATTTTTACCTATTTAAAGGCCGAATTTTTACCCTAACTTATCACTTTTGCATCCAGACGAATTCCATCAGCTTTTTGACGAACCAAGGTAATTTTTGGGGAATCCCAAGGTCATTCTAACGCATCAATCATTCCGGAAACGCGTCTCGATCCATTCATCATTCAAGAACACAATTTTCATTAGGTTTAATTCTTATCTTTATAATGAATACTCTTAATTGTTTATTTGTGATTTTGGTTTTGGCCATGGTTGGCTAAGCACTTTAATGTTTGTCTAGATTGAATATTCGTAAGTGTTTGGATGATACTTTAATGTTTTATTGATTAATGCATGATAATTATGAGTTTTGATTAAGAACCATTCTTGTGGGTGTTGATTATTGTTACTAGGTTGATTAGTGATCTTGTTTGAACAAAGGGAACCCTGTTTCAATTTAGTACACTAGTTTTCAATTGATTTGTCTTAACCAATTGGGTGCTTACTGGACCAAGGGGGTAAACCGGGTAACAAAGATTAAACAAAACAGGGGTGAATTGTGTGGAGCGAACGCGTAACCAATTGAATCTTAATCTTGTAATTAGTAATTACTAAGTCACAAATGAAAGAGGTCTTTGGTGAAAGGGAACCCTAAGCCAATAAATCCAAGTTTGATATGTTAGCTAAAAGAGAACTCTGGGTAAACCGACTCTGTAGTTGCATGTATTGATAAATTGAACTAGTGCTTAATAACAAATTATCCGACACTGAGGGTAAAAGATCTAGGCGAACATTCTTTTATCCATTGAATTCAAATATCTTTACTTTTCGTTGAGTCAGCATTTATTTTTATAAATTTAAAAACACAAAAATATTGTCTTTTACTTTTAATCAATCTTTGATTTGGCTAATCGTTAAATAGCCACAAACAACTATCTCGTACTTTCGATTTTCATAGATTAACTTAGTTTATTTTATTAGTTACAATCTTAATTCTCACGTTTAAACTGTCCTTGAAACGATTTCGGAATTACCAACTTTATACTATCACACGATCAGGTACACTGCCCGTTAGTGTGTAGTAATCTTTAACCGGCATTTTCCATTGATAAATAATATACACGATTTTACACATCATACTTCGAATTTATCATGTCCGAAGGGAGTCCCGGAATGATGGGGATATTCTATATGCATCTTGTTAAGGTTGGTTACCAGGTGTTCACCATATGAATGATTTTTATCTCTATGCAGTTTGCGAAATGCCTGATATGAGAATGATGTTTATGAAAAATGAAATCTTGTGGTCTATTAAAATTATGGAAATGATGAATTATGATAAACTAATGAACTCACCAACCTTTTGGTTGACACTTTGAAGCATGTTTATTCTCAGGTATGAAAGAAATATTCCGCTGTGCATTTGCTCATTTTAGAGATATTACTTGGAGTCATTCATGACATATTTCAAAAGACGTTGCATTCGAGTCATTGAGTTCATCAAGATTATTATCAAGTCAATTATAGTTGGATAAATTATGAAATGGTATGCATGCCGTCAACTTTTGATGTGAAGAAAGTTTGTCTTTTAAAAACGAATGCAATGTTTGTAAAATGTATCATATAGAGGTTAAGTACCTTGCGATGTAATCAAATGTAATGTATTCGTCCAGATGGATTAGGACGGGTCATTTCAATTTCCATTCTATAATTTCACATACAAATCCTCTCTAATTACCTACTCCAAGAACACTTGAAAGATCAGGAACATCCAAATTATCTCAGTAATTTTTTTTTTTTCAAATTCAAGGTAATACTCATATTCAAACTGTGATTCAATTTCTATAACTATAACAATCTTAATTCAAGTAGTAATCTTACTTGAACTTGTTTTCGTGTCATGATTCTACTTCAAGAATTTCCAAGCCATCAAAGATCCTTTGAAGCTCAAGTTAATTTCTCATCATTTCCAGTAGGTTTACCTACTATACTTGAGGTAATGATGATGTTCATAACATCATTCTATTCATATATATATAACTATCTTATTCGAAGATTTAAACTTGTAATCACTAGAACATAGTTTAGTTAATTCTAAACTTATTCGCAAACCATGTTAATCCTTCTAACTTAACTTTTAAAATCAACTAAACACATGTTCTATATCTATATGATATGCTAACTTAATGATTTAAAACCTGGAAACACGAAGAACATCGTAAAACCGGACATACGCCGTCGTAGTGAAACCGGGGGCTGTTTTGGGTTAGATAATTAAAAACTATGATAAACTTTGATTTAAAAGTTGTTCTTCTGGGAAAATGATTTTTCTTATGAACATGAAACTATATCCAAAAATCATGGTTAAACTCAAAGTGGAAGTATGTTTTTCAAAATGGTCATCAAGATGTCGTTCTTTCGACGAAAATGACTACCTCTTACAAAAACGACTTGTAACCTTTATTTCCGACTATAAACTTATATTTTTTCTATTTATTTTCATAAATTTCAGTTCATTATGAAACCATAGCAACTTGATTCACTCAAAACGGATTTAAAACGAAGAAGTTATGGGTAAAATAAAATTGGATATTTTTGCTTATTTTAGCTACGTGAAACTTTGTAACAAACCTATACTAACCATAACTTAACTAACTTATATTGTATTATACATGTATTCTAACATATATTATGTAATCTTGATAGACCATAGACACGTATACAATGTTTTGACATATCATGTCGACGTCATCTATATATATTATTTGGAACAACCATAGACACTGTATATGCGGTAATGTTCGAGTTAGCTATACAAGGTTGATGTTGATTCCAAAATAATATATATACCTTGAGTTGTGATAGAGTCTGAGACTTGTATACACTGGGTCGTGGATTGATTCGAGATAATATATATCGATTTATTTCAGTACTATTAACTGTGAACTACTAATTGTGGACTACTAACGTTGGACTGCTAATTTAACAACTTAAAACGTCAACACGTAATAAAAATGTTGTGAATATGATATATATATATATATATATATATATATATATATATATATATATATATATATATATATATATATATATATATATATATATATATATATATATATATTTGTTATAGGTTCGTAAATCAACCCGTGGCCAAGTTTAAATCTCGACGAATTGAAAATCTGTGAAAGTGAGTTATAGTCCCATTTTTACTATCTAATATTTTTGGAATGAGAATACATGCAGCTTTTTAAATGTTTTACAAAATAGACACAAGTACTCGAAACTACATTCTATGGTTGGATTATTAAATCGAATATCACCCCTTTTAGCTTTGTAACCTAAGAATTAGGTAGACGAGAGGTTCTGTTCCTAATTGACATGAATCCTAAAGATATATCTATTGGGCCTAACAACCCCCATTCAGATTATGGATGGCTTTAGTACTTCGAGATTATTATTATACAAACGAGAGGTTCTGTTTGGGGATATTCTATGCATTAAAGTTAATGTCGGTTACCAGGTGTTCAATTCATATGAATGATTTTATCTTTATGCAGACGAGAGGTTCTGCTTATAAATATGAAAATCTTGTGGTCTATTATTACAATTTGATATATATATATATATATATATATATATATATATATATATATATATATATATATATATATATATATATATATATATATATATATATATATATATATATATATATATATAGGCTAAACCTATAACTCACCAACATTTTTGTTGATATTTTAAGCATGTTTATTCTCTGATGAATATTAAGAGCTTCCGCTGTTGCATGCTAGTTAAAGACAAGATTTGGAGTCAGCATGCTTGTATAATATTGTTTAAAAACTGCATTCGGAAAATAAATTGTTGTATAATATTATTGTAATCCATTATGTAACGAACGTGTGAAAAAGTGTATTTTAGATTATCATCACTTGATAAACTTTGTTATGTCTAATAAACCTTTATCGATAAAATAAAGGTTATGGTTTGTTTTAAAAACGAATGCAGTCTTTGAAAAACGTCTCATATAGAGGTCAAAACTTCGCAACGAAACCAATTAATATGAAACGTTTATAATTAATATGAACGGGATATTTCAATAACGTCATTAGTTGACGTTAACGACTGTTATGTACTCGTTGTATTAATAATAATTTTAATAAAAGAATTTTATTAGTACAAATATGATTACTATAAACACATTTAGTATAAATACGTTTAGTATAAATACGAAGATTAAGAGAATAAACATATTATCCATAAATAATAAATTTTAAGAATAAACATTAGTATGCATGAAATAAATAATGATTAATTGCATAAGTAATCATAAATGTTAGATAACATAAATATAAATGTTAGTGAAGTTAATAAGAATTAGATTACAGAAATATAATTCAGGCGGTATAACCGTCCATATATAACTTAAATAACATAAATATAAATGTTAGTGAAGTTAATAACATAAATATAAATGTTAGTGAAGTTAATAAAAGTTAGATTATGTAGTGACCCAAACTTTTCCATGTTTATATATATTAATTGAGATTGATATTTACATGATTAAATGTTTCCAACATGTTAAGCAATCAAACTTGTTAAGACTTGATTAATTGAAATATGTTTCATATAGACAATTGACCACCCAAGTTAACCGGCGATTCACGAACGTTAAAACTTGTAAAAATGACATGACGATATATATATATGGATATACATATGGTTAACATGAGATTATGATAAGTAAGTATCTCCATAAGTATATTAACAATGAGTTATATACATATAAACAAGACTACTAACTTAAGGATTTCGAAACGAGACATATATGTAACGATTATCGTTGTAACGACATTTAAATGTATATATATCATATTAAGATATATTAATATATCATAATATCATGATAATATAATAATTTAACATCTCATTAGATATAATAAACAATGGGTTAACAACATTAATTGAGATCGTTAACTTAAAGGTTTCAAAACAACACTTACATGTAACGACTAACGATGACTTAACGACTCAGTTAAAATGTATATACATGTAGTGTATTTAGATGTATTAAAATACTTTTGGAAGACTTCAATACATATATCAAAACACTCATACTTAACGAAAATGGTTACAGTTACTTTCCCATTCTTTTCTTTCATCAAGAATTCTAGTCGTATTCTTACCCGTATTATACACAGCTTCAAAACGTACTTACTATGGGTATATACCAATAGGAACTAGCATGGGATTCCACTCTTAATTATGTCATGTATGACTAATCAATTTTAACTTCTACCATGAGCTAGTCAACTAACTAGAACTCCTTTTAACCCCACTCACCACTCACCAATTACCACTCATCATTCACTCCATTTCACTTTCAATTCTCTTTCTAATTCTCTCTCAACACACACACACTATTATGAACGTATTTTTCCAGTAGTTAATCATCATCTTCATCAAAAATCACTTCAAGAATCAAGCTATAATCATCATAGGAAGAACACTTCAAGAACACTTCAAAAATCCCTTCAAGTTTACTAATTTACTTCCAAGCTTTCTAATCCATTCCAAGTAATCATCTAAGATCAATAAACCTTTGTTATATACAGTAGGTTATCTTTCTTATTCAAGGTAATATTCATATTCAAACTTTGATTCAATTTCTATAACTATAAACTATCTTAATTCGAGTAAAAATCTTACTTGAACTTGTTTTTGTGTCCTGATCCTACTTCAAGAACTTTCAAGCCATCCAAGATCCTTTGAAGCTAGATCATTTCTTGTCACTTCCAGTAGGTTTACCTACTAAACTTGAGGTAGTAATGATGTTCATAACATCATTCGATTCATATATATAAAACTATCTTATTCGAAGGTTTAAACTCGTAATCACTAGAACATAGTTTAGTTAATTCTAAACTTGTTCGCAAACAAAAGTTAATCCTTCTAACTTGACTTTTAAAATTAACTAAACACATGTTCTATATCTATATTATATGCTAACTTAATGATTTAAAACCTGGAAACACGAAAAACACCGTAAAACCGGATTTACGCCGTCGTAGTAACACCGCGGGCTGTTTTGGGTTAGTTAATTAAAAACTATGATAAAATTTGATTTAAAAGTTGTTATTCTGAGAAAATTATTTTTATTATGAACATGAAACTATATCCAAAAATTATGGTTAAACTCAAAGTGGAAGTATGTTTTCTAAAATGGTCATCTTGACGTCGTTCTTTCGACTGAAATGACTACCTTTACAAAAACGACTTGTAACTTATTTTTATGACTATAAACCTATACTTTTTCTGTTTAGATTCATAAAATAGAGTTCAATATGAAACCATAGCAATTTGATTCACTCAAAACGGATTTAAAATGAAGAAGTTATGGGTAAAACAAGATTGGATAATTTTTCTCATTTTAGCTACGTGAAAATTGGTAACAAATCTATTCCAACCATAACTTAATCAACTTGTATTGTATATTATGTAATCTTGAGATACCATAGACACGTATACAATGTTTCGACCTATCATGTCGACACGTCTATATATATTTCGGAACAACCATAGACACTCTATATTTGAATGTTGGAGTTAGCTATACAGGGTTGAGGTTGATTCCAAAATATATATAGTTTGAGTTGTGATCAATACTGAGATACGTATACACTGGGTCGTGGATTGATTCAAGATAATATTTATCGATTTATTTCTGTACATCTAACTGTGGACAACTAGTTGTAGGTTACTAACGAGGACAGCTGACTTAATAAACTTAAAACATCAAAATATATTAAAAGTGTTGTAAATATATTTTGAACATACTTTAATATATATGTATATATTGTTATAGGTTCGTGAATCAACAGTGGCCAAGTCTTACTTCTCGACGAAGTAAAAATCTGTGAAAGTGAGTTATAGTCCCACTTTTAAAATCTAATATTTTTGGGATGAGAATACATGCAGGTTTTATAAATGATTTACAAAATAGACACAAGTACGTGAAACTACATTCTATGGTTGAATTATCGAAATCGAATATGCCCCTTTTTATTAAGTCTGGTAATCTAAGAATTAGGGAACAGACACCCTAATTGACGCGAATCCTAAAGATAGATCTATTGGGCCTAACAAACCCCATCCAAAGTACCGGATGCTTTAGTACTTCGAAATTTATATCATATCCGAAGGGTGTCCCGGAATGATGGGGATATTCTTATATATGCATCTTGTTAATTTCGGTTACCAGGTGTTCACCATATGAATGATTTTTATCTCTATGTATGGGATGTGTATTGAAATATGAAATCTTGTGGTCTATTGTTACGATTTGATATATATAGGTTAAACCTATAACTCACCAACATTTTTGTTAACGTTTAAAGCATGTTTATTCTCAGGTGAATATTAAGAGCTTCCGCTGTTGCATACTAAAATAAGGACAAGATTTGGAGTCCATGTTTGTATGATATTGTGTAAAAACTGCATTCAAGAAACTGATTTCGATGTAACATATTTGTATTGTAAACCATTATGTAATGGTCGTGTGTAAACAGGATATTTTAGATTATCATTATTTGATAATCTACGTAAAGCTTTTTAAACCTTCATTTATAAAATAAAGGTTATGGTTTGTTTTAAAAATGAATGCAGTCTTTGAAAAACGTCTCATATAGAGGTCAAAACCTCGCAACGAAATCAATTAATATGGAACGTTTTTAATCAATAAGAACGGGACATTTCAGTTGGTATCCGAGCGTTAGTCTTAGAGAACCAGAATTTTGTATTAGTGTGTCTTATCGAGTTTGTTAGGATGCATTAGTGAGTCTGGACTTCGACCGTGTTTACTTGAAAAATGATTGCTTAACAAATTTTGTTGGAAACTATATATTTTTAACATGTGAATATTACGTGATATATTAATCTCTTAACACGTTTGATATTATGTGATAGATGTCTACCTCTAGAACAAGTCCCATTGACTCACCTAATAATAATGAAGAGTCAAATGTAAATTGGAATGATTCGTGGACTGATTCACAAGTTCCCGAAGAGGAACCGGAAGAAGAGTCGGAACCAGAAGAAGAATCGGAACCGGAAGAAGAATCGGAACTGGATGAAGAAATAGAACCGGTGGGGGAAATAATAAAACGGTTAAGTAAAAGAAAATCCTCAACCAACCGACCAAGGTTAATTATGGTCAATGGTGTTTCCGCTAAGGAAGCAAAATATTGGGAGGATTACCAATTCTCTGATGAATCGGATTCTGACGAGAATTCCGATGATGTTATAGAAATTACCCCAACTGAATTTAAAAAGGCAAAAGAAAATAATAAGGGAAAGGGCATAAAAATAGAGAAATCTAATTCCAACCCCGATGAACTTTATATGTATCGTCAACCCCCGAAGTCCTTAAGTTGTAACAATGACCCGGGAACCTCTAAACCACCAGGTTTTTCTAAACCAATGTGGAAAACGACGGCTCGTATCAGGGGAACATCATATATCCCTAGAAACTTGGCAAAACGAACCAAAACCGAAGAAGAAAAAACAAGCGAGCCGGAATAAGATAGTTGTATTCGTGTGGTGTAATATATGTAATATAGTGTGCTTATGCTTTATGATATATGTAAAAATTGCTTGTATTAATAAGTATTTTTTTATGAATCTAACTCTTGTCTATTTTACAGTATAAAAACACAAAATGGATAGACAACCCAATATTTTAAGAGACCTACCCGGAGACATGATTGATGAAATCTTGTCTAGAGTCGGTCAGAATTCTTCGGCACAACTAATTAAGGCGAGATCAGTTTGTAAGACATTTGAAGAACGTTCCAAGAATGCCTTGGTTTATAATAGGCTTTCGTTCGAAAGATGGGGGATATCACATTGGGAAATCCATAAGTTACGATGAGTTTACTTTGACGCATATATTGCGGGGAACCCAAATGCTATTTTACGCAATGGGTTAAGAAATTATTTTGAGTCAATATATCCGAATATTGGACTTCGTGATTTAGAAAAAGCGGCTAACATGCAACATAAAGAAGCATGTTATGCTTACGGATTAGTAATGTTCGCTTCTCACCAAAGTGAGAACAAGAACATCGGCCTACAACTATTAAACAAAACGTTTCCACAAGTGACGGAGTCGGTAATTGGGGTAAGAAATGAGGTTTTTAGATTGTTACGGGACTGTTGGACATTACGTAACCCTCGTCCCTTTGACGACGTTACAACACGCTGTCTTATCAACGGCCATAATGGTTATGTTCCACAAGACCAAGGATGGGAAGTAGTCCTAGTAAAACCAGAATGCATGACTTGTTTCTGGACGTATGAATTACGTGTCTTTATTGCCTTTGCTGAACGACTTGTGTACTAGCTAGAATTATCTTCACAACCATCTTGTATCAAATTTATTGTGTGCTATATTTCATGCTATATGTAAAATAAGCGGTATTGTAAGTTTGTAAAATATTGTGTAAAAGTTTGAACGCGAAATATTATTATAATCAGTTTTTCATATAGAATTGTAGTAGTTGAATTGTATATTAGCTACTAAGTATGAACTTAACGGGTAGGTACTACCCGAATTTAAACTTATAAAACGCTAATATAAAGAAAAAGCTTTTATAAATGAGTTCATATTATGCTACGAAATACTATTAACTACTCTTAATATTATGTATGATTAACTTGTTCCATTTGATTATTTTGAAGGAAATGGCACCGACTACTCGACACACCGTGAATATGAATGAAGAAGAATTCCGTATTTTTCTAGCTTCAAACATAGCCGCAGTACAGGCTGCGCTACATACCAACAATAACCTTGGATCTAGCAGTACAGGAAATCGTGTAGGATGCACCTACAAAGAATTCACTGCCTGCAAACCTTTGGAATTTGATGGAACCGAAGGACCGATCGGATTGAAACGGTGGACCGAGAAGGTAGAATCGGTGTTTGCCATAAGTAAGTGTACTGAAGAGGACAAAGTGAAGTACGCTACGCATACCTTCACAGGTTCTGCGTTAACATGGTGGAATACCTATCTAGAGCAAGTGGGACAAGACGATGCGTACGCACTACCGTGGTCAGCATTCAAGCACTTGATGAACGAGAAGTACCGTCCCAGAACCGAGGTCAATAAGCTCAAGACAGAACTTAGAGGGTTACGAACCCAAGGATTTGATATTACCACGTACAAAAGACGATTCACAGAATTGTGCCTATTGTGTCCGGGAGCATTCGAAGATGAGGAAGAGAAGATCGACACGTTTGTGAAAGGATTACCGGAAAGAATCCAAGAAGATATAAGTTCACACGAGCCCGCCTCCATACAACAGGCATGTAGAATGGCTCACAAACTAGTGAACCAGATTGAAGAAAGAATTAAAGAACAGACTGCTGAAGAGGCCAATGTGAAGCAAGTTAAAAGAAAGTGGGAGGAAAACGGTGATAAGAATCACCAATACAACAACAACAGCAATTACAACAATAATCGCAACAATTATCCCAACAATCGCAACATCAATCGCAACTACAACAAACGGCCCAACAACAACAACAACAATAACAACAACAACAACAACAACAACAACTACAACAATCATCCCAACAACAATAATAACCGCAACAACAACAACAATCAGAAGCAGCTATGCCAAAGGTGTTAAAAGTATCACTCGGGGTTCTGCACCAAATTTTGCAACAAGTGTAAAAGAAACGGTCATAGCGCGGCGAAGTGTGAGGTCTAAGGACCAGGGGTTAGTAGAACGAAAGGAACAAATGGTGTCGGAACGAGTAATGGCGGAGCAAGTAGTGTCGGAGCAAGTTATGCCAATGTAGTTTGTTATAAATGTGGAAAAGCGAGCCACATTATTAGAAATTGCCCGAACCAGGAGAACACGAATGGACAAGGCCGCGGAAGAGTTTTCAATATTAATGCGGCAGAGGCACAGGAAGACCCGGAGCTTGTTACGGGTACGTTTTTTATTGACAATAAATCTGCTTACGTTTTATTTGATTCGGGTGCGGATAGAAGCTATATGAGTAGAGATTTTTGTGCTAAATTAAGTTGTCCATTGACGCCTTTGGATAGTAAATTTTTACTCGAATTAGCAAATGGTAAATTAATTTCAGCAGATAATATATGTCGGAATCGAGAAATTAAACTGGTTAGTGAAACATTTAAGATTGACTTGATACCAGTAGAGTTAGGGAGTTTTGATGTGATAATCGGTATGGACTGGTTGAAAGAAGTGAAAGGAGAGATCGTTTGTTACAAAAATGCAATTCGCATTATACGAGAAAAAGGAAAACCCATAATGGTGTACGGAGAAAAGGGCAACACGAAGCTACATCTTATTAGTAATTTGAAGGCATAAAAACTAATAAGAAAAGGTTGCTATGCTGTTCTAGCACACGTCGAGAAAGTACAAACTGAAGAAAAGAGCATCAATGATGTTCCCGTCGTAAAAGAATTTCCCGATGTATTTCCGAAAGAATTACCGGGATTACCCCCACATCGATTCGTTGAATTTCAAATAGATCTTGTACCAGGAGCTGCACCAATAGCTCGTGCTCCTTACAGACTCGCACCCAGCGAGATGAAAGAACTGCAAAGCCAATTACAAGAACTTTTAGAGCATGGTTTCATTCGACCAAGCACATCACCGTGGGGAGCTCCTGTTTTGTTTGTCAAGAAGAAAGATGGTACATTCAGGTTGTGTATCAACTACCGAGAGTTGAACAAACTTACCATCAAGAACCGCTACCCACTACCGAGAATCGACTACTTATTTGATCAACTACAAGGCTCGTCTGTTTATTCAAAGATTGACTTACGTTCCGGGTATCATCAAATGCGGGTGAAAAAAGATGATATTCCAAAGACTGCTTTCAGAACACGTTACGGTCATTACGAGTTTATGGTCATGCCATTTGGTTTAACTAATGCACCAGCTGTGTTCATGAACCTTATGAACCGAGTGTGTGGACCATACCTTGACAAGTTTGTCATTGTTTTCATTGATGACATACTTATTTACTCAAAGAATGACCAAGAACACGGTGAACTTCTGAGAAAGGTGTTAGAAGTATTGAGGAAGGAAGAATTGTACGCTAAATTTTCAAAGTGTGCATTTTGGTTGGAAGAAGTTCAATTCCTCAGTCACATAGTGAACAAAAAAGGTATTAAGGTGGATCCGGCAAAGATAGAAACTGTTGAAAAGTGGGAAACCCCGAAAACTCCGAAACACATATGCCAGTTTTTAGGACTAGCTGGTTACTACAGAAGGTTCATCCAAGACTTTTCCAGAATAGCAAAACCTTTGACTGCATTAACGCATAAAGGGAAGAAATTTGAATGGAAGGATGAACAAGAGAAAGCATTTCAGTTATTGAAAAAAAAGCTAACTACGGCACCAATATTGTCATTGCCTGAAGGGAATGATGATTTTGTGATTTATTGTGACGCATCAAAGCAAGGTCTCGGTTGTGTATTAATGCAACGAACGAAGGTGATTGCTTATGAGTCTAGACAATTGAAGATTCACGAGCAAAATTATACGACGCATGATTTGGAATTAGGCGCGGTTGTTTTTGCATTAAAGACTTGGAGGCACTACTTATATGGGGTCAAAAGTATTATATATACCGACCACAAAAGTCTTCAACACATATTTAATCAGAAACAACTGAATATGAGGCAGCGTAGGTGGATTGAATTGTTGAATGATTACGACTTTGAGATTCGTTACCACCCGGGGAAGGCAAATGTGGTAGCTGATGCCTTGAGCAGGAAGGACAGAGAACCCATTCGAGTAAAATCTATTAATATAATGATTCATAATAATCTTACTACTCAAATAAAGGAGGCCCAACAAGGAGTTTTAAAAGAAGGAAATTTAAAGGATGAAATACCCAAAGGATCGGAGCAGCATCTTAATATTCGGGAAGACGGAATCCGGTATAGGGCTGAAAGGATTTGGGTACCAAAATTTGGAGATATGAGAGAAATGGTACTTAGAGAAGCTCATAAAACCAGATACTCAATACATCCTGGAACGGGGAAGATGTACATGGATCTCAAGAAACATTTTTGGTGGCCGGGTATGAAAGCCGATGTTGCTAAATACGTAGGAGAATGTTTGACGTGTTCTAAGGTCAAAGCTGAGCATCAGAAACCATCAGGTCTACTTCAACAACCCGAAATCCCAGAATGGAAATGGGAAAACATTACCATGGATTTCATCACTAAATTGCCAAGGACTGCAAGTGGTTTTGATACTATTTGGGTAATAGTTGATCGTCTCACCAAATCAGCACACTTCCTGCCAATAAGAGAAGATGACAAGATGGAGAAGTTAGCACGACTGTATTTGAAGGAATTCGTTTCTAGACATGGAATACCAATCTCTATTATCTCTGATAGGGATGGCAGATTTATTTCAAGATTCTGGCAGACATTACAGCAAGCATTAGGAACTCGTCTAGACATGAGTACTGCCTATCATCCACAAACTGATGGGCAGAGCGAAGGGACGATACAAACGCTTGAAGACATGCTACGAGCATGTGTTATTGATTTCGGAAACAGTTGGGATCGACATCTACCGTTAGCAGAATTTTCCTACAACAACAGCTACCATTCAAGCATTGAGATGGCGCCGTTTGAAGCACTTTATGGTAGAAAGTGCAGGTCTCCGATTTGTTGGAGTGAAGTGGGGGATAGACAGATTACGGGTCCGGAGATTATACAAGAAACTACCGAGAAGATCATCCAAATTCAACAACGGTTGAAAACCGCCCAAAGTCGACAAAAGAGCAACGCTGACATTAAAAGAAAAGATATAGAATTTGAAATTGGAGAGATGGTCATGCTTAAAGTTGCACCTTGGAAAGGCGTTGTTCGATTTGGTAAACGAAGGAAATTAAATCCAAGGTATATTGGACCATTCAAGATTATTGATCGTGTCGGACCAGTAGCTTACCGACTTGAGTTACCTCAACAACTCGCGGCTGTACATAACACTTTCCACGTCTCGAATTTGAAGAAATGTTTTGCTAAAGAAGATCTCACTATTCCGTTAGATGAAATCCAAATCAACGAAAAACTCCAATTCATCGAAGAACCCGTCGAAATAATGGATCGTGAGGTTAAAAGACTTAAGCAAAACAAGATACCAATTGTTAAGGTTCGATGGAATGCTCGTAGAGGACCCGAGTTCACCTGGGAGCGTGAAGATCAGATGAAGAAGAAATACCCACATCTATTTCCAGAAGATTCATCAACACCTTCAACAGCTTAAAATTTCGGGACGAAATTTATTTAACGGGTAGGTACTGTAGTGACCCGAACTTTTCCATGTTTATATATATTAATTGAGATTGATATTTACATGATTAAATGTTTCCAACATGTTAAGCAATCAAACTTGTTAAGACTTGATTAATTGAAATATGTTTCATATAGATAATTGACCACCCAAGTTGACCGGCGATTCACGAACGTTAAAACTTGTAAAAATGACATGACGATATATATATGGATATACATATAGTTAACATGAGATTATGATAAGTAAGTATCTCCATAAGTATATTAACAATGAGTTATATACATATAAACAAGACTACTAACTTAAGGATTTCGAAACGAGACATATATGTAACGATTATCGTTGTAACGACATTTAAATGTATATATATATCATATTAAGATATATTAATATATAATAATATCATGATAATATAATAATTTAACATCTCATTAGATATAATAAACAATGGGTTAACAACATTAATTGAGATCGTTAACTTAAAGGTTTCAAAACAACACTTACATGTAACGACTAACGATGACTTAACGACTCAGTTAAAATGTATATACATGTAGTGTATTTAGATGTATTAAAATACTTTTGGAAGACTTCAAGACATATATCAAAACACTCATACTTAATGAAAATGGTTACAGTTACTTTCCCATTCTTTTCTTTCATCAAGAATTCTAGTCGTATTCTTACCCGTATTATACACAGCTTCAAAACGTACTTACTATGGGTATATACCAATAGGAACTAGCATGGGATTCCACTCTTGATTATGTCATGTATGACTAATCAATTTTAACTTCTACCATGAGCTAGTCAACTAACTAAAACTCCTTTTAACCCCACTCACCACTCACCAATTACCACTCAGCATTCACTCCATTTCACTTCCAATTCTCTTTCTAATTCTCTCTCAACACACACACACACACTATTATGAACGTATTTTTCCAGTAGTTAATCATCATCTTTATCAAAAATCACTTCAAGAATCAAGCTATAATCATCATAGGAAGAACACTTCAAGAACACTTCAAAAATCCCTTCAAGTTTACTAATTTACTTCCAAGCTTTCTAATCCATTCCAAGTAATCATCTAAGATCAAGAAACCTTTGTTATATACAGTAGGTTATCTTTCTTATTCAAGGTAATATTCATATTCAAACTTTGATTCAACTTCTATAACTATAAACTATCTTAATTCGAGTAAAAATCTTACTTGAACTTGTTTTTGTGTCCTGATCCTACTTCAAGAACTTTCAAGCCATCCAAGATCCTTTGAAGCTAGATCATTTCTTGTCACTTCCAGTAGGTTTACCTACTAAACTTGAGGTAGTACTGATGTTCATAACATCATTCGATTCATATATATAAAACTATCTTATTCGAAGGTTTAAACTCGTAATCACTAGAACATAGTTTAGTTAATTCTAAACTTGTTCGCAAACAAAAGTTAATCCTTCTAACTTGACTTTTAAAATTAACTAAACACATGTTCTATATCTATATGATATGCTAACTTAATGATTTAAAACCTGAAAACACGAAAAACACCGTATAACCGGATTTACGCCGTCGTAGTAACACCGCGGGCTGTTTTGGGTTAGTTAATTAAAAACTATGATAAAATTTTATTTAAAAGTTGTTATTCTGAGAAAATGATTTTTATTATGAACATGAAACTATATCCAAAAATTATGGTTAAACTCAAAGTGGAAGTATGTTTTCTAAAATGGTCATCTAGACGTCGTTCTTTCGACTGAAATGACTACCTTTACAAAAACGATTAGTAACTTATTTTTCCGACTATAAACCTATACTTTTTCTATTTAGATTCATAAAATAGAGTTCAATATGAAACCATAGCAATTTGATTCACTCAAAACGGATTTAAAATGAAGAAATTATGGGTAAAACAAGATTGGATAATTTTTCTCATTTTAGCTACGTGAAAATTGGTAACAAATCTATTCCAACCATAACTTAATCAACTTGTATTGTATATTATGTAATCTTGAGATACCATAGACACGTATACAATGTTTCGACCTATCATGTCGACACGTCTATATATATTTCGGAACAACCATAGACACTCTATATTTGAATGTTGGAGTTAGCTATACAGGGTTGAGGTTGATTCCAAAATATATATAGTTTGAGTTGTGATCAATACTGAGATACGTATACACTGGGTCGTGGATTGATTCAAGATAATATTTATCGATTTATTTCTGTACATCTAACTGTGGACAACTAGTTGTAGGTTACTAACGAGGACAGCTGACTTAATAAACTTAAAACATCAAAATATATTAAAAGTGTTGTAAATATATTTTGAACATACTTTAATATATATGTATATATTGTTATAGGTTCGTGAATCAACAGTGGCCAAGTCTTACTTCCCGACGAAGTAAAAATCTGTGAAAGTGAGTTATAGTCCCACTTTTAAAATCTAATATTTTTGGGATGAGAATACATGCAGGTTTTATAAATGATTTACAAAATAGACACAAGTACGTGAAACTACATTCTATGGTTAAATTATCGAAATCGAATATGCCCCTTTTTATTAAGTCTGGTAATCTAAGAATTAGGGAACAGACACCCTAATTGACGCGAATCCTAAAGATAGATCTATTGGGCCTAACAAACCCCATCCAAAGTACCGGATGCTTTAGTACTTCGAAATTTATATCATATCCGAAGGGTGTCCTGGAATGATGGGGATATTCTTATATATGCATCTTGTTAATGTCGGTTACCAGGTGTTCACCATATGAATGATTTTTATCTCTATGTATGGGATGTGTATTGAAATATGAAATCTTGTGGTCTATTGTTACGATTTGATATATATAGGTTAAACCTATAACTCACCAACATTTTTGTTGACGTTTAAAGCATGTTTATTCTCAGGTGAATATTAAGAGCTTCCGCTGTTGCATACTAAAATAAGGGCAAGATTTGGAGTCCATGTTTGTATGATATTGTGTAAAAACTGCATTCAAGAAACTGATTTCGATGTAACATATTTGTATTGTAAACCATTATGTAATGGTCGTGTGTAAACAGGATATTTTAGATTATCATTATTTGATAATCTACGTAAAGCTTTTTAAACCTTCATTTATAAAATAAAGGTTATGGTTTGTTTTAAAAATGAATGCAGTCTTTGAAAAACGTCTCATATAGATGTCAAAACCTCGCAACGAAATCAATTAATATGGAACGTTTTTAATCAATAAGAACGGGACATTTCAGATTACATAAATATAATTCAGGCGGTATAACCGACCATATATAACTTAAATAACATAAATATAAATGTTAGTGAAGTTAATAAAAGTTAGATTACATAAATATAATTCAGGCGGTATAACCGACCATATATAACTTAAATAACATAAATATAAATGTTAGTGAAGTTAATAAAAGTTAGATTACATAAATATAATATTACTTATGATGATAATAATATTTACCTTACTAATAAATAATAGAAGATATCGTTAAAGAATTTCTTACCTTGATTAGTGACTTGTGCTTGCTTAGATAAACCTTGATTATACGGAGCACTTCGTGCTGATAACGTGTTATAAATTTAGGAGTTCATAACTGTAACGACCCGCCAAAATCGCTATTGACGCGGTACGTTATCTACGGTCCCACAGCGAGGTTTCGACCTCTATATGATACGTTTTGATAAAATATTGCTTTCATTTTTTTTTTTAAATACTTTCTATACATAGAAAGTTTACCAAAATATAGACATATCCCAAATATATATGACAACTTATACAAAATGACTAAATCATCAATTTATTTAATAACAGATTATAACAATAATATTTGAATGCAATGTCTTTTTGAAAATATGGCATAAAAGACTCCATGCAGCACCTTGAGCAAATAGCAAGCAGACAGCGGAAGCACTTTTGAAAAACCTGAGAATAAACATGCTAAAAGTGTCAACCAAAAGGTTGGTGAGTTCATTAGTTTATCATAAACAATCATTTTCATTATTTTAATAGACCACAAGATTTCCGTCTATAAATATATGTACACTCGCAAGTGTATAAAAGTATTCTATAAGTTGTAGGCACCCGGTAACAAGCCTTAACGTTCATGTTTTACCCTCTGAAGTACACCAGATCAGGTGTGTTTAAAATAACCTCGAAGTACTAAAGCATCCCATAGTCAGGATGGGGTTTGTCAGGCCCAATAGATCTATCTTTAGGATTCGCGCCTACCGTACATAGACAAGTAGTTTAATGTTACCAAGCTAAGGGTATATTTCTGGTTTAAACCCACGTAGAATTAGTTTTAGTACTTGTGCCTATTTCGTAAAACATTTATAAAAACAGCGCATGTATTCTCAGTCCCAAAAATATATATAAAAAGGAGCAAATGAAACTCACCTGACAACTTCAGAAATAAATCACAGAGGTGTGACCGAAAATCGGAATGCAAGTAACCGTAGACCTCAACCTAGAGAATATATGTTGGTCAATAAATGTCTAATAAGCTAGGTCGGTCCATAGGGTAAGTATAGTCCTATTGCTCAAGTCCGACTCATAAATTTAGCAAAATTTAGCAAAAGTCAACAAAAGTCAACACAAGTCAAAGTAAGTCAAATGTAAGTCAAATGTAAGTCAAATGTAAGTCAAATGTAAGTCAAATGTAAGTCAAACGTATTCGAACACAGTCAACATGGTTAACACAAGTCAACAATCTCATAATATTACTCAAGTTGGGTCAAATAGTCAAACATAGGTCAATCTTAAGTAATACATTTTTACTTAGCAAAAATTATTATTTACATATATGTATATTTTGGTATTTTGCAGCTGATTTCTGGTCCCACCAATTTTGATGTAGTACCTTTGGTCGTGACCATTGGAAAGTATATCATACCATCTTTCTATAGCCAGTTTATTTGACAAAAACGGAGTTACGGTTTGAAAGTTATGACCTTGCGAAAACAGCCCCTCAAAACATAAAATGCTGAAATTTGGTGCTGTTAATAGCATGGATCAGCAGCGGCGCCCAGTTTTCGTACTCGTTTTAGACTAGTTTAGGCTCGACAATATCATACATATAATATATTGTTTTAAAGCCTGTCGTGAATACTTTCAATAACAAATAATAGTTTTTATCCAAACTTAACCGATTTCAACTTACGAGTCCGCAAAGTATGTCCAAGAGTCATTTTTGTCACTTTACAAAAACTAATAATATTTTGTGTTGACGACTCAAAATTCAATCCGGGAGACCTGAATGTTTCATTATCATAACACAAGTTTAAAATGACATTATTGACGTGTTTGTAAACTCGAATTCCCGAAATTATGTGTATGGGTCAAAATAGGTCCTTATGACCCAAATGAGTCATAAACACCCAATTTAACCAAAACGTGCCAAAACTTATTTTTAAAACACTACAACCTTCATACTTACTTAAATCGACGTATGGGACTTGTCTACACTGATCGTTACCCATTTTGACCCGTTAAACTCATTTGGTCAAACAAAGTCAACTGCACGTAATATTTAGTTTAAACAATGCAGTCAACTTCTGGAATTTTTATAAAAATAAGTTCAACTCCGTTTGACTTGAAATACATGCCAAAATCTCCGCAATTTAGTACACTATAATATATTCGAAGCACAGCCTCTAACTATAAACAAAAAGATCGCAGTGACTGAAAACGTACCAGACTATAATGCTGAAACGTTTCAGCACTTTTACATAACATGTATAAACTTTGAAAAATCATATCAAATCCAAAAGGTATCCAAATGACGCGTTTCTGGAGTCCAAACTTATTAATTTTTCGATACCCACGCAACCGTGAACCCAGAAATCTGAGATCAGGTCGCACGCATCCCGAGATAACTGCTCTGTTCGGTTTTAAATAATATAAAATTGTAACTTTGATTTGACGATAGATTTTGACTCGTTTATCAGAATTTGACAATATCTAAATGAAAACCAAATATTTTTTCGCAAGGAATACAATTATATACCTCTCAAGACCTGAATATATAGTATACTTTTCCAGATTCTCAGTTTCAATTACGAATTTTTAAACCGAAATCAATAAATCATAACATGAGCAATACGTATCCGTTTCACATGATATCCTAGCCTAACTTGAGTGATTTTTAATTTTCTAACAGATGGTAAATAAATAAAATTCCAAATCATAAAGGATTTTGCCCAGAAAATTCGGATTTAAACATAAACAAGTTAAAACTTCAAATAAACATAACGAGAGCAATTCTTAACGAAATTCGATGATTCTTTCGAGCAAACTTATTAATTTTTCACAAGGATTTCATATATAAACATTTCATAAACTAAAAATATCATGTTCATATCAGTATTTAATGAAAAACGTGATCATTCATAAAAACGAGTTAAAACTTCAATTAAGCATAACATGAGCATACGGTAACGAAAATTCGAAATTCCAAAGCCCAAACTTATTAGTTTTTCAAGAGGATTCTGATTATCTCATAATATTATATATTCAACAAGTTCAAGTTTATGACCTCTCACAAAACAAATTCGTGATTCATCAAAAAGTCATCAAACGATCAAATTAACGAATACTATCATGCATACATACAAGGACTTGAGCACTAGACACTATATCTAACCTAAAATGTAACAAAAACATGAAAACCCAAAAATTAGAGTTTTTAAAACTTACCCTAATCAAGAAATTGTTGGTATAGATGTGTAGAGCTCTTCGAGAGGAGTCCGAATATGTAAACGATTTTATGATCAAGTGATTATTGAAGGTGTTCTTGAGGATGAAAGATTGATGATGATGATGAATAGTAGTGGGTGTTCTTGAGGAGGGGAAGAATATGTACGTATGTGTGTGTTTGATGAAATGAATTAGGGTTATAAATAGATAGATATGTCACGGGTATATTTCTATCTCAATAATAGATATCACGGATGTAATAATTAATATACACGGGTATTAATGTGTAGTCACAGGTAAATAGATATATCACGGGTATAATAATTAGGTAAACACGGGTATTACTGTATAGTCACATGTTATAATTAAATTTTTATCCTTTAGCTAAGATCCAATGTATTTTATCTTAATATGATTCAATGACTGGTTAATTTTATATTTATAAAAAAATTATATATATATATATATATATATATATATATATATATATATATATATATATATATATATATATCTATATTATTTGAAACCTTTTAAACTCTTGACGTCATACCTGGTTTGTGTGTTTCATAAAATACTTATTTATTATATTTTTAAATTTGATACTGAAAACATGAATGTTTAAACTAATTTTCTCGAGTTTAGTTTAAGAATATCCTAATTAATAAAATTGATTTTTCAAAACTCAATTATTATATAACATAATAATTATTAAAATTAATAATCATACTTTTTGTTGTCTTAAAATATATTTTTCTCGTTTTCACTAACCTTAGTGTTTTAAAAAAAAAAAAAATCTAATCAATATTAATAATAGTATTAGTATATTTAAAAAAAAAACATACAAAATTGTAGATTTTAAGTACCGGTTGTTAAGTTTTCAACGAAAAGTTGACGAAAAAAATCGGGTTATTACATTACCTACCCCTTAAAGAAAATTTCGTCCCGAAATTTTGGTTGGTGTGATTAAACGGCGTTTAAGAAACAAGTGAGGATAGAATGTTCGTCTTGACGTAGAAAGATCGAGCATCTTGTAGTTAAATATGAAAGTTAGGTAAAACGAGATCATAGTCCTTTGATACGAATACCTTTGAATAAACTGCTCGGAGTGCAAGTGTGATATGACAAAGATGAGAAGGAACCACACGTGACTCAAATGATGTCACATCTAGAGTCTTGGTATATTCAGATATCAGCACAGAAAACAGAGTCATGTAACATGGTACGTGGTGAAGATAAGGTTGATCAAGCATTACCACCATCACGTTCCATTAGAACTTCTGCATGACTTACCGTAATATAACCACGTTGATCAAGCGTAATTATATTACACTAACTCATACTTCCGTTCCAACATTACTCTAAAATATTTATGGATATAAAACAAGTGTCGTTTTCCAGAATTTATAAATCAAAATGATTTCAAAAAGGGGTGTACTAAAAATAGTACGAGAATATAATATTTATTTTAATTAATAATATTGAAAGGGTAATGACGTAAGAATGTCTTTGGAACTATTGAGAATCTTCGTGAGTCGGATAAGACTTCTTCCGATTTACAATTCGAGATGTCAGGAGTTTCTGAATCGAAGCATATAAGCACATAATATAACACATATGATATCTATAAAAATATATAAGTAATAACTCACGTAGGAATGTCGGAAATTTCGAAAGTCCTGAATGACGCTTCCTGGTTTTTCAATGACCGGGTGTTGAAAATGAACTCGTTTGAGCATGAGAAGGCTTGTAATCAAAGGGAGAAATACTTTCTCACCGATAGTAATAATAATATTATATTAATATCAGAATATGCACATAATCACATATAAGTGTAACGACACGGTTCTAGACTAGATCACTAATGTATCCTAACGGTCCAGGTCGGACACATTAATGCACCTAATTCCCTAGAACCAACGCTCTGATACCACTTGTAACGACCCGCCAAAATCGCTATTGACGCGGTACGTTATCTACGGTCCCACAGCGAGTTTTGACCTCTATATGATACGTTTTGATAAAATATTGCTTTCATTTTTTTTTAAATACTTTCTATACATAGAAAGTTTACCAAAATATAGACATATCCCAAATATATATGACAACTTATACAAAATGACTAAATCATCAATTTATTTAATAACAGATTATAACAATAATATTTGAATGCAATGTCTTTTTGAAAATATGGCATAAAAGACTCCATGCAGCACCTTGAGCAAATAGCAAGCAGACAGCGGAAGCACTTTTGAAAAACCTGAGAATAAACATGCTAAAAGTGTCAACCAAAAGGTTGGTGAGTTCATTAGTTTATCATAAACAATCATTTTCATTATTTTAATAGACCACAATATTTCCGTCTATAAATATATGTACACTCGCAAGTGTATAAAAGTATTCTATAAGTTGTAGGCACCCGGTAACAAGCCTTAACGTTCATATTTTACCCTCTGAAGTACACCAGATCAGGTGTGTTTAAAATAACCTCGAAGTACTAAAGCATCTCATAGTCAGGATGGGGTTTGTCAGGCCCAATAGATCTATCTTTAGGATTCGCGCCTACCGTACATAGACAAGTAGTTTAATGTTACCAAGCTAAGGGTATATTTCTGGTTTAAACTCACGTAGAATTAGTTTTAGTACTTGTGCCTATTTCGTAAAACATTTATAAAAACAGCGCATGTATTCTCAGTCCCAAAAATATATATAAAAAGGAGCAAATGAAACTCACCTGACAACTTCAGAAATAAATCACAGAGGTGTGATCGAAAATCGGAATGCAAGTAACCGTAGACCTCAACCTAGAGAATATATGTTGGTCAATAAGTGTCTAATAAGCTAGGTCGGTCCATAGGGTAAGTATAGTCCTATTGCTCAAGTCCGACTCATAAATTTAGCAAAATTTAGCAAAAGTCAACAAAAGTCAACATAAGTCAAAGTAAGTCAAATGTAAGTCAAATGTAAGTCAAATGTAAGTCAAATGTAAGTCAAATGTAAGTCAAACGTAGTCGAACACAGTCAACATGGTTAACACAAGTCAACAATCTCATAATATTACTCAAGTTGGGTCAAATAGTCAAACATAGGTCAATCTTAAGTAATACATTTTTACTTAGCAAAAATTATTATTTACATATATGTATATTTTGGTATTTTGCAGCTGATTTCTGGTCCCACCAATTTTGATGTAGTACCTTTGGTCGTGACCATTGGAAAGTATATCATACCATCTTTCTATAGCCAGTTTATTTGACAAAAACGGAGTTACGGTTTGAAAGTTATGACCTTGCGAAAACAGCCCCTCAAAACATAAAATGCTGAAATTTGGTGCTGTTAATAGCATGGATCAGCAGCGGCGCCCAGTTTTCGTACTCGTTTTAGACTAGTTTAGGCTCGACAATATCATACATATAATATATTGTTTTAAAGCCTGTCGTGAATACTTTCAATAACAAATAATAGTTTTTATCCAAACTTAACCGATTTCAACTTACGAGTCCGCAAAGTATGTCCAAGAGTCATTTTTGTCACTTTACAAAAACTAATAATATTTTGTGTTGACGACTCAAAATTCAATCCGGGAGACCTGAATGTTTCATTATCATAACACAAGTTTAAAATGACATTATTGACGTGTTTGTAAACTCGAATTCCCGAAATTATGTGTATGGGTCAAAATAGGTCCTTATGACCCAAATGAGTCATAAACACCCAATTTAACCAAAACGTGTCAAAACTTATTTTTAAAACACTACAACCTTCAAACTTACTTAAATCGACGTATGGGACTTGTCTACACTGATCGTTACCCATTTTGACCCGTTAAACTCATTTGGTCAAACAAAGTCAACTGCACGTAATATTTAGTTTAAACAATGCAGTCAACTTCTGGAATTTTTATAAAAATAAGTTCAACTCCGTTTGACTTGAAATACATGCCAAAATCTCCGCAATTTAGTACACTATAATATATTCGAAGCACAGCCTCTAACTATAAACAAAAAGATCGCAGTGACTGAAAACGTACCAGACTATAATGCTGAAACGTTTCAGCACTTTTACATAACATGTATAAACTTTGAAAAATCATATCAAATCCAAAAGGTATCCAAATGACGCGTTTCTGGAGTCCAAACTTATTAATTTTTCGATACCCACGCAACCGTGAACCCAGAAATCTGAGATCAGGTCGCACGCATCCCGAGATAACTGCTCTGTTCGGTTTTAAATAATATAAAATTGTAACTTTGATTTGACGATAGATTTTGACTCGTTTATCAGAATTTGACAATATCTAAATGAAAACCAAATATTTTTTCGCAAGGAATACAATTATATACCTCTCAAGACCTGAATATATAGTATACTTTTCCAGATTCTCAGTTTCAATTACGAATTTTTAAACCGAAATCAATAAATCATAACATGAGCAATACGTATCCGTTTCACATGATATCCTAGCCTAACTTGAGTGATTTTTAATTTTCTAACAGATGGTAAATAAATAAAATTCCAAATCATAAAGGATTTTGCCCAGAAAATTCGGATTTAAACATAAACAAGTTAAAACTTCAAATAAACATAACGAGAGCAATTCTTAACGAAATTCGATGATTCTTTCGAGCAAACTTATTAATTTTTCACAAGGATTTCATATATAAACATTTCATAAACTAAAAATATCATGTTCATATCAGTATCATATTAATGAAAAACGTGATCATTCATAAAAACGAGTTAAAACTTCAATTAAGCATAACATGAGCATACGGTAACGAAAATTCGAAATTCCAAAGCCCAAACTTATTAGTTTTTCAAGAGGATTCTGATTATCTCATAATATTATATATTCAACAATTTCAAATTTATGACCTCTCACAAAACAAATTCGTGATTCATCAAAAAGTCATCAAACGATCAAATTAACGAATACTATCATGCATACATACAAGGACTTGAGCACTAGACACTATATCTAACCTAAAATGTAACAAAAACATGAAAACCCAAAAATTAGAGTTTTTAAAACTTACCCTAATCAAGAAATTGTTGGTATAGATGTGTAGAGCTCTTCGAGAGGAGTCCGAATATGTAAACGATTTTATGATCAAGTGATTATTGAAGGTGTTCTTGAGGATGAAAGATTGATGATGATGATGATGAATAGTAGTGGGTGTTCTTGAGGAGGGGAAGAATATGTACGTATGTGTGTGTTTGATGAAATGAATTAGGGTTATAAATAGATAGATATGTCACGGGTATATTTCTATCTCAATAATAGATATCACGGATGTAATAATTAATATACACGGGTATTAATGTGTAGTCACAGGTAAATAGATATATCACGGGTATAATAATTAGGTAAACACGGGTATTACTGTATAGTCACATGTTATAATTAAATTTTTATCCTTTAGCTAAGATCCAATGTATTTTATCTTAATATGATTCAATGACTGGTTAATTTTATATTTATAAAAAAATTATATATATATATATATATATATATATATATATATATATATATATATATATATATATATATATATATATATATATATATATATATATCTATATTATTTGAAACCTTTTAAACTCTTGACGTCATACCTGGTTTGTGTGTTTCATAAAATACTTATTTATTATATTTTTAAATTTGATACTGAAAACATGAATGTTTAAACTAATTTTCTCGAGTTTAGTTTAAGAATATCCTAATTAATAAAATTGATTTTTCAAAACTCAATTATTATATAACATAATAATTATTAAAATTAATAATCATACTTTTTGTTGTCTTAAAATATATTTTTCTCGTTTTCACTAACCTTAGTGTTTTTAAAAAAAAAAAAAATCTAATCAATATTAATAATAGTATTAGTATATTTAAAAAAAAAACATACAAAATTGTAGATTTTAAGTACCGGTTGTTAAGTTTTCAACGAAAAGTTGACGAAAAAAATCGGGTTATTACAATAACTACCTTTTTAGTAGCCCATTGCTCAATTTGTGATTACTAATAATAAAGAAGAAATAAGGGAGTAAATATATTATTGAATGATGAATGTGCACAATATCCTTTACAACTGAGTGCATATTTATATTACTAAAATTGTACTATTCATCCGCACTCTTCAATCATTTATGTTAGGTGAAATAGTAAAATTGTGATCCAATATTGACTTTAGCATATTACAACACAAACACCAAAATAAACAGCTCAATGCTCCATCTTATTCTTGAAAATTTTTTTAAAATAGTACAGTAATTAATAATAATAAAAATTGTTCAGAATCCAAATGGTATTATTCGTCATAGACTTAGCATATGGGGCTGGTTCACATGGAACATAAAAGAAAAAACACATTACAAAATAAAATCAACAAACAACTTTGTTGTTGGGAAATTACGACCTCACTAATTCCCACCACCCAGCCCAACAATAATAGTTAAGAAATAAGAACAATACACAACACAAGATTTAACGTGGAAACTCCAAAACAGGAGAAAAACCACCGGCCCCCAAAGAGAGAAATACACTATATCACAAATTGTTACAATGATATAGACGACTCTCTTAAGCCAACTACACTCTCCAAAATATTTAACTAATACAACTCTCAAACAAGGGTAAGAAAGAAAGAAATAATCAAATACTTAGAGTGTATTGATTGGTGCGATTTGGAATGAAGACTTAGCCCCTCTTATATAACCAAGTCACTCACCCCTCACATCTTCCTCCCACCAATGTGGGATAAACATATCTTCTACTAGTCAAAATAAACCAACAAATCTCCACCTTTTGGATAGAAGAAGATAACCATGCTTCCACATTGCAAGGATAACCGATGTAGACGCTTCCTCGACGACAACTTCAAGATCCTCATCTTCATGCCGTTGACATTATCTCCCAAGAGACAAAACTTGCATCTTCATCGAACATTGTCTAAACCGACAATCATTGTCATCACAGACAATCATAACTCTTAACAGAATTATCATACTCCACCATTAAGAGTATAGCACTTAGAATATCACATTCCAAGCATTTCACCTCGGCACATGTTGTTGAACAACCAGCTGAAACTTTATGGTGCAACTTCCTTGTTTGGCTTTCCCGAAAGTCCCATCAGCTACAACATCAGTTTCCACCACACAGCCTGCATCAACGCCAAATCAATGCCCATGTGTAATTGTGGAACCGCTAACGAACATCCCTTTCCACGGTGGCGCGGACACACCATGAGGATGACGTGACTTCAGAGGAATTCGTCACTCTCCGTAACAACGGAGACAATGTTAGCGTCTTTGGAGCCATTTGCCGGATTAGCTCCACCGGGACAATTAACCCTTACATGTCCAGTCTTCCCGCACTTCCAGCATGTCAGATTCTTTCTAGAGTTTCTCTTCTGCCTATCCGAACACAACACTATCGTATCTCCTGATGACGAGACCCCGTTACCTTCCAGTCTTTTCTCCTCGGATAGGAGCTTGCTAGTAACGTCTTCAAACTTCAGAGTTTTCTTCCCATACATCAAAATAGGTTTCATGTGTTCATAAGACGATGATAAAGATAATATCAACCTCAAAGCTTTATCTTCATCATCCGTTTTAACTCCAATAGCCTCCAGTTCTGAAACAATACCGTTAAGAATACTTAGATGATCTGAAATCTTTGAACCCCCATCCATACGCAGAGTATGAAATTGTTCTTTAAGACACAACCGATTTGAGATGCCCTTGCCCTGGTACAACTGCTCTAGTTTAACCCAAAGCTCCTTTGCCGTTGATAACCCGTGCACATTTGCAAGCACGTTCTTTGCAAGACACAAACGAATCGCACTTGCTGCCCTCAAATCCATATCATCCCATTCTTCTTCATCGAACTTACTGCTAGAATCACTGCCAGGAACAAGGGTGGGTTTACCCTTCAAAGCCTTGTGTAAACCGGACTGCATCAACACATCCTTGACTTGAACCTGCCATAAGCCAAAATTGATCATCCCATCAAATTTCTCTACATCAAACCTCATTGGACTGAACTTCGACATCGTATCCGTATCCTATAGACAACAACTTTCTCTAATTTTGCTCACGTTTCGAATAGCCAAAAGATGTAGCAGGTAGCCAGGACCCTTTAAATCGGAAATCCACAACTAGGCCACTAACAAATCCAACTATTAATACGAATCAGAAAAAATATTGTCTAACCAGATACCCTATACGATCAATAGAACTCGTTTCTGATGTGGACGATCCACTCACGTGGCAACCACAGAGCATACTCCGACTCCTATAACCGAGACCCCCGTCAAACCTGACGCTCTGATACCAGTTGTTGGGAAATTACGGCCTCACTAATTCCCACCACCCAGCCCAACAATAATAGTAAAGAAATAAGAACAATACACAACACAAGATTTAACGTGGAAACTCCAAAACAGGAGAAAAACCACCGGCCCCCAAAGAGAGAAATACACTATATCACAAATTGTTACAATGATATAGACGACTCTCTTAACCCAACTACACTCTCCAAAATATTTAACTAATACAACTCTTAAACAAGGGTAAGAAAGAAAGAAATAATCAAATACTTAGAGTGTATTGATTGGTGCGATTTGGAATGAAGACTTAGCCCCTCTTATATAACCAAGTCACTCACCCCTCACATCTTCCTCCCACCAATGTGGGATAAACATATCTTCTACTAGTCAAAATAAACCAACAAACTTATCGATTAAAATATAAAAATTTAAGTCTTCCTTCAACTTAACTACTCTGACAACCAATCACAACTTTTCCATTCTCGGAATCTTGACTCAATTGCTAATGTCGTACCATCCGTTGGAGTCTCAATATTCACCAACTTTGTGGCAGATTCGCTTTTACGTTTAAGCAAAGAATTGTCAAGTGTCCATTCGCTAGCACACAGGGTTAGAGTTATCAAGCTTCTCTACTTTTGGCACCTACACAGTAAATTTAAATTAAGTTAAGCATGTTGACAACAAATACAGTTAACTCTGTACTAATGGTTGTCAATGTTGTAAGACGTTAGCTTAATGAGGAGGACAAACTGCTTGTTTACAATAGCATGCAACAGAGGCGGAAACACTATTGGATCATCAACCTAAGCTATAGCAGAATAATCTATAAGTAGTATGGTAGAAACTATACATAATACTTCGTATAACACTTGTTATAAGTATGAAAAAATGTTTCCATAACTTTATAATTTTACAGTTCCCATCAATTCACTGTTAGTAGTCTTGATATAGCAAAATTATACGATGTGTTAAGTGAGTCATAAATATGGGAGTCAACATACAATGCTAGCACGTTTAGTCTCCCTCGGTGTACTTTTGTTTATAATCGTAGATAGCTGATAATCGAAAAGGAACAGATCACATGTACCCGTGTTTTTAATGAATGCAAGTCGTGTCCTACAAAAACCAGATAATACCTTAGTTAGTGGTTAAAATGTATCATTCCTTTTTTACGTAATGTTAATGTAAATCAGAGGCTGTTCACTCTGATGTAACAATTAATGTGGTTACAATTTGTGATTACAACCATAAATGTGACTAAAAAAGTAGATAAAATGTGCAATTAGTAAACTCTGATGTAACAATAAATGAGTAGCTTTTAACATAAGTTGATGTTTTTGGTTAAAACGGGTTGATGTTGTAAGTTGTATTGAATCTGAAATGTATTCAAATGCATATAACCTCGTCAATTAATTTATGTAGTGCTTTTTCTTGCAGGAGGATCATGTAGCATCCCAATAGTGTACTTGGAGCCACAAATTAGTTACTGAAGTATTACGCTCTTTTAGCTTAACACGTTGCAGAGAACAAAAAGAAAGTCTAATCTGAAAAATGTAAATAGACAAATCAGTTCAAGTTTTTTCTTTTTTAGGAAAGAAGCCCAAATAAAATTATCATCACTTGAATGAAACACATGAGAGAAAAATAGATAAACTTTGAATGAATTAGTAGAAATGGCATTTGAATCAGAGTGGCTTGTTGTTGCCCAATCACCATTTTATTTAAAAGAAATAGTTCTTCATCTTTATAATATGATCCATATGGACAAAAACAAAAGCACCCTTAGTCATCATCATGTAGCTGCTGTATCTTCTCAAAAAACGCATCCTATATTTATTTAGGCACCAAAGTGCGATCAGCAAGAAACCTAATAAAACCCATAATCATGTCCATAATCCATATGTAAATCAATATAAAGTAATAAAGTAATACATATTCCAATTTTACATTAACATATTTCATCAAACGCTGATGATATATGCAATTCTTCATATCCTAAATAACACATTGGCTTCAAATCATATCATATTCAAAGATGATAACAATGCACAAGTAAGCATACCAATCAACTGCGAGCAATCTTAGTATCATCTGGATAAATTAACAGTTTCATTTCAATTTTTCCGATTGGTGTATTAAAGACCCGCAAAATTTGCTTCCATTGCCCACCCTTCAAACCAACCTGTTATAATAAAAAGAAACAAAAACTGTCGGCATGAAATATTTATACATAATTTTTATAGAATAAAAAATGTCTGTTATACTCGAGTGAAAAAATCTCATACAGTATTGTAAGTTTTTTACTCTCATAACACTCCATTCTAATTATATTTTACGTTTGATTAAATAATATATCAAACCTTCTAGTAGAGAGGGTTAACTGAACTCTTTAGTAGAAGATCAACATTAATCTGCATTCGAAATGAAACCTGATAAGATAAAAACATCAAACATACTTGCAACGTTTATATATTCATTCAAGCATTTAATCAAACAATTGATGTGCAAACATATCTTACAATCCAAAAAATACTCAAATATTCCTTAAACATAGTTGTATGAAATCAAAACACAACAAAAAAGTTCTTAGATATTTCAAAATCCACAACGTTAATCCTGCAATATAATGGCCAACAGCCATTGTAAACTCACCTGCAATTGGATACCCGACAAAAACCATATAATTGGATTGATAGGGATTGTAATTAAGGGTAATTAATTTACCTGGAAATCTGGAATTGCGTTTAAAGTCGAAAGAAAACCGGAACGATCGTGTTGTGGAGAGAAAGTTCACAAACGTTCGATTTTGTGATTCAGGGAATCATATCAAACTCGAGCGATTTTGATTTGAGATAGGTTTAAGTCATTACCGATTTTGATTCTAGCCGCCACGAAACTACATCGATTTTGAGATTTTGCAGAAACATCAGAAATTAAACGATTTGTGAGATGATAAGCGGGAGAAAAACATTTGTGCATGGTAGCATAATCCGTCATTCGCTCAATTTTAGGGGAGTGAGTTTGATTTTTTAATAGAACAATTGTGTAATTCTTTATTTGACATTACCTAATCTCGCTTGAATTTAATTTGAAAAGAGTTGTAATCACTTGCATCCATAAATTTGCTTGAAAACAAAGGGACCAATGAGATGGCAACATGTGGCGCGAAAATCACATGTGATTGGAAAAAAAAATTCGAAAATTTTTTTTTTAATTTTTTTTTCGAAAATTTTTTTTTTTCAAATTTTTTTTCCGAAAATTTTTTTTTCCGAATTTTTTTTTTTAAAAATCATATGTGATTATGCATGTCAATCACATGTGATTGTAAACCCAATCACATGTGATTGTAAACCCAATCACATGTGATTATGCATGACAAATCCAATCACATGTGATTGTACAATTCAATCACATGTGATTGTAAAAAAAAAATAATAAAAAAAATTTTTTTTTTTTAAATTTCGAAAAAAAATTTACCAAAAAAAAATTTTTGCATTTTTTTTCAATCACATGTGATTTTCGCGACACGTGTCGCGCTCTCATTGGTCCCTTGAATCTCAACTTAATTTATGGACTCAAATGAATATTCCTTCAGCCCGATATTATCTCTTCTTCTTCTCTTCTCTACATTTTACAAAGCATGAATATTAAATCTGATGTGGCAATCTGACAGTCTCCCCACTTTTTTTTCCAAGTGTATTTTTAAAACATCACAATGAAAATGCAAAAAAATCCAATTACACTACACGTGTACATAACAACAATTCTGATTAACTTTTATCCGATTAAATAAAAAAAAAGAAATAAAACTCGAACATCAAAATATACATCCATCTCTCCTCAAAAAATACTCACCCCAATTCATTCCAATCGACGGTTTGTGGTTCCAGATTCAATCTTATATGATGTTGATACAAGGAATTAAACGGAGAATCAATTACCCATAGAATGATATAAACTTTGTTTCGAATTTTCATTGTATTAAATTTAGGGTTACGAATATCAGTATTATCGATTCCGGTCAATTTCATGAAGCAGAACCGGTGAATTCAATGTTATAAACAGGTAATTGATTTGATTTGCAACACTCAATCTTTTATTTAAATCGATTTTGAATACCTTTGTTTACTGTATATCTTTTCATGTATTTAATGTATCTGTTATAACATATATAATTCGATTCGATAATTTGATTTGATATGAATTAGGTTTGTGAGCTGAATCAGTTTTTTAGATGTATGCAGACAAATTACGTGAACTATGAGAGGTTATTAGAGATTGCAACTAGATCCTCCTGCTTGGAATTGGTAGTGCTCCATCATAACATGTTATATCTTATTAAACATCTCCTCAATTCTATCTTTTGTTTGTTTTATTGATCTTTAATAGAGGGTTCTTTTTCTTTTATTTGCATTTTGTAGTCATTTATATAGCTCAGCTAGAAGATAGAAATGTATGACAAAAGGGTTATGATTGAGACTTGAGGGACTAAATTAAACTTCATTATGTAGGAGGTTAGTAAGTGATAAACTTCGTTATGCTCATTATTTTCGGTTGTTATATTTGAGACCCTAATTGTGATCCTATTAGTTGAGTATAGTTTTCGAAGGCGAGAACACCGCTTACAAGGTTGAATGTGTTTGGGTCATTGAATATGAGACATATGTTATCTTGCTTTGAAACGAGAAAATAACCACTTGATGTACGTTCCTTAACACTATCAACATGCTGTTCCACTTATTTAATGATCATATATTGTTTAGTTCTCATAGAGATGTTCAAAACAAATGTAAACGGGTTGCAATTTGGAAAAACAAAATCAGCAGTTGGAACGTTAAACGGGTCGTAAGTTGACAGAGGTTTTCTGCACAATACCCTATCAATTTTGGGAATGAACTCATCGTATACTAAATCGAATTGAAATACAAACGACGAACTCAGACTCATGTTGTTTTGAGTGATCTACGCTTCTACAGGGCTACTCTATTCATCTGTAAAATTGCTCAATCGACTGTGAATTCGTGATTTGGAGGATACATGGATCAATCAGGTACAAATTTTAACATAGATTAAACCCTAACAATTAATCTTTTAATTCAGACAATTTCCAACAACTTATAGAGTTTAATCGTTGATTCCTTTTTATTAATGTGTCGGATATATGAATTTAGTGCATAACTGATATACATATTTAGTTAAACCACTGATTTATTTATTTGTTCTGCAGTTCTATATAACATAACATTATAAAAGCCCAGAAGTTGGTCAACAGTCACTTCCCGGAGTCATCTTTTTCTTTGACCTATATGCAATTAAGGTTTGTTTGATTTCGGTATAAATAGGTGTCCCACAGGAAATTTTGTTATTATGTTTAGTTAAAAATTGACACGTGGTCTGATTGATTATATCAGTCCTTTATAATTTCAGTTTGTGTGTTTCATCTTATGTTCTGAAAGCAATAATTAGTAAACTTGCTAACAAAAAAAAGTGTCAAAATGAAGAGAAGACTTGGTTACGACTCTTTGAACACTCGACCCGTTTAGGCTAAAAAGGTGTCAAAATCGGTAACAATCAATGTTCATTTAAGTGAATTTTGAAGTTGTGGCATGTTGAAATGAATCTTGGGTAGATGTTGATTGAAATGGGATATTATGACCAAAATGAAGAAAACTAATGGTTACAACTATGAAACACTTGACCCGTTTGGGCCAAAAGTGTCAAAATGAATCATTAGCTTTTATACATTTTGGAAAAATTGTTTGTATAAAATTAAAAAGAACATTGAAGCTAAAATATAAGGACCTTATGAGCTTCAATATCATTTTATATCCTTTTAACTAACATAACTTCTTGAAGCTAAAATATACTCTATTTCATAGCCATTTTATGTCTTAAGCTTTAGCTATTTCGTTAAATCACTTTTTTTTTTATTTACTTTTTTGGGTGTTGGTCGGGTCTTGCTTCATTACAGATGTGTTGTTCAGTAATTGCGTTTGGTTCGTTACAGATGTATTGTTCAGTAATTGCAGGTGATTTGTTTGCCTTATAGTTCATTGTGTTTGTATTGTTTTCCTTCTTTTCTTATGGTCGTGACTAACTGTGGACGTATAAACCATGTCAAACCAACTGTGAAAGGAATTCGGGAATTAAAGTTTCTACATCTGTAACATTTAAGGTATGATTTATGTTATTAGCTCATCAATTTCAAGTTACGCATGAACCAAACCCTAAATTTTTTTTTTTCCTTAAAAAATATCTTTTCGATTGCTTTTTGACGGTGTTCAAAAGTTTTTATTGTTCTGCTAAAATTTGTTCATTCTAAAACCATTTATTCATCCATTTCTAAAATTTTACTTACTTGCATTTGTTACTGAATAATACGCGTAGTCTCTACACACTTTAATTTGCACCTAACTTTTGTGCAAATTTGTTTGTTATAGGTTTCTAGATCTGGCATTTGTTAGATACATATTGTATTTCATTTATGAAAATTAGGCATTTGTGTAAAAAATTTTTTTTTTTTTTTTTTTTTTTTTCCTTTGCTTATGAATTTATTAATCGAATTAAATTTTGTAGCTTCTTTTATTGTTATGTGGATAGATGTTGGTTTGTTTGCTTATGTATCAATTGACCGAATTAAGTTTTGCTCTTTTGCACTCCGATCGTTAGCTTGAACCTGAAGGTACGTAGCCGCGTTTTGTCTTATGTGAAAATACCGTAACAAATTTTGGGCTTAGGTGCACGACAACATAATGCTTATATGTTTAGTAATCGATAGAGCAACTACTTCACTGTTTTTCGTTTCTATGCAATTATTTTGTGGTATGGATGGTATTTTGTTAACGAAACTACTTCACTCTTTTGCACTAATGTAGGACTTTCCATTACCATTATGTTCTATGTCATGATTGGTGGACTGTAATTTTTATATTTCCACAATTGTTCAACTCCTTATCCTATAAAACTACTAAAACTTATAGTATATTTCTGATTTCTGATATTCTGTTTTGGGCTTTTAATGACAGTGCATTAGGACAGTATGCCCCAAGTATGCCAGCATTTTCAAAAGCTTGAGTCGCTGCGGCGAAAATCTTCCGAATAATCGATTAGATGAATCTATGTAAAATTTAGTTTTAAAAGAGTTTTTATCGTTTCATTCGTATGCTAACTGCTGATTATAGATGTTGTGATATATAAGCATATGATATTGAAGACATTAGTATTAGTATTACATATATTTGATGCATGATTTTTTTCTGTTACAGGAGGTAGAATACATGTGTTTAGATGTTATTTTTTAAAGGTTAGCTTCCATCGTTTCCTTTCGTATGTGTACTCTTATGCCATCATCCTCATTGTTTTACTCACATTCATGAAATTCGTATGAAAGGAGTTTCAGAAGCTTGAGATACATGTAAAGCTTCATGAAATCGAAAACTCACTATCCAATAACAAACTCGACGCAACAATTTTTCCAAAATGTATAAAAGCTAATGATTCATTTTGACACTTTTGGCCCAAACGGGTAAAGTGTTTCATAGTTGCAACCATTAGTTTTCTTCATTTTGGTCATAATATCCCATTTCAATCAACATCTACCCAAGATTCATTTCAACATGCCACAACTTCAAAATTCACTTAAATGAACATTGATTGTTACCGATTTTGACACTTTTTAAGCCTAAACGGGCGCGGGTGCTTCACTCTAAGGCGGAACGCTCCCCTACAGCCAAGTGCGGAGCGGATAACTGCTGAAAGCATCTAAGTAGTAAGGCTCGGTGAAATAGACATGTATGTGTGCTATGTTGGATTTGAATCAGATTTCGGAAAATTCACTTAAATGAACATTGATTGTTACCGATTTTGACACTTTTTAAGCCTAAACGGGTCAAGTGTTCAAAGAGTCGTAACCAAGTCTTCTCTTCATATTGACTGTAATTTTACTATTAATTCCTTTCCAAAATAAGATCATAATTAGTGTAGGAGAAACGAAAGGAAACTTGCTAACAATAACTATAAATAAATGATTATTGCAATGTAAGTAAATTCATTCTAAGCGTTTACGATAATTGTAACACTCCGTTTTTTTTAATATTTTTGTTTTGAACTACTACCAATAACTCATAGCGTTTACGAAAGTCATTTTTGCCATTTCTTTAGTTTAATACATATGCTACAAAAGTGTTTCGTCATTAAACTGGTATTAACAACAAACAACAATGTTGTACAAATAGTAACGATTAAGAAAACTATTTTTTAGAGCAGCCGTGCAACGCACGGGCTCTTAAAATCTAGTTTGATTCTATTGCGTGCAAGATCAATTAAATTAAAATAGTAATGTAAATGGACGAATTTTATGGAGCCATTTTATGGACGAATTTTATTGCTTTCTTTATAATTTTATTTATTATTTAAATATAAATTTATATTTATGTTTATAATATCATAATTCACAATTAATAATTAATTTGGCTCTCATTTTCGTAATATGAAAGTGTTTTTTTAGTAATTAAATTAAAAAAAAAACTTCTGATTATACATAAAGAATATTTTTTTTTTTTGAAGGCGAAATATTTATTAAAAAAAGAGACACACAAGAAGCGTGCTCCAAATTACAGACCTGGATCAAGTGAGATCCAGGAAACTACACCAAAAATACAAGAAAAAAATGGCCTCCCAAATAGCACCAAACACCCTTACACAATTACACTTTTAGGATTAGTTTTCCAAGACTCAAATTCCCCATGAATCACCCTCCGTCTATTAGATAACCATAGGTGCGAGATAACTCGGAGACTAATCATAACGTCTTCGTCTTTGATTGATTGTCTCTGATCGATTGGACCATGAACGAGCTTGTTCCGCCACCTCCATATGATCCAGAGAAGAATTCTGCTTGTCGCCCACATCGCCATGTTTGTGTTCTCTGAGCCTATGTTGTACGTGGTTGCATTAAAAGCGTTGAGGATATCGGTTGGAACACCTGTTGTGGCTTGCCACCAAGCAAAAATGTTCCTCCATAACGGACAGTGGCGGAGCCACATAGTACTTGGTGTGGTCAAATGACACCAACGAAAATAAAATTAGAAGCTAGTATTTTATATTTTAGTAGACATATGTTTTTGTATTCTCAATAATTGACCCCATCTGGCATCCTACTTTGACCCCACTCAAGAGAAGTTTACATATTACTACATCCCACTTTGGTAATTGAATTGGAACTGGAGCCCAATTGGTTATTTACGTAGTGCAACATACAGCCCAAATGTTTAATAGGAATACATATAGCCCAATTATTTATTTAAATATAATACACTACAAATTGTTGGTGTAACTGACTTGGTGTGTTCTTGGTGTTATAGAATCGTTTTCTAGTGTTACAGATGAAAAAATTATGATCTTTTCCAACGAAGGAAGTATCATATGGGACAATTGTGCTTGAAAGTAATGTGGTTTTCTTGTACCTAATCATAGTTGTCAATAACTTTTGCGACTTGAAACATTTCGATGTTATTTTATGACACCAACCAGTTATAATCTAACCGATATCCTCTTCATTGTAATATAGCGCATGATGTAATTATATGCATGTGATTATATGCTTGTTTCAAATGTAGATATATGTATCATTCGTTATAATGATATTTTCATCCGAAACAGATGTTTTAAATAATTACATAGAGCAAATGAAACTAAAACATTTAATTTTGAGCAAAAATTTCACACTATTGTTCACTACCTATATCACACTCTGTAGGTAATTCCTTTTTTTTTTACATAGTATTAGTAACATCAATTATTTTGAATTATTTTATTTTACATATATTAATATAATAGCAATTCTCGTGTACATACTCATTTGTCCATTTAATTTAGATCTCTGTGTTATTTGTATGTAAACTTTATTACCGGACATATACTACCATAGTCATATAAATATGAAGATCAATCACAGATAATTTTACAATGTGTATAAAAAATTTATATCCCTCGTGAATGAAAGGATAATCAAAATCAGATGTTGTAAATACAATATTAAATAATTACTTATAAATGAAAAAACCTTACTTATTTGTATGAAATTCTTATCTAAATGCACATAACCATGAATTAATTAAGTAGCCAAAATCAGCACCAATATTAACCTTGTTGTATGGATATAAAGTAATACATTAGCAAGTAACATCACACTACATTGTTTGTATGAAATAATTAATTAATATCGATTGATATTTTAATAGTAGATGGTAATAACAATATAAAAAGTCAACCAATTACAATATTCTAAAAATTCATTTAGCTTGAAACAGAGTCTAAATTTCAGAACTTCCAGTCACAACACTAACAATTTAGCGACTCGTTAATTTTTCTCCAAAAGACAAACACTCAATATTTTCCCATCTCACACACAGCCCCATTTTATTAAATTTTAGGCTACGATTTTTAAGCCTTTTAAATGGCTTGTACTCCTTAGTAGTAATAGAAAGAGACTAATTAGAACATGGAATTAGAAAAAAAAAAAGTAACTTATATGAATACTTCAAACTACGATTTGTAAGCCTTTTAAATGGCTTGTACTCCTTGTATTCCTGACTTTTGCGGTTTAAAAAAGTAATAGAAAGAGATAGTTGAACATGGAATTAGAATGTATATGTAACTTATATGAATGTTTGGTTGTGAGTGAAAATCGTGTTCATATAAATTTCTTTAGTATTGTCACATATTTATACCAACTTTGAAACATAGTTTGAAGTATAAATTCATGGATGATGAAAGGGCTAATTAAATAGTTATAAACTAATTAATTCCATCTTTTATTCTACTCATCTTTTCCTCTACCGAATAGTAGTAATTTATTAAACCTTTTTTATTATGTTGGTAAATCACATAATAATTTAAAACATGAGGTTAACTACATTTTTGAACTAAGTAATTTTTTCTTTTATTTTCTTACCATAATTTAATTTAATATGCATATTTATGACTCATGGAGTCACTATTTATAGATATATAGATAGATATGCAAATGCTCTCTTCCAAAAAGAAGAACAAAATAATATAACTAACGTTAACTAAGAAAAAAAATACGTGTATTTGTTCATTATAAAGTTTTCTAAAAAATTGATAGGCGTATTTAGTATATATGAAACAAAATAAAAATTAGGTGATTTACAATATCATTTTCAAACATTTGTGGCTTACAAAATCAATATTTTAAATGTAAGTAACCTCAAAATATATAATTAAAAAATTAATATATGGACATTAAATGGGACACTATTCTTAAATCATATGGGAAGGGTGGGCTAAACGTGGAGTCTCTTAAAGCAAAAAACATTTCTCTTTTATGTAAATGGTGGTGGCGGTTCAAAAGTGAAAATAATGCTCTTTGGGTTAATGTGATTAAGAGTATATATGGGCGGGATGGCGTTTTAGGGTCGTTTACTAATGGTTCTCTTGTCAAGCATCGTTCAGTGTGGTGGAACATCATCAAAATCCGAAAAGATCTGCTGAATTTGGGCATCGATGTGGATGATTTCTTTGAGCGGAAAATGGGGGACGGAAGGGACATTCTATTTTGGGAGAATATTTGGGTTAGGGATTCAAATCTCAAGCAGGATTTTCCTAGACTCTTTCGTTTAGAAGTCGACAATTTGATGTCCGTTAATGAAAGGGTTATAATGGACAGCGGTAAGTTTCATTGTACATGGAAACAGAAAAGGCAACTTACGGGACGTCTTAATGGGGAGCTGCAGAAACTCGAGGATAGAGTTAAGTCGATCGAGAGTCTAAGGGAGGGAGATAGTAAATGGGTTTTCAAACCAAGTGGCAAAGTAGTCTACTCATCTAGAGTGATTGCTTCGATTTTCGACGACCTATTTCTAGAAGGTAACTCAAACGAGCCCGAAACTTTACGAAACAATTTCCTTCCCCTAAAACTTGGGATTTTCGTGTGGAGGGCTATTAAAAATCGGTTGCCAACTAGAGTAGAGTTAGAGAAACGAGGCGTCGCTATCGATACTTCTTCTTGCCCCTTATGTGGTGTAACAACCCAACCCGTTAACCAACCAATAACGCAGAGAAAAAAAAAATATTTTGCTGGTACAGCACATGGCGCGGCGCGCCATATGGCCGCGCGACGCGCTAAAGTGGCCTGTCCAAAAAGTCATGAAATGCGAAAATGTTTGACCACTTCCCGACGTATTTAGACAAAACGCTTTTAACCATACATTAATATATGTAGAACTAACACGTTCCATTAATAAAATTAGTTTTACGAAGACCGGGCCCACATTGGCCGTTTTACGACTTTCGTACGAAAATACAAGTTTTCAACCACATGATTTGTAATACAAAATTAAGGTCGAGCATGGCGATTGGGGATACGCTACCCAATCCTAATCAATCCAAAAGCAAGCCTTCTAAAGCAACTACGCGAGTCCACTAGTCCCCGCTTACCCGAGCCTCCGCATCCATGCAATCTATAAAAAAGTCAACAACGAGAGGGTAAGCTAACGCTTAGTGAGTGAAAATATACTACATACATATATATGTATAAAATGGGCACGCCACAATAATAATCAAATAGCGCATACCGAAGCATCCAAGTATAAGGCAAGCTAAACCTAGCATACCGTACGTTCACTAAGCACAAGCTAACAACACCAACAATATAGTAAGTTCGCAAACAACGTTACGAACAATGCCAATAAGCTACAGCCAGAAGGTTAGCTACATCACGTCAATACAACATTATACGTACACAATATATATATAATGACGCGTAAAACTCCCAAGGTTAACCATAACGCTATGGTGCTACCGGCTCGTGGTTCACACCATACGCAATTGAGTCATACTCTTTTATAGTGCTACCGGATCGTGGTTCATACTCGATGCTACCGGCTCGTGGTTCACATCAATTATTTTATAGTGCTACCGGCTCGTGGTTCACACTCGATGCTACCGGCTCGTGGTTCACATCAATTATTTTATAGTGCTACCGGCTCGTGGTTCACACTTGATGCTACCGGCTCGTGGTTCACATCAATTATTTTATAGTGCTACCGGCTCGTGGTTCACACTCGATGCTACCGGCTCGTGGTTCACATCAATTTACACACATGCTATGGTACTACCGGCTCGATGGTTCATACCATAACACCCACAAATAAACACGCCATATACACGAATGCATAATTATTCCACTCACCTCAAAATCTCTTGGTGAAAGATAACCGAGCTTGAACACTTCAATGTAACGCACCTATTACATTTATCACAATATCAAAATCACAACTCGAGTTGGTCAACACTCTAAAGCTCACTCCTAGTGTTAATTTGACCCATGGTGCAAATCCGACCCATTTGCACCCTTAACCCTAAAATCGGGTTAACTCATCACAAAACCCTATCATTAACCAAAGTAGGTTCATTACACATTTTAACACTAGTTTTAGGCTTCAACCACACATATTAATTAGCTTAGGTTCATTTTGACCCATTTGACACTTTCAAAGTCAACCTACCCATTTTGGGTCAACCACTAACCCATTTACACCCATTTACATAAATCATGGTGTTCTAGCAATTTTACTAGCTAATTAGGGTTCTCTAACAACAATTAACTCTTCCAAACCCTAGTTAACCCAATATTGAGTCTACATGACTCAAATTACCCTAGAACACCCAAAACACTAACAAAATGGGTTTTATGTTCATCTTCACCCCAAGCCCTAGCCCTAAATCAAATTAAACAAAGAAATTAAGATTAGAGAATACCACAACTATCACAACGAAGCTAGAGGGAAGGCGAACAACTTTAATGCTTGGACTTAAGCAAGAGACCTTCTTCTTCTTCTCCAAAATGGGGTTTCCCTCACTAAAAGCCACTCTCTCTCTAGAATTGATTTGGATAAGTGTTGGTAGTTGTGGAAGGAGTAAATGAACTCCCCAAAACTGATCTAAGGTATTAAATCCGGCCTCCAAGTGATTTTACCAAAATACCCTCAAAATATCTAATTTAAAAGAAAGAGAGAATCTGTCACAGACAGATGGCGCGGCGCGCCACCAGGCCGCGCGGCGCGCAACTCTCCCAGTCCAGCTCCTTTTGCCTTTTTAAATATATACAACCAAACCCCGATTCGAGTACCGCACAATACACTTATATACACATGTGTACACTTCAATTATTCGGGTCTTACAACTCTCCCCCACTTAAACTCGATCACGTCCTCGTGATCTTCTCCACTTAACCAATCCGGACCTACTCAACGATCCTCACTCAAGTCCCAATACGAACTTTCCTAGACAATTCTTCCCAACGGATCACTTTTAACAACTAAAATCGTCAACCGTGATTTATCAAAACCACAATCCAAGCACTAAAACCTGCTCAATTTCCCATATCGGGAAAAAACTCAACCAACCTCGTACCGAGATATAAATTCCTTAGCGTACCTTTACCACGGACAACGCTAAAAGTGACCAAGTCTCAACCTAAAGTCAACAATCCGAACGTTGAAGATCGAACCACATGAATCCTCACGGATTACTCTTACCACTAAACATCCTTTGTAGTGCGCAATACAACCAATACGCCACTATCCTAACATCATAAGCAACGACTAAAACCAAAAGCGCCCAAAACGACTATGGCAACGCTAATCCTAAGGTGTCCAAAATCGACTATTGTCACACCCGTAACAACACGTGAGCAAAACACGGCTATCGCAATCACTAATCACACAACATGGTCCTCACGATCCCACCATCGATGTATAAAACAACCAATAGATCACTCAACACCGGATGAAGTCAGCGGACCCCGAAGGTCATGCTCCACCAATCAAAAATACTATGATGAAGTCAGCGGACCCCGAAGGTCATGCTTCACCAATCACATACGTACTTTTGGCCTCGAACAACGAGTAGTGCAACATCGCACTCTGTTACACTATAGTGAACCCTAACGGATACCACTAACCATCCACACAATCGAGCAAGAACCACCTATATCAAACATAGGTACAAAACAATAATTCTCTAAAAGAGAATCCGACACATACATCCCTTAACTGAGGGATTTCACCTTGCTTACCAAACACGTCCATTATCTCTCAACGAGATTTACCACATTACCACCTTGGTGATAATTCAAATCCAAAATCATAAGTACAATTTAACCGAAATTGTACTCTACCACAATCGACCAAATCTAGGTCCCGACACAAGTTTCGGTTTACTAAAACATTGTCCGAAATCTCACACTAAAACCTCCTCGTGCGGGAGTGTAACTCCTCTACTTGGAATTACGTTCCATAACCGCATCTCGTACACCCGTACAATGCTACCAAAGGTAGACTTTACCAATAATTGGGTTCGCACGGCCCATCACCATGTCTTGCTCCAACTTTGAGCATACCAAGGATCCTAACCTATCCTTGAACATTTCGAACGAAAAGTGTACCACAAATTACACGAACTATACACTCGCAATCATCCAATTGCTTTAGTTTGTCGAATTTCACCCGATCACTCATGAACCTAAGGGTTTCACTTCGGTACCCTGAGTACAATGTAACCGCAACACAATCGGAGTCGAACACCACGCTAGTAGGTATAAAAAAAGGCACCTAATGTCGCGTCACGTAGAATCCTTTACCAACATACATCGAGATCCAAAACACTCGATTTCTCGGATTTCATCCCACCCGTCGAACCTCATGTTTCATCAACTTCAACACGAGAGCGAACACGCTCTAACATCCGAACACCAAAACTCATTTCCATGGCTTGGTAGAGACATTTCCCAAATACTAAGGAATGCTTGGTTACGTCAAGTCTTACGCCCTTCGCCCGACAATCCAAAGTCACCATAGAGTACTTCCATTAGGAACGTCACCCATATCAATAACATGCACAACACAATTGAGACCTTAAGGGTCTCACTCGAACGAGCTAAACAACCCGATACTAACCAAAATGCCTAAGTACCCAAGAATTCACACCATAGAGTCAAGGCACAACACACCACTTATACGCTCTGCTGAGAGCAAACCGGAACCATAAACGTGGACCGCCCGCTTGCTACAAATTATCTCCAACGGAGAATAAAGTTTAGCTAAGACTTACGCACATACCGCATGTTATTACAAACGAATGACATATGATTTCGTACTAAAAGTACCTGATGTAGCGCTGTTGGGCTTCTGTGCTCCACTTCCCATCATATATTCGCGCTCTAACCTCCTGACCCGATCGTCATGCGATTCAGAACACTCTGACTTTCGGTGTCCCTCCATTCGGCAAATGAAACATCTGATTGTACCTAAAGGCACCACCGTACAATCTTGTGCCAAATGACCCCGTTCCCCACACTTAAAGCACGTAAGCTTGTAACCCTTCTTACTCTTCTTCTTCACATTCTCGACGCCTTCAGGCGTACTTCGTGCCCTCTTACCATGAGCACCATGTAATCCTAACCTTGCAAGTACATCTTCATCATCGCTACCTCGAGGTTTGGGAAACCTCTTTTCAAACTCTTCCTTTACAACTTTAGTCACTTGGTCTCGGACCACCTTCGTCATTTGTCCTTCGACCAACTCCTTGGTTACTTCTCTAACTCTGCCGGTGAAAATCGAGACATATCGTTCAAACACAGCCTCAATCTTTAACGTTAACTCATCCTTCCCTTCGTGAATAGGCTCACTCGTTCCGCATCCATCTTCCGTTTTCATTCTAAGGAATGCAAACGATTAGATCACGAACGTATAAACCACACGCACAACACCGTCCCATCTTGCTAAACACTCGTCGTACATCACTTACTAGACACGATTTGCACCCGTAATAAGGTTTGCAAGTCCTTATTACGTATACACGCCGTATCGGCTCGTTAGTACAATGACCGTCTCGCTCAATGATATATGCAACCGCAACATAAACAAAGCACAAACAAAATCCTACGCGATATAAACACACTCGAGAATTATTATCACATCACAATAATATATTAATAATATCCGCATTACTAATATACAAGTTAGTCAATCTATAAACAAGGCACTAACTAAATCCATTCCGACCCGTAATCCTACAAGTCCCGCAACAATTAAGCACACACACAAGTCTAAGTCTAGGCACCTATCTCAAGTCACCTAAATCTCTTAGACCATGCTCTGATACCACTTGTAACAACCCAACCCGTTAACCAACCAATAACGCAGAGAAAAAAAAAATATTTTGCTGGTACAGCACATGGCGCGGCGCGCCATATGGCCGCGCGACGCGCCAAAGTGGCCTGTCCAAAAAGTCATGAAATGCGAAAATGTTTGACCACTTCCCGACGTATTTAGACAAAACGCTTTTAACCATACATTAATATATGTAGAACTAACACGTTCCATTAATAAAATTAGTTTTACGAAGACCGGGCCCACATTGGCCGTTTTACGACTTTCGTACGAAAATACAAGTTTTCAACCACATGATTTGTAATACAAAATTAAGGTCGAGCATGGCGATTGGGGATACGCTACCCAATCCTAATCAATCCAAAAGCAAGCCTTCTAAAGCAACTACGCGAGTCCACTAGTCCCCGCTTACCCTTGCCTCCGCATCCATGCAATCTTTAAAAAAGTCAACAACGAGAGGGTAAGCTAACGCTTAGTGAGTGAAAATATACTACATACATATATATGTATAAAATGGACACGCCACAATAATAATCAAATAGCGCATACCGAAGCATCCAAGTATAAGGCAAGCTAAACCTAGCATACCGTACGTTCACTAAGCACAAGCTAACAACACCAACAATATAGTAAGTTCGCAAACAACGTTACGAACAATGCCAATAAGCTACAGCCAGAAGGTTAGCTACATCACGTCAATACAACATTATACGTACACAATATATATATAACGACGCGTAAAACTCCCAAGGTTAACCATAACGCTATGGTGCTACCGGCTCGTGGTTCACACCATACGCAATTGAGTCATACTCTTTTATAGTGCTACCGGCTCGTGGTTCACACTCGATGCTACCAGCTCGTGGTTCATTTCAATTATTTTATAGTGCTACCGGCTCGTAGTTCACACTCGATGCTACCGGCTCGTGGTTCACATCAATTATTTTATAGTGCTACCGGCTCGTGGTTCACACTCGATGCTACCGGTTCGTGGTTCACATCAATTATTTTATAGTGCTACCAGCTCGTGGTTCACACTCGATGCTACCGGCTCGTGGTTCACATCAATTTACACACATGCTATGGTACTACCGGCTCGATGGTTCATACCATAACACCCACAAATAAACACGCCATATACACGAATGCATAATTATTCCACTCACCTCAAAATCTCTTGGTGAAAGATAACCGAGCTTGAACACTTCAATGTAACGCACCTATTACATTTATCACAATATCAAAATCACAACTCAAGTTGGTCAACACTCTAAAGCTCACTCCTAGTGTTAATTTGACCCATGGTGCAAATCCGATCCATTTGCACCCTTAACCCTAAAATCGGGTTAACTCATCACAAAACCCTATCATTAACCAAAGTAGGTTCATTACACATTTTAACACTAGTTTTAGGCTTCAACCACACATATTAATTAGCTTAGGTTCATTTTGACCCATTTGACACTTTCAAAGTCAACCTACCCATTTTGGGTCAACCACTAACCCATTTACACCCATTTACATAAATCATGGTGTTCTAGCAATTTTACTAGCTAATTAGGGTTCTCTAACAACAATTAACTCTTCCAAACCCTAGTTAACCCAATATTGAGTCTACATGATTCAAATTACCCTAGAACACCCAAAACACTAACAAAATGGGTTTTATGTTCATCTTCACCCCAAGCCCTAGCCCTAAATCAAATTAAACAAAGAAATTAAGATTAGAGCATACCACAACTATCACAACGAAGCTAGAGGGAAGGCGAACAACTTTAATGCTTGGACTTAAGCAAGAAACCTTCTTCTTCTTCTCCAAAATGGGGTTTCCCTCACTAAAAGCCACACTCTCTCTAGAATTGATTTGGATAAGTGTTGGTAGTTGTGGAAGGAGTAAATGAACTCCCCAAAACTGATCTAAGGCATTAAATCCGGCCTCCAAGTGATTTTACCAAAATACCCTCAAAATATCTAATTTAAAAGAAAGAGAGAATCTGTCACAGACAGATGGCGCGGCGCGCAACTCTCCCAGTCCAGCTCCTTTTGCCTTTTTAAATATATACAACCAAACCCCGATTCGAGTACCGCACAATACACTTATATACACATGTGTACACTTCAATTATTCGGGTCTTACATGTGGTAACGCTAGTGAATCTGTCGAGCATGCTTTATTCTTTTGTATGTATGCTCAGTCGGTTTGGGTGGGTGTTTTTAAATGGTGGGATCCGAACGCGAGATGCAACTTGGGGGTGGACAATGTTTTTCGTGGCACGAGTATATCGGGTACTTCTAAACTTTCTACGAAAATATGGCAAGCAATTGAATGGGTAACGGGATACTTTATTTGGCGGAATAGAAATGCTAAAGTTTTCTCAAACGACAATTGGGCGACTTCAAAGATAATCAATGAAATTCAAACAAAATCTTTTGAGTGGATTAAACACCGGTCGAATTTGGTTCATTTAGATTGGCACCAATGGCTTTTGAATCCAAATATCATAAACTTTCCTCGTATTATCAATCATGATCCGGTGTAACGACTCAAACCCGTTTAGATTAAAAACCGACTAATTTTTTTTTTAGCAGGAGCGGCGCATCTCACCACAGGTGCGGCGCTTTTGTAACTAAGGAGCGGCGCTTTTGTTGCCAAAAGCAGCGCTTCTGAGACTGATCAAAAAGACTACTAGATGCTGACCAGGAGCGGCGCTTTTGCCCTAAAAGCGGCGCTCCTGCACCTGAATGTTGCAGATTCGAAATTTGACTAAGTTTCATCCCAACCCAATTACCCAAACATGAGTTTACACTCCAAGAACCCAAACACAAGTTCATTATGACACAAATTACCACCGTTTACACATTTTAGTCTTACATAACCATGACCAATCATTAGTTGAAACAAAGTGTGATGACCCGAAAATTTCGACTAAATTTAAACTTAATCTTAAATGATTAATGATTTCGACAAGATAAGTAAAGTATGTAAAACTGAATCTCAAAAATTTTAAACTATTCAAATACCCTTCAGTTGTTCTCAACGATTCGCGAACCATTATATGTAAATAGATACATATATATACTATAACTTGAAAACGTAACAAAGTTTTAATTGCATGTTACAGTACATTAAACTTATTGGTTTATATATCTATTTGAATATATATGATTTCAAGTTATTTAGTAAACGATAGTAACATTCGATTATTGATTCGATTGATATTTAGATAAGTTAACTAAAACGTTTAAAATAAACAAGTAAAACACTAATTTGCTACAGTATTTTCAAATTGCTACAGTACCCAAAATGCTACAGTGTTTTCGAAAATCACTATTTGCTACAGTAAAATTTACTTTGCTACAGTAAATTGCTACAGTAAAAAAATTGACTTTGCTACAGTGAATTGCTACAGTAAAACACTATTTTAAAAATGTATTTTAACAAATAGTGAGACGATGATTTATAGAAGTAAATGACCAAAACACTCTAAAGTTTAAGATATATTTTGAGTGGTATAGTTTATGGATAACTTAAGGCTATATTTTGACAAAGGTACGTGACACGAAACGTAAAATGCAAGTTTTCTAACGGTACGAAAGGACATTCGAAAAACCAGAACCGGGACATAAGTCAAGTGATGACGTACGACTTATCGGAACAAAAATTACAAATCAACTATGCACGGGAATAAAATATAATATATAATTAATTAATTTAAATTATATATTATATATATATATTATTTAATTATGTCGACAAGCATTAGGACAAAATTTTGTGAGCTGGAAAAATGGGCCATGCGATCGCATGGCCAATGGCCTTCAGAACCATGCGATCGCATGGGGTCTGGGGACAGGCCACACCTATAAAAACTCGATCATTCTGCTTCTGTTTTAACATATATTACTCCGTATTTATTTTATTTATTATTATTATTATTATTATTATTATTATTATTATTATTATTATTATTATTATTATTATTATTATTATTATTATTATTATTATTATTATCATTATTATTAATAAGATTATTATTAATCTTATTATTTTTATTATTAGTGTTATTATTTTTGCGATTCAAAAATAATAATGTACATAAAATATTACGATGGAGTGCTGTCCAAGTAATTTTCAAAACGAGTTTCCGAGCGAGCTAGAGCTAAGGAAAATATGGGTTATTACCAAGGAGGTTATGGGTAATGTTCGGGGGTATTTTTGTGAATCAAACCTCGTGTTTATCATCTCCGATGCGTCTACGTGCTTTCCTGCAATATCGTATATCAATATAAAACAGTGAGTTCATTGATCCCTTTTTATACATATTTTCGGGCTGAGAATACATGCGCTGTTTTATAAAATGAATACAAAAACTAAAACTGATTTGAGTGAGTTTATAGTATCCCTTTTTAAATACTTTAAATATTTTTGGGCTGAGAATACATGCAAATGCTTTATTAACCGATATACAATATTTATATACGTGAGTTTCATTTGCTCCCTTTTTAATTGCTTTTGCAATCTATATTTTTGGGCTGAGAATACATGCACTTTATTTTAAACGCAATGGATACAAGTACATACTAAATTCTACACTGAGTTTGAACCGGAAATCCCTTGACTTTGGTAACTAGTAACTGCCAGTTATAAGAACTGGCGGGCGCAAGTAGTTGTATATGGATCCATAGGGCTTGATATCCCCGTCCGAGCTAGAGCACTAGCCTTTTAATGGACGTATGCTATTTGAGAAGCGTACACGTTGGTTTGCGTGTATTATTAAGATGATTATACAAAGGGTACAAATTATATAAACATTAAAGTTTAGTTACCAGGGTGCTCAATTTTGTAGAACCGATTGATAAACGTTTCGGATGAAACAACTAAAATCTTGTGGTCCACCTTTTATGTAAAACCTATTGATAAACGTTTTGAATAAAACAACTGAACTTTTGTAATCCACATTGATATACGGATTATGTGTAATATTAAAACTATGAACTCACCAACCTTTGTGTTGACACTTGAAGCATGTTTATTCTCAGGTTTCTAGAAGTCTTCCGCTGTTTGCTGATACGTGATACAAGTTATGTGCTTGGAGTCATACATGCTATATACAAGAAACTTGCATTCACCAAACCATTAACATGTACCTTATTTTGACTGTATTGTCAACAAATGTATTATTGTAAACCATTTAAATGGTGATTGTCTATACGTAGGAATCATCAGATGTTAAAAACCTGGAATTTATATATTCATTTATGAATTACCTTTTAAAACGAATGCAATGTTACAAAACGTATCACATAGAGGTCAAATACCTCGCAATGGGACCAGATGTTGATGTATTCGTCCAGGTGGATTAGGACGGGTCATCACACAAAGCGACCCAATTATACATTTAGACGAGTTAGGACTCTACAACCCAACCCGATACCAAGAGCATAATCTCGGGGACTACCAAATCCCCAATCCGAGTCCATAACATCCAAAAGCTACCCCATCAAGCCCAAGCGCTCCTACGCATCTAGCCTAACAACTAGCTAGCTTCATAAACACAATACCTGTAAAAAGGTAAACAACGAGAGAGTAAGCATAAAGCTTAGTGAATGCAATAATTATATATATACATATACAATTTACCTACTTGCACCCACTTACACAACCACGCATAATATTCTGCATATCAATGCACACAAGCTAGCATTTTCGAACGTATAAACTAGCATCATTAGCACATAATCTCAATAATATAAATGCTAAATAATAAACAACACATATGAGACGACCCGTCCTAATCCATAAGGAAGAATACAATAACATATGATTACATTGCGAGGTATTTGACCTCTATATGATACATTTTACAAACATTGCATTCGTTTTAAAAGACAAACTTTCATTTCATCGAAAGTTTATAGGCATGCCTACCATTTCATAATATCCAACTATAAATGACCTAATCTGTCATTTACTTAATCATAATCTTTATTGAACTCAACTACTTGAATGCAACGTCTTTTGAAATATGTCATGAATGACTCCAAGTAATATCTTTAAAATGACAAATGCACAGCTGAAGATTTCTTTCAAACCTGAGAATAAACATGCTTTCAAGTGTCAACCAAAAGGTTGGTGAGTTCATTAGTTTATCATAAATAATCATTTCCATTAATTTAATAGACTACAAGATTTTCATTTTTATTTCTTATAAACATCATGCATCTGCATAAAAATCATTCATATGGATTGAACCACTGGTAACCGACATTAACAAAATACATCTAGAATATCCCCAAAACAGAACCACTCGCCTGTAGAGAAAAATCGAAGTACTAAAGCAGTTCAAATTCTCTGACTGGAGCATGTCAAAGCCCATAGATCTATCTTTAGGATTCGTGTCAATTGGTGGCAATTATAATAAACACCAATTCTTAGGCTACCAAGTTCAACAAGGGCGATATCCGGTATAAAAATTCAACCATAGAATGTAGTTTCGATTATTTGTGTCTATTTCGTCAAACATTTATAAAAGCGCATGTATTCTCAGTCCCAAAAATATATATTGCAAAAGCATTTAAAAAAGGAGCAAATGAAACTCACAATACTGTATTTTGTAGTAAAAATTCAAATGACGGCATTGAACAAGTGCAGGGTTGGCCTCGGATTCATGAACCTATATTAAGTATATATATTTATATGTTGGTCAATATCTGTCTAACAATTTAGGTCAAGTCGTAGTGTATCACAATCCTAATGCTCGAGACCGATATGCAAAAGTCAACAAAAGTCATTTTGACCCAACATGACTTCCAAAATCTATACATGTTTATTATATAACTTAAATATAGTCGTTTTATATATTTAAATATATTTATCAGATTTTATTAGAGTAAATAATAAAAGTTATTTGTTAATAAAAAAATTATATTAAAATTTATATATGATAAAAAAATGTATAAATCTCAAGTAATAAAATTTATTAAGTTCACTTAATATCATAAAAATATAGTAGTATGTATTATTAATGTAATTATATTACGTGTGGTAAAAATATCTTTGTATCACATATTTATTTGATAAAATAATATTGATAATAATAATAATGAGTAAAAGTTGTATTATTTTGTAATAATAATAATAATAATAATAATAATAATAATAATAATAATAATAATAATAATAATAATTATTCTACTAATAATAACAATAAAAATATTTATATTTACCAATGATGATATTAATTATAATAAAATGATTATTCTAATCATGATAATTTTAATAATAACGATACTTTTTATTATTAACTGTAATAATGATAATATTTTATAAAAATAATAATTCTATTCAATAATAATAATGCTAAAATGATAATAATAACGATATTTAATAATAACAATGATATTTCTATTAGAATCATAATTTTAATAAAAATAATAGTTTTAATATTAATGATACTTTTAATAATAATAATAATAATAATAATAACGATAATAATAAAATGATAGTTTTGATAAAAATATTAATTATTTTAATAATAATAATAATAATAATAATAATAATAATAATAATAATAATAATATTAATATTGATAATATTAGTAATAATAATATTGATAATATTAATAATAACCTTAATGATAATAACCATAGTAATAATAATAACAATAACAATTTTAAATGATAATACTTATATTAATAACGATAATGATAATAATAATAATATTAATTATTCGATAATAATAATAATGACGATAATAACGATAGTAACGATAACGATAACGATAACGATAACGACGATTGTAATAATAATAATCATTTTAATAATAATACTAAAATTCATAATAATTTAGTTGACCATATCTTTTAATCCGTTCATCGAAATCACACAATTTTCAAATGAAAAGTTATTGATTTTTCGTCAGCTTTCCAACGACATGCATATCATATATATTATATCAGTAGCATATGTAATAAATTCATGATCTATCATAAACTATTTAACGACGAAAATTAATCATACAAACATGCATAAACATATATACTCGAGCACTAGTCAGGGATACACTATTAATATATATAAAAGTTAAGTTATGAGTGCTCACGTATCAATACTGTGATTCAATATTGCAGGAAAGTACGTAGACACAACGGAGATGATAAACACTAGTTTGACTCACGAGCTATACCCATAACCTCCAAAGCTATAACCCATAATTTTCTTAGCTTTATCCCGCTCGAAAAACCCGTTTGAAATAACTCAGACAACACTTCGTCGTAGTATTTTATGTAATAATAATAGTATTACTAATACTAATACTACTAATAATATATTTGGATTAAAAATAATAATAATAATTGATAATAAAATAAATAAAATAATTACGGAGTAATACAAGGATCAGAGGAAGAGGTGTGCACAAATGAACCAAATTCGTCAAATTTTATAGACTTGTGTCACCAAAGTCCACCATGCGATCGCATGGTTCTAGTGGGCAATGGCCATGCGATCGCATGGCTCCATTGTCCAGCTCACACCTCGATTATTGGGGCGGCCAACTGTTTAAATTATTTATATATATATATATAATATATTTAATATATATAATTATTTATATATTATATAATATTTACATACATATTTAGTTTGTAAAATTTGTTCCGATAATTTGTATGTTGACTCTCGACTTATGTTCCGGTTTCGGTTTCTCGAACGCATGTTCGTACGCTTAGAAAACTAACACTTTACGTTACGCGACGTGTACCTTTAACAATAATTAGACTTAATCATCGATAGACTATATTACCCAAAGTATAATCTCTTCATTTGAGTGTTGTGGTTATTTGCTTCTATAAATCAATGTTTTCGTGTTTACCAAAGTATATTATTTTAAGACAAAACGTTTTATAACTTATGTTATTACTATATCTTATTACTTTGTAAAATATATATATTCATTTCGAAATATAAATTCTGAATATTCGTTTAGTTTTTCAAAAATAATTATATTTCAACGTTCATTTATAATCATTTAAATAATAGAAAAATATTATGTCGTATCACGTTCACGTTTTTGAAATACTATATATATATATATATATATATATATATATATATATATATATATATACACATATATATATATATACTTGTAATTTATAATATAGGCTTTAATTAAATCCTTCAAAATTTATATACAGATTATCTTATAAAACGTTTTAATAATAAAGTTCTTTTTAAACTGAAAATGTTTTTGTACGCTTGAAATTCAATCAATAAATATGAAAATTTTGTTTTTCAAAACTAAATAAATTTAAGAATCATAATGGAAATCATTATATCATAAAATGTTTTAGAAAAGTAAAGTTATGTATATTCATAATAGGTTTCAAGTGTTTGAATGTATAGTTTGTTGGTGAAGCGTGGGATAAAGCCCAAAGGTTAAATAAACGTATGAAATCATCTTAATGTAAAATGTCTATTTACATAACTTTTCGGTACCCAACATCTAAGTTATCTTATCAAAGTCACAAGGAAAATATTGCAAAGTATGAATTGAAAATCAAACAGGAATTTTCACTAACCCTTGACTAGTTCCCGTTAATTGACACTTTTGATCTTACATATAATCACTTTACCAATTATTCCGAATACCGTTTAAAAGGAAAGGTTTCTTAGATCAAAGTGGACTTCTCAACAGAGACTCGTAATCATACAATGTATCTGATAAATCAATCATTTGATATTATCCTTTAATTCCATCAATGATCTTACTGAAACAAATACGTTCATGTAAAGTATTATACTTTTAATACTTTGTTAATATTTTCAAGTTATAATATATATACATATATATACAATCATATCCATTTATATAATGATTCGTGAATCGTCGGTATTTGGTCGAGGTTAAATGAATGTATGAACACAGTTTAAAATTCTTGAGATTTAACTTAACAAACTTTGCTTATCGTGTCCGAATAATATAAAGATAAAGTTGAAATTTAGTCCGAAATTTTCGGGTTGTCACAACATAAAACATCGATGTTCAAAACACCCGTTAGTATTCAAGGCTAGCCCCGCGAATGGTATCGTCAACATCGAACTTAAACCCCATCCGCCCCATTTAATGTGGTATCATCAAGATCGAACTTAAAACCCACATATGAGGTATCATCAACATCGAACTTAAACCCTCATCAAGAGTCACTACAATAGTGGTATGGCTTCGTCAACATCGAACTTTAAATCCATACTTGAGGTATCGTCAACACCGAACTTTAAACCTTCATCCAACAAACAATAGTGGTATGGCATCGTCAACATCGAACTTTAAATCCATACATGAGGTATCGTCAACACCGAACTTTAAACCCTCATCGAACAATAACACACACAAGGATATGGTATCGTCACATCGAACTTTAAACCCATATCCTGCAAATAAATAAACCGTATACATACATATATAATTATTCCACTCACCTTGGAATGCCCGCACAAGTCATGTATAACATGATCTCCGTCCTCAAATCTGAGCAAGTAACCACCTATATCACACATAAGTACAATATACACTTAAATAGCCATTCTCTAAAAGAGAACCCGACACAAACATCCCTTAACCGAGGGATTACACCTTGCTCGCTAAAACTCTCCCATTTAACACCTAATGGACACAAACCAACTACCACTTCGGGTGGTAATTCAAACCCATTCTACAAAGTACAATTTAACCCAAATCATACTTTACACCAATTAGACCAAATCTAGATCTTAACACTCAATTACTACTTAAGTAGTAATCATTTCAAACGCCAAGTATTCCAAAACCATAACACGTGCAATATTAACCCATACTGCTTTTAACCACGTTTGACTTATGTTAAAATACCATTTTAACCCAAAATCACTTCCCACGATTACTTTCATTCAAAGACGTCATTTAACACTTAACAAAAGTGTTTAACACCCATTTAATCCAAAATTAGCGTCATTATCAAATTTGACCCAATCAAATTGCTCATTTTGACATGAGTCCCAAAAATACTCAAAATCACTAACGGCTAGTGATTATATTTTTAAAACATCAATTAACACCTAAATCAAGTATTTACATACTTGATTTTACCAAAACTTAAGTGTTAAATACTTGTCTTCCCCAATTTGACTCAAAACCCTAATTTTGACCCATTCCAAAATTTATCTTCCAAATACACCCAAATGGGTTCCTATACTTCCAAAATCGCTAAACCTAGTGATTAAACTTCAAATTGCTAACCTTAACATGGCCAAAACATCACCCAACCCAAAATCCACCAACAAGGGTCAACAATCCCAATTACTAGCTTCAATCTTCCATTAATGAGCTAAATGGGTTTTCTTAAGAACTTACAAGTTCAAACCCCAACACGAATCATCAATCAAACAAATGAAATTCGGAGTTAGAATTTACCATCACCATCAAAACGTATATAGAAGGAAGATGAACAACATTAATTCTTGCACCTTGAAGAGAATCAAGCTCCTTCTTCTCTAATCAAGCTTTCTCTCTCTAGAAATGGGTTTATCTCTCTAGAATTGGATGAGAGAGTTTTGTGAGTGAAAAGGGGATAAAATGAGGATAAGAATCTGCTCCCCCAACCATATACACGTTCATAGGTGAATTGACCAAAATGCCCTTCATTTAAAAGCCCAAAAATACAAACAGCACCCAAACAGGTCTAAAAGCGGCGCTCCTAGAGCCTTCCAGCTCACAACTTGAAATTAAAAACGTCCGCGTTCGAATTACGATCGTCTGGGCTTTTGATTCGCCTCAATCCGAATTCGTATGAGGAAGTTATGACCCAAACGGTGAACGCGCGCATAACCTCGCAACATACACCAAACTTTTGGACATCAAATTTTGAGTCGTTACATCCGGGTTGAGTTTTCTTGTTCTTTTTTTGCGGTGTATATTTTGCGTTGTTTTCTTGCGTTGTATAGTTTGCTAGCTTTGGGATGTGTATAGTTTAGTGTTGTTTGCTAGCTTCGGGGTTGTATAGCTTTGTGTTGTATATTCTTTGCATTGTATCTTTGTGTTTCTTTAATGACAAAATTTCATTCCTCGTCCCTGAACTTTACATCAAATTTGACTCCATGTCCTTTTTTTTTGTGTGTGCATTCCTCGTCCCTAATATATCAAAAATCTACATTCCTCGTCCTCCCGTCTACTTTCTGTCAAAACCAGTTGTTAACTCTTATCATGTGCATATATCATATGGGGTATTTTTGTCATTATCTTTTCTTCTTCTATGATATAAACCCCAATTCTTTTACAATTGAACCTATATCGATTTAGGGTTTTCTCCCCCCTTAAATCCTTAAATCGAGCCCCTTTTTTCTCCTAATCATACGCAATTAACGATGGGTTCATATGGGTCGGTGAACATGTTGAAGTCAAAGATAACATGGAAGAAGATGAACCTGGTAAACCTGAATTGCAGAATGAAATATACAAAACATTATTGAGTATTGAAGAACAAGAACAAATTTATACTCCATTGGAGACTCGGCAAAACATATGCAGGATTGCAAATGCTATTAGGGTATTGTAGACATTGGGATTCAGTATCACCATTGATGTGATTTTGGAGATTGTTGACTTAAGCTCCGATAAGGGTATTGATATACATGAGATGCTTGGTGCTGAGTTTTGTGTTTTGGTTGCTGAAAAAGAAGCTGAACGAAGAAGCTCGACTACTCGAAGGAAACGATAGGTTTGACTTTTGATGTCATTTGGGTATTTTCAATTTGTATTTCGAGGAAAAAGGAAACATAGTTTGTAAGCATGAACAGAAAGTAATTTGTATTATTACTGATAGATTTGTTATGGGATCAACTTGAATTTAATTATCATCACATTTGTTTCAATAGTTTTTTGCTGTGTTTCCATTTCATCAAATTTACTGAGTTTCCATTACAGTGTCTTGCGTATGATTAGGAGGAACAACGTGCTCGTTAATTGCGTATGATTAGGAGAAAAAACGTGCTCGATTTAAGGGAGAGAAAACCCTAAATTGATCTGGGTTCAATTGTGAAGAATTAGGGGAGAAAACCCTAAATTGATCTCTGTTTATATCATAGAATAATAATTAAAATTAATAATTGTTGATAACTGAACAACCTGAGGGGTAATTTATGGAAGAAGAGGAAGAAGATGAATGAATTTGATTTTATTAGGGTTTATGATTTATGATTTTGAGATTAAATTGAATATTGAAGAAGAAGACATAATTACGCTCCTCATCTGTAGTTTAATGACCTTTTTACCCCCAAATGCTCTGCACGTGATAGGAGGGTAACGACAAAATAGACAGAAAATAGACGGGAGGACGAGAGATGTAGATTTATGATACATTAGGGACGAGGGATGCAAAAAAAAAAAAAAAAAGGACAGGGAGTCAAGGTGAGGTAAAGTTCAGGGAAGAGGAATGAAGTTTTGTCTTCTTTTATGCATATTGCTTTTCAAAAAAAAAAATAATATATTTTTCATTTTAAGTTTTTTACTTATGTGTATGGATTTTTATATAATACGAAATAACTAGTACGGATTACGGAGTAGTTAAATTATCCGGTAAGTCAAATTAGTCAAATGAATTAACGGAATCAAATTTTACCACAATGAATGGTGAATTTTTCGTGACCCGTCTAGAACTTATCAATAGGTAAAAATTATCTACCTTGTGACAGCATCACAACATGTAAGTTTTTACTGAGCTGATCTTATTTACCAAAGCCATGCCCGTTCCAAAATATTCCGTAACTCATGTATATTTTATTTATATTTACCTTTTTAATTTAAAAAGGAAAGTCGGTCCCATGGTAAACAAATATAACGAAACCTTGTTTCCTACTACCCAATTCCACCGTCCAAACTTTGCTACTCCTTTACAAGCTTACTACCTTACTACCTTTTATGTATGTTAAATTGATGATGCACACTAACAAGAATAATAATGGACAGTAGGCGGATTTGTTATATATTCAAGTTAATGAAAAAAACAGTAAAAACTTTTGAAATTTTTTTCCTCTAACTTGGGAAGTGTGCAGATCTAAACTCCCATTTTTTTCTTCTTCTCCGATCATCTTTTTTCTTTATCTCACTTGCATTTTGTAGATCTACACCTCTGGTCCCTTCTCCGGCCATCGTCACCTCTACGGTGGCCCGTATTTCTTCACTTTTCATTTTTTTTCCTGGCGACTGTTGTGGTTTTTCCGGCAATTCCTTCTTTGACTGCCTCCGTTTTCGTGGAAGTTGTTGAAGGATGATCGGAAGCCACGGTGGTCGTCGGCTCTGTTTTCTGTTTTGACCGGACATGCTTCCTGAACCATCTCCGTTCCCTTCAGTCTCGCCAGAACTTCGGCGGTGCTCCTCCTCGGTGCACCGGTTGGGCGACGTTCTGTCGTCCGCCGTTGTACTTGTGGGCTTCACCACCGGGTTTCTGTTTTGACTGTATTTCTGTTTGGAGTGTGCCTCGCCGGAATTGTTATTTCTTCACTGGAGTTTGGTTTTCCTGGTAACGATTCATTTTTTGGGCCAGGAGACGAGTGCCAAGTTGGCATTCTGGTTTCAGAGGGTGTATTTGCTGCCGGTATTTTTGGCTTCTGGCTCTGGGTTTCGAGGGTGCGAGGTGGTGGCTGTTCGGGTCATATTTTCCAGCCTGAATTTTTTTGTCGTGGATTTGTCGGAGCTCTTTATGTGTTCGCTGATCGGATCTTTGGAGACGTTCTCTTGCCTTGGAACGGTCGTGGATGTCAGTTGAGTGGCCGGATTTTCCTCTGGCAGTTTTTTCGACGATCTTGCGACGGATGAAGGCGGTTATTTTTTATTTTTCGTTGTATGATTTCTGTCTCGTTATATGACGATCGCTCCAAATTCATATGGACAAACACGTCATTCATTGATTTCATTGCGAGGTATTTGACCTATATATGATACTTTTTGTAAACATTGCATTCTTTTGAAAAGGCACACCATAAATGAATATTTAAATCAAAGGTTTTCGACATCTGATGATTTCTACATATAGACAATCACCGTATATAATAGTTTACAATAGTACTTCCGTTGACAATGCAGTCAAAATAAGGTACATGATGATGAATTGGTGAATGCAACGTTTTCTTGAAAAATATGCCATATAAGACTCCATGAACATAGCTTGTCTATCATATAAGCAAACAGCGGAAGACTTCTAGGGAACCTGAGAATAAACATGCTAACAAGTGTCAACATAAAGGTTGGTGAGTTCATAGTTTGTATGTTTCGCATAATCTGTATATAAAGATGGATCACAAGATTTTAGTTGTTTCATCCAAAAACGTTTATCAAAATATTCTACAAGATTGAGAACCCTGGTAACTAAACTTAACGTATATATAATTTGTACCCTTTGTATAATCATCTTAATAGTACACGCAAACCAACGTGTACGCTTCTCAAATAGCATACGTCCGTTAAAAGGCTAGCGCTCTAACTCGGACGGGGATATCAAGCCCTATGGATCCATATATAACTACTCGCGCCCACCAGTTCTTATAACCGGCAGTTACTAGTTACCAAAGCTAAGGGATTTTCGGTTCAAACTCAGTGTAGAATTTAGCATGTACTTGTATCCATTGTGTTTAAAATAAAGTGCATGTATTCTCAGCCCAAAAATATAGATTGCAAAAGCTATTAAAAAGGGAGCAAATGAAACTCACGCATATAAATATTGTATATCGGTTAATAAAGCATTTGCATGTATTCTCAGCCCAAAAATATTTAAAGTATTTAAAAAGGGATACTATAAACTCACACATATAAATCTAGTATTTTCAGTATTTATAAACAGTCGCATGTATTCTCAGCCCAAAAATATATTGAGTAAAAGGGATCATATGAAACTCACCTTAGCAGCACATAAAGTTGTTCATCGTAATGTGACCGAAACTCGGTATATTAAATAATGGTAGATCTCAACGTATTAATATTGAGATTCAATATTGTAGAAAAGTACGTAGACGTAACGGAGATGATAAACACTAGGTTTGATTCATAAATATACCCCCAAACATTACCCATAATTTCCTTAGCTCTATCCCGCTCGAAAACCCATTTTGAAGGTGACACGCTCATAACCTCGTCGTAGTATTTTATGTATAATACTAATTAATAATACTAATAATAATAAGATTAATAATAATATTAATCTTAATAATAATAATAATAATAATAATAATAATAATAATAATAATAATAATAATAATAATAATAATAATAATAATAATAATAATAATATAAATAAATACTTAGGAGTAATATTAAGAGTGTGAGAACTGAAATCGTGCAATTTATAGAATCTTTTCTGAAAAAGCACCCCATGCGATCGCATGGGATTTGTGCTTCAAGGCCATGCGATCGCATGGCCCTCTGATCCAGCTCATAAACTTTTAACTTTTTGTTTGTCGACATAATTTTATATAATATATTTAATTTATATAATTAATTATATATTATATTAAATTCACATGCATAGTTGACTTGTAATTTTTGTTCCGATAAGTCGTACGTCATCACTCGACTTATGTCCCAGTTCCGGTTTTTCAAATGTCCTTTCGTACGCTGAGAAAACTTGTATTTTACATTTCGTGTCACGTACCTTTGTCAAAATATAGCCTTAAATTATCCCTAAACTATACCACTCAAAGTATATCTTAAACTTTCGAGTATTTTGATCATTTACTTCTATAAATCATCGTCTCGCTATTTGTTAATATATATATAATAACAATTCGTTTTTATGACCAAGTTAATATTATATTTTATCGTATTGTTAAATATATATTTTCGATATTAATAAACACGTTTTAAAATACATATCGCAAGTTATTCATATATCTAATTCCAACAGTTGATATTCCTTATTATTGTATGTGTCCAAATTACGTTATTTAAACAAACACTTTACCATTTATTCCGAATACCGTTAAGAATGAATGATTTCCCAAATCAACGTGGACCTTTCAACAGAGACCCATAATAATATCATAATCCTTAAGGGACTCAATAATTATCTTTTAATTCAATCGTTTGGCATAATCTTTTAACTCTGTATCTAAATATATCAATCAGATAATCAAACCAATAAGTTTAATGCACAGTATCATATACTCAACACTTTGTTACGTTTTCAAGTTATGGTATATATATGTATCTATTTACCTATAATTGTTCGCGAATCATTGAGAACAATCGAAAGGTAATTGAATAGTTCAAAAATTTTGAGATTCAACTTTATAGACTTTGCTTATCGTGTCGGAAACGTTAAAGATTAAGTTTAAATTTGGTCAAAAATTTCCGGGTCATCACACGTTAATATGTTTGTTGTGACCAGCGTTCTTCTGGTCACCGTTGTATGTTGGGTCGTGTTTTAGTGTAGCCGGAATTTTGAGTCCTCCTGTTATAGCTGTGTCATGTTTTTCTTTCCTTGTATTAGCGATTTGTTTTCACCCTGTTGGTGAACTCGTTAGTATAGGGAGTTTAAATTCGTGTGGCTTGTTTTGGGCTCATTGTATCGTCTGCACTCGTTGATCTTCGGATCGGTTATCAATGTTATAGTTTTTTTGTCAAAATAAAAAAAAAATAAAAAATAACTAACAAGAATAATAAGAGGATCCATGTAACATCCTGAATTTTGTGCATCAGAAAATGTTCCTGAAAGTGTCAGTAAATGTGTGCATCAGAAAGCGCCACTAAAAAGGAACCTAACACTTATGCATTTTCAGAATTTACATCAGAATCAGAATCTGTCAACCTCAGTCCTGAACTCTTAAATTGAAGCTGGAAACTGAAAAAATGAAAGTGAGCTGCATGTATCGCGTTTGGAGTACATGTATCGTGAAATATCCCGTTCTTATTGATTAAAAACGTTCCATATTAATTGATTTCGTTGCGAGGTTTTGACCTCTATATGAGACGTTTTTCAAAGACTGCATTCATTTTTAAAACAAACCATAACCTTTATTTCATAAATAAAGGTTTAAAAAGCTTTACGTAGATTATCAAATAATGATAATCTAAAATATCCTGTTTACACACGACCATTACATAATGGTTACAATACAAATATGTTACATCGAAATCAGTTTCTTGAATGCAGTTTTTACACAATATCATACAAACATGGACTCCAGATCTTGTCCTTATTTTAGTATGCAACAGCGGAAGCTCTTAGTATTCACCTGAGAATAAACATGCTTTAAACATCAACAAAAATGTTGGTGAGTTATAGGTTTAACCTATATATATCAAATCGTAACAATAGACCACAAGATTTCATATTTCAATACACATCCCATACATAGAGATAAAAATCATTCATATGGTGGATACCTGGTAACCGACATTAACAAGATGCATATATAAGAATATCCCCATCATTCCAGGACACCCTTCGGATATGATATAAATTTCGAAGTACTAAAGCATCCGGTACTTTGGATGGGGCTTGTTGGGCCCAATAGATCTATCTTTAGGATTCGCGTCAATTAGGGTGTCTGTTCCCTAATTCTTAGATTACCAGACTTAATAAAAAGGGGCATATTCGATTTCGATAATTCAACCATAGAATGTAGTTTCACGTACTTGTATCTATTTTGTAAATCATTTATAAAACCTGCATGTATTCTCATCCCAAAAATATTAGATTTTAAAAGTGGGACTATAACTCACTTTCACAGATTTTTACTTCGTCGGGAAGTAAGACTTGGCCACTAGTTGATTCACGAACCTATAACAATATATACATATATATCAAAGTATGTTCAAAATATATTTACAACACTTTTAATATATTTTGATGTTTTAAGTTTATTAAGTCAGCTGTCCTTGTTAGTAACCTACAACTAGTTGTCCACAGTTAGATGTACAGAAATAAATCGATAAATATTATCTTGAATCAATCCACGACCCAGTGTATACGTATCTCAGTATTGATCACAACTCAAACTATATATATTTTGGAATCAATCTCAACCCTGTATAGCTAACTCCAACATTCACATATAGAGTGTCTATGGTTGTTCCGAAATATATATAGATTTGTCGACATGATAGGTCGAAACATTGTATACGTGTCTATGGTATCTCAAGATTACATAATATATAATACAAGTTGATTAAGTTATGGTTGGAATAGATTTGTTACCAATTTTCACGTAGCTAAAATGAGAAAAATTATCCAATCTTGTTTTACCCATAACTTCTTCATTTTAAATCCGTTTTGAGTGAATCAAATTGCTATGGTTTCATATTGAACTATATTTTATGAATCTAAACAGAAAAAGTATAAGTTTATTGTCGGAAAAATAAGTTACAAGTCGTTTTTGTAAAGGTAGTCATTTCAGTCGAAAGAACGACGTCTAGATGACTATTTTAGAAAACATACTTCCACTTTGAGTTTAACCATAATTTTTGGATATAGTTTCATGTTCATAATAAAAATCATTTTCCCAGAATAACAACTTTTAAATCAAAGTTTATCATAGTTTTTAATTAACTAACCCAAAACAGCCCGCGGTGTTACTACGACGGCGTAAATCCGATTTTACGGTGTTTTTCGTGTTTTCAGGTTTTAAATCATTAAGTTAGCATATCATATAGATATATAACATGTGTTTAGTTGATTTTAAAAGTCAACTTAGAAGGATTAACTTTTATTTGCGAACAAGTTTAGAATTAACTAAACTATGTTCTAGTGATTACAAGTTTAAACTTTCGAATAAGATAGCTTTATATGTATGAATCGAATGATGTTATGTACATCATTACTATCTCAAGTTCCTTGGATAAACCTACTGGAAATGAGAAAAATAGATTTAGCTTCAAAGGATCCTTGGATGGCTTGAAAGTTCTTGAAGCAGAATCATGACACGAAAACAATTTCAAGTAAGATTTCCACTCGAAATAAGATTGTTATAGTTATAGAAATTGAATTAAAGTTTGAATATGATTATTACCTTGTATTAGAAAGATAACCTACTGTAAGTAACAAAGGTTTCTTGATCTTGGATGATTACTTGGAATGGATTTAGAAAACTTGGAAGTAAACTTGCAATCTTGGAAGTATTCTTGATTTTATGAAACTAGAACTTTTGGAATTTATGAAGAACACTTAGAACTTGAAGATAGAACTTGAGAGAGATCAATTAGATGAAGAAAATTGAAGAATAAAAGTGTTTGTAGGTGTTTTTGGTCGTTGGTGTATGGATTAGATATAAAGGATATGTAATTTTGTTTTCATGTAAATAAGTCATTAATGATTACTCATATTTTTGTAATTTTATGAGATATTTCATGCTAGTTGCCAAATGATGGTTCCCACATGTGTTAGGTGACTCAAATGGGCTGCTAAGAGCTGATCATTGGAGTGTATATACCAATAGTACATACATCTAAAAGCTGTGTATTGTACGAGTACGAATACGGGTGCATACGAGTAGAATTGTTGATGAAACTGAACGAGGATGTAATTGTAAGTATTTTTGTTAAGTAGAAGTATTTTAATAAGTGTCTTGAATTCCTTCAAAAGTGTATGAATACATATTAAAACACTACATGTATATACATTTTAACTGAGTCGTTAAGTCATCGTTAGTCGTTACATGTAAATGTTGTTTTGAAACCTTTAGGTTAACGATCTTGTTGAATGTTGTTAACCCATTGTTTATTATAACAAATGAGATGTTAAATTGTTATATTATCATGATATTATGATATATAATATATCTTAGTATGATATATATACAGTTAAATGTCGTTACAACGATAATCGTTACATATATGTCTCGTTTCGAAATCATTAAGTTAGTAGTCTTATTTTTACATATGTATTTCATTGTTAATACACTTAATAATATATTTACTTATCATTTAATATAATTAACTAAGTGTATCAATATCTTAATAAGATTCATATGTACCTAGTAAGACGTTGTTATAACGATAATCGTTATATATATCGTTTTCGAGTTTCTTAAATTAATAGTCTCATTTTTAGGTATATAACTCATTGTTAAAATACCTAATGAGATACATACTTATAATAAAATCATGTTAGCTATATATATAACCATATATATGTCATCGTATAGTTTTTACAAGTTTTAACGTTCGTGAATCACCGGTCAACTTGGGTGGTCAATTGTCTATATGAAACCTATTTCAATTAATCAAGTCTTAACAAGTTTGATTGCTTAACATGTTGGAAACACTTAATCATATAAATAAAAATTTCATTTAATATATATATAAACATGGAAAAGTTCGGGTCACTACAGTACCTACCCGTTAAATAAATTTCGTCCCGAAATTTTAAGCAGTTGGAGGTGTTGACGTATCTTCTGGAAATAAATGCGGGTATTTCTTCTTCATTTGATCTTCATGCTCCCAGGTGAACTCGGGTCCTCTACGAGCATTCCATCGAACCTTAACAATTGGTATCTTGTTTTGTTTAAGTCTCTTAACCTCACGATCCATTATTTCGACGGGTTCTTCAATGAATTGAAGTTTTTCATTGATTTGGATTTCGTCCAACGGAATAGTGAGATCTTCTTTAGCAAAATATTTCTTCAAATTTGAGACGTGAAAAGTGTTATGTACAGCCGCGAGTTGTTGAGGTAGCTCCAGTTGGTAAGCTACTGGTCCGACACGATCTATAATCTTGAATGGTCCAATGTACCTTGGATTTAGTTTCCACCGTTTACCAAATCGAACAACGCCTTTCCAAGGTGAAACCTTAAGCATGGCCATTTCTCCAATTTCAAACTCTATATCTTTTCTTTTACTGTCCGCGTAGCTCTTTTGTCGACTCTGGGCGGTTTTCAATCTTTGTTGAATTTGGATGATTTTCTCGGTAGTTTCTTGTATTATCTCCGGACCCGTAATTTGTCTATCCCCCACTTCACTCCAACAAATCGGAGACCTGCACTTTCTACCATAAAGTGCTTCAAACGGTGCCATCTCAATGCTTGAATGGTAGCTGTTGTTGCAGGAAAATTCTGCTAACGGTAGATGTCGATCCCAACTGTTTCCGAAATCAATAACACAAGCTCGTAGCATGTCTTCAAGCGTTTGTATCGTCCTTTCACTCTGCCCATCAGTTTGTGGATGATAGGCAGTACTCATGTCTAGACGAGTTCCCAATGCTTGTGGTAATGTCTGCCAGAATCTTGAAATAAATCTGCCATTCCTATCAGAGATAATAGAGATTGGTATTCCATGTCTGGAGACGACTTCCTTCAAATACAGTCGTGCTAACTTCTCCATCTTGTCATCTTCTCTTATTGGCAGGAAGTGTGCTGACTTGGTGAGACGATCAATTATTACCCAAATAGTATCATAACCACTTGCAGTCCTTGGCAATTTAGTAATGAAATCCATGGTAATGTTTTCCCATTTCCATTCTAGGATTTCAGGTTGTTGTAGTAGACCTGATGGTTTCTGATGTTCAACTTTGACCTTAGAACACGTCAAACATTCTCCTACATATTTAGCAATATCGGCTTTCATACCTGGCCACCAAAAATGTTTCTTAAGATCCTTGTACATCTTCCCCGTTCCAGGATGTATTGAGTATCTGGTTTTATGAGCTTCTCTAAGTACCATTTCTCTCATATCTCCAAATTTTGGTATCCAAATTCTTTCAGCCCTATACCGGGTTCCGTCTTCCCGAATATTAAGATGCTTCTCCGATCCTTTGGGTATTTCATCCTTTAAATTTCCCTCTTTTAAAACTCCTTGTTGCGCCTCCTTTATTTGAGTAGTAAGGTTAGTGTGAATCATTATATTCATAGATTTTACTCGAAAGGGTTCTCTGTCCTTTCTGCTCAAGGCGTCGGCTACCACATTTGCCTTCCCCGGGTGGTAACGAATCTCAAAGTCGTAATCATTCAACAATTCAATCCACCTACGCTGCCTCATATTCAGTTGTTTCTGATTAAATATGTGTTGAAGACTTTTGTGGTCGGTATATATAATACTTTTGACCCCATATAAGTAGTGCCTCCAAGTCTTTAATGCAAAAACAACCGCGCCTAATTCCAAATCATGCGTCGTATAATTTTGCTCGTGAATCTTCAATTGTCTAGACGCATAAGCAATCACCTTCGTTCGTTGCATTAATACACAACCGAGACCTTGCTTTAATGCGTCACAATAAATCACAAAATCATCATTCCCTTCAGGCAATGACAATATAGGTGCCGTAGTTAGCTTTTTCTTCAATAATTGAAACGCCTCCTCTTGTTCATCATTCCATTCAAATTTCTTCCCTTTATGCGTTAATGCAGTCAAGGGTTTTGCTATTTTGGAGAAATCTTGGATGAATCTTCTGTAGTAACCAGCCAATCCTAAAAATTGACGTATATGCTTCGGAGTTTTTGGGGTTTCCCACTTTTCAACGGTTTCGATCTTTGCCGGGTCCACCTGGATACCTTCTTTGTTCACTATGTGACCGAGGAATTAAACTTCTTCCAACCAAAATGCACACTTTTTAAAACTTAGTGTACAGTTTTTCTTTCCTCAATACTTCTAGAACTTTTCTCAAATGTTCTTCGTGCTCTTGATCATTCTTTGAGTAAATAAGTATGTCATCGATGAAAACAATGACAAACTTGTCAAGATATGGCCCGCACACTCGGTTCATAAGGTCCATGAACACAGCTGGTGCGTTAGTCAATCCAAACGGCATAACCATAAACTCGTAATGACCATAACGCGTCCTAAAAGCAGTTTTTGGAATATCATCCTCCTTTACTCGCATTTGATGATATCCAGAACGTAAATCGATCTTCGAATAAACCGACGAGCCTTGTAGTTGATCAAATAAGTCGTCAATTCTCGGCAGTGGATAACGGTTTTTGATGGTAAGTTTGTTCAACTCTCTGTAGTCAATACACAACCTAAATGTACCATCCTTCTTCTTGACAAACAAAACAGGAGCTCCCCATGATGATGTGCTTGGTCGAATGAAACCACGTTCTAATAGTTCTTGCAGTTGGCTTTGCAGTTCTTTCATCTCGCTGGGTGCGAGTCTATAAGGAGCACGAGCTATTGGTGCAGCTCCTGGTACATGATCTATTTGAAATTCAACAGATCGATGTGGAGGTAGTCCCGGTAATTCTTTCGGAAATACATCGGGAAATTCTTTTACGACGGGAACATCATTGATGCTCTTTTCTTCAGTTTGTACTTTCTCGACGTGTGCTAGAACAGCATAGCAACCTTTTCTTATTAGTTTTTGTGCCTTCAAATTACTAATAAGATGTAGCTTCATGTTGCCCTTTTCTCCGTACACCATTAAGGGTTCTCCTTCTTCTCGTACAATGCGAATTGCATTTTTATAACATACGATCTCTGCTTTCACCTTCTTCAGCCAGTCCATGCCAACTATTACATCAAAACTCCCTAACTCTACTGGTATCAAATCAATCTTAAATATTTTGCTACCCAGTTTAATTTCTCAATTCCGGCATATATTATCTGCTGAAATTAATTTACCGTTTGCTAATTCAAGTAAAAATTTACTATCCAACGGCGTCAATGGACAACTTAATTTAGCACAAAAATCTCTACTCATATAGCTTCTATCCGCACCCGAATCAAATAAAACGTAAGCAGATTTATTATCAATAAGAAACGTACCCGTAACAAGCTCCGGGTCTTCCTGTGCCTCTGCCGCATTAATATTGAAAACTCTTCCGCAGCCTTGTCTATTCGTGTTCTCCTGGTTCGGGCAATTTCTAATAATGTGGCCCGGTTTTCCACATTTATAACAAACTACATTGGCATAACTTGCTCCGACACTACTTGCTCCGCCATTACTCATTCCGACACCATTTGTTCCTTTCGTTCTGTTAACCCTTGGTCCGTAGACCTCACACTTCGCCGCGCTATGACCATTTCTTTTAAACTTGTTGCAAAATTTGGTGCAGAACCCCGAGTGATACTTTTCACACCTTTGGCATAGCTGCTTCTGATTGTTGTTGTTGTTGCGGTTGTTATTGTTGTTGGGATGATTGTTGTAGTTGTTGTTGTTATTGTTGTTGTTGTTGTTGTTGTTGTTGTTGTTGGGCCGTTTGTTGTAGTTGCGATTGATGGGATAATTGTTGCGATTATTATTGTAATTGCTGTTGTTGTTGTATTGGTGATTCTTATCACCGTTTTCCTCCCACTTTCTTTTGACTTGCTTCACATTGGCCTCTTCAGCCGTCTGTTCTTTAATTCTTTCCTCAATCTGGTTCACTAGTTTGTGAGCTATTCTACATGCCTGTTGTATGGAGGTGGGCTCGTGTGAACTTATATCTTCTTGGATTCTTTCCGGTAATCCTTTCACAAATGCGTCGATCTTCTCTTCTTCATCTTCGAACGCTCCCGGACACAATAGGTACAATTCTGTGAATCGTCATTCGTACGTGGTAATATCAAATCCTTGGGTTCGTAACCCTCTAAGTTCTGTCTTGAGCTTATTGACCTCGGTTCTGGGACGGTACTTCTCGTTCATCAAGTGCTTAAATGCTGACCACGGTAGTGCGTACGCATCATCTTGTCCCACTTGCTCTAGATAGGTATTCCACCATGTTAACACAGAACCTGTGAAGGTATGCGTAGCGTACTTCACTTTGTCCTCTTCAGTACACTTACTTATGGAAAACACCGATTCGACCTTCTCGGTCCACCGTTTCAATCCGATCGGTCCTTCGGTTCCATCAAATTCCAAAGGTTTGCAGGCAGTGAATTCTTTGTAGGTGCATCCTACACGATTTCCTGTACTGCTAGATCCAAGGTTATTGTTGGTATGTAGCACAGCCTGTACTGCGGCTATGTTTGAAGCTAGAAAAGTACGGAATTCCTCTTCATTCATATTCACGGTGTGTCGAGTAGTCGGTGTCATTTCCTTCAAAATAGTCAAATGGAACAAGTTAATCATACAGAATATTAAGAGTAGTTAATAGTATTTCGTAGCATAATATGAACTCATTTATAAAAGCTTTTTCTTCATATTAGCGTTTTATAAGTTTAAATTCGGGTAGTACCTACCCGTTAAGTTCATACTTAGTAGCTAATATACAATTCAACTACTACAATTCTATATGAAAAACTGATTATAATAATATTTCGCGTTCAAACTTTTATACAATATTTTATAAACTTACAATACCGCTTATTTTACATAAAGCATGAAATATAGCACACAATAACTTTGATACAAGATAGTTGTCAAGATAATTCTAGCTAGTACACAAGTCGTTCAGCAAAGGCAATAAAGACACGTAATTCATACGTCCTGAAACAAGTCATGCATTCTGGTTTTACTAGGACTACTTCCCATCCTTGGTCTTGTGGAACATAACCGTTATGGCCGTTGATAAGACAGCGTGTTGTAACGTCGTCAAAGGGACGAGGGTTACGTAATGACCAACAGTCTCGTAATAACCTAAAAACCTCATTTCTTACCCCAATTACCGACTCCGTCACTTGTGAGAACGTTTTGTTTAATAGTTGTAGCCCAATGTTCTTTTTCTCACTTTGGTGAGAAGCGAACATTACTAACCCGTAAGCATAGCATGCTTCTTTATGTTGCATGTTAGCCGCTTTTTCTAAATCATGAAGTCCTATATTCGGATACATTGAGTCAAAATAATTTCTTAACCCGTTGCGTAAAATAGCATTTGGGTTCCCCGCAATATATGCGTCAAAGTAAACACATCGTAACTTATGGGTTTCCCAATGTGATATCCCCCATCTTTCAAACGAAAGTCTCTTATAAACCAAGACATTCTTGGAACGTTCTTCGAATGTCTTACAAACTGATTTCGCCGTAAATAGTTGTGCCGAAGAATTCTGACCGACTCTAGACAAGATTTCATCAATCATGTCTCCGGGTAGGTCTCTTAAAATATTGGGTTGTCTATCCATTTTGTGTTTTTATACTGTAAAATAGACAAGAGTAAGATTCATAAAAAAAAATACTTATTAATACAAGCAATTTTTACATATATCATAAAGCATAAGCACACTATATTACATATATTACACCACACGAATACAACTATCTTATTCTGACTCGCTCGTTTCTTCTTCTTCGGTTTTGGTTCGTTTTGCCAAGTTTCTAGGGATATATGATGTTCTCCTAATACGAGCTGTCGTTTTCCACAACGGTTTAGAAAAACCTGGTGGTTTAGAGGTTCCCGGGTCATTGTTACAACTTAAGGGCTTCGGGGGTTGACGATACATATAAAGTTCATCGGGGTTGGAATTAGATTTCTCTATTTTTATGCCCTTTCCCTTATTATTTTCTTTTGCCTTTTTAAATTTAGTTGGGGTAATTTCTATAACATCATCGGAATTCTCGTCGGAATCCGATTCATCGGAGAATTGGTAATCCTCCCAATATTTTGCTTCCTTGGCGGAAACACCATTGACCATAATTAACCTTGGTCGGTTGGTTGAGGATTTTCTTTTACTTAACCGTTTTATTATTTCCCCCACCGGTTCTATTTCCTCCTCCGGTTCCTCCTCTTCCGGTTCTGATTCTTCTTCCGGTTCTTCTTCGGGAACTTGTGAATCAGTCCAATATATATTCGACTCTTCGTTATTATTAGGTGAGTCAATGGGATTTGTGCTAGAGGTAGACATCTATCACACAATATCAAACATGTTAAAAGATTAATATATCACATAATATATACATGTTAATAATATATAGTTTCCAACAAAAATGTTAAGCAATCATTTTTAAAGAAAACACGGTCGAAGTCCAGACTCACTAATGCATCCTAACAAACTCGATAAGACACACTAATGCAAATTTTCTGGTTCTCTAAGACCAACGCTCGGATACCAACTGAAATGTCCCATTCTTATTGATTAAAAACGTTCCATATTAATTGATTTCGTTGCGAGGTTTTGACCTCTATATGAGACGTTTTTCAAAGACTGCATTCATTTTTAAAACAAACCATAACCTTTATTTCATAAATAAAGGTTTAAAAAGCTTTACGTAGATTATCAAATAATGATAATCTAAAATATCCTGTTTACACACGACCATTACATAATGGTTTACAATACAAATATGTTACATCGAAATCAGTTTCTTGAATGCAGTTTTTACACAATATCATACAAACATGGACTCCAAATCTTGTCCTTATTTTAGTATGCAACAACGGAAGCTCTTAGTATTCACCTGAGAATAAACATGCTTTAAACGTCAACAAAAATGTTGGTGAGTTATAGGTTTAACCTATATATATCAAATTGTAACAATAGACCACAAGATTTCATATTTCAATACACATCTCATACATAGAGATAAAAATCATTCATATGGTGAACACCTGGTAACCGACATTAACAAGATGCATATATAAGAATATCCCCATCATTCCGGGACACCCTTCGGATATGATATAAATTTCGAAGTACTAAAGCATCCGGTACTTTGGATGGGGCTTGTTGGGCCCAATAGATATATCTTTAGGATTCGCGTCAATTAGGGTGCCTGTTCCCTAATTCTTAGATTACCAGACTTAATAAAAAGGGGCATATTCAATTTCGATAATTCAACCATAGAATGTAGTTTCACGTACTTGTGTCTATTTTGTAAATCATTTATAAAACCTGCATGTATTCTCATCCCAAAAATATTAGATTTTAAAAGTGGGACTATAACTCACTTTCACAGATTTTTACTTCGTCGGGAAGTAAGACTTGGCCACTGGTTGATTCACGAACCTATAACAATATATACATATATATCAAAGTATGTTCAAAATATATTTACAACACTTTTAATATATTTTGATGTTTTAAGTTTATTAAGTCAGCTGTCCTCGTTAGTAACCTACAACTAGTTGTCCACAGTTAGATGTACAGAAATAAATCGATAAATATTATCTTGAATCAATCCACGACCCAGTGTATACGTATCTCAGTATTGATCACAACTCAAACTATATATATTTTGGAATCAACCTCAACCCTGTATAGCTAACTCCAACATTCACATATAGAGTGTCTATGGTTGTTCCGAAATATATATAGATGTGTCGACATGATAGGTCAAAACATTGTATACGTTTCTATGGTATCTCAAGATTACATAATATACAATACAAGTTGATTAAGTTATGGTTGGAATAGATTTGTTACCAATTTTCACGTAGCTAAAATGAGAAAAATTATCCAATCTTGTTTTACCCATAACTTCTTCATTTTAAATCCGTTTTGAGTGAATCAAATTGCTATGGTTTCATATTGAACTCTATTTTATGAATATAAACATAAAAAGTATAGGTTTATAGTCGAAAAAATAAGTTACAAGTCGTTTTTGTAAAGGTAGTCATTTCAGTCGAAAGAACGACGTCTAGATGACCATTTTAGAAAACATACTTCCACTTTGAGTTTAACCATAATTTTTGGATATAGTTTCATGTTCATAATAAAAATAATTTTCCCAGAATAACAACTTTTAAATCAAAGTTTATCATAGTTTTTAATTAACTAACCCAAAACAGCCCGCGGTGTTACTACGACGGCGTAAATCCGATTTTACGGTGTTTTTCGTGTTTCCAGGTTTTAAATCATTAAGTTAGCATATCATATAGATATAGAACATGTGTTTAGTTGATTTTAAAAGTCAAGTTAGAAGGATTAACTTTTATTTGCGAACAAGTTTAGAATTAACTAAACTATGTTCTAGTGATTACAAGTTTAAACCTTCGAATAAGATAGCTTTATATGTATGAATCGAATGATGTTATGAACATCATTACTACCTCAAGTTCCTTGGATAAACCTACTGGAAATGAGAAAAATAGATCTAGCTTTAAAGGATCCTTGGATGGCTTGAAAGTTCTTGAAGCAGAATCATGACACGAAAACAATTTCAAGTAAGATTTCCACTCGAAATAAGATTGTTATAGTTATAGAAATTGAATTAAAGTTTGAATATGATTATTACCTTGTATTAGAAAGATAACCTACTGTAAGTAACAAAGGTTTCTTGATCTTGGATGATTACTTGGAATGGATTTAGAAAACTTGGAAGTAAACTTGCAATCTTGGAAGTATTCTTGATTTTATAAAACTAGAACTTTTGGAATTTATGAAGAACACTTAGAACTTGAAGATAGAACTTGAGAGAGATCAATTAGATGAAGAAAATTGAAGAATGAAAGTGTTTGTAGGTGTTTTTGGTCGTTGGTGTATGGATTAGATATAAAGGATATGTAATTTTGTTTTCATGTAAATAAGTCATGAATGATTACTCATATTTTTGTAATTTTATGAGATATTTCATGCTAGTTGCCAAATGATGGTTCCCACATGTGTTAGGTGACTCACATGGGCTGCTAAGAGCTGATCATTGGAGTGTATATATGTGACACCGCTGATTTTTTTTTTTTTTAAATACGTGGCGGAAGCATAATATTAATTTAATACGATATCCACATTAACTATTGTTAATGCAACCTGTGTCACGTGTCATTACAAAATACTTGTTTATTCAGAGAAGACATATTTACAAAAAGATTATTGTTTTCATAAAGCAAGACAACATCAGAGTTGACTCCTGTCAAACATAACATCTTCATGCCCGTCTTCTCCCCAAAAGCATAATCTACAAAAGCTAATAACCTGCAGGGAGGAGATGGAGGGGAATTAGCACGAAGCTAAGTGAGAACGACTAACTACAGGCCATAGCATACATAAGTGTTATACTAATCATGTCACTTATTCTAACACACAAACATCACCCAAGTGCCGTCTACAGAGACTCTGGCGGCTCGGCCAAACCATTAACCACCAGCTGATCGGACTGGGGCTTACCAGAAGTTCCTCCACCACCGTATGTATATACATAATCCACACGCGACGGACGCGTCATTCACATATATATACACCACGGCTGTCTAGGCCACCACATGAGGAACCCAACCCGCAGGTTGATCTCTCCTACCGAGGCCACCACACAATAGGGACGCACTGGGCTCCAGCAGACAAGCATCAACCAACATGCAGTCATCACAAGTACTAACTAACCACAACAATAAGTATATCTAACAAGCATTGCAATCATAATATAACATGCTTCTATATACTATATTCTCCAGTTAGTCCCACTCACCGATTACCGGCAAACGAGAAGGTGTTCAGCTATCTAATCACTGAACCTTCTCTTTCTCCTTTTCTCCTGAGAAATACATATACACGAGTTAGTTTATGTCCATAAACACCAAATAACACAATACAGAAAATTTTGTCAGAAAACTGTCCGCTAAACTGATCCAATCGGTCGACTGTCTACACAATCGGTCGACTGACCTTCTCAGTCGGTCGACTCACTTGGTATTACCTCAATCGGCCGAATGTAAATCTCAGTCGGTCGGTTGTCTTCGTTAATCGGCCGGTTCAACCCTCAGTCGGTCGACTGTCGACCGACAGTCGGCCGACTGTGTTCATCTTCTTCAGAAGCTGAACACAAGTTACGGACTTCAAGCTAAAATCGCCAAAACTATCTAGAGCTCATTTTTGACACCAAAACTTACCACAACTCAATCACTACATGTTATAGACTATAAACCCACAAAGTTTGGACTATAACAACATCAAATTCATGGGTTTTGACACAAAATCAAGCTTTTTACAAAACTTACACAAAACTATGAATTTAACCACGAATTGAACACAAAAACACATGTTTCTTACCTTGTTAGAATCAGTAGACAACAAAGAACACGATTCCAAGAACAATTTGAGCTCAAGAACTAGTTTTAGCAATTAGGGTTTCAAAGGGGAAGAATTTAGGTACGGGGTAATATTTGGGAAGGGTCTGGAAAGTGCAAGAAATGCACTGCATAAGGCATCAAAAGTGGGTTAAAATCCCACACTGTGTGGCACACGGGTATTTATCAGTTATCTGATATCTTTCGTACATCATTTGGCAACCCAAAAGAAGTCCAAATTAAATAAACAAACCTGTTCTGTGACCCTTGTCACAAACTGGTCCTAACCTCATCATTAAATAATACCAAACATTAAATAAAAATAAAAGCATATAATAACACTACACTAACTTAAGGGCACATTAGTAATCTTACATCTAGGCCCGAATGAGGATGTTACAATATACCAATAGTACATACATCTAAAAGCTGTGTATTGTACGAGTACGAATACGGGTGCATACGAGTAGAATTGTTGATGAAACTGAACGAGGATGTAATTGTAAGCATTTTTGTTAAGTAGAAGTATTTTGATAAGTGTCTTGAAGTCCTTCAAAAGTGTATGAATACATATTAAAACACTACATGTATATACATTTTAACTGAGTCGTTAAGTCATCGTTAGTCGTTACATGTAAATGTTGTTTTGAAACCTTTAGGTTAACGATCTTGTTGAATGTTGTTAACCCATTGTTTATTATAACAAATGAGATGTTAAATTGTTATATTATCATGATATTATGATATATAATATATCTTAGTATGATATATATACAGTTAAATGTCGTTACAACGATAATCGTTACATATATGTCTCGTTTCGAATTCATTAAGTTAGTAGTCTTATTTTTACATATGTATTTCATTGTTAATACACTTAATAATATATTTAATTATCATTTAACATAATTAACCAAGTGTATCAATATCTTAATAAGATTCATATGTACCTAGTAAGACGTTGTTATAACGATAATCGTTATATATATCGTTTTCGAGTTTCTTAAATTAATAGTCTCATTTTTATGTATATAACTCATTGTTAAAATACCTAATGAGATACATACTTATAATAAAATCATGTTAACTATATATATAACCATATATATGTCATCGTATAGTTTGTACAAGTTTTAACGTTCGTGAATCAACGGTCAACTTGGGTGGTCAATTGTCTATATGAAACCTATTTCAATTAATCAAGTCTTAACAAGTTTGATTGCTTAACATGTTGGAAACACTTAATCATATAAATAACAATTTCATTTAATATATATATAAACATGGAAAAGTTTGGGTCACTACATATCGCGTTTTGGTTAATCGCGGATCGCTATGAAATAGGTTGCAACGCGACGACTTGGAAATCCCCCACCTGACCACTTTATCGCGTTCGAGTTGGTGTTGTCGCGTCCTGGTTGTCGCGTAACGTGACAGGTAGTCACAAAACGCGACAAAGTCGCTGAAGTGACATTTTTAACCCATTTTAAGGGTATCTTTTGGGGTATTTTGGTCTTTTCACTTTGTGGACGGGTTTTAAGCCCCAAAACTGATCCAACCTTATCTTGAACTCATTTCACACCCATTTCTCTCCCACCAAACATCTTAGAGAGAGAGAGAGAGAGAGGAGAGTTCTATTTAATGACCCGTTCATATCGATTATAAACGTTTCATATCAATTGATTTCATTGCGAGGTATTTGACCTCTAAATGATACATTTTACAAACATTGAATTCGTTTTTAAAAGACAAACTTTCATTACATCGAAAGTTGATGGCATGCATACCATTTCATAATATATCCAACTATAATTGACTTAATAATAATCTTGATGAACTCATCGACTCGAATGCAACGTCTTTTGAAATATGTCATGAATGACTCCAAGTAATATCTCTAAAATGAGCAAATGCACAGCGGAAGATTTCTTTAATACCTGAGAATAAACATGCTTTAAAGTGTCAACCAAAAGGTTGGTGAGTTCATAGGTTTATCATAAACAATAAAATTTATCATTTTGATAGACCACAAGATTTAAATGTGCATGGTACAAATGGGCCCGAATCCTATACCCACCTGTAATGTACATGCGATATCTTTTAAATACAGTACACCTTTCTCGTGTACGCAACTATTTTTCGTAAATCTCAGTAACCGTACATATATTTCGTGTACAAAATATAATACACATAACCTGTGTATAAAAATCATTCTCTCACTTTGCTTTCATTGCTTGGCTTGGTAATCGACCTTAACATATAATGCGCATCAATAATATCCCCAAAATAGAACATCTTGTCTGTATAATATATAAACTTCGAAGTACTAAACACCACGCCCACTAGCTCTTCCGTCTAGTGAACATTCTGGGTGGGGGTGTTAAACCCGGTAGCTACCTTTAGGATTAGTGTGAATTAGGGCCATACCCGTTTTCTAATTCTTAGGTTACCAAGCAATAATAATCAGGGGAAATATTCACAACAATTAGTGACAATTATAACGTTCAACTAATTCAATAATAATCCACAGAACTTCTGTCTGCATAATAATTCATCCGAGGAATGTTTTTCTTGTGTCTATCTCGTCAAACATTTATAAAAGCATCTCATGTATTCTCAGTCCAAAAATATAGATGTCAAAAGCATTTAATAAAGTAGTTGTAAAAACAGCGCATGTATTCTCAGTCCCAAAAATATATATTGCAAAAGCATTTAAAAAGGGAGTAATGAAACTCACGATACTGTATTTTGTAGTAAAAATACATATGACGGCACTGAACAAGTGCAGGGTTGGCCTCGGATTCACGAACCTATATCATTTATATGTATATTAACACATATAATGGTAATCGAACAAATTTAGGTATTATTATTAATTGTTATTTTAGTAACTTGTACGTTTCATTAATAACTAAATTAACTATATTTATTTTTATATACATTAAATAGATAATTAATATTTATTACAAACATATTAATATAGTTATGTTTTCTGTACATAATATATTTTTATATAGAAAATCTGTATTTGATATATTAATAATACCAATAATAATAATGATAAAAATAATAATATTAGTGTTAGAAATAATAATAATATTGATAGTAAAAATAATGATAATTCTAATAATAATAATAATAATGATAGTTTTAATAATAAAAATGATAATTTTGATAAAAATGTTAATTTCAATAATGATACTACTTACATTAATAATGATAATAATAATAATAATAATAATAATAATAATAATAATAATAATAATAATAATAATAAAAATGATAAAATTAAATAATAATAATAATAATAATAATAAATATAATGATAATAATAATAATAATGATAATAATAATAATGATAATAAGAACTACCTTAAAGAATTGGTTTAAAAAAAATGCCCATGCCCGAACGCGCGACCTTTCGCTCAACAACAACACACCCAACCATTGATCCATTTGTTACTTCCTGAATTTATCTCGCACTTTTATTTATTTAGTATATAACACACGGTTTTATCATCTTCATAACATCACCATCTTTATAATCATTATCATCATCTTAAACTATCAACTAACATCATCATCGTTCTATTCGTTTTCGTATCAATACTTATACGATTCATCATCCATCATTAAATCAAACTTTTGAGTTTTTGGCCCAAATAGAGAATTGAATTATAAGGCCCAACAACAATAGCCCGTTATTTGATTAATGAATTATGAAGCCCAAGCCCAATTCTTCCTAGATTAAATCGTGAATTAAGAGGTAGGAAAAGAAACCGTAATAGTGCAGTTGTAACAAGAAAGTAAACAACATAGTATCATCCGTTCATCGTCTTAACCTTTACATTTCATCATATCACGTCTTCATCAACATCACGTTAATCCTCACCTTTCTCGGCCATCATCAACGTTTATCATCATCATTCCTCATCAAGTTATCATCATCGTCATTGATAGCAAATAGTTCGAAGGAGTAACAGTAGCAATCTTCAAAGCAACAGAAATTTACGATAGTGATGATGATATGATAGTGTTCGTTTGGTCTGTCGAACATCACACCGAAACAATAAGGTTGATGGTTGTCGTTGATGTAGAAATAAAAAGATTGTGTTCGAATAAATAGAAAATAGAAATAGGAGAATGAATTCGAGTAGCATGAAGATGGTGATCGACTAGATGAGGGTAGTAATCGACCAAGGAACGGGAACAAACGATGGTGTTGAAGTGATGTTCCAATGGCAGCAATTTATAGGAGCAATTATGGTTTGTTCATGGGCTGTAGAAACAAAAGAAAAATGGTGGTGTGAGGCTGCAGCAGATACTGAGTTCTTGTGATGATATGGTGGTGACTCGTGGTGATTTTATGGTGGTTGGGTGGAGAGTGGGCGATGGTGGTTGCAAGGTTGCCGATGGTGTTGGGTGATGGTAAATAGTCATGGTGGTCGACGGTGATTGTGGTGATGGTGGTGTTCGGTTGTCACCAAGAAGAAGGAAGGAGAAGAGTGGAGCTTCAATTAAGTGTTGTATTGGTTGATCAAATATATAGCATGTATATATAAGTGTAAGATAGATAGATGGATTTTGATAATTCAAAAAGCAAACAGTGATTATCAATCATAATTCAATAATACGGATGTGATTACTATTAGTCTGCCGACACTTATGGTACTGTTATTAATTCGTGCTCCGTTGATAGTTAGTGGCGGATAAAAATGTTCAGAAAAATCCCATATTTTTAAATTAACTATATTTATTTATTTTGGTCATTATGGTATAAAATTCGATCATTAAATATTTAAAATTATTAAACAAAAATTAACTCACTGTCCACGCCCGATCTCAGATAAAATAAAAAAAAAATTTAAAACTTAACAAATAGTTCCTAAACACATATTGAATAAGCCTATAAATTATATAACTCATTTTCGGATCATCGTTTATTTTAAAGTCACATAAGTTCAAATTTAACTTGCTTATATGACCATCAAATGATGAACGAGTACTAGTATCGTTTACTAAATGAATTCGAAATCAATATATATATATATATATATATATATATATATATATATATATATATATATATATATACATATATATATATATACATAGATTTATTTTAATAATAAATTTTATTATATCTTATATTATTTAAAAAAAATTAATTCTAATAACTAAATAATATAATATTTAAAATTATATTTCGAATTAATATAGATATTTATATTTTTAGATATATATGTATCTATTTACAAATAGTTGTTCGTGAATAGTCAGAAATGGTCGAAGGTCAATTGAATATATGAAACAGTTCAAAATTTTTGAGACTCAACATTACCGACTTTGCTTATCGTGTCGAAATCATATAAGAATTAAGCTTAAATTTGGTTGGAAATTTTCGGATCGTTACAATACCTACCCGTTAAAGAAATTTCGTCCCGAAATTTGATTGGGATCGTCATGACTGACATTAAGTAGGTTTTCATGACTCATATGAGTTGGAAATTAGATTTTTATCATCATTGAGTAATATAGATAAAATAATTCGATTACTCGAAGCGTACAAGTGAAGCTATTACAAAAGAGTGAAAATGAGTAAATGCAGATTCATCATATCTTTTGACGTAGATTCGGCTGATTTCCAGAGTTCAAGGGTTTTGAGAGGAAATCTTTGTAATAAGATTTGGTTCTTCGGTAATTAAGGAAATAGGATCTTCTTTGGTTAAATGCAATAATCTATCTTGATTGTTCTGTTGGATACTATAAATTCACCCCCTTCGTTTTCTTATTTTCACAGCTCATACTTTCTATTCTTTCTTTCTCAACTCATACTTTTGTTTTCTCTTCTCGACTTTAAGTAGCAAGTAATGGTCCAGAATTCGTAGATATGGAGTTTCGAATGAACATGACTAATGTTCTAAGAGAGAGATTATAATAACATGATCTTGATTGGTTAAATTACCAGAATTCAAGATAAAAGATAGAACTATCAGGAAAATATGTTCTCGATATGTTTGGAGATTAGGTAAAATGTAAGAGTCGTGTAAATTGGCACATGGTGACGTTATGGTCTGTGAATCATCACGTTCCATTAGAAACTCAGCATGACTTAATTTAATATAATCACGTTGATCAAGTGTCATTATATTATACTAACTCATGCTTTAATTTCCAACACTACTTCAAAAACATTCATAATTTAAATTCAAAGGTTTACAGAATATAGAAACTAAACAGTTTCCTTTATGATGTAATACAGATAATGCGAGGAGATAAATGATTTCAGATAAGAATAATTATGAAAATATCTTTAGAATATCGGCGATATTTTTAATGAAAGATACGATGATATCTTAGAATTTCTAATATCGAAGGATGATGATGAAGATTTATCCGTAAAAGTGTAGAGTCAGGAGTAAGGTATTCGGTAATGACTTCAGCAGATACTGGATCATTTGGATTCTTTGAAGGCAGGTTTAGTCTTTGTGATTTGTCCACAGCCTTCTTTATAGTTTGCTCAATCCATTTTCCAGTTCTAACTTTTCTGAGCTTTGCCAACATATTATTCTTTATCATCAAACTTTTGACTGTTAAGGTCGTTTACAGTTTTTGCTGCTTTATCAGCATTTTCAAAATTTGGAGTATTGATTCGTAGACTGGGTGCTTTTCAGAATTTCTGAATGGAAGGTCATAATTCTAAGAGATAAATGTTATATGTATACATATAACTGTTGATGTAGAAACGTTGCGAGATTCAAAATACAGATTTGCTGATTCCCGGTAATTGATATGGTAGTTCTCGTTACAAGATGTAGATGAGTATATGAATAGGTTTTAACGAACAAATATAATGGTTCTTCGGAGAGACTTAAGCCAATAAGTAATGAAGTTGCTGGTAAGTTTACTGCTAATGTGGTGGGATATAAACGGTTCTCCGGTAACGATGATGAAGGGGAAATCTTTATAATAAGGTTTATTCGAATGAAAAAATTGAAGTTGTCTTGCTGGAGCTGTGACAAAATTTGCTATCTTGAAAAGGGATTGCAAAGTTATTTTCGGTAATAACAACGCCAAAGGAGCTAGCACAGATACGTGTTAATATATATATATATATATATATATATATATATATATATATATATATATATATATATATATATATATATATATATATATATATATATATATATATATATATATATATATATATATATATATATATATATATATATATATATATATATATATACTGGCTAACTGGAATCAAAGAATTAGTAGATCTGTTCAGCCCAAAATGGTAATGGGCCTGGGTTAAATGTTCACTCAGGTTTCGAGTGTTTTCAGGTGCAAAATTATATGCATCAATCTTTTCTTCCGTAGATGAAGTGCTGTTGGTTCATTCTCTTGATTGAGGTGTTTTCAAGAATTATGAAAGGTTTGAACGCAGATTGTAATCGTCAAGATACAAATGAGGTTTAAGATGAAATCAAGTGGCAAACTTGAAGAAATGTTTAGTTTCATATGTTATAATCAATATTTTAATTCATTTTAATTGTCTAATGTTGGTAGTCCACAGTTACTAATTCAATAATTCATATATAGTTTAATATATAATATTCAAATTAATTAATACGTATCGTGACCCATTGTATACATGTCTCAGACTCGATCACAACTCAATGTATATATATTATTTTAGAATCAACCTCAACCCTGTATAGCTAACTCGAGCATTACCGCATATAGAGTGTCTATGGTTATTCCAAATAATATATATAGATGACGTCGATATGATATGTCAAAACACTATATATGTGTCCCGATTTATCCGACGATATTTAAAGTGCGTAAAATAAATAACAAAAATTAAATAACGATAAATAAAAATGCGAGAATTAAAATTGAGATTAATAAATTGCGATAAATAAATGTAATAAGGAATTAACAGTTAGCTATGAACAGTTAGCTAGGATTTTGTTAGCGTGGATTCTTAACAAAATTTCTCATAGTTAATTTGTTTGTTTCTAACAAACTTTATTTTTGTCCAATGTTTTCTTCATTATGCCACTTGTTGGATTCTGATATGTCAAAATTCAAATATGAAATTGAATGAAAATGGTTATTCTGTGGTGAACAGATTCGTATATCTGTGGATGTAAGTAGGATAGTAAATGACCATTGAATCAGATTCGAAGAATGTACAATGTAACTTATTAATGTGAAACCCAAATATTCCTCGGGTATTACCTACCCGTTAAAATATTCTCATCATTAACAGTTTGTACAAAAGAATTTTTAATTATCATCTTTATGAAAATATACATACATATATATTTTCTTCAGATGTAATCATGAATTTAATGAGTCAATAAGATATTAATCTTATTTGATTTACCGTTGAAACTAGAATATATAATCTCTAAGACTTTAGAGATTACATAATCGCCATGTAGAACGAAGATAATCGATGTAGAATGATATGTAGAATGATGATTAGGTTCGAGGTATAGATTTTGATGTTGAGGCGTGAGTTGTCGGTGGTACTGTTGATGCCTGCAAGTTGTGCATCGTACTCTCCAAAGCTACTACTCGAGCACGAAGTTTGTTGACTTCTTCTATTACTCCGAGATGATTGGCAGTTGGAACAAGTGGATGAATAAGGTTTAGAATAGTAAATATTACGTAATCATTGTGAGATATCTTGGAAATGAGGGTGAAAATGGTGTTTCGGACTGGTTCGTCGCCGGTAAGTGCTTCAGGTTCTTTGCCAAGAGATGAATTTGGTTGGTGGAAATGATCGCCTTCTTCTTGTATCCATTGATAAAGTCGACTACGAACTCATCCCCAATTCATCCAGAATTGATGATGGCTTATTGGTTGATCCATTCCGGTTACACTACTTATGGAGCTCGAGTGGAAATCCATATCGGAATAACTGTCGGAATCCGAGGAACTTGAACTAGTTGCGAGTTCCATCTTGTACGGTTAGATAAAGGATTTTCGATATGAAATGATTTTTAGATATCAGATGATATTCTAATTACATAGAATACTTATGTATAGTACAGAAGATCCCGTAGATTACGGAGGAATTTTCGAAAGCTGTCAGGAAAAGTTTACAGTAACAGATACGCTAAGATACGAATTTATCTACACACTATCTATGCAATAGAGGCAGTAAGACGTGTCTAGACTTTAAGGATGATAAGCAAGTAATTTTCGACATGAAATGATAAGCAAAAATTTTGACATGCAGACACGATGGAAGTCCAGACTCACTAATGCATCTAAACAACTATCAGTTAGACACACTAATGCAAGACCTGGTTTACTAAGACCACCGCTCTGATACCAACTTTAATGACCCGTTCATATCTTTTATAAACGTTTCATATCAATTGATTTCTTTGCGAGGTATTTGACCTCTAAATGATACATTTTACAAACATTGCATTCGTTTTTTAAAGACAAACTTTCATTACATCGAAAGTTGACTGCATGCATATCATTTCATAATATATCCAACTATAATTGACTTAATAATAATCTTGATGAACTCAACGACTCGAATGCAACGTCTTTTGAAATATGTCATGAATGACTCCAAGTAATATCTCTAAAATGAGCAAATGCACAGCGAAAGATTTCTTTAATACCTGAGAATAAACATGCTTTAAAGTGTCAACCAAAAGGTTGGTGAGTTCATAGGTTTATCATAAACAATAAAATTCATCATTTTGATAGACCACAAGATTTAAATGTGCATGGTACAAATGGGCCCGAATCCTATACCCACCTGTAATGTACATGCGATATCTTTTAAATACAGTACACCTTTCTCGTGTACGCAACCATTTTTCATAAATCTTAGTAACCGTACACATATCTCGTGTACAAAATATAATACACATAACCTGTGTATAAAAATCATTCTCTCGATACATAACATTCACTTTGCTTTCATTGCTTGGCTTGGTAATCGACCTTAACATATAATGCGCATCAATAATATCCCCAAAACAGAACATCTTGTCTGTATAATATATAAACTTCAAAGTACTAAACACCACGCCCACTAGCTCTTCCGTCTAGTGAATATTCTGGGTGGGGGTGTTAAACCCGGTATCTACCTTTAGGATTAGCGTGAATTAGGGCCATACCCGTTTTCTAATTCTTAGGTTACCAAGCAATAATAATCAGGGGAAATATTCACAATAATTAGTGGCAATTATAACGTTCAACTAATTCAATAATAATCCACAGAACTTCTGTCTGCATAATAATTCATCCGAGGAATGTTTTTCTTGTGTCTATCTCGTCAAACATTTATAAAAGCATCTCATGTATTCTCAGTCCAAAAATATAGATGTCAAAAGCATTTAATAAAGTAGTTGTAAAAACAGCGCATGTATTCTCAGTCCCAAAAATATATATTGCAAAAGCATTTAAAAAGGGAGTAATGAAACTCACGATACTGTATTTTGTAGTAAAAATACATATGACGGCACTGAACAAGTGCAGGGTTGGCCTCGGATTCACGAACCTATATCATTTATATGTATATTAACACATATAATGGTAATCGAACAAATTTAGGTATTATTATTAAGTGTTATTTTAGTAACTTGTACGTTTCATTAATAACTAAATTAACTATAGTTATTTTTATATACATTAAATAGATAATTAATATTTATTACAAATATATTAATATAGTTATGTTTTATGTACATAATATATTTTTATATAGAAAATCTTTATTTGATATATTAATAATACCAATAATAATAATGATAAAAATAATAATACTAGTGTTAGAAATAATAATAATAATGATAGTAAAAATAATGATAATTCTAATAATAATAATATGATAGTTTTAATAATAAAAATGATAATTTTGATAAAAATGTTAATTTCAATAATGATACTACTTACATTAATAATGATAATAATAATAATAATAATAATAATAATAATAATAATAATAATAATAATAATAATAATAAAAATGATAAAATTAAATAATAATAATAATAATAAATATAATAATAATGATAACAATAATAATGATAATAATAATGATAATAAGAACTACCTTAAAGAATTGGTTTAAAAAAAATAATGCCCATGCCCGAACGCGCGACCTCTCGCTCAACAACAACACACCCAACCATTGATCCATTTGTTGCTTCCTGAATTTATCTCGCACTTTTATTTATTTAGTATATAACACGCTGTTTTATCATCTTTATAACATCACCATCTTTATGATCATTATCATCATCTTAAACTATCAACTAACATCATCATCGTTCTATTCGTTTTCGTATCAATACTTATACAATTCATCATCCATCATCAAATCAAACTTTTGAGTTTTTGGCCCAAATAGAGAATTGAATTATAAGGCCCAACAACAATAGCCCGTTATTTGATTAATGAATTATGAAGCACAAGCCCAATTCTTCCTAGATTAAATCGTGAATTAAGAGGTAGGAAAAGAAACTGTAATAGTGCAGTTGTAACAGGAAAGTAAACAACATAGTATCATCCGTTCATCGTCTTAACCTTTACATTTCATCATATCACGTCTTCATCAACATCACGTTAATCCTCACCTTTCTCGGCCATCATCAACGTTTATCATCATCATTCCTCGTCAAGTTATCATCATCGTCATTGATAGCAAATAGTTCGAAGGAGTAACAGTAGCAATCTTCAAAGCAACAGAAATTTACGATAGTGATGATGATATGATAGTGTTCGTTTGATCCGTCGAACATCACACCGAAACAATAAGGGTGATGGTTGTCGTTGATGTAGAAATAAAAAGATTGTGTTCGAATAAATAGAAAACAGAAACAGGAGAATGAATTTGAGTAGCATGAAGATGGTGATCGACTAGATGAGGGTAGTAATCGACCAAGGAACGGGAACAAACGATGGTGTTGAAGTGATGTTCCAATGCCATCAATTTATAGGAGCAATTATGGTTTGTTCATGGGCTATAGAAACAAAAGAAAAATGGTGGTGTGAAGCTGCAGTAGATACGGAGTTCCTGTGATGATATGGTAGTGACTCGTGGTGATTTTATGGTGGTTGGGTGGAGAGTGGGCGATGGTGGTTGCAAGGTTGCCGATGGTGTTGGGTGATGGTAAATAGTCATGGTGGTCGATGGTGATTGTGGTGATGGTGGTGTCCGGTTGTCACCAAGAAGAAGGAAGGAGAAGAGTGGAGCTTTAATTAAGTGTTGTATTGGTTGATCAAATATGCTCATGTATATATAAGTGTAAGATAGATAGATGGATTTTGATAATTCAAAAAGCAAACAGTGATTATCAATCATAATTCAATAATACGGATGTGATTACTATTAGTCTGCCGACACTTATGGTACTGTTATTAATTCGTGCTCTGTTGATAGTTAGTGGCGGATAAAAATGTTCAGAAAAATCCCATATTTTTAAATTAACTATATTTATTTATTTTGGTCATTATGGTATAAAATTCGATCATTAAATATTTAAAATTATTAAACAAAAATTAGCTCACTGTACACGCCCGATCTCAGATAAAATAAAAAAAAATTTAAAACTTAACAAAAAGTTCCTAAACACATATTGAATAAGCCTATAAATTATATAACTCATTTTCGAACCATCGTTTATTTTAAAATCACATAAGTTCAAATTTAACTTGCTTATATGACCATCGAATGATGAACGAGTACTAGTATCGTTTACTAAATGAATTCGAAATCAAATATATATATAAATATATATATATATATATATATATATATATATATATATATATACATATATACATATATATATATATATATTCAATACACTTTATATACATACATATATATATATATATATATACATAGATTTATTTTAATAATAAATTTTATTATATCTTATATTATTTAAAAAAAAATCAATTCTAATAACTAAATAATATAATATTTTTAGATATATATGTATCTATTTACAAATAGTTATTCGTGAATCGTCAGAAATGGTCGAAGGTCAATTGAATATATGAAACCGTTCAA